>NC_072023.1:17891956-18521539 GCF_027791375.1 Indicator indicator
TCTGAGCCCCTGGGTGTCTGTTCATAGCAGAGCAAATGCCTCTCCTGTGAGGCTGAGGTGGGGTGTGGAATCATCTGCCTTTTTCCTCAGGACTTTTCAGGGCAGTGGCTACATCCCTTGAACCATGCTGCAGCAGGGGCCCTGCCTGCACCCCAGGGGATGTCCTGCTGAGCCACTTGCATCACTCCCTTCTGGGGCTCAGTGCACCAGTGATGGGTGAAAAGAAAGGGGAGGTGAACCCCACTGGGCAAGGAGGGGGTCCCTCTGTGGGATACTGGGGGAGGGCTGTAAATAGAAAAGGGAAAGGTGCAGGAGGGACTGAGTATTAGGAGGTAGCATCCCCGGGTCTCTGTGTAATCCCTGGCTGGCCTTGCATGCTTGCCCTGGTGACCCTGGGCTCCTTGCAGAGCCGGATACAGAGATGATCTTCCCTCTCCTGTGCTGGAGATCAAAGGCCAGGGTAAAATTACCCTGCTCTGCCCCTTGCTTTCTGAGGGCTTCTTCTCCATCCAGAGAAGTAGCCAGCTGCACAGAGGTGTGCACAGGGGAGCACCAGGAATGCAGGACTGTGTATGGGTAGTGAGTGCCTGGTTCTTCAACGGAGGCATCACCCTCCTGTCCCAGCCTGGAAACCGCTGAGATTTACCTGCCAAAGGGAGAAGGAGCAACCCTATCCCAGCCCCTCAGCATTACAAAGACATCACAGTCCTAACCCCAATTCCTTTCCCACCATGATCTTCCCTCCCACACCCTCTGATGCCTAGCCCTTGCAAAAAGCCTCCTCACAGAACCGCACCAAGAACCTCGGAGTCCCAGGTTCCACTCACCAAGGTGACCTCAGGCATCACAAGGCAGTATCCTTACCAGGAGCTGTAGAGTGAGGTGGGTTGCAGTCCCCCCTGGCTGGGAGCCTTACAGCACTGCCTCCCCTGCTGCCAGTGGCTCCCCGCTGCTCAGGAGCCCCTCGTCCCTGTGCAGTTGCCAGTCAGTTGTGCCCAGCCACCCAGCAAGTCCCTTGTTCCCTCTCTGCTCCTCAGCCTCTCCCAGGACTGATCTCCCCATGGGGAGCTGGAAGGCTGTGGACGGGAGGGGTTGTGGGAGGGCTGATTCCAGGAGCAGCGTCAGGCAAATTAAATCAGACACCAGCGACTTGGGGAAATCGGATTGGGATGTAATGCAAAGCAGGTGGATGGGGAGGGCTGCAAAGAGAGAGTAGCAGGCGGCTCCTGAGGGAAAGAGACCCTGGTAGGCGGGTCGGGCTGCCTCCCTCCATATCAGCAAGCAACTAATAAAGTGAAGATTAGCCAGAACAGGCTGGGATTATCAGCCATTCGGGAAGGTCCACAGGAATTCCTGTTTTCCGGGGACATCGGACCACTCGTGGCCTGGGACGGGGCGGGAGGAGGGATGGTGCCACCCACGGCGGCCCTGCCAAGCAAAAACACACGGCAGGGCTGGAGTCACACCCTCCCTGGGCAGCAAACTGGGTTCTGCATAGGGGAAACCAGAACTGGGCACAGGGGCCAGGGGTGGCGGAAGATTTGGTGGTGTGCCTTTTGGCAGCCACTTTAGTGGGATGCTGCAAGGAGATTATCTTGGCCTCAATCTCTTTTAATCTCTCCCGTGGCTTTGGCCCAAGCCCGAGATAAATACCTTTTAACGGATCGCAGCTGACGTCAGGAGGCCATCAGTCTAATCACCCCAGCCACCGCTGGGCAAAGCAACCCAGAGATGTGGACACTGGCCCCTCATTCCTCCACACATCCTCATCAAGCAGGAACCATCCAGCTCCCCTACATGAATCACTAAAAGGGACACAGGAGTGTGGGGAGGTGATGGACTCCGCAGCAGGGAGAGGGAATCATCTCTTTTCCGTGACCCTAGGGAGGACAGGAGGCACAAAGTGCTGCTGATGCAGGCTTTCCAAATTTGTGTGTCAGGATTCAGCTTAAGGAAAGACTTCCCTTTCCATGGAGCAGGGGCCCTGTGCCAAGAGTGATGATGTGATCACACACCCACCTCTGACACCACTAGCTCTGGCCCTACCAGCACACAGAGTCACACAGAATAGATCTGGTTGGGAGAGACCTCCAAGATCATCCAGCCCAACCTTCAACCCATCACTGAAAGGCCACCATTAAACCATGTCCCTAAGCACCAAGTCCACATGCTGCTTAAGCACTCCCAGGGATGGTGACTCCACCACTGCCCTGGGCTGACCATTCCAATGTTTGAGAACCCTTTCAGTGAAGAACTATTTCCTAACATTCAGCCTGAACCTCCCCTGGTGCAGATTGAAACCATTCCTCTGGTCCTGTCACTTGTCACCAAGGAGAAGAGGCTGCCCCCTCCCTTCAGGTAGCTGTAGAGAGCAATGAGGTCTCCCCTCAGCCTCCTCTTCTCCAGACTGAACACCCCCAGCTCCCTCAGATGCTCCTCACAGCCCAGGTGCTCCAGGCCCTTCACCAGCCTCGTTGCCCTTCTCTGGACATGCTCCAGCACCTCAATGTCCTTCCTGTAGTGAGGGGCCCAGAACTGAACACAACACTGGAGGTGTGGCCTCACCAGTGCTGAGCACAGGGAGATGATCACCTCCCTGTCCCTGCTGGCCACACTGTTTCTAACACAAGCCAGGATGCCCTTGGCTTTCTTGGCCACCTGGGCACTCTGCTGACTCATGTGCAGTTGACTGCCAACCAATACCCCCAGGTCCCTCTCCAAGTTGCAGCTTTCCAAACACAGATCTCCAAGTCTGTAGCTCAGCACGAGGTTGTTATGACCCAGGTGCAGGACCTTGACCTTGTTGAACTTCATACAATGAGCTTTGACCCTTTGGTCTCACCTGTCCAGATCCCACTGTAAAGCTTCCCTACCCTCGACGAGACCACCACAGCCACCCAGCTTGGTGTCATCTGCAGACCTACTGATGGTGCACTCAATCCCCTCATCCAGATCATTGATAGAGACACTAAAGAGGACAAGCCCCAGCACTTAACCCTGGGGGACACCACCGGTGCATGGGTGCCACCAGATTTAGCTCCATTCACCACCATTCTTTGGTCCCAGGCATCAACCATTTTTTTTATGCAGTGCAGAGGGTACTGATCCTGTGCCAGGAGTTTCTGAAGAATGCTGTGGGAGACAATGTCAAGGGCTTTACTAATGTCCAGGTAGACAACGTTCATGGCCCTTCCCTCATGCACTAGGCAGGTCACCTTGTTGCAGAAGGACATCAGAGCAGTCAGGCAGGACCTGCCTTGCATAAACCCATGGGGATTGGGCCTGATCACCTGGTTGTCTTGTGTGTGTTGTGTGATGGCACTCAGGATGCCCTGCTCCATGCCCTTCCCTGGCACCCAGGTCAGACTGACAGACCTTAGTTTCCTGCATCATCCTTCCACCCCTTCTTGTTGACAGGTGTCACATTTGCTGGCCTCCAGTCAACTGGGACCTCCCTGGTTAGCCAGGACTGTTGATAAATAACAGAGAGTGGCTTGGTGAGCACATCTGCCAGCTCCTGGAGCACCCTTGGGTAGGTACTTACTTCCATTTCAACTGCACTTGGAGTCTCCATGCACAGTTCCCATCGAGGCCCGAGTATGTCATGACCACAGATTGATCTCTGGCTCCAAGCTTCCCAGGAAAAGGGTCATTGCTCTTTTTGATGCTCCATATCCACCCCATTCAATTCCTCTTTGGCTACAATATAATCCCATCTCGGGACACTAATCCCCTGGGCAGTGACAGCAGATTGTCTTTGTACCAGGGTGGAAAATGACAAACAAAGCATCTCCTCTGCTTTCACAGGCAATGTGGTGCACAGAGAAGAAAACCAAAACAAGGAAAAGCGAGGCCTTGCAGCAGGCAAAGGTGAGCATACAGCACATTTTCCTTAGAGGAACTTCCCACCCTCCCCAGGGTTTGGTCAGGGAGAGCTGAGTTGCTCTCCTGCTCTCCCTTAGAGGAACTTGCTGGCATCTGGGCTAATGCTTTGTTTTCTTTCCCCGAGGGTTCAATCTCCTTCCATTGTGTTTTAATTACGTTTCCATCAGCATGTCCATCTCCCTCCTGGTGTATAAACTCACACTTCCACCAACATCTGTGTCCAGCATTTTCCCTTTATTCCATACATTCCCAATCCCTCACCTTCCTTCCCTCAGAGCAGCTGAGAGGTCATGGAATTTGCAGGCACCCAGAAAATTTAGAGGCTTCTGTTTTGAGTTCCTGAATGTAAGACAGCCCTTGCTGAAAGACCTCAGGCTCCTCCTCCTCAGATTTGACCCTGGACGACCAAGAAGCTGGCACCTAGAGGAGCAGGGTGAGGAGACTCTGCCTTCTTACTTCTTAGTGACACAAACGTGCTGGTGAGGCAGTGAAGAGAGTTCCTGATTATCACTGATTTGAATCCTCTGTCCCTGCTCTCCTTTTTTCAGCTGCTGGGATGTCATAGAGAAGAAAGCTGCATCCCTCCCCATCACTATGGCTCTAGCATGCTAAGACACTGCTCCAGGCCTCTGTGATCCTGGTGCTACTGTGACCTACCAGGACACGGTGTGTGCCAGTCCTGCTCCTGGGGCCTGTGTAGTCAGAACTCATCTCTGGTCCGCAGTTTCTTGGGCTGCTGTGTCCTTTCTGAGCCAGGCTTGTGTCTCCATCTTGCTGACCTGGCTCCACTGTTGGCAATAGGAGGAGGATTTGAGCAGGATCTGCTACTGCCATCAGTCCTCTGACATTCTTCTCCATCAGCCTTGTCCTGATTCACATCCCTCTGCTCTATCAGCTCCTCTGCCTTCAGCTGTTCCTGCAGCCATGGTGAGAGAGAAGATGTGAACTGCTCCCTGCTGGGGCCTTGGCTGTGCTGGCAGGGGCTAACAGGACACATCTTGTCTTGGCCACAGCTACCCAAACCTCCCACAGCCTTTTCTCTTTTGGACACATTGCAGGCTGGCCCCTCCACCAGGTACTGCGGCAGAAGAAAACTGCCAGCTGCCTGCTAGGCCCTGCCCCATAGGAAAGCCCAGAGGGCATTGCCCAGGGGGCTGTGATGTGGCTGGGGGCACTCAGAGGTGCTCCTCTGACAGGGTGCTTTACCTGCTCAGCGTGCTGCCGGGAGTGTGTGTACCAGAGAGCCACAGCACAGCGCCTCCCACGCCTCACCGCCCACACGCCGTGAGGGTTCTCCTTGCCAGAGCTGAAGGCCACCAGCCTCCCACACTTGGGATGCACCTCAGCCTGCCATGAGAGAAGACAGAGCGAAGCCAGAAGCCCTCTGGGGCACATGATCTTTCTACAGAGGTAACACTGCCTCTGGCAGTGTGGAACAGCAGAGAGCCACTAAGCCTCCACTTGCCAGTCTATGAGCAAGGCAGAAACAAGGTATCCTTGAGGAAGGACAGAGGGACAACACAGGTCACAGACGCCCACAGACTGGAAGAGCCTGCTACATCTCAGCTAAGAAGTAGTTAACCTTTCCTGTGTCTGTTATTTGCCTCAGTTTGCATTTAGCTGCCCCCATTTGAATCTGTCACACCACCAGCATTACACTGCTTTTGGAGCAGGGACAGCCAATACCCAACCACTTCCCTCCCACACAGAGTCTCACCCTCAGTCCCCTCTCCTTCTTTTGCTCAGTCCCAGACTTACTGTGACAGTCACAGTGTCCATTTCAGTGAAGAAGAGGCCCCCACCTTGGAAGTCATCATTGAGGTAGAGAATGCCACTGCAAACAAACAGAGAGGGTCGGTTCCTCCCTAGTGCCTCCCCACGCTCCCTGGCACAGGAGGCTATGGACACCAGGTGTTCAGAAAGCAAACAGAGCAGTTAAAGGAGAATCCATCCATGGGTGTTAAAGGCAGCAGTGCCTAGGTCAGGGAATTCCTGAGCTGCAGGCCACAGGAGGCTAGAGGAGGATGCCAGGAAGCTGGCTCTGCACACTTGTCCTGTTCTGGTTCTTCTGTAGCAGAGTAACAAAACCTGCCAGAGGCTGGAGAAAGCCTCTCACATGGAATGAAAAAAAACCTGACACAAAGTACTGGCAATGAATCTGTAGAGAGATGAATGGAGAAACAGCAAAACACAATGACTGTTCTAGGAAATCTCCCTCTCCTGTACTGCACAAGATGGAACTCGATGACAAGAAACAACCTGCAAATGGGCTAGAGGTGGGCCAGAGTACTGTGGTAGACCCACAAGACAACAACTTGATATTGTGGTTCTAGTACCTGCAGCCTCCCAGCCTCCCTCTGCTCTCTGTTAATGCTGGCTGGGAGGAAAGAGGAAGGAGGAAGGAGAAAGGAGGAAGGAGAAGGAGGAAGGAGAAGGAGGAAGGAGAAGGAGGAAGGAGAAGGAGGAAGGAGAAGGAGGAGGAAGGAGGTGGAGGAAGGAGGAGGAGGAAGGAGGAGGAGGAAGGAGGAAGGAGGAAGGAGGAGGAGGAAGGAGAAGGAGGAGGAGGAGGAGGAGGAAGGAGGAAGGAGGAAGGAGGAAGGAGGAAGGAGGAAGGAGGAGGAAGGAGGAAGGAGAAAGGAGGAAGGAGAAAGGAGAAGGAGGAAGGGCAAATCTTCCCAGCCTAGCAAAGGTGTTTCACACCTCATGAAGCCTTCTGCCTGATGCTACAGACCTGGCTGGCTTTGAGCCAGCAACCCATCCGCTGGTTTCTGTAAGCTAAGATCGTCCCCTGACAGGGCTGAGGAGACACTGTGATCTCTGCTTGATCTTCCTCTCTTACCTGTAGTCCCTGTACACGTAGGCAGGTGGTTCTCTCCAGCACTCCTGCCCCTCAGGATCCAACAGACAATTGTCAGCATGGACAGGATGACTAAGATCCATGCGACCTTCCTGCTCCTCTGGAAAGGGAAGTTATGAGAAGGAATGTGGCAATCTCCAGGTTCCAGAAACAGTAAGGTAAAGAGAAAGGGGCACAGTGAGAATAAAGGGAAAAGTGTCTCCTAAGAGCTGAGACCAAGGAGAGCCCAGGAGACAGGGACTAACAGAGGGAAAGATCCTTTACCATCCACAGCTGTGCGGCACACCAGGTGTGTGAAGGAGACGTGCAGCTTCCTTGCAGGGCTGAAATAGGACTCGATGATTTTCCCCGACTTCTCACTGGCCTGCAGAAGCAATTTGGCATCTCTCCAGTCCACATCCCCACTCTGGGCCAGCTACAAGTGATGAACAAGCCTGTTAGAACACTTACAGACACAGGCACTCTGAGAAATGCACACGTACGCAGGGCAGGAGAGGCCTGCGTGAAGTGCTGCGGTCACAGGTTAGAAGTGGATCTGTGTTCTGAAGAGCACACCTGCACCACCCAGCAGTTCTGTCCTGCTTACTGCAGGAAGCCACATCTGGAAGGCAGCAGCATTTTGGGTCACAGAATCACAGAATGTAAGGGTTGGAAGGGACCTCCAAAGATCATCTAGGCCAACCCCCCTGCCAGAGCAGCATCACCTAGGGCAGGTCACACAGGAACACATCCAGGTGGGTTTGCAATGTCTCCAGAGAAGGAGACTCCACAACCTCTCTGGGCAGCCTGCTCCAGGGCTCTGGCACCCTCACAGGGAAAAACTTTCTCCTTCTGTTCCCATGGAACCTCCTCTGCTCCAGCTTGCACCCACTGCCCCTTGTCCTGTCATTGGACATCCCTGAGCAGAGCCTGGCTCCATCCTCCCCACAATGCCCTTCACATCTTGATCAACATGAATGAGGTCAGCCCTCAGGCTCCTCTGCTCCAAGGTAAAGAGCCCCAGCTCCCTCAGCCTTTCCTCAGCAGGGAGATCTTCCACTGCCTTCAGCATCTTTGTGGCTCTGCACTGGTCTCTCTCAAGCAGTTCCCTGAGGACCTTCTTGACCTGAGGGGCCCAGAACTGGACACAATATTCCAGATGTGGCCTCACCAGAGCAGAGGGCGAGTAGAACCTCTCTCAACCACAGCCCTTCTAATCCACCCCAGGATGCCCTTGGCCTTCTTGGCCACAAGGGCACATTGTTGGCTCATGGACATCCTTCTGTCCACCAGGACCCCCAAGTCCTTTTCCCCAGAGCTGCTGTCCAACAGGTGAGTCCCTAACCTCTACTGGTCCATGGGACCCCCAGTACAAAAATGACTCCAGAAAACTGGAGTGAGTGTTCAGTGAAGGGTCTGCAGACAGCAGGGTGTTGGAGCATGTGACTTATAAAAATATCTGAAAGAGTTGGATTTCTTCAGCCTACAGGAGAGAACATCAAGTTCAGCAGTCTCCTGTCACCTAAAAGGGGATTATAGAGGAGATGGAGCCAGTCTCTTCTCAAAGTGACAAACTAGAAAGACAAGAGGCAACAAGTGAAAGCTGCAGCAAGGAAAATTTTGGCTAGATACTGAGATGGTGTAGCACTGAAACAGGTGCCAAACAGGTATTTCCACCCTTGGACTTGCTTGCACAAAGCCTTGAGGCACCTCATCTAGCTTTGGAATCAGCAAGCAGTGGGTCAGATTAGTCATCTCCCGAGGCTCCTCACACCTTAATTTGTTCTCAGATTCTCAGATGAGTCTATCTGTAGGATTACTGCAGAGGGACAAGTAGCAGCCCTGACACCTTGTCTCACAGGAGAGAAAGCCCTTGTCAGACCCTCCATCTCCTACGTGCCTCAACGTGACTGTGGAGGAAGAGGGTTGGGAAGATGGTGACCGTCACACACCCATGACCCCATCCAGAGTGCACCTCACAGACAGAAACACTTGGGTACAAACGCTCCTTCTGGGCAGTCAAGAAGGCAGCAGGCTCCTAGAGCCACTTACCTGCATGGCCTTCCCAACAGTTAAGCCTTCAAATCTCTCGTGCGGGGTGTGAGGTGACCGTCTTGCCCTGATGCCATCTCCTGCCTCTCCTGCTGCCTGGAACAGAACACAGATGACAACACCCATCAGGTTGCCTTCTTCTCTATGGATACACTACAACCCTGCCTGCTGTGGAGGGAAGTACCACAGATGGGAGCTCCTACCAGAGCCAGACCTCACCCTCGTCAGCCGGAGCAGGTCCTTACACTCAGCCTTTGTCAGCACTCCGTCGAATACAACCCTGTGCGTTCCGTTCATCTGCTGCGAATCCAGCGTGACAGCAACACCCTCAAAAGGCACAGAACCTGGTGAGAAGCAAGCACACACAGCCACGAGCCAGCTTGGAGAAGCAGCCCTCAGACACCAACATCCAGCCTGGGTAAGGAAGTGGAGAGACACTGGACATTCTCTAAGACAGGAGAGTTCCCCAGCATTCCCCATTCCTTGCAGACCTGTGCCACCTGCACCCCTCACATGCTTCAGGGAAGCCAGAGCATCAGCTGGAGAAGCTGGCCTACAGCAAGTGCCTCAGGATATCAGCAGAAACTTGGGGCTTGCTGGGAGAGCAGCAAGGAGCTGGGGAAAGCCGAGTGCACTGCAGACTGCAGCAGCAGAACAGGTCCAGCCTGCTGGAGTGAGGCTCTGGAGAAGAGAAGCAAGTAAACAACTCTATCAACCCTCCTTTCAATCACACATCATAGCCCAGGATTATCTCCAGTGAATCCTTTGACTTTCTTTAGCCCCAAAGAGAAGCAATGGGTGTTAGTTGGTGATTTTGGCCTTTTCCCCTCTGGTCCAACCTCTGGATGGTCAGGAATGCTAAGACACTCAGGCCTTCAGAATGATTTGCTGTCCCATGTGTCATAGCAGAGAACCACCTGGGGTGACTTCAAAGCAACGACTCCAGGACAAAGCCCCACAAGAGGCTTTGAAAACAGACCACCAAGCATACAGACTCTGCACTGCAGCCTGTAGCATTCAGCCACAAATCTGGACTTGTGTTCTTCAGGGAAAGGCTTGCCCAAGCCAAGCAGTCTGATTCCAGACCCTCCCCCTCTCTCCTCATCCCCTTCTGAAAAATGTTTGAAGTTGGGCTGGTGGAGATGAAATATGCTTGGTGTAGACAGTTCTGCCACACTGCACAGGGGATTGCATGTCCACAGGCTTGCCTTGTATTCAGGCACCACTGCTCTCACCTTGTCCTGCCACAGTGCTCTTTGAGATCCCATCCCAGGGCCAAATGCAGTGGTTTGCGAGATTACAGAAGCATCAAAGAGGGAGAAGAGAAACAAAGAGCAGGCCTGCTGAGCCATTCCAGCCAGCATGCAAACGTCTGAGGATGGAAGACAAGACAGCACTTAGCCTGGTTAAAGCTGGCTGACTATCTCCAAGTCCTCTTCAAGCTCTTTTACTCACCTCTCTTCACTCTCTCTTCCACATCCAGTGTTTTCTGCTTTTGCTTCTCCTGATCCTCTCTCAGGAGCAAGGGAGAAAAAAACAGACCAATGCTGTCAGTACACAAAGCTATGCCTAATCCTCCTCTGTAGGAGCATTTCACCCTTCCTTTTCATGTTCTGCCCATTCCTCTGCAGGTACTACTGTTTCTTGCCAATCTTCAGTCCCATTCCTGCTCCCAACACTTGTCCTAGTCAACTTGGCCAACCTTACCTGTGTTTATCCTTTAGCTTTTCAGGAATCAGTTCATCTGGAGTCCAAAGGTCCTGTAGGAACAAATGCAGATGTCTCAGTACACAGCAAACTTCTCCCACGTTGGATCATGTCAAACAGCCAGTTCCTTGTCCTGCTTCTCCAGTGAGTACCAGACCCATGGTTCAGGTCTGCTTCTGAGGACAGCCAGTTTGTACTAACACATATGGCTAGAGCAGCAACTTTAAACTGACCTCAGTCCTGGAGCACAGGAAAGGCCTTAAAGATCCACATCATGAAAGACGTGGGGTCCTTTTCAACAGCATCTGATCTTTCCTGGATCATGTGCTACTGAAGTGAATTCTGGCAACAGTCTGGGCAAAATAAGGGCAGGAAGATCAAGATGATATCATTACTTACAGGGTCATTAAAAGTTCCTCCTAGATGCTCCACTGCATAGTAAATCAACTTCTTCTCCATCAAAGATCTCTGCACATAATGTTGAATAACCTATGGAAGCAAAGAGGCTGTCAAACAACCACCCCACAAAAGACAACCCTATCCCTGTCCAGGGCAGAAACCCACCCCAACACACTTCTGTGCACCATGCCAGCCCAGTTCTGTTCTGAAGAGACCCTGCCTGGTACAGACTATAAGTAAGCTCAGGCTCCAATTCTTCAGGCCTGTTCTTGGCACACATCTGCAGTGAAACACATCTCCCTTTTTGTCCCCTGGACTGTGACCCTCTTGTATGGGACAGAGGAGGGCCAAGAAGCACAGCTAGGGTTGTAGGTACCTCTCTGGCTGTGACAGGTGTGTCCTTTCCCAGCTCTGCACGGTATTGTTTCATCTTCTTCAGCATTGGCTCATCCATGGGGTAGAAGACCAGGTAGGAAGCAACACATTCAGCAGCTAGTGCCTGGTTCCCAACTTGGGGAAGGACAGAACAGAACAAACAGATGTGTCTCTGAAAGATTTGACATTTACAGCCAATATGTAGAAGCCAGCAGCACCCCATGCCTCGGTCAGGATCTGGCCTTACACCGAGTACACAACAATCCCTGCCTAGCTGGCCCTCTGCCTGATGATGGGCAGAGAACAGAGGGAGTGAGCTCAGTGAAAAATGGACCCACTCTCAATACTTATTGGGAACTTGTTCATAGGAGACTGAGGCAAAAAACGAGTCTGTATTTGCAGCTTTCTTCTTCAGTCCCACCTTCCTCACCCAATAGACATGACAGGGGGGTCTGGAGGCTTCTGTCACATACAAGCTTTACCAATGGTCTGTAAGATGAGACGACAGACAGGTGAGTTAGTGAGGGAATGAGCAAAAGTATCCAGGAGCTGAGGGATGTGTGATAGTGACAAGGTGACAGAATGACCAATGTCATGACAGGCCATCAGTTCAATGAGGGCAGGCTGAGCTGGCTCAGAAGAAACACCACTGCTGAGAGGAGATGCACCTGCATGCTCTAGATGGGAAGTGGGGACCTGGTCTGGAACAACACACTGAAAAGGACAGACTAAAATAAACAACAGATAGCTGAAATGAAGAGAGCTGGAGGAAAGAAGTGGGAAGACCTATGCATTACAGGAACTGCACAAGGAGATTGAAATGGACCACAAGGGACCTCTCCTAAGGTGGCCACAGGCTTGTGCAGAAGTTCTGGGAAGCGTTGGGGGAGGGCAGTGTGCCACTTCTCCCTGTGACACGCAGCCCTCTGGGTCCAGAGGCAAAGAGCGAGTTCAGGGCTGTGACAGCACAACCCACAGGTCTGTGGCTCTGCTCACCTTGATCATAAGCAAAGTGCAGCAGATCGAGGTGGGAGGGTATGAAATCTTCCGTGGCAGAGATCCGCCCTGGCTTTGTGGCGATTTCAAGGACGCACTGCTGTCTGCACTTCAAAACCTGAACGTAATGGGCTGCAACAGAGGAGCAAGGAAGCCACAAGTTCACACTGCTTCCAGGCAGGAGTGCTGGCAAATGGGACATGGCCAATGTGGGGAGTGTGGCCTTCCCACCCAACCCTCTGTGCCTTTAATGCTACCTGAAATGGCTTCATACAGGCCAGGTTGCATCTCCTCCTCGTCATCCTCATCCTCCCAAGGCCCTTCGCACAGGGCACGACACTCTTCCAGTGCTGAGAGCGCACCTTTGAGGGACTCCTCCAGCCTGACCACAGCCTGCAGGTACTCATCTGCATTGGAGTGCTGCAGACCAGCCTCATAGGCTTCCTGCCAAGGACAGAGACAGGTCCCTTATCAGTGTGGGTGACACCGAGGGATGCCTGGAGGCTTTCGGTTGCTCACAAAGTACTGCTGACATCTAGGGGCCTGCTGATCATGCACAGCCTGTGACGCATGGACAGCAGATCTGATTTGAGCCAAAAGGACTTCCCCAGGGTCCTGCAGCCTGCTGTAACTGCCACCAGAAAGTCTCTGTGCCACACTTGCAATGGTTTGTCTTCACCCTGAAGAAAAGGCTTCAGGGAGACCTTTTTGCAGCCTTTCAAATATAAGAAAGAGCTGAAGGAGCCTTTTGACCAAGGCCTGTAATGACAAGGGGCAACTGTTTAAAACTGAGAGAGGGTGGATTTGGATTGAAGGAAGACATTGGTTATGATGAGGGAGTAAGTTTCCCAGACAAGCTGGGGACACCCTGTCATTGGAAGTGTTCAAGGCCAGGCTGGATGGGGTTTTGAGCAACCCCAGGATGAGGATGATCTTTGCACAAACTCAAGTACTGGGTTCAGTTTTGGGGCCCTCACTACCAGGACACTGAAGCGCTGAAGTGGGTCCAGAGAAGGGCAACAAAGCTGGTGAAGGGTCTGGAGAACAGGTCTGATGAGGAGCAGCTGAGGGGACTGGGGTTGTTCAGCCTGTAGAAGAGGCTGAGGGGAGACCTTGCTGCTTTCTACAACTCCCTGAAAGGAGGCTGGAGCCAAGTCAGGGTTGGTCTCTTCACCCTAGCAACAACTGACAGGACAAGAGGCAGTGGCCTCAAGTTGCACCAGGGGAGGTTTAGTTTGGACGTCAGAAGAAACTTCTTGACTGAAAGGGTTCTCAAAGACTGGAACAGGCTGCTCAGAGAGGTGATTGAATCCCCATGCCTGGAGATGTTTAAAAGAGGCAGAGATGTGGTGCTGAGGTTCACCACCAGACTCGGTCGAGTTAGAGAATGGTTGGACTGGATGACCTTAAAGGTAATTTCCAATGCAAACAATTCTGTGATTCTACAATTCTATCAAGTAAAAGATGTCCCTGCCTGTCAGGGGAGAGGTGGGGGGGTGGGATTAGATCTTAAAAGGTCCCTTCTCATCTAAACCATTCTGTGATTCTACATATGGGGAACCTGTCTCAAGTCATGGCCCATGGGTGGGAACAGATCAGGGGCCCAGCCTAGTCCCTCAGATGGGAAAAGAGCTGCTGACACCTGGCTCTGCATCGAACCCTCACCCAGTGTGGTGTAGGCTCCAGGTCACGGAAGCTGTCCGACTTCACCCCTGCCATGCGCTGGTACTTTTTGATGTCGTCCTGCATTTGGAGGTGCTGAGGGTTAGCGACGAAGAAGGTGTGAGCAGCAGACACGGCCTGATCCAGCTTCTTCAGCTGTAGAGAAAAGGCAGCAGTGCTCATCATGCTCCTGTGGACCCCCTTCTCTTCAAGGCCCACCCCTCACCCCTCAGCTGCGCCCTGGATTCACCCACAAGGTGCCTGAGTCCCAGGCTCGGGAGCCCTTGCCTGCCACGCAGGGTTAGCTAAGGCTTGGTCTCGATGCCCTTAAAAGCCCTTCCCAACTAAAACGAGCCTACGATTGTATCTCCTCAGCCCACTGCTGGCTCTCCTTGACTCGGCTGACAGAGGCCTTTGGGGTGATCACTCCCAGCCCCCCTGGAGAGACCCCATCCTGGGGGAGGGATGCCCCTGGCTACCGCCGGGGCCAGTCCCCACCTGGAAGAAGGCCACTTGTAGGTAGTTGTAGGGCTCCCTCCGCTGGAAGTCGCGGCGGTTGGCGCGGCTGGCGCGGTGCGCGGAGGGCGGCGAGCCCAGGCGCTGCCCCAGGCAGTGCTGCAGGCAGTCGGCGCGCTGCAGCACCGGGCCGAAGAGGGCAGCTTCCCAGAGCCCGCCCGCCGGCAGCTCGCCCAGGAAAGACGCCTCTCGCCCGCAGGCAGCGCGGCAGTCCCGGCGGGCAGCCCGGAGCCCCGCGTAGCTGTGCAGGGCCCGCTGCATCAGTTCGGCCGCCCGCTCATAGTCCCGAGCGAAGTACGCCCGCACCCCGTCGGCATACAGCAGATCGTAGGGAACCAGGCGGCCTAGCGACGTGGCGGCGGCGGCGGCGAGGAGAAGGCAGAGGAGGGAGGCCATTGCCGAGCCGTCGGGGAGGAGGACAGAAAGCGGTCCCGCTGGCGGCCTGGCGAGCCCCGGGCTAGGCCCACCCAGGGGGCTGGGCCGGCAAGGCGGTGCCGGGCGGGGGCGGCGGTGGGCGGCCGTATCGGCGGCCCGGAGCGGAGACGGGCAGTGGGGTCCCGCAAGCTGCCCAGCGAGACTGAAGAGACTCCCTCGCTGGAG
Organism: Indicator indicator; assembly: GCF_027791375.1. Lineage (NCBI taxonomy): Eukaryota > Metazoa > Chordata > Aves > Piciformes > Indicatoridae > Indicator > Indicator indicator. Next base: position 17,906,985 of record NC_072023.1, read on the forward strand.
GCATTCCAAACCCGCCTGGACGTGTTCCTGTGGGATCGACTCTCGGTGATCCTGCTCTAGCAGGATCCTGGCACCTCGTTTTCTGACATGGTCCATAGAATCATAGAATCGTTTTGGTTCAATGCCCAAATAGACACCAGTGGGAGACCAGTGACAAGTGGTGTCCCTCAGGGGTCGGTACTGGGACCAGTACTGTTTAACATCTTTGTCATCAACATGGACAGTGTCATTGAGGCAGCCTCAGCAAGTCTGTGATGACACCAAGCTGTGTGCTGTGGTTGACACACTGGAGGGAAGGGATCCATCCAGAGCAACTTGGACAGGCTGGAGAGGTGGGACCAAGCCAACCTCATCAAGTTCAACAAGGCCAAGTGCAAGGTCCTGCACCTGGGTCAGGGCAATCCCAAGCACAAATCCAGGCTGGGTGAGGAGTGGCTCAAGAGCAGCCTTGAGGAGAAGGACTTGGGGCTGTCAGATGGTGACAAACTTCCCAGGAGCCAGCACTGGTCACTGGCATCCCAGAAGGCAGCTGTGTGCTGGGCTGCATCCAAAGCAGGGAGAGCAGCAGCACAGGGAGGGGATTCTGCCCCTCTGCTCTGCTCTGCTCTGCTGAGACCCCACCTGCAGCACTGCCTCCAGTTCTGGTGCCCCTAGCATAAGAGGGACATGGAGCTGCTGGAGCAGGTCCAGAGGAGGCCTGGAGAACCTCTCCTATGGGCACAGGCTGAGAGAATTGGGGCTGTTCAGCCTGGAGAATAGAAGGCTCCAGGGAGGCCTTAGAGCAGCCTTCCAGTACCTGGAGGGGGCCTACAAGAAAGCTGGGAAGGGACTTTTGACAAGGACTTGTAGTCACAGGGTGAGAGGCAATGGACTGAAGCTGGAAGAGGGCAGATTTAGACTGGAGATTAGGAAGAAATTCTTTGCAGTGAGGGTGGTGAGACACTGGAACAGGTTGCCCAGGGAGGTTGTGGATGCCCCTCCCTGGAGGTGTTCGAGGCCAGGATGGATGAAGCCTTGAGCAACCTCAGCTAGTGGGAGGTGTCCCTGCCCATGGGAGAGAGGTTGGAACAGGATGATGTTTAAGGTCCCTTCCAATCTAAACCATTCTACGAATCTATGAAAGTAAAGCCTTTCATCCAGGCCTCTGCTGAGCATCTCCCAGCACTCACCCTCCCTTTGGTACTGTTAATAAAGAATCTCTATTTCAGGGTTAAAATTAGAGGACAAACCGGAACAATGAAGAAAGGGACTTCTAATGGGGATGTCCTCGAGAGCTGAAATATCCTAGACAAGTACTTAAAAAGTGTCACAAAATAGCATATTCAGCTTTAGTCTTGAACAGTATCCTAAACTAATCTCCTTATAATGTTGAAAACCACAGCTCCTAGCCAGAAGCCAGAAGCCAAAATAAACTCCTCACTCTCTGAGCATGACCCAGTGAATTTAAGAGAAGCAGGACCTTTAATGTGGGGTAAGAAACTGCCCAATGGATGGTTAGTAGGTCTTGCCATGAGGTATAGCTACTACATCTCACTGTACAAATAACTGCCAGAAATTTCTCTTGGCTTGTGCTGCATTTGTGGGAATGCCCCCAGCACCCAAACTTGCACAGCTCTGTAATGAATTAATGGCTGCTCCTTAGTGCCAACCCCAGCAGGGAGGAGCTGGGGTCCTGACTTTGATGACAGTTTTTGGTGACCCACATGGGACACTGCTTCAGAACTCCGATGGATCAGCAGGAGCACAGAACCTCCAGCCAACACTGAGGGATTCTCAGGGAGAACCTCTGCTCCCTGGGTTGAAGAGCTCTGAGCAACACCCCTCAGAAAGGTAAGGGCATTTCTTTTCTTAAAGGGACATCCTGCCCATAAGGAGCAGTGAAAGCCACACAGGGATGGGGTTGAGGTGTGTAGCTCATAGGGCAAAGCCTGTCTGTGAGTCATGGTGAAAGCTTCACATGGTTGGAGCTAGGACAGTCTGCAGGAAAGGAAGAATTTGATCCTACTGCATGAGAGTCTGTAGAACACCTGGGTTTAAAGGTTTAAAGGCTGTGGGTTAGAGTTCCACTTAAAAAGGGGTTTGAGCCCCCTTTCTAGCTTGTTAAGTGAGTTTGAGTCCCCCAGGTGGGTTTGCAATTCAGTCACCATGGTGTAGGGGTTAGAGTCCCCTTCTGGGTTGCTAGGGTATAGGTTCGATTGCACAGTGTTAGAGGTACACCCTGCAGTGCCAGCCAGGTATTGTGTATTGTTTTGGAACTATAATTTGTGTGCTTTGTTTCTTTAGACACTGCAGTGTGTATGCCATGTGTTTATTTTGTTTTACTGTGGGGCCCAGTCAATCGTCTAAGGGGTATCTTAAAGAAGTTGCCTCTGGGATGTCTTTAAGAAATGATCATGAAACAAGACAGTGTTAATGTGTTCAAAATGTTAAATAATGTGAGGATGTGAATAATGCGAGCTGTTAACACCAGACTGAAACGTGTTAATAATGAGAATGAGCTCAAGCTGGTAACTCCTGAGTAGCACCTGACAGAATCAAGGACACAAATCTTGGCAGTAGTGCTTAATTTATGGCAGCAAGAGTGATGCTAGCTGAGGCTGAGGAGGGGCAGGGGCATGGCCACAGCCCCTATATTGTCCTCATCTTTGCTATGTTCACAGCCTTTTGATTTGTTTGGGGTTTTTTTTGTTTGTTTGTTTGGTTTTTTTTGTTGTTGTTGTTTTTGTATTCTGGTCCAGCTGCTTTCTAGTTGAAGTTTGGCATGATCTGGGTGGAGGATTGAGTAACACAGCCATTTAACAAGTGCTCCATTTGACTTGTTATCATACTTAGGAGTGTAAACTTTAGTATTCATTTTGCAGTTAATTAGGCAAAGGTCTTCGCTTGGGCTCGGCTGGAGTTTGTTTACTCCTGAGCTAAAATGGACAGCCTGGGATAAGGCAGCAGAGAAAGTGGCTCCGAAGCATGTACTCAATTTTGTATCTCCTCAGGGAGGATATGAAATGGAATCCTGATGAAGCTGATGAATTGGAGAGTCTAAAGGAGTATCAAGACTTAATTCTGTATGGAATTTAAAATGGACTAGAAAACCCTAAAAATTTGTCTAGATTGTATGAAATAAGGCAAGGAGATTGTATGAGGTAGCCTGGAAGTGGACAGATTTCAATGTAGAGGATGCCGACATGCGATATTATAGGTCAGGGTCTTTTTGGAGAGAATTGAGTTGTTTTCAGGGCTGGGGCTGCCTTAGAGCAGTGCCTTTTACGGAGCAATATTAGAATATTAGAGCAGCACAGGGGCTGCTCCTGCTTAGCTGTAGGCAGCCTAAGTCTCCCTTGAAATAGACAGGAAAACTTTTCACTTCCCTTGACAACTCCTCTGTGAGCTTTGTTCCCTTCCCTGGGCTGCTAAGCATCTGCTGCTTTCCAGGTGTACACACAAGAACGGGGTGGAAGAAGGAGGAAAAGAGCCTTGCATGTTTCTGTGTTTCCCTTCCAGGAGCCTGGGAAGCTTCATTAAACACTGGGCCAGTCACTCTGTTTCTATGGAAACAAAATTATTACTAATGTATTATTTTAAAAACAGACACACAATCGACACTCCAAAGATAGAATTTTAATACCATTCTGCGCCTGCATTGTCTCAGGGCAGAGTGGAGGCGAGGGTGGAGCTCACAAAGGGATAGGACTGGCGAGGGTGCCAAGTGGTGGTGGCAGCAGAGGGTGTTTGGAACCTGAGAGCAGGCACAGGTTGTCAGTCCTTCCCACGCCCCTCAGCGGGTCTGTCCCACTTCTTTCCCCCCCTCCCCCCCGGTGCTTCCTTCCTGCTGGCAAGAGAGATGAGACTGCGAAGTAGTGATCAGGTCCTGGGACAAAAGGGAACGCTTGGAACTTTTATTTAAAAATCGTGATGGCACTGAACGTTTTTGATGCTGTCTCTCATAGTCTGGGATCCTGGAAGGTCTGTCCCTCACAGGCCTCAAGGGTCCTTTCATGCGGTGCCTGCTCTCCGTCCTGGAGGTACCAGGCTTCACTAGCAGCCAAGGAGCAGCGCCGTGGCCAGTCAGCATTCTCCTCCTCCCTGCTGCCGAGGGAGAGGCGCCGGTCTCGGTGTGCTGCTAGCGGGAGCCGGGAGTGCCGCGGGCTGCAGGCCGGGGTGGGCTGCGGCGTCTCATCGATGAAGGTGGTGATCTCATCTCGGAAGAAGCAGGCGCTGGAGCTGGCGGCCCGCGGTATCAGCCCCGCCTCCAGGAACTGCCGAAGAGTGGTCAGTTCATCCTCGGGGGGCCGCCGGCGCTGCTGGTAGTCATGCAGCTGAGGAGGCAAGAAGCCGGGGCCGCCGGGCTTGCGGGGAGCGGCAATGCGGATGTCGTCAGATGAGGACCACTTGTGTAGGAAGGATGGAGCAGAGCGGTGGGTGGCAAAGATGTTAGTCTCATCATGTGACATTCTCCGAGAGAGAGGGACCTAGAAAACAGAGAGGGAGGCAGGTCAGATGGAAGACTTGAAGAGCTGGAACAGGAGGCGAATAGCTGAAGCTTTCTCAGAGAAGAGAGTCAAGAGGACACAAAGGTGTGGGAGACCAGCAGAGAAGAAAGTGGGTTAAGAGGCTGCTCCTGCTGGCTCTGGGCTCACCTGCAGGTAATGCACCTTGTCTTGGGGCAACAGCATGTGGTGCATGGGTAGCAGCTTGATGTCCCGGGAGTCCCGCCTCACGGCTGCAGCACCATTCGCATCAAATCTCACCTTGCAGATCCTGCCATCGCCATAATCATCACACACACCATCTGTTGTGAAAGAGAATGGCAGTCAGTGCTTGCCAGTCACAAGAGGAGCATTATCAGGGCACCTGGATGCCATCCTAACGCTTGTCTGATATCTGCCACCCTACTTGCAGCCTTCAGGGCTCACCCCTGAACAAGGACCTCATCTTTCTGCTCACAGCAGTGCTAAAGCACCCAGAGATTGCCCTGTTCCTTTTGCCTTGTTTTTGAATTGCTCCCTGCCAGAACTGGGACCTCTGGATCAGTGAGCTAGGCTGAAGCCCAACAAGCTACTTTCACTGTGGGTTGGCAGCTGTTCATATTGTCTCTACTCTTGCATCTACTGTGAAGGATGTTGCACTAATTTTTTCCTGGATGCTGAGAGTCCTAAGGCAGCAAATGAGTGGCAGAGCCTTTTCCAGAATAAATTTTCTCATGGTTCCCGACTTCTAACTGTAAGATGAATCCTACCCAGCCACCCATAACACCACTCCTGGTGCTGTCAGATCCTCTTCCCAAGGCAGACTCCTCTTTCCTCTGTACTTTCTTGGCGAGGGGTGTTAGTGAAGAAAGGTGCCTGCAGGGTGGTGAGGAGCTTACCATCATCCCCATCGTCCTCAGACATGATAGCCACACACTGCTCCCACACAGTGCGGAGATCTGCTCGGTAGCGCTCACAGGACCAGATGAAGGAGGGGAGCAGCAGGGTCTGCACCATGGAGCACCAGAGCACAGCCAGGACCATCCAGGTGGGGGCTGTATCATAGCGCAGGCTGAAAAAACTCACGACCTTTAAGGGAAGAGAGAGAAATGAGGCTAAGACAGACAGAAGTGGGGATCAAAGGAGAAAGGCAATGGGAGGCACTTCTGTAGTAGAAGGGAATCTATCTGCAATGGATTTGCCAAGCAATTACACCATGTCCCTTTGAAAAACTCTTCCTGGGGTGTTGCCCCATGTGTGCTGGATTTATCTCCAGCATGAGACCTTCTTCCCAGTGCTCATTATGAGCTGGAGCTAAATAGGTGCTAACAAAGGACGCAGCCACTGGGAGGTAAAAAAAAATCCAGGCTGTGACTAAGTCTCTATTCTCTTAATGGTTCCATTTGAGAACCTCCCCAGGTCTGCAGTTTTGCAGAGAATCAAGCAGCCAGCCAAAATCCAAATGCTGACTACAATCATACAAGCAGAAGGCAAAACTGCAGCAGCTTTTAAAGCTTGGGTATCGGTTCTCCAGAAGCAGACTGGAGAAGCAGAAATCTGATTGTTTTTACAGGGGTAGATCTCCCTGTAACTTTGCAGAGTGATTTTCTCTCCTCTTATCCACTTTAAACTTTTGCAGTGGCTCTGGCTATGTGGTATGGAATTCCCCAGACTTAGGCTTGTCTCAAGAACATGCTGCTGTGGAGTGATGAGACAACTCCTGCAATCTTCATAAAACCAGCCCTCAGAAGAACAGATTTGGAGCCAGCAGCTCTGTGGCTGACAGACAGATGACAGAGTTTCTTCTCTAAAACTTTAGCAAACTGTCAATCTAAGTTTAACTGTAGGCTCTGAAGGCAAAGGGAGAACTCACTGCTTACCAAGATGGGTACCCCGGTGAGTGTGTCATACAGAAAGACAATCGCACTGATAAGGTTGGTCATCTGCAGGGAGGTCTTGGCTGACTCAGAGCCATCCAGGGAAGACCTTCTTTTGCCTCGGACATCCTCCACCACGATGGCGGGCACGTTGAAAGTGGCATGTGCTGATGATGAGCAGGATGATGCTTCCTCTGCTCTCTGATGGCGACACCGCTGGAGTCTTCTGTGTGCCCACAGAGTCTGGTAGAAAGTGATCCCCACGCACACCAAGCCCATGACGATTCCTCCGAGCAGCAGGAGGCTGAAGCAGACCCCGAAGCCCAGCCCTATCTTGCTGACAATGAACTGGCAGCCACGGGCGTAGTAGCGCTCACCGTTGTTGTGCCAGCCGATGGAGGGCAGCGTGGACAGGATGAAGGACACCATCCAGATACCCATGACTGCATGCAGAGCCTGCTTCTTGGCATTGCTCAGCCGGTAGTTGACCGGCCACCTCACCATCCACATCCGGTGGTAGGAGAGGGAGGCCACTGTAAAGCAGGTGGCCAGTGCCAGGGTGTAGTACGTGGAGACAAAGACCTTGCAGATGCTTTCATTCCAGTCGTAGTCAGAGGACTCCCGCCGCAGCTGCACCACAGCGTAGGTGGTGAGCGGCACTGCTGCCATGAGGATGTGTGTCCCGGCAAGGAAGCACAGCAGCAGCTCCAGGGGCTTGTGTTTCTGTTGTTTGGCTGTGATGCTGAGGATAATCCAAGAGTTGGCCAACAGGGCTAGCATCCCACATGCCAGCCACCACAGTGAGTTGTTGTGCAAGGTGGACTCTGATTCAGAGTCCCCCATGCTGCCACCCCTACTTGGCTGCTCCCTGTCTCTGCGGTTTGGGTTCTGTGAGTGGGGCTCCACACTGGGGGAGCCACGTCCCTCCTCATCTGCTGCTGCAACACAAGGTATATGCACGCTGGATTTCCTCAAGGCATTGCTACTAGGTGCGAGGGGGAACAGCTATCAACTGTCTCAGTCCTCCCTTTCCCCTCTGTCTGCTTATATTTTTTCCCCTTGTTTTAACTTTTTCACCTGTTTTATCCCTTGTTCTCTTTCTTTTTCTTTCTTCCACCTTCTTTCTCTCTCATGAACACTTGCCAGAGCTTCTTCCCCTACTTGCTTAGCCTCACTTTTTTTCTCTCTCCCCATCTATTTCATTCCCCTTGTCCACTCTTCCCCCAAAGAAAAAGCTCTCCTTACTTCAAGTGCACACCAGGCACCCTCTGTCTCAGGGACCACCTTCTGCTGGGACTGGTGAAGGCCACAAACAAATGGGGATTGCTGGGGACTCTGAACGGTTTGGTAGTAGCAGATGCCTGCTGCCCCGTGTCCTAGTGACTGAGGAGATAGCCAAAGGTTTCTGAGAAGATGGAACGCAGGACAAAGGTCCTGAAGGAATAGTGAAGGTGGTGCGTACACTGTGTGTAATCCCCCTCTCACCAAATGCCACGCTTGAGGCCAGGCAGAGGTTCCTGCCAAGGCTGTCAGAGACTGAAGGGTTCCCTATATAAGACCTCACGGTACCCTCACTGTGTTGTCCTTCAGAGCTCAGCCTGCTCTTCAAGCTTTTCTGAACAGCACAGGGCAGACCTGGCAAACAACAAGGAGATGTCAGGGAGGGGAAGATCCTTTTCAAAGGTTCCCTTGGAAATTCAGGGCACAAGATTCACTGTAGAAGATAGAAAGAGAAAAAGTAATTTCAGATCATTCTGTCTCCCTAGATCTCTCCCTCTTCGTGCCCACACAAACACCTTGTCATGATTTAGGCTTTGCAGAGGACTCCCTGTGTTTTTCAGCCAACAGAATAGCCAGATTTGCACCTGTCCCTGTGTGCCTCAGGCCAGACTCTGGCTCTCAGCAACTCCCTCCAGTGCTGCTGAGACACCCCATGCTCTCTATCCTTCCATTCAAAGGGAGCTTTGGGTGCTCCCCATCCAAAGTCTTACTACTGCCATTTCTGTCCTGATTTGCATTGCTCCCTGCCACGCAGGTCCTGCCCTCCCCACACACCCGCTCCAACATCCCTCACTCCTGTTACAGCTCCCACAGCTCTGACAGTCTGTGGGCTCAGCTTTTCTCCACTGGTGCTCTCAGTTATAACCTGCTGCTGCCCTCCTGCCCCATCCACACGTGTGTGCCACCACTCCAGCTCACACTCTGCCATCCCACAGGCTCTGGTCATGTGCCTCACCCACGGCACATTTCTTCTAGAGCAGCTCTGGCATCCAGACACCCCATGGTTACAAACCCAGCGAACGAGACTGCTCATCTAGTCCTGGGACTACTCACCTTTGCCATCAACCCCTGGTCCTAGCAGCTCAGACCCCCTCTCCTCTCTTCATTTAGAAGGGGATCTTGACCAGTGTATTCCAGGAAGGTATATGCCCGCTCCACACCTTGACTGGAGCAGATGTAACAATCTGTCTGTGGATGGATCAGTGCCTCCCTAGGCTGAGTTTGTGGCTGAACTCTTACCCCTACCCCTCCCCTTCTGCTTCTCCAGTTCTTCTCACCTTCTCTGTAGCCACCTGAAGCTTTTCCTCCTTGATTGTAGTGCTTCGTTCTGCCCTAGTTCATGGGTTTTTTTGCCACCCCAGAGCCATCACTGTCACACTTAGGCCTGTGGCCTTTTGAAACAGTTACCAAGCTAGCCAGCCCTGATGATCCCATGGGAACGATTTTCCTTGTAGCATCTGCTTCTGCTGCCCTTCCCACCCAGCTTGTTCTGGTGGCCCACGCTGCTCCCTGCATGAGGCAAGGATCCTCCCGCCTCTGCTGGATTTGGGGACCAATTCTGCTCTGAGCTGTGGTCCTCCCGCTCTCGGAGATGGGAGAGACCCGGCGGTGATGCAGGTCAGCCAGTTCGGGAAAAGCCATTCTCACCTGGCCCTGCTCCCCGGCCACAGCCCCCCCATTCCATCCTGCCGCCCACCCCACCTGCAGCCAGAGACTCCTGGGGCTGGTGCCTCAGGGCGGCAAGGGCGGGGGATCCGAGCGAGCGATGACCCCGAATCACCGCGAGCAAGAGTATTAAAAATGGGGACGCCGGCCGCCTCGGAGATGAGTGCCGCCGCTTCTCCGGGCAAGGCTGCGGCTCCCGCGGCGGCCGGTGGGGCGGCGGCGGGCTGGGCCGGGTCGCTCCGAGCCTCGCCCGGCGGAGCGCAGGGAAGCGGTTCGGCAGCCCGGGGCGGTGCAGGGCTGCGTCGGGCGGGGGCCGCGGAACCCGCGGGGCTGCTCGGGGCGCGCCCCGTGCCCGGCGGCGGCGGGGGCCGGCCGCGTCGCAGCGGTGGCGGCGGGGGCCCGGGGGGACCCATCTTACCTCTCGCCGAAGCCGGCGCTGCCATGGCGACGGGCGCCCCGCGCGGCTGTGCGCGCCGCTGCCCCGCTGCTGCCCGCTCCCCGCTCCCCTGCGGCCGCCGCGCCGCAGCCCGCGCCGCAGGCAGCCGCCCCGGCCCCGCGCTCCGGCCATCCGTCAGGCGGCGCGACGGTGAGGGGCGAGGGGCGGGGAGCGGCGACGGGAGACGGCGACGGCGGCGGGAGCACCACCGGGCCGAGCAGCCAGGGGGCGGGACGGACGGAGGGACGCAGCAGCCGCCGCGCCGGCCCCAAACACGGCCCCGACCCCGGCACCAGTTTCGGCCCCGACCTCGGCTTCAGCCCCGGCCCCAGCCTCAGCCCTCGGAATACGCGCGGCTCCCGTTGCTGCTGCTTCTGGGTCCCGGCCGGTGCCCCTCGGTGTGCATCCCCTCCTGTGGCATGGCGAGTAGGAGATGCAGAACAAAGATGGTGCTGGGCTCTCCATTCCCAAAGGAAGCAGGTTATCAGTTGGCGCCCAGGCTGTAAAAGGTGTCGGGAATATGGTGCTGACAGCAGGGGAAAGGCAAAGAGTTGGTGCTGGCAGAGGGGCCGGCAGGGATGTGTGGAGAGTAGGGTGTCCAGGACACCTGCTCTCAGGGTGAGCCGTGGTAGCAGAGCTGGCTGATGCAGCTGTCATGGCCTCTTCCATCACCAGCTAGCAATATGGTCCCACAAACAAGGAAAGAAGGAGACAGAGTAGGAGTAGTTCTCAATGGAATGGCTTGGTCGTGTTAGAGGGGTAAAGCTACACCTCCAGCTGTGTCACCTCTGGAGCAATCCTGGCTCAAATGCCTTTACAAGAGACATCTCATTTTGCTGGTACCATCTTGCTACTGAAACGAAGGCACCAATACCTTCCCTGCCCTTGTTCCTTTCAGGAACTGATGTCTGCCAAAATCTCTATGTGGACAAGGTTTATGCCTTGAAGTGAGAAGGTCTGCATCCACAAATGTAAACTTCTGCACTGCTCCAATTGTGTCATTTGTATGAGTTACTTGATGTGATAACTTCCACATTACCAGTCTCTTCTGATTCAGAAGTTGAGTCTCCTTCATGTGAGCTGTTAGTCTACCTGCGTGGGTGAATAAATCCTCTTTGTTATCTCAGGGAAACAGCAAACCAAGCTTCCTGCACTTTCCATGCTGCCTGCCTGCCTGAGCTCTGCTCAGGTAGGAGCATGCTGCATCCCAGCACCCCTTCGTGGTTTGGGCTACACCTGACCGAGGCTGGTGAGCAAAGCTGGATGGAGACAGGTCCTCCTATCTTGAGGAGGCTTCTTGTGTTTGCAGATGTGGCTGGGTTCTTAGTTTGAAAGCACAACATACAGGATTTACTGTGAAGCAGAATGAGCTTTGTGGGAAGGAGGGCTTTTACCCTAGGGCTGTCATACTCCCAGGCAAATGCCCATCCATCCATCCATCCATCCATCCATCCATCCATCCATCCATCCATCCATCCATCTCATCTAAATGGATTTCAAAGACTCTCTTCATTTGCCTGATTTCTAGACACTTGGTTTCACTGGTTTTGGTGAGAACTGGGTCACGACTGTGCATGTGCTGCATATTTGCAGTACACATGCAGAGGAGTGCCAGTGGTTGGATCTAGGAATCCTGAAGCTCCATGGTGCAGGGTTCCCATGTATCTAGGAAGTCCAAGCTAGATGTGAGACCTCCCACAGACTCATCATTTGGAAGGCTTCAAGGAGGTGGGAGTGATTTTTAATTCCTACAGAGACAGGCCAGACTCTGACCAGCCTTCTAAAGGATCAGCAGCTCACTAAAATGTCCTTAGGCACCCAGGCCCAAAGGAATTCCACTGCTACACTGCCAGGGTAAGAAACGTTTTCTGGAAAAGTTCATTGCATAAGGGTCAGTTGTTTCTGGACAGCAGCTCTGCAGGTCTAGGGAAATGCTCTTCCCAGAGGTGCCCTGGATTCTTAAGCTCATTAATCAAGAAACAAACACCAGTAACCTACAAGCAAAGCATTAACAGAATAACCACTTCACAGGGGCTGGAGCATCTCTGCTATGAGGACAGGCTGAGGGAGCTGGGGCTGTTCAGCCTGGAGAAGAGAAGGCTCCAGGGAGACCTAACAGCAGCCTTCCAGTACCTGAAGGCTACAGAAGGGTACAGAGGGAAGGCTACAAGAAGGCTGCAGAGGGACTGTTTGTAAAGGCCTCCAGTGATAGGACAAAGGGCAATGGTTTGAAATGAGAGAAGAGTTGATTGAGATTGGATATTAGGAACAAGTTCTGCACCATGAGGGTGCTGGAACACAGCAACAGGTTGCCCAGGGAGGTGGTTGAGGCCCCATCCTTGGAGGTCTTCGAGGTCAGGCTGGACAAGTCTCTGAACAAGCTGCTCTAGTGAAGGATGTCCCTGCTACCTGCAGGGGGTGGGACTGGATGACCTTTGGAGGTCTTTTCCAACCCAAACCATTCTATGATGGTTTGCAGCTTGTGCTCAGGACTTTGGTAGTGACTGTGGGAGGTTTCACACGTTTCTCACAGATCATGGATGCAATTAAATCCAGCCTCAGAGCCCCAACATGACTTTACACATCCTCTTGTGAGGCTACAGTGATGTGCTTTCAATCAGGCTTCCTGGCATCCTTCCCTAGCTCTCTGAGCAGCGTATGGTTAATGGCTGAGAAGAACCCAGCCAAGCATATATGTTAGCACATTCCTTCAGCAGAGGCAGTGACTGCAGTGAGGATTTGTCATAGCCAAACCTTGGATTCTATTTCTAGAAGCAGACGGAAAGATTTAGAGAGATTCCTTAGATAACTCATCTGCAGAATGGGCAAGTGACAATGGCTTACATCAGGGGACAAAGGACCACTGCTGGTCATGAGCTATGCAGAAATATGAAGGGCTTGCAATGTGAGACCTAGCATTTGAACTTGTGGATGCTTGTTTATATCTGGATGTTTTTCCTTACACAGCTGGGCACCTTCTAGACAATTTTTTCTCCTCTGTCACATAAATATTTGTGTATGAGATTTTCCTTGAGGAAAGGAAGCAAGTTTGCTGATGACATCAAACTGTGAGCAGTGGCTGACACCCCCTCAGGCTGTGCTGCTATTCATCCAGGCCTGGACAGGCTGGAGAGCTGCCTGAGGAGAAATTGAATGAAATCTGAGTGAAATCCAACAAGGCCAAGTGCAGAGTCTGCATTTGGGAAAGGTTGGGGACTGACCTGTTAGAGAGCAGCCCTGGGAAAAGGGACCTGGGGGTCCTGGTGGACAGAAGGATGCCCATGAGCCAGCAATGTGCCCTTGTGGCCAAGAAGGCCAAGGGCATCCTGGGGTGGATTAGAAGGGCTGTGGTGAGTAGGTCCAGAGAGGTTCTCCTGCCCCTCTACTCTGCCCTGGTGAGGCCACATCTGGAATATTGTGTCCAGTTCTGGGTCCCTGAGTTCGAGAAGAACCTCAGGGAAGTGCTTGAGAGAGTCCAGCACAGAGCCACAAAGATGCTGAAGGCAGTGGAAGATCTCCCTGCTGAGGAAAGGCTGAGGGAGCTGGGGCAGAGCAGAGGAGCCTGAGGGGTGACCTCATCCATGTTGATCAAGATGTGAAGGGCAGTGTGGGGAGGATGGGGCCAGGCTCTGCTCAGGGATGTCCAATGACAGGACAAGGGGCAGTGGGTGCAAGCTGGAGCAGAGGAGGTTCCATGGGAACAGAAGGAGAAAGTTTTTCATTGTGAGGGTGCCAGAGCCCTGGTGCAGGCTGCCCAGAGAGGTTGTGGAGTCTCCTTCTCTGGAGACATTGCAAGCCCACCTGGATGTGTTCCTGTGTGACCTGCCCTAGGTGATGCTGCTCTGGCAGGGGATTGGACTGGATGATCTTTGGAGATCTCTTCCCACCCCTAACATTCTGTGATTCTGTGATCCCAGGGCATGCTTGTCAGTCATCTGGTTGTTAGGACACTCCATGCCATTCAGCAGAGCTGTGTGTGTCCTCCTGTTTCCCCCACGACATCCAATGTAATGCTCTTGTGCTTTTCTCCAACCCCTTTTTCTTCTCTCCTGCCCTTGTGGCCTCACTGATATCCCAGCACAATGAGTTGCAGTCAGTAAAGGATGTAAAAATGTCATTCCAGAATTTAATGATGCCACTTCTCAGGATTACTGAACACCTACTTGTTTGTTCTCATGCACAGACAGGGTAATTAGGAGCTCTTGAATCATTAATCTGGGCTCTGTAAGATACCTGGAAGGAGCTGAAATGATCTCTTTCCTTTGGATTTGTAACACAGAACTGCAATTTTCATTTTGCCACCTGTTCCTCCAGCTTGTCAAGGTTTGTCTGAGGTTTCTGGAGACCAGAACAATATTTTCTTAATTCAAAAACAAGCTGGGATTTCAGGAGTGCTACTGACACACTGGATGCAGCTGACCCATACCAGGGAATCTCTCTGGCTCCCTTCATCATTCCAGCTGGTGTGGTAGCTCCTCCAGAGCCATGGTCTTCACAGAGCCAGCATCATTTACTGCTATTCATCTCCAGGACTTCACCTTCATACAGCACACAGACAAGCTGGAAAGGGGGGCCTCCCAGCATTGGAGACTGAAACAGGCACTTTGACACCAGCCAGCTGGTGCTGGAGCACTAAGGAGCAGGGGTTTCTCCTCTCTTCTCTTTTGATGCCTTTCCAGCAAGGCAGTCTCTGCCTCCTCCTCTTATTCTGCTGTTCTCCAGATCTGGAAGCACCTCTGAGGCTTGGCCAAGCTGGCTTGAAAATGAATGGGAGAAGAGCCAAAGACTTCTTCAAGGGAGCTGCTGGGGAAAGATGCTGACATGCATGAGGCAAAGGCAGACCCTTTGGTTTGGAGGTGAATGCTTTAACAAAGCCTGGGGGCCCTCCTGGTAAACATGCTTAGCAATACCATCAAGGAAGTAACCAGTCCAGAGCTGAGCACCTGGAGGGGTCTGGTACTCCTGCTCCACCCTCATATCCACGAAGGGTGGATGGAAGCTGCTATCCCTTTGTAGCTGCATGAGGCTAATGAGCCACACAAATGGATGCTGAAAACTGTTCTCCTTTTTTCCCCATTGAAATAAAAGAAATGAGGAGAGGCTGAAGTGCACAGCTTCCTCCTTTCAAGACCTTGGGAATGTGTGAAGGAGCAGGCAGGGTCACTGGGCTCTGAAGACTGAGGGTTGTGAGTGCTTTGCTGCAGAGCCTGCAGGGAGCGTGACTCACGTGGGCTGCTGTGGCGGATCAGGCTGACAGCATCGACTGTGGCCTGCATGGCGTTGGGCTCACAGGGCAGGAATGAACTGGGAGCAGGAAGGGCTTCAGGAGGTAGGGCTGTGGGCTGGGGTAATCTCAGCCCATGGCTTTTTAGTTCAGCAGAACTGAATGGGACAATGCTAGATATCAACACAGCCTGAGGGGTGATGAGATTGAGAGCAGCCCTGCAGAAACGACTTGGGGATGCTGCTGGACATGAGCCAGCAAGGGACACTTGCAGCCCAGAAGGCCAATGGCAGTCTGGGCTGCACCACAAGCAGCGTGGCCAGAGATGGAAGACCTCACCTGCAGTACTGGGTCCAGCTCTGGTGCCCCCAGCACAGGAAGAACATGGACCTGATGGAGCAGGTCCGGAGGAGGTCACCAAGATGATCAGGGGACTGGAGCACCTCTGCTATGAGGACAGGCTGAGGGAGCTGGGGCTGTTCAGCCTGGAGAAGAGAAGGCTCCAGGGAGATCTAATAGCAGCCTTCCAGTAGCCAAAGAGGCCTGCAGTGACAGGATGAGGGGCAATGGTTTGAAATAAGAGAAGAGCAGATTGAGATTGGATGAGGGTGCTGGAATGCTACAACAGGTTGCCCAGGGAGGGAGTTGAGGCTCCATCCCTGGAGATATTCAAGGTGAGGCTGGACAAGGCTCTGAGCAAGCTGCTTTAGGGGAGGCTGTCCCTGCTGACTGCAGGGGGTTGGACTGGATGAACTTTGGAGGTCCCTCCCAAGCCAAACCTTTATGATTCTCTCCTCAGTTGGATCCAAGCTCCTTCCTCTCCTGGAGCAAGCAGCTGAGTCCTAACAGGGGACCATTCATTAGAAGTGAGTCCAAACTTGTGCATTTTTCCTTCTGGAGCTCAGAAACGTGGGGAACAGCAGGATGGGAAAGACCAGCGCCCCTCACGGGGAACACCAGTGCTTCTCAATTTCTTCTATCCTCTTGCTATCCGTGATGTTTCCTCATCACTGAACGGAGCTTTTGCTGCCCTTGTCATTTAAGTATTGCCATGGATGGCTTTCTGAGCCCTGTCATCATCTCAGGGCTGCTCTGATGAGCTGTCACCATCCAAAGTGTGTCTGGCATGCTTGCTGCTCTGTGGAGCTGTGTAGCTATAGTTCGTATCATGCAGAGCTGCTGTTTTGCTGCATGCTGTGGACACACCCTTGTCACACCCAGCAAAGGGACAAGTCACAGAATCACACAGAATTACAGCATGGTGGGGGCTGGAAGGGTCCTCTGAAGATCACCCAGTCCAAACCCCCTGCTAAGGCCAGATCACCCAGAGTCGATCACACAGCAACACATCCAAGTGGGTTTGGAATGCCTCCAGAGAAGGAGACTATGATCTCTCTGGGCAGCCTGCCCCGGTGCCCTGACAACCTCAAAGGGAAGAATTTTTTCCTCGTGCTTAGGTGGAACCTCCTGGGTTCCAGTTTGTGTGCATTGCCCCTTGTCCTGCCACTGGACACCACTGAGAAGAGTCTGGCTTCATCCTCCTGACATTCACCCTTTAGGTATTGATCAGCATTGATGAGATGCCCTTCAGGCTGCTATTCTCCAGCCCAAGCAGCCCCAGCTCTCAGCCCACAAGGTTCCAGTTCCCTCAGCATCTCTGTGGCTCTCCTCTGGACTCTCTCCAGCAGTTCTAGTTCTCAGTGTCTCCTGAGAAGGAGGACTGTGACAGCCTGTAAAGCCCTGGATTGTCAGAAGGAAGGGAACCCACAGGAGTGCTCTGCTAAGGACTCCTGGCTTTTCTTCCCTGCCTTCAGTGCTGTGTGGCAGTGCTCTTGCTGCTGGGTTACCTGCTGCAGAGGCTGTGAAGACACCATGCTGAGGCAGAAGTGGAGCCTGCTGTTGTATGGCCACAGGCTAGGCCTGGGCAAGATGTTACTGCAGGCCATTGCCACCTCAGCTGGAAATACATCTAAATTGATACTTGAGTTTTGTACAAACTGCTTATCAGGCTTGAACCTCCACCTCCATCTTTCCTTGAAGCCCACGCTGAAGCTTTCAGTATTGCACTCAGCTGGAAAGCAAAACCCATCTGGGACTTGCTCTGTGCATGACTTTTCTCTCAGTTAGGGCAATATGTGCACCTGGGGACCAAAGAAGGTTCTCATGGGGAAAGATACAGACAGAACTGCTGCCAAACAAGAGACATTAATGAGATTGGAGCCTAGAGTGGTTTGTGCTTGCAGGGGACTTTGGAGTTGGGCAGGGTAATGGCTGCTGAGCTCCCAAGAGCTGCTGAGGGAATGTGTGGTGTTAGGAGAAGTCTTCATTTTTTTGTCACACCCATCCAGATGGGAGAACTGGAAGCTGTGCACTCACAGTCATCCCAGTAGCACAATCATGTCCTCTGTAACACTTGGCCAGGCCACCTGGAAACGGGTGCAGGGACCTTTGATGAAGGGGTTATGCCTGGGTAGCCAAGAAGGCCACCAGCATCCTGGGCTGGATCAGCAATAGTGTGACCAGCAGGTTGAGGGCAGGGATTGTGCCTCTGTACTCAGCACTGGGGAGGTCACACCTTGAGCACTAGGTTCAGTTTTGGGGCCCTCACTCCGAGAAGGACATTGAGGGGATGGACTGGGTCCAGAGAAGGGGAAGGAAGCTGTTGAAGGGTCTGGAGAACAGGGCTGGTGAGGAGCAGCTGAGGGAACTGGGGGTGTTTAGTCTGGAGAAAAGGAAGTTCAGGGGAGACCTTCTGGCTCTATACAACTCACTGAAAAAAAGTTGGAGCCAGGTGGGGATTGGTCTATTCTCCCTGGTAACAACTGACAGGATGAAAGGAAATAGCCTCAAGTTGCATCAGAGGAGGTTTAGGTTGGAAACTTCTTGACTGAAGGATTCTCAAAGCCTGGCACAGGCTGCCCAGGAGGTGGTTGAATCCCCATGCCTGGAGGTGTTTAAAAGAGGCAGAGTTGTGGTGCTGAGGGACATGGTCTGGCACCAGCCTTGGTAGAGTTAGAGAATGGTGGGCTTGATCTTAAAGGTCTCTTCCAACCAAAGCAATTTTGGTAATTCTACAATTCTATGGCTCTGTCATCCTCTCACTGGAAGAGTCCAGACTTGTGCTTTTAGGCGCACAGGGTCTTGGTTCAGCTGCCAAAGCCTCAGGTGAGCTTCTGGCTGGAGATGGCTTCAGTGCTCCATGAGCTCATGATGGACCCTCACCCTGTGTGTTGTGTTACCCCATCCAGAGATAAGGTGGTACAGGGTAATCCCTGGCCACTTGTGTGAGTGGAAGGAGGTGCAGACCTGGGTCCTCTAGCAGTTATCTGAGGAGAAAGGTCTGACTGCAGGAGTTAGGAACTGGTTTGGTTAAGGGAGCTGTGCCAAGCACTGTGTCATGATCATTATATTGACCACCAGTGACCCTGTGCTCATTTTCCATCATACAGCTCCCAGATCTGACCTCTCCTTAAGCCCTGATGATGTTTTGTGTAGGAGACTTGATGGCCTTCAACTGGCTCCCAACGTATGCTGGCAGTTCTGGGGCAGGACAGGAGCAGGAGTGACTGCATGCTCCAGGATATGGATGAAGGCTTTGCCAAACTTGTGTAGTTTTGTGTGCACAAGCACAAGCTATGGGAAGGGAAACAGCATTTGGGCCAACCTTCATCACTCCTGGTTTGGGGAGGATGATGGTGCAGGAGCAGGCACGACACTGGTGATGCCTCACACCTGCTGCCACAGCTGCCTGGGGCTACATCCCCACTGGAGGGGGAGGTGGGGGGAGAGGTGCAAGATGCCTCCCCCGGCTCGCAGGTGGTGTCTCTGCCGTCGTTGCCAGCTGTCAATGCCTGTGTGCCGCCTGTGTGACTGCTACAGGGGAACCTCTCCTCCAGCAATGGGCATCCTGCACCACAGAGAGCACTTCCACAGCCCAGAGCTCCTCTCTACCTCTCCCCAGCCAGCCCAGTGCAGAGGAGCAAACCTGGACCCCAGCCAGTGACAGCTGTAGGACCTGCAGGTTTTTCTGACCTGCGCTGGCAGATGGTGGAACTTCTCTGAACACCAGGCTTCTGCAGACACATGTGAGCAGTGTTTGTCCTGAAGGGCAGTTGGGCATTTCTGCAACACACTTTTACTTCAGTGGTGCTTTCTTGGGCTTTTTCTTGCTTACTTTCCTGGGCTTTTTCTTGCTTACTTTCCTGGGCTTTTCATTCCTTCTCCCATCTCCTTGAGCCAACAAGAGTCATTTTGGTGAGAATTGTCAGTGGCTTTCTGTTCTCTGCACTCTGTGAGCTTGTTCTCCTTGGAAATTACTTTGTAACCCCCTTTCCAATAGCATCTAGTTGGAGTCTTATATCTAGTGGAGTCCCTCAGGGGTTGGTTCTGGGACCAGGACTATCCAATATGTTCATCAAGAACCTGGGTGAGGGCACAGAGGGCACTGTTAGCAAGTTTGCTGATGACACCAAACTGGGAGCAGTGGCTGACACCCCCTCTTCAGCCAGACCTGGATAGGTGGAGAGCTGCCTGAGGAGAAATCTGAGTGAAATCCAACAAGGCCAAGTGTACAGTCTGGCATCTGGGAAAGAACTACCCCATGTACCAGGATAGGCTGGGGACTGACCTCTTAGAGAGCAGCTCTGGGGAAAGGGACCTGGGGATCCTGGTGGGCAGAAGGATGCCCATGAGCCAGCAATGGGCCCTGGTGGCCAAGAAGGCCAAGGGCATCCTGGGGTGGATTAGAAGGGCTGTAGATCCAGAGAGGTTCTCCTGCCCCTCTGCTCTGCCCTGGTGAGGCCACATCTGGAATATTGTGTCCAGTTCTGGGCCTCTCGGTTCAATAAGGACCTCAGGGAAGTGCTTGAGAGAGTCCAGCACAGAGCCACAAAGATGCTGAAGGCAGTGGAAGATCTCCCTGCTGAGGAGAGGCTGAGGGAGCTGGGGCTCTTTAGCTTGGAGCAGAGGAGCCTGAGGGCTGACCTCATCCATGTTTATCAAGATGTGAAGGGCAGTGTCAGAAGCCTCACAGTTTTTCACTGTGAGGGTGCCAGAGCCCTGGTGCAGGCTGCCCAGAGAGGTTGTGGAGTCTCCTTCTCTGGAGACATTGCAAACCCACCTGGATGTGTTCCTGTGTGACCTGCCCTAGGTGATGCTGCTCTGGCAGGGGGGTTGGACTGGATGATCTTTGAAGGCCCCTTCCAACCCCTAACATTCTGGGTGATTCCTAAAGTTATCTTCTAGATCAAGATTCAGAGTTCTTCAGGCTCTGATTTCCAAAGGCTGTTGGTATCCTGAGCTGCCTTTCCAACAAAATCAATCCTGAATTGTCCCACTGCTTGCAGTGTTTCTGCTTGTGCATTGGCTTGTTGTGGGAGAGGAGAAGATTGCAGGTGGAGGGCTGGGTCAGAAGGGTACTGTGAGGCTCAAACTGCTCAGGAAACCCAAATGGGAATGGTCAGGTTTCATGCAGAGCAGAGTGATGGTGTGTTAAGGAAGGCTCACGGCAGCCAGAGAGGCAGGATATAGTGAGAATCAGGATTCCACATCCTAGTGGGAAAGGGAGAAAGGTGAACTTGGAACTCAGAAAAAAATAAATCCATTTTGCAAAAGAAAAAGTGAAACCCCCAACCCCAATGTAATTTACTGTAGCTCAGGCAGGTAAAAGAAGTACATCCAACTGGTTCCACAAGACAGTCAGCTTAAGGGCATGAGCAAAATACAGGTGTGTTTGTATGTGTGTGTATACATATCTATAGCTTCTCTTCAGTGTCCCTCACTACAGAACTGGGGAGCAATCAGAACCCTTCAGGGTTTCTTGTCTTGTCCATCAGCTCCTAGCCAGACAACATCCCTCCAGGGCATCAGGCTGATATGTAAATCCAGTTTGCAACAGAAAAAGTGAAACCCCCCAACCCCGATATAATTTACTGTAGCTCAGGCAGGTAAAAGAAGTACATCCAACTGGTTCCACAAGAAGGTCAGATTAAATCAAAACCAGAGCTAGGGAGATGGATTGAGGGAGCACTGTGGGCTGGCAAGTGTTCAGGTACAGCTGAGGCTCCAGCAGTCCTTCTGAGTCCAGTGCTGCAATACTATTTCTTCAGCTGGCTGCAAGAGAAAAGTGCTGTGTGAGTAGCAGTAGTGCAGAAGTGAAAGGCTGTGCTTTGATACCTTGAAGCCAACCAACCCCTCAATTTTTTGCATAGTGTAGAGAGTGACAGCCTGCCACTGTAGCTGAGAATGGCAAACCCTTGCTTGTGCATCCACATGGATGCACTAATTGAGGTGTCAGTTACAGCCAGCTGCTTCCTTGGCA
Source organism: Indicator indicator (assembly GCF_027791375.1). NCBI lineage: Eukaryota > Metazoa > Chordata > Aves > Piciformes > Indicatoridae > Indicator > Indicator indicator. The sequence goes on from NC_072023.1 coordinate 17,928,250, forward strand.
AAGAGAGATAAAGAACAACTGTATTGGTACTTGTGCTGCACAGATTTATCTACTTTTTGATGTGGCTTTAAGGGCTTTGTCCTCTCCTTATGGGGTTTCTTTTTTTAACCTTGATAAAAAGTAGGGGAGAATGAGATTTGACACCTTATGTTAGCCAACTCTCCACCACAGACACATCCCAGCTCTGAAGCTGACCTTCCAGTAGCTGAAGGGGGCTACAAAAGGCTGCAGAGGGACTGTTTGCAAAGGTTGCAGTGATAGGACAAGGGACAATGGTTTGAAATGAGAGAAGAGCAGATTTAGATTGGATGTTAAGAACAAGTTCTGCACCATAAGGGTGGTGGAATACTGCAGCAAGTTGCCCAGGGAGGTGGTTGAGGCCCCATCCCTGGTGATATTCATGGTCAAGCTTGATGAGGCTCTGAGCAAGCTGATCTAGTAGAGGATGTCCCTGCTGCCTGCAGGGTATTGGACTGGATGAGCTTCGGAGGTCCTTTCCAACCCAATCATTCCCTGATTCCATGATTTCATATCAACCAAGGCCTGTGGTAGAGGGCATGGCTCACAGTGCTCTATGTTTTTGTCTGCTCTTTCCTTGCTTCCAGGAGGTTGCCACTGATTCTCACAGTCTGTGGTTCAGCAGAGCTGGAATCACATTATGCACAGATGGATTTTGGTTTAATTTGGGTGCCCTCTTCCAGCTTGGTTGTGTGCCCTTTCACCTCCACAACCTCAATATCCAGGTCCCAGATCTTCTGTAGAACATCTCAAAAGACTCTGGAGCTTGGGTTTGTTTAACATCTCTCACTACCAAGGCAATTCAGGTGAAACCTTTCTGCAGAAACACGTTTCCCAGCACAGTGCTACTGTGGGTTTGGGGCAGAACAGGATGTTTGTTGTGCATTGCTCTTAGCTCTCAAGCATGGGTCACCATGAGCTGCCAATGCTGGAATGCAGCTGTGCTGCAGGCACAAGCTGCATTTCTCCCCACTTGACCACCCAGCTTTCCTATCTTGAAAGCAGAGCCTTTACCCACTCTGGATGCTCTTATTGCCACTTACTGGTGACACTGGCATGTCTTGTTTTCCAGCAAGTATTGCCTTGCCTGTGCCATCCTTCTTGCCCGTTGCTGCCAGGAGAGAAGGGATAAATGATTGGTTATTGTTATGCTTCTTCTGAGGTGGAGGACTGTCTGACAACTGCAGACTGTCCATCTCTACCCATTTCCTTGGAGTCTAAGGATTTCTCTGTTCTGCTCCACATCCAGGCAGAAAAATCTCTCCTGTGACTGGGGGAGCCTTTCATCTCTTCACCCTGCACTGAGGCACTTACCCTTCTCTGCTGCCATCTCACACCACTGATGACACACAGGCACGCAAGGCTGAGCACCAAAACACTGCCTCCAACACTTGCTCCAATCACCACATAGCTGGTCCAAGCAGGAGCTTCCTCTGTGGAAGGAGAGAAGCATTCAAACACAGAAACAAAGAGAATGTTGACATGAGTAAGACATTACTTTGTACTTGGGAATGAGGAGCAGGCTGTAATTGCACCTTCATTAAAGCTAGATCTCATTGCAGGGTGTTAGAACCCTTGTGACCATTTTTGCAACACCACAAGAAAGAAAGGGAAGTTTGTATTTTGACCCTATCTTTACTTAATACAGATTTTTATTCAGTGTCAGGCTTGATGGGGCTCTGAGCAACCTGATCTACTTGAGGGTGTCCCTGCTGACTGCAGGGGGGCTGGACTATATGACCTTTGGAGGCCCCTTCCAACCCAAACTTTCCATGATTCAACGTTAAAGCTTTGGGGTGAATATGATGCTAATTTCCATACCCACAGGGTAGTTAAGGCTGATCTTGCTGTAATTGTCTTCTATGAGGGTACAGTTCCACAGCCCTGCAGCGCTGACATTCACCTCCACCTTTGCTTCATTCTGCTTTGACTGCTTGGTGTCCAGCTGAGTGCCATTCACCCGCTCCCAGAGCAAGTAGGCATTGGATGGCAGACTAGAGACCTGGCAGATCAGGGTCGTCTTGGTCCCTCTGAGGAGTGGCCCCACAGGGTTAGCTGAGACTGTAAATGTAAGGGAAGGCTATGTGAGGGAGGGGATGGGGAGATGGTCCACCCAGGCTCTCATGTCTTCCATATTTCTGCAGCTCCTCATCTCTTGACCCACTTCTTTTTCTCTCACCTTTCATCACCACCAGCTCTATCTTGCTCTCTGTGTATTTTCCCTTGTACATCAGCTGGCACAGGTACTGCCCAGAGTAGTTGTAATGGACTTTGAGGAGTTTCACCTCTATGGTGCTTTTAGGTTTGGTTTCAGGTATCTCCAGCTGGAAGTGTCTGCTTTTTGTCATCTCATGCTGCTGTCCTTGTGCTGTGATGTTGAAATCGAGTAGCTTATGAGCAGTTGCACTTTCACGTTGTGCCCAGCGCAGTTCTCCTGTGAAACCTTTATTCCACTTTATCTTATGGAAGTTCAGGTGCCATGACAAGGTGACTGTGCTACCAACAGCTGCATACTTTCGTTCCAAATCTGGATTCTGAAAACCTGAATGGAGGAGAGACAAGGAACAGAGAGGCAGGGGAAGCCATGGCTGCACTTCCCTGGGTCTGCTTTTGATCTGGAGAGATTCATGCTGTGCTCAGTTGAAAAAGGACTTAGATAAAAGCTGCCAAATACCCTAGCAAGGGTAAACAGAACAGGTTTAAAGAGACAAAGCTCCCAAGCTCACTGGTTCTGAGAAGAATAGGCCCCAAGGAGAGGAGAATCCTCTCCTCACCAAGCCTAGACAGGAAAACGGGAGGAAGAGCAGAGCTCAGTCAGCAGAGCAATTCCCCAGCTGTTGTGTCAGAATCCCTGGGAAACTGGCCCTGGAACACCATTGTCTGGGATGATGGAAAGTAAAAGCTCAGCTCGTGAGCTGGAGGCAGCACAGATTCCCAAGGCTGTGTGTGAGCTGCATTTTGTTGTTGCATACCTAACACCTTGACGTCAAAGAAGATGTTGTGATTGATGGGTGGGGAGTCTGAATGGATGTGACACATCCAGGTGCCACTGTCTGTAGTCTCCAGTTGGTTTAACTTCAGGGTGTACTTTTGAGGGGTCTTGTTTGGCAAGAGTTGTGGTCTGGCTGTGTTATTGTTACTGTCAAACAACGTGATGGTGAGGTCAGGCAGAGGGTGGGTTGAGTTTTGCATTAAAGTCAGCTCCAGTACTTCATTGGGCAGAAAGTGCCCATCTGAAGAGATTGTCACTGTAAAAAGAAAAAGCACAGCCAGTAAGTCAGCTCCTCCTCCTGCAAGAGAGGGACAAGTGTCACAGCAAAGAGGAAACAGAGACTTTGTGCCCTGGAGAAAAAGGAGAAACGGGCTACAATAGCTCGGGCCAGAAGAAATGGCATCTGGATAAAAAAATCCCAGGAGTGTGTGCTTGTGGCCAAGAAGGCCAAGGGCATCCTGGGGTGGATTAGAAGGGCTGTGGTCAAGAGAGGTTCTCCTCCCCCTCTGCTCTGCCCTGGTGAGGCCACATCTGGAATATTGTGTCCAGTTCTGGGTCCCTGAGTTTGAGAAGGACCTCAGGGAAGTGCTTGAGAGAGTCCAGCACAGAGCCACAAAGATGCTGGAGGCAGTGGAAGATCTCCCTGGTGAGGAAAGGCTGAGGGAGCTGGGGCTCTTTACCTTGGAGCAGAGGAGCCTGAGGGCTGACCTCATCCATGTTGATCAAGATGTGAAGGGCAGTGTGGGGAGGATGGAGCCAGGCTCTGCTCAGGGATGTCCAATGACAGGACAAGGGGCAATGGGGGCAAGCTGGAGCAGAGGAGGTTCCATGGGAACAGAAGGAGAAAGTTTTTCCCTGTGAGGGTGCCAGAGCCCTGGTGCAGGCTGCCCAGAGAGGTTGTGGAGTCTCCTTCTCTGGAGACATTGCAAACCCACCTGGATGTGTTCCTGTGTGACCTGCCCTAGGTGATGCTGTTCTGGCAGGGGGGTTGGACTGGATGATCTTTGGAGGTCCCTTCCAACCCCTCACATTCTATGATTCTGCAATTCTGTAAAAGATGTCACTCTGTGGTCCCCTCCCTGTTCCCCTGCCCATGGATAGGAACCCTCTAATCACTCACAGTTAAAGACATGCAGTGAGATGGTGACTTTGTGAGAGCCATATGCACAGGTGTAGATGCCAACATCAGACATCTTTAAGTCCATCAGCTTCAGGTGCTTGCTGCTTGGGTCAATATAGGAGCGATCTGCCATTGGAGCTTTGCCTTTTGGGAACACAAATTTGGTTATGAGTGCAGAGGTGTCTCAGCCATATGCTGGAGAGAAGGGACAATGGGTTGGAAGCCTTACCTTTCAAAGAAGAGGTTGTAAATGACCTTATGACAGCCTTATAGTACTTCCATGTCACATCTGTGTTAGGAGGTATGCCCCTACAATTCAGGATCACCTCCTGGCCTGCAACTCCAACCTGTAGTTCATTCTGCTGAGCCTTAGTGGGGATCAGACCTGAAAGTTGATACCCACCAGAAAGGGCACACATTCACTTTTGGAAGGATGGCTCAGTAAATATTTCCCATCCCTTCAGAAAGATGCAGATAATTCTTCTCCCTTTCCTAAATACTGGGAAAATTATCCTCAAATTTTGAATGATTCACTCCTTCATCTCATCCATCCCTTCCTCTTTCCCTCCCTCACTCTTTCCATCCCTCCCTCCATCCTTCCCTCCCTTTTCAGCTCTGGACAAGGTTTAGCTGACCCACTGGTAGCAAAGGCAGGATAGCAAATGCCAGCCCTCCTTCACTGCCTGGTCAAGCCTTGTGGCAGCACTGCCAAATCTGCTTGTATAAAACTAAAAGGATAAAGTAAAAAGAAAGAGGGCTGGCCTCATGTCAGCTTCCTGCTCTTGGGGTGAGGACTATGTGACAGTGAAAGAATCAGGATGTGTAATATTGAAGAAACAGGAGAAATGGTTTCTTGGAAGAACCACTTCCTTTCCTTCTCTCTGAAGTGGATTTCTGCAGACCAGAAGGAGATGGAGTGGCAGAAGAACAGCTGGGATAAAGGGGGTTGTGGTCTCCTGACTCACTGCTGGTAAGGCATCAGAGCTGCCTAACCTGCAGATCCCCCAGGTGACCCTAGGACTAGAGAGCCACAGATGTTTGTATGAGTTGAATGGAGAGTTTTCCACAGGTTCATGGCTGGAAGGAGCCTGCCCTAAGCCAGGTGACATTTGTTATGAGGCAAATTGGGAGAAGCCTAAAAACACCCCAGGTGTTGTGAGGCCTGTGAGGAGCAGGGGAGTTTGCTGAATGGAAGACTCACCCAGATGTAGAACCAAGAGGACAGCAGGCAGGCTGCTTACCACCATGCAGCTTGACTCCATCACTGCAGGAACACCCCTCCCTGCTGTGCACTGCAGGGCCAGAAGGAATGCTGCCACTGACAAGGGATGCTCTTCTGGAAGGCCCAAATGCTCTGTTAATCATAGAATCATGGAATGGCTCAGGTTAGATTGGACCTCAGAGAATGTCTACTCAAATTCCCCACCGTGGGCAGGGACACCTCTCAACTAGACTCAGCTGCTCAAGGCCTCATCCAGCCTGGCCTTGAGCACCCCCAGGGAGGAGGCATCCACAGCCTCTGTGGGCAACCTATTCCAGAGTCCCACCAGCCTTGTACTGAAGAACTTCTTCATAAGATCTAGTCTAAACCTACTCTCCCTCAGCTTCAAACTGTTCTCCCTCATCCCTAGGCATCTGAAAAGTTCCTCTCCAGCCTTCCTGTAGGATCCCTTTGGGTACTGGAAGACCACTATTAAGTATCCCTAGAGCCTTCTCTTCTGCAGGCTGAACAACCCCAGCTCCCTCAGCCTGTACCCACAGCAGAGGTGCTCCAGTCCCTTGATTGTTTTTGAGGCCCTGCACTGGATCTGCTTTATCAGGTCCTTGTGCTTCCTGTGTTGAGGGCTCCAGAGCTGCACACAGCACTGCAGGTGAGGTCTCCCCAGAGCAGAGGCAGAATCACCTCTCTCCATCTCTGGCCATGCTGCTTTTGATGCAGCCCAGGCTGCCATTGGCCTTCTGGGCTGCAAGTGCCCCTTGCTGGCTCATGTCCAGCTTTTCATCAACCAGCAGCCCAAAGTCCTTTTCTGCAGGGCTGCTCTCAATCTCATTATCCCCCAGCTTGGTCTGATAATGAGGATTGCTTCAGCCTAGGTGTAGGACCTTGCACTTTGCCTTATTTAACCTCATGAGGTTCACCTGATTGTCCCAATACAGACCCCTGAGGGACACCATGTGTCACCTGTTTCCATCTGGATGTCAAGCTGTTGAGCACTCCCCCTTGGATGCCATCATCCAACCAATTCCTTATCCACTGAACACTCCACCCATCCAATCCATATCTCTCCAGCTTAGATAGAAGGATATTGTGGGGGACCATGTCAAAGGCCTTGCAGAAGCCCAGATAGATGACATCCATTGCCCTTCCCTTGTCCAGATGAAGTATCTGACACCAGCAGAGACCAAGTGCTGGTGCAAGCTCCAGCTAGGTGAGCTGACAAGGTGAAGGGGACCATGGCTGTTGGGGTGAGGACTTCTGAGCTCTCTGTCCCTAAACCAAGGCGTGTGTCAGAAAAAGGAAGCCAAGCAGGTTAACTGCTCTAGGGAGCAGGCAAAACCCCTTGTGTGACAGCAGGCACTGCCCAAGCCCAGAGCAGTATCTGTGCCAGGGGCAATACTAAGTACAATATCTTCTATCAGAGGATAATTTGATATTGAAATTAACTTAAATGATCAGAGTGCATGAAATGATCAAAGAGTAGAGGAAAACATCAACACTGCATTTACATGGAGCTCAGGTCTGCAGGATCAGATGTTGCCTGCCTTGACTCCAGCGAGGCTTTTGACACCATCTCCCATATCATCCTCATAGGTAAGCTTAGGAAGCATGGGTCAGATGAGTGGACAATGAGGTGAGTTGAGAACTGGCTGAGGGACAGAGCTCAGAGGGCTGTGATCAGCTGGTCTTGGTGCTCCAGTGCCCCAAGAGGGCCTTGTGTCAAACATCCTGACTGCTGTGACTGCTGTGTGCCCAGAGCTAAAGCAAACACAGCAAGCAACAAGAAGTTACTCACCAGGAAGAGATAAGGAAGAACTTTGTGCCACAGGGCTGCCAGCAGAAAGTGGCCACACCTGGGCAGACAGCAGGGGAGGTCTGGCAGGGAGTGCAGAGGGAGCAAAAGCTGCCAGGCAGGTTGGCACCTGACAGGCACCCGGGCAAGCAGCAACATTTATAGAATCATAGAATCAGTCAGGGTTGGAAGGGACCACAAGGATCATCCAGTTCCAACCCCCCTGCCATAGGCAGGGACACCTCACACTAGATCAGGCTGGCCAGAGCCTCATCCAGCCTGGCCTTAAACACCTCCAGGGATGGGACCTCAACCACCTCCCTGCACAACCCATTCCAGGCTCTCACCACTCTCATGGTGAAGAACTTCCTCCTCACATCCAGACTGAATCTCCCCACTTCCAACTTTATTCCATTCCCCCTAGTCCTGTCACTACCTGATATCCTAAAAAGTCCCTCCCCAGCTTTCTTGTAGGCCCCCTTCAGATACTGGAGGGCCACAAGAAGGTCACCTCGGAGCCTTCTCTTCTCCAGACTGAACAGCCCCAACTCTTTCAGTCTGTCCAGAGGTCAGACTGAGATTCACTGTGAAACTTCTGGCACTGACTGGGAAGCTCAAGGAGCTAAAAGAGACTTAAGCACAGTTCAGGAACACAGGCAGTGGAGCTGCCCTTCTCTGGGCACTCAGGATAGGGGCTGGTTCCTGAGTCAACTCCCTGCCACTGTGGAGGGGCCCAGCAGCAGAATCCTGAAGCAGGAGGAGATGGTGCCTGTGTCTTGGCAGGCTGCCTGAGATGCACAATGTGGACATCAACATCCTCATAGCCAAGCTTCAGAAGCAGGGATAGGATGATTGGGTGGTGAGGTGGGTTGGGAACTGGCTGAAAGAGCTCAGAGGGTTGTGGTCAGTGTGGCAGAGTCTAGCTGGAGGCCTGTGGCCAATGGTGTTCCTCCCAGTTCAGTACTGGGTCCAGCCTTGTCCAACATATTCATCAACAACTTGGATCAAGGACCAGAGTGGAGCCTCAGCCAACGACCTGACAGCCAAGCAGATGCTCACAAGTGCACTTGTCAAAAGTACAGGTGCAAGAGCAAGCTGCAGCCACGTGCACCATCAGAAGGGAAACAGGTGGCAAAGGCAGAAGATTTGTGGGTCACCTCTTGCAAAGCAAAGCCACCATCCCACCCCCAGGGAATATTTGCATGGGCTGGTTTACAGTAAAAGAGATCAGCCAGAGCGTGTGACTGGAGATCATTTCTGCCTGATGCAGTGGCAGTGATCAAGCAGATTGCTTGACTGTGCCACAGAATAAAGAAAGGGGTGGCAAGAAGATATCTGCATTCAGCTGATGGCAAAGCTGGCGTAGGGCCCTGGCTAGGATCCATTCCTGAGATGACAGAAGAAACCTCATCCCCCCTCTGAGCACTGGTGTCACCTGTCCCAGTGGGACCAGCAGGAAAAGTCAGCCCCCACTATAAAGTGATACCTACACTGGGGTTGAAACATTTAAAATCATTACACAGTACATAAAATGTGAGGTAAAGAATGACTGAAGTCCCTGAGTTTGGGCTGGAAATCTCTGCTTTCCTACCATCCCCTGGCTTCCATCTTTCCTTTATCTTCTTGCTGCTTGCTCACGCAGTCAGGGTGTTGTGGGACTGCTGAACTGCTGAGCTCCAGCAGCTGGGTAGATGCAGGTTGCTGTACCTTTGTTTTTCTGGTTCCTCTCTTGGTTTCACGTGTTCTGCATTCCTGCTTCATTCATCTTTGTACTTCTGTGAGGTGCCTATGGTTGGATGTTTACTCACAAGTCAGTGGGGAGCTGGGGTGCCTTCAACGAGGGTTTCTTTCCCACACATCCTCTCTCTCCCTCTTTACTTCTCGTGCTTGCCACTTCTTATTTCCCCCCTGTCTTTCTCCCTCCTTCTGTACCCCTCCAGGCTGGATCCCAGGCAGTGAGCTCTGGAGTTTACACATCTCAGTGAGCAAGGCTGTGCTGTGTTAGCTGAGCAAGCTGCTCTCATTAGCTGGTGCCTGTAGCAGACCCACAGCTGCCTTACAGGCAGCCCAGCTCTATCTGATGGTGGTTCTCATAAATTCAGCGGTGTCAGGGAATGTCCCCAGGCACTAGAACACACTCCTCGGTCCTGTTCAATTGCTGGCATATTTCTTGACACATTTTTGGCCCAGCACAGGTCTCATTCTCATCAGAAACTCCCAGGGTGCTTTTAGGTGTTAGCATGGGCCAGGGACCACTCCCATTAGGCAGCTGGCATGGAGCCAGTTCATTTTGGAGGTTAAGAGAACCTAATAGCCCAGACCACTTCATGCCAGCTGGCCTCTGTGCAAGGAGCAGTTCAGACATACTTAATTTATCAGCACATCCAGCAACAGAGGAGCAGGGCTGCCTCCCAACTGAACATCCACTGCCATTTAATTTTAATTTCCCCCCTTAATAAAACTGGTTTCATTACCTCTTGACTTATTTCAATAATCTCTGCCTCTCCAGGAGATGGGAAAAGGAGAGCTGATGTACTGAGGGGTCTCACTCCAGGGAATGATGCTGGCAGGACCAAGTTTGTCCTGGAGAACATCTGCTTGGGAGAGGGCCTCTCAGCCTCTCAGTCCCTCCAGCACTAAGCCCCAGAGGGTGATGGCTGCAGAGAGCTCTCCCTCAGGGCTGGCACCAGCATGACACAGGAGGAAACCGAAATGAAAAAAGGAACACCCAAACCTCAGCAGCCACTCCTGGTGCAGAGGAGGCCATTTCCCTCTCGGTGCATTCCTGTGCCTCTTTCACACAGTGTGGTTTTCTTGTTTTCTTCTCTCGCTCTGGCTTGTGGCTGTGCTTTTGATCTCACAGCCGCTTGCTCTGCTGGGGCAGGGGGTGGGGAGGCCTTGCCAGCCATCCACACAGGGGGTCCACACCTCAGGCCCTGCTGCCACACTTGCATTTCCCCTTGCTGGGGGTGCCAGGTGAGAGCTGAGAGACACAGCTGCCTCTGGCCCCTGCACATCAGGGGGCTTGGCTTTGGGCCTCCGTGCTGCAGAGGATCACCCCTCTGGAATTACTTATTAACGCTAAAGCAAATGTATGTGAGCAGCAGGCAGGGTAAGAGAGCAAACACAGCAAAAATAACCAGCAGAAACCAAAGAGACAATAACAGTAGAGGACATTTCATGGGCCCGTTGTCACCCCGACCCCTTGAGTGCCTCTGGTCGATCATCTGAGGGCAGCTGCTGCCCTTCTGAGCAGCAGCGAGAGGGAAGTGCTGAGCAGGGTGCAGCTACCAACCCATCTTGAGAGAGGTCCTGCTGTCAAGAGGAGGCAGGGCAGCCAGGCCACCATGTCAGCGCCCACTGAGCTCTCTTCAGCCATAAAGTCCCCCTAGCCTAGCTGCTTTCCTGAGCACAGATGAAAGCCATGAAAAGTACCTCTGTCTCTGCAGCCCAGGCTGCTCCCTACCACCTCTAACCCCTCCTGCAGCCTAAGGGGAAGCCAAGACCTTTGCCACATAGGCATTTCAGCACTTGCTTTCTCAGCTTTCCCCTCCACCTAGCCCCTCTTCTTTCCTCCTAACCCTCTTCCTTTTAGCTGCACAAACCTTCTTTAATCCTACAGTTCACAACTGCATCCCAGGGGTGACTTTATAAAGTGACTAGCAAAGATACTAAGATGCCCTCTGAAGGCAGGCCCTCCAACATCCTCCCAAGCCATCCACATGCCAGGGATGACACTCAGGTATCATGGATGCAGGTGCTAAAATAGGAACAGCAAGGTCTCCCCATGCAGTTTAGTTGGTGTGCAGCCCAGACAGGAAAAGAGGCTAGTTAGGTCTGGTCAGCACAGCTACCTGGCATGTTTTGGAGCAAAAATGCATCCCTCCTAGATTTGTCCCTGGTGAACACAGGGTCTTTGCATGAAGATACAGCAGACTGGGAGGGCACTGACCCTGGGCACCCAAGAATCACAGACTCACAGGATGTTAGGGGTTGGAAGGGACCTCCAAAGATCATCCAGTCCAACCCCCTGCCAGAGCAGCATCACCTAGGGCAGGTCACACAGGAACACATCCAGGTGGGTTTGCAATGTCTCCAGAGAAGGAGACTCCACAACCTCTCTGGGCAGCCTGCTCCAGGGCTCTGCCACCCTCACAGGGAAAAACTTTCTCCTTCTGTTCCCATGGAACCTCCTCTGCTCCAGCTTGCCCCCATTGTCCCTTGTCCTGTCATTGGACATCCCTGAGCAGAGCCTGGCTCCATCCTCCCCACACTGCCCTTCACATCTTGATCAACATGGATGAGGTCAGCCCTCAGGCTCCTCTGCTCCAAGGTAAAGAGCCCCAGCTCCCTCAGCATTTCCTCAGCAGGGAGATCTTCCACTGCCTTCAGCATCTTTGTGGCTCTGTGCTGGACTCTCTCAAGCACTTCCCTGAGATCCTTCTTGAGCTGAGAGTCCCCGTGAGGGGAAGGGGATGGATGCTCAGTTTAGATGAGGCAAGCCCTGACCTGCTGCAGGCAGCTTTGGCAGCCATCTTTGTGAAACTCTGGGGAGGAAAAGCCTGCAAATGGATCTGAGGCGAAGATGCACCAAGGACATAAGAAAACTGTGCAGGTTCTAGTGGAGAACATTCAGTAGTCCCCTGAGCTCATAAAGCTCTGTGTGCTACTGGGGTGCCTGGCAGAGGCTGAGTAGGATGCACCATCTGAAAGTTGAACAATTCAACCAGAAAGGGAGCTGCCACCATTTTAAACGAGGTGCTAGCCCATGGGGAGCGGGGGAAGGGAAGTCTCTTCTCTGGTGTCCTTAAATTGACAGGGTCCCTCCTTCTCCAAGAACTCCTGCTCGCTCAGCCCTGAGCTCGTGGATCAGGCTGCACTGGCAGGCAGTGTCAGGCAGAGAGGCAGTCAGCCTGGATTAGCAGCACAGACGCCTCGGGTCTCAGCACACACAGATGCAAGCAGACATCCCTAGTTAGCCAGGGCTGCCATCTCCTTGTTTTCCAGGCTTTTGTTGTAGAGCGAAGTTCCATTTCCTGGAAGGCACATGGAGAAGGTGATAGCAAGTGGCAGCTGGTGGAGGGCTGCTCCTCAGTGCATGGCCTTGGGAATACAAAGTCACCAGTGACTGGCCCACATGTAGGACATCTTTTCCTCTATGTGGGTTTAGAAGATCTGTGAGATCTCCTGGCCCCAAGGCAGGTTCAGCTTTCCATAGCTTCCTTTTTTTAACCCCTTTCAGGGAAAAATCCAGTTAGACAAACACTTTTTAGTCAAAACTGAAAGGCCTTGGGGGATTGTGCAGCCACAGAAGCGTTATCAATTTAAAGGTTCAGGATGGTTTTACATCAGACCTTGAAGTGGGACAAGACCAATCTGTCTGTGCCGAAACAGCAACTATTGTGGAAGAGTAAAGTTCATAATGTTAAAAAAACCGAAAGAGATTGGCCTCTGTTCTCAGAGAAAGAAAAAAAAAGACAGAAAAAGTTGCCTTACCTCTTTTCCTCCCTCTGCCTCTGTGTTTCTGTCTCCTTGAGTTTGTCACCTGCTGTAACTGATCTCACCCAGCTACAGCAGAAACCAAAGAATGAGGCTGATGTTCAGAAAGCAGCTGAAGAGACGCTGGCCTTGATGTCTCCACCTCTCCAGCCAGAACGTCAGCAAGGTCTTGCTGCCAGTCCAGGTTTTGCTGACATCCGCCAGTGATGGTGGTTCTCCAAAGACAGTTGAGTTGAGCTCTGGGTGTGAACAGAAGTGGAGCCCATAAGAGAAGGCAGTGGGGAGAATGAGTGTGCAGAGCAGAGAGAGCCCATTGGCCATGTGGCACCGGCGGGAGCCCGTGGCGGAGCCGAAACTTGTGAGTGACTGGTTGGGAGCAGGTCCTGCTCTGCTGGCAGAGCAAGCAAGTCAACATCTTAGCTGAGCAGATGCAGACCCGACCTGGGCCTCTGATGCTCTGCAAGACCAAGCTGTCCTCCATTTCCCAGCCTGTCTCCTGCATCACCACTAAGAGGAGGCATCTCTGAGAAGGGGCCCATGGACCTGGCACCAGGGCTGGTAAGAGAGGATCACAGAATCACACAGAATCCCAGAATGTTAGGGGCTGGAAGGGACTCAAAAAAGATCATCCAGTCCAACCTCCCTACCAGAGCAGGATCCCTGATGGTATGTGAGGGCCACCTGTGGAGCATGGCTGAGGTTTGGGGTGAGATGAGAGAATATTTTCTTTCTAGCAGTGTTAGGGTGATCTTGGATGGCCATCAGCTGCCCACCCAGCCACTCTCACTCCCCCTCCTCAGCAAGGCAGAGGGAGAAGATGAGATAGAAAGAACTCATAGATCAAGATAAGAACAGGGAGATTGCTTACCAGTTATCTTCATGGGCAAAACAAACTCAGCTTGGGGAAAGTTTGATTTATTTTATAGCAAATTAAAACCAGAGTAGGATAGTGAGAAATTAAAACAAAGCTAAAACCAACTTCCCCCAGACCCCTTTTCTTCCCAGACCAAACTTCACACCTGACTCTTCTGTCTGTCCTTCCTTCCCCAAAGCACTGCAGGGGGACAGGGACTGGGGATTGTGGTCAGTTCATAGCACTTCAGCTGTGCTGCTTCTTCCTGCTCATGCTGTTCTTCTGCTTCGCCATGGGATCCCTCACCAAGTGCCCCAGTGAGAGCCCTTCCCATGGGCTGCAGTTCTTTGTGTTCACCTCCACACAAGCCATCTTTTACAGTGAGGAGATCAGTCACTGGAACAGCCTCCCCAGGAACATGGTGGAGTCCTCATCAGTGGAGTGATTCATTGGACAGGGTGATGAATAAACTCATTTAGAGCCCCTTTCCCAGGAGAGCCTGGACCAGATGAGTCATGAGGCCTTGTTCAACCTGGGCTGTTCTGTTATTTGATGATTCAAACTGCTCCAGTACAGGGCCTCTGCACAAGGTACTGTCCTTCAGGAATGGACTGCAGGAGCACAGCCTGCATCACCATGGTCCTGCAGGGGTACAGGAGAACCTCTGTTCCAGCGCTTGGATGGAGCACCTCCTCTTCTCCTTCTTCACTTGGTCTTGCTGTCTGCAGGGTTTTCTCTGACAGCTGCTGTGCAGTGCATTTCACCCTCTCTTAATCCAGTTATCACAGAAGCACCTCCAGCATCACTGACTGGCTCAGCTCTGGCCTGTGGTGGGTCTGGTTTGGGACTAGACATGGCTCTGAATGATGTGGTGCCAGCTCCTGCTCATTGATCACAGAAGTCATCCATGTAGCCCTTCTGCTACCAAAGCCTTGCCATGCAAACCCAGGGCAAGGTTACTCTCAGGTAAACTGCACCACTGCTGAACCTCAGCTGTTTCCCTTCTCTGAAGGGTGGAGGAGGGGGTCTTGTGGTTTTGCACCCACATTTGGTCTCTCTCTCTGAATCCCAGCCTCAGTCAAGACAGCGGAAACCCACTGAGCCCCAGACATGGCTGAGATTTCATCTCTGTGCCACCCACTCTTCTCCTCTTGGCAGTGACTTGCCCCTTTCTGTGCAGGATGGAGGTGCAAGATGAACCAGGCTTTGGAGTAGTAGGGACAGACACAGCACTGAGGTTCATCATAGAATTATAGATTCACAGAATCATTTCAGTTGGAAAAGACCCTTAAGATCATCAAGTCCAACCATTCTCTAACTCTACCAAACCTGGTGCTAAGCCATGTCCTTCAGCACCACATCTCTACCTCTTTAAAACCCCTCCAGAGATGAGGATTCAACCACCTCCCTGGGCAGGCTGTTCCAGTGTTTGAGAACCCTTTTGGTCAAGAAGTTTCTTCTAATATTCAACCGAAACCTGCTACCAGATGTGAAAGGAAGAGCAGTGGTCAGGCCTCAAGTGCAACAGTTGGTCTGCTGGTTCTATCTTTGTAGAAAGATGAAACTCTCCCATCACAGGGCAAGAGCCACCTCTGTGAGACAGGAACTTCCCAGTGTTGGATCCAGGATATGGGATGGGACAGGATGGGATGTAAGCGTTCAGAGCCTGTGAAAGCCCTGTGCTGAGACTTGGCTTTCCTACAAGAGCCTGACACATCACGGCAGCATGTTCAAAATGTTCTCATGTGCCTGCAAATAGAAATGTCCCTTCTGATCCCTAGCTGCCAGAGAGGCAGCAGACTTGCAAGTAGAAGCAGAGCTATGTGTCTGAGGTGACAAAGCTGCAGGCTTGGCCCCCACATTGACCCATTCTCACTCAGGGGAAGGGATTCAGGAGGTATCTTGGTCTCTCAGAGCTGCTACAGCTTCATGGTGACCAGGTACCTCTGGGACTGAGAGTCACAGCATGCAGTGATGCATTCCTATCACTTCCATCCAAGCACCTCAAAGCACATTGCAAGCATTAATTAAACATCAAAATCCAGGAGGGATGAATAATATTAGCCAGCCAGTCTCTCCTTTGAGTGGAATATTTCTCATAAATATTAAACTGGTTTTATAATTCCATGTGAGTCTGGCTCTCACCTGGCTGGGACAGTGGCCATATGGCATCCAAAAGGCCAAGTGTATAGTCTGGCATCTGGGAAAGAACAACCCCATAGACCAGTGTATGTTGGGGACTAACCGGCTGTAGAGGGAAAGGGACTTGGGGGTCCTGGTGGACAGAAGGATGCCCATGAGCCAGCAATGTCACCTTGTGGCCAAGAAGGCCAAGGGCATCCTGGGGTGCATTAGAAGCGCTGTGGTGTGTAGGTCCAGGGACGTTCTTCTTCCCCCTTTACTCTGCCCTGGTGAGGCAACATCTGGAATACTTTGTCCAGTTCGGGGCCCCTCAGTTCACGAAGGATCTCAGGGAAGTGCTTGAGAGAGTCCAGCACAGAGCCACAAAGATGCTGAAGGCAGTGGAAGATCTCCCTGCTGAGGAAAGGCTGAGGGAGCTGGGGCTCTTTAGCTTGGAGCAGAGGAGCCTGAGGGCTGACCTCAGTCATGTTGATCAAGATGTGAAGGGCAGTGTGGGGAAGATGAAGCCAGGGATGTCCAGGGATGTCTAATGACAGGACAAGGGGCAATGGATGCAAGCTGGAGCAGAGGAGGTTCCATGGGAACAGAAGGAGAAAGTTTTTCCCTGCGAGGGTGCCAGAGCCCTGGAGCAGGCTGCCCAGAGAGACTGTGGAGTCTCCTTCTCTGGAGACATTGCAGGCCCACCTGGATGTGTTCCTGTGTGACCTGCCCTAGGTGATGCTGCTCTGGCAGGGGGTTGGACTGGATGATGTTTGGAGGTCCCTTCCAGCCCCTGACATCCTGTGATGCTGTGTGGTTCTGGCAAAAGGGGAGCTGATCCAGCATCACACAATGACCTTGTGGCAGAATGAGAAGAGACCCTCAGCCAATTTTGTGGCTGTCATCTTTCCCTATTTTCTTTCCTGCAGAGTCACTCCCCACACACCCTGCTCTGTCTGTCTTTGCTCTAATCCCATCACCAGCAAGAGTTTTGAAAACTGGGCTTGGTGAGTAACAGATTCTTTTAGACCTCCGTGTAGAGAGGAAGCTCCCAGGCTATGCTGGGTGGAGGTTGAGGTTGTGCTGGGGAATGATATCTCTCCAACGGCACTTGCAGTCTCTCTGCAGAAGCTTACGTTGTGAAGAGAGGACTCTAAGCAAATATCATGAAAGTCAATTTGCTGATCAGAGTAGAAGATCAGGGAATCTCCAGAGATGTTCTTCATGAGCAAGGGGTCCCCCATATTTTTGCAGGAGTTGCAAAGTCTTATGGAGAAATAGCAGGCAGCTGTGCTGGAATGTGAGAGACTGGTGAGGGCACTGGAGAGAGGGATAATCCAAGAATGACTGCAAAAGTGTGTCACCAAATGTTACAGGGGCTAAAGTGAACCTACCCAAAGCCAAGCTGGTGTTTAAAACCTGACATAAATGCAACGGGCATGAGAGACCTGGCTGGAGTTGTTAGGGACCTGTATGGGATGGACATTGCTTACTGTCTTACTATTTATGACCTTGGCAAAACGGAAGAGGTGAAGTTGGTGACAATATCTGTTATGATGCATGACTTGGAGGAGTTTCACCAGCACAGAGAATCTCTCCCTGGAAGCAGCTTGAAGCGTTAAGATGCGATGCAACTGAGCAAACAGCACACAGCACACAGCGTCAGGTTTTGCTCCTGAGCAGCAAGTATAAGATTGTTTTGCGTTCACTTCCGTAGCTGGAAGCCAAGGGAGAGAAGGATCGGGAGCGACGCTCGGGACACCGGAGCGCCGCCGGTGGTTCCCCGGTGGGCGGGCGGACACTAGATGGCGACATGAACCCGGGTCCCGGCGCCCGCCGCCTTCGCCCGCCCGGCAGCAGTGGCGCCCAGCCCGCAGCCAGCGCCTGGGCGCGGCGAGGCCCCGCGGGGCCCCTTCGGTTGGCAGAATCACAGACCCATGGAGCTTGGAAGCGACCTCTGGAGGTCATCCAGTCCAACCCCCTGCTAAAGCAGGGTGACCCGAAGCAGATTGCCCAGGATCGCGACGTCCAGGCGGGTGTGAAAGTTTCCAGAGGAGACTTCGCAGCCTCTCTGGGCAGCCTGGGTCAGTGCACTGGCGTCTTGTGTTCAAGTTAAACCTCTGGTATCCTGGTTTGTGTCCATCACCCCTTGTCCACCTCTGAAATAACAGCCCCATCCTCTTGACCCCCAACCTTTAGCTGTTTCATTGAATCATGCAATCCTGGAGTGCTTCAGCAGGAGTGACATCCATTTCTGACAGCTGGAGGAGCGAGTCGCATTGACCTGGCAGGCCAGCAAGGTGGAAGCTCTTGACTATGATGGAGACAAAAAGCTACACAGCAACTGTCCCAAAGGCAAAGATCTCAGCAGGTAGCACAAAAGGCAGCAGCATTCTCTTCAGGAGCTTGGTTTGGGGCAAGCTCAAAACCTCAAACTGAGACCCCAGATATTTTAGGTTTATTCAGTGCTGCATCCCAGCATTGATTGAAGCATTGGGGAGGCAGAGGCTCCCATAGGCAGCTCTTTATGCATTGGTGGTGGCTGCCTTTGGAACATTTTCCCTTGAGATGGGTCAAACAAAGCCACTCAATGGCCATAGTTGACACTTTTTTCAGTGCCTGCATTTTGTCACTGATGGGCATCTGGGTGAATGGCTCTGCTTGTTACAAAGGCAAGACTGCAACACCCATGAAGCTTCAGATTGCAGTTTGAGGACTTCAGAGGTGCTGGAATTTGTGTTTGTCAATTTGTATTCATAGAGGTATTCGTATTTGTGTTGGTGTTTCTATTTATACACAACCTTGTCTGAGGCCTTTGTAGATTGTGTCACTCTAACCTACACAGATTATACACCTCAGCCACTGTTAACTTCTCTGGTACAAAGAAAAACATTTTCAGGACCTGGTACAGGTGTTAGAATGATCATGGAGGTGCTTAGTGCATACACAGGTCTTGAAATGCCTCTGTAAGGCCTTCCTGGAGCCTTCTCTTCTCCAGGTTGAACAACCCAAGCTCCCCCAGCCTGTCTTCATAGTAGAGCAGAGCAGAGGCAGAATCACCTCTCTCCATTTCTGCCGGCCCCACTGCTTTTGATGCAGCCCAGGCTGCCATTGGCCTTCTGGGCTGTAGGTGCTCATTGCTGGCTCATGTCCAGCACCTCCTCCACCAGCACCCCCAAGTGCTTTTCTGCAGGGCTGCTCTCAATCTCATCCTCCCTCACCCTAGTCTGATAATGAGGATTGGCCTGACCTAGGTGCATATGATGTGGTCCTGCTGAACACTGGATTGTCCCTTAGCCCCATTGGGGCTAACCCACATTTTTTCTATCTCCAAATCATCTGGCAGAGAGAGGAGACATAGCTATACAGGTGACACCAACATGAAAAAGCCTGCAGCTTTACCATTTGCCTTGGAAGATGCCTAGTACCGGTCTGGATTGCCCTGCCTTATGTTTGGTCCATTTCAGCATCTCCCTGAAATTTTGTGGGACAGTTGAAGCAGAGAAGTCTACCTTGCACCTCTGCTGCATTTCTCTAGGCTCTCCAGAGCAGGCTAGTTGGGACTTCTGTGCTGCTCCATTACCGGCAGTCTGAGGATTCCAGAGTACATTCATGACTTGTGGAGCTGAACCTCTTGGCAGGGGAAGGTGAGAGTCCATAGCAAGAGGGCCTCTTCATGTGTCTGCTGAAATAATGCAGTTCTGGCCTGGTAGTGACTCTCTCTCAGCCAAGAGAATCTTCCTGATTCTCTGTCTCAAGCCAAGAGAGTCTTCTTTCCCAAACACAAGAAAAACTTCATTTTTGTACCATTGCCTCCTTGAGCAGCCCCAGCCTGGGGACCCATGTGGGTGCAATGACATGTGTGACTCTTTTTACCAGTGAGGCTTCCTTTTGGGGTGGCATGCAATGGCTGCTCAAGAGCAATATTGCAGTCCTCCATGGCTCTTGGGAGAGCATTCTGTGACTGCATGAAACCTAAACACATACAGGATCTTGAGAAAGAGATGGGACCTTCTGGGTCCAGGTTTGCATTACCAAGTGACAGAGAGCCCTAACATCAAGTTAAAGATCTGTCAGGATAACGTGAGGAATAAATAAATTAATGAACAGAAACAGCCTCACAGGAGAAAAAAACAAAGCAAAAAACTTCTGAAGCACAGCAAAAAGAGGCTGAACCTATGATTGTTTCATTTCTAGTGGCATTTAAGCATTAGAAGCTGCCTCACACATGCAGAGGTATACCCAGCACCATCAGCAGTCTCAATCCTCCACAAGCATGGGCAGGGGCCAATGTTTGGTGTTTTTTTGTCAGACAGGTTTATTTTAGGTTCTAATAAATTCAAATGGTCTAAATGTGCAACGTGTGCAGTCCTCTGTGAAGTCCCCTCTGCCACTGAAATCAGTGCAGGAGCAGGGCAGTGTGAGGAAAGGGAGAAGAGAGCAGGCGGTAGGGAGGAATCACCATGGGGCTGCAGGGGAACTGCGTTCCAGCCATCTACCACATCCCAGTGTACCACTAGTGAAAGGCAAAAGAAGGAAGTGGCAGTGAAGCAGATAATAGCTACTGGCTCAAATACTCCCAGTAGCTCCAAAGCATCTGTGCAGCCTGTCACCTTACTGCACTGGTGAGTCTTTTCTTGCCTTAGTCTGCATCTTCCAGCTCGTCTGCAGCTACAGAGCTCCCACAGCCTCCTGGTATGTTCATGCCAGCCCCAGATCCTCCTGAAGAGTCTGCAAGGACCCCCTCTCTGCAGCATGGCACACAGAGTTTCAATCCTCCCATGCAGACTGGGCTTAGTGTCCCTGCTCCCATCAGCATTCAGTTTGCTGGATCTTCTCTTCCTGCTTTTCCTCCATCTCCTTCTTCCTTGGCACAGTGACTGCAATCATCCCTTCCAGTGCTGGGAAGGCAGGAGACTGTGCCTGAAAGGGAATAAACAGACAACATCAGGAATAAGAGGAAGAACAAATGGCATAAGTCTGGGCTTCTGCCTGCCATGGAAGGCTGCAGAGGGACTGTTTGCAAAGGCCTGCAGTGGTAGGACAAGGGGCAATGGTTTGAAATGAGAGAAGAGCAGATTTAGATTGGATGTTAGGAACAAGTTGTGCACCGTGAGGGTGCTGGAACACTGCAACAGGTTGCCCAGGGAGGTGGTTGAGGCCCCATCCCTGGAGATCTTCAAGGTTGGGTTGGACAAGGCTCTGAGCAACCTGATCTAATGGAGGATGTCTCTGTTGACTGCAGGGGGGTTGGACTACATGACCTTTGGGGTCCCTGCCAACCCAAACCATTGTGTGATTCTGTGACTAAGTGTTCTCTGCAGTCTGCAAAAGAGATGGATGAAGATGGATGTGACAAAGATCTATAAACCACTGAATGATGCCACGACAAAGGTGTGGAGGTCAATCGTGGTTATGTTTTCAAGTTGCCTGCTGGGGAGGGCTTAAGTCAGAGACTGGTGTTTGGGATCATAAAGGCAAAGCAGAGTTTTCAGAAGATGAGATACTGGAACAAGCTGACCAAATGAAGGGCATTAAGTTGCTTCCAGCAGACAGTCAATGTGTAAGGGCTGAGTCAGCAACAATAGGTTGCATTAAAATCAGCACTGGGTGTTTGTGTGGAACAGGAGATTCTGTTACACAAAATCATCCAGATAAGGAATGAGAGGATGTCTACAAAATCCTGGAAATGAACCCTCCTCTGTTACAGTGTGGCTTGATCTCAGGGGGAATAAAGAAGCTTTACAAGGTTGGGCTGTGGTTGTCTTCTGGGAGGTTTTACTCCTCCTCTGAAGTGTCTGACCTGCCCCAAAATGAATGCCACATTTAGTCAGACCTGCCAGTGCCCAGGATCCAGCTTCACAAAATGTCCATGACATCCTCAGCAGTCTGTCTGAGCCCCATTTTTCCCTATGGCTGCTGTGTCCCTAAGGCATTTCACTACTGTCTCCAGGGTACCCAGGGGAAGGCCAAAAAGGGCTGATGTGCAGGGAAGATAACAGAAATGGCATGATGGACACTTACCCTTTTTTGTAGGGCCAGAGCCAGAACACAGACCATAAGCAGGAAGAAGAGGGTGAGTGTGAGCCCAAAAGTAACCTGCCCACTGAAGATGGTGGGAGGACTGGAGACCTGGGCACCTGTGAGGAGGAACCACAGTTAGGAACGAGGGAAGACTGATTTTGCACTGAGGCAAGGCTGGGACTGCATAAAGGCAGACAAACTGGGGAAAAATGCAGAAAACTGGAAAGAGCAACAGGAGGAACTGGTGAGACCTAAGACAGGATGGCAACAAGATGAGATCCAAGTGGTCTAAGGGGAAAAAGATAGGGTGAGGCTGAGAGAGGAAAGGGCACCAAGGAATTGAATAGGGTGAGAAGGGGTCACTTAGACATCTGTGGGGGACAGTACCTGTGATCTGCAGCCCATACTCCACTGCTCCCAGCCTGCCTTCTGGCCCATACACACTGCACTTCCATGTGCCCACATCCTTTTGTGACACCTGAGGTATTTCCAAGGTAGGACCCTTCTGGAGTCTGTGGCCTTCCTGGTTACTGGAGCTGGCCAGAGTCAGCAGCCTGTCAGTGGGGGCTGTTTCCAGGTGCTCCCACTGGAAACGTTCATGTCCCCGGGGGTGTGTGAGACTGCAGAGCAGCATCAGTCGAGACCCCTCAGAAACTGGTCCTTGGATGTTCGCAGTGACTGCAGCAAAGCAAAGCAAACATACCCTCAGGAAAAGACTACAGGCAGGCCCACATCTCTTCCTCATCTTTCCTTCTTCGATTACACCCCTCCTTCATTACTTCCTCTCATCTATTTTGTCTTCCTCAACCCTAAGAAGAACAATCAAGTAACCCAGGAACCCCTCTGCTTTCAGCAGAATCCAGTGCTGTCCAGTGCCCTCAGAAGAGACTTCCTTAAGCAGGAGCAACCCATGCTCACTGTACTGATGTGCGGGGAGGTTTATCTGCAAGCAGTGGGGAACGCCAGAGCAATGATGCACATCTTTGTTTCTGCTCTCACCTGTAACTACTGCCAAGGTCACGTCCCTGCTGATTGTCCTCATGCCCACACTGACAGCACAGCGGTACTGCCCTGCGTCGCCAGGCCCCACTGCAGGGAGATGAAGGGGGAAGCTTCTGCTGCTCCAGTTCTGGGAGATGCTCCATTCTTGCAAGCGTCCTCGTGCAAGGTGGCTCCAGTGGGCTGCCACCGTGTTGCTCCCAAAGGCACTGGGAGGGTAGCTCAGGGTACATGGTAGGTCAGCTGCAGAGCCAGCTGCAGCATAGACTATGGGGTTGCTTGGGCCACTAAAACCTGTGCCAGAGAGAAGGAGGACACTGTGGGGTGGTGGATGGAAAGGGCTCCACAGGGAAGTGGCTGGCCTGGGAAGTGAGGACAGGGTGGGATCTGGGAAGCTGGAGCCACTGTGGTTGGTCAGTCACATCAAAGGGAGCAACCTGGGGGGTGCCAGAGTAGCAAGGCAGGGGCTGAACTTGCCTAGGATTTGCAGGTTGTAGGTGGCAGAAACGATCTCGTTGTCGGAGTATCTTAGCTGGCAGTGCCAGTAGCCAGCGTCACTCATGGCTGGCCGGAGCATGAAGTGTGCCCCACGCAAGCAGAAGGTTCTGGAGGCGGGGAGCAGACGCCTCTTGTGGAACCAGCAGGTCTCCACGAGGCTGGCCCGGTGGCTGGAGTTGCAGCTCAGCAGAAGTGGCTCATTTTCTACCACAGGGCTGGGCTGGCTGGGGGTTACTGCAGACACAGAAAGTGTGTGTGTGTGAGGCTGAGATCACAGGAAGCTACCAAACCATCCCTTTGTGCCCCACCTGTCCTAGCCTTGTCCTTCAGGCGGCCCCCTCTCCAGAGCTGAGAGCAGACAGCAGGAAGATTAATGGATTCATCAAATACCAGCTTGGAAGGAACCTCAAGGACCATCTAGCCCAACCTTTCAGGGCACGTGCTTTCAGGAGGCTGCTGCCTCTAACCCGCCCTGGCAAAACACAACATCCCCACCCCACGCCACCCTTACAACCTCCCCGGAGCCAAAATCCATCGTCTTCAGGGTTTCTGTCTTCACCCACCTGTAACTACGCCCAGCTGCAGCCGGCAGCTCAGCAGCTCCGCGTTGTGTGCCACCCGTGCCTCGTACAGCCCAGCATCGCCACTCCGCACCGGGCTGATCCGCAGCGAGAAGTTGCCACTGCGTAAGGCTGAGTCCTGGACGGTCACCCGCGGCCGCATGGGCAGCGCCATCTTCCGCAGCCCCGACGGCCCCACCTCCAGCACCACCTGGGGCTCCTGCTGGTCGCTGCCAACGGGACGAGCGAGCGGCTCATGCCGAAGGCAAAGACGAGGTCAAGGGGTTGGGACAGGGAGGACGGAATGTGGGGAAGGAAAAAGGAGGCTCAGAGCATCTCCCACCCTCTCCGGTTCCTCCACAAGGACACGGGTCTGGTTTGGCCCTGGCATACCTGCCCCCATGCCGGAGCCACAGCATGGATGTCTTATCAGACAGCAAATTCCACCTCTTCCCAGGGCTCAGGTAGCAAGGCAGCACGACTGAATCCCCTGCTCTGGCCCACACTTTCTGCTCCCTGCTTTCCACCTCTGCTACTCCTGGCAGGATGTGGTCAGCTGTAAGGAGATGGAAGGTTCAGCAAAAGGTGTGACTCATGGAGCATGCCCATCTTTAATGTGGTTAGAATGGCACAAATTCTCCCTACCAAACCGAGCAAAGCCCAGACTCAGCTTCTTGAGCTACTCTGCTCCCCTGATACCTCCAGTCCCTCTTACCATTGAAAGCCAGCAGAGTAGTGGTGAGGAACAGCACCAGAGAGCTCAGTCTCATAGTGGCATCCAGGAGAGGCGACAGCTGTGTCTTCCCACTCAGGTCTGTGCTCGGCCAGGTCCAAAGCTTTTAGAGATCAGCAAAAATGAGGCATGGACAAAGAAGGTGTTAAGAGTGCTTGGGTGAACCAAGGAGGGTCAGCTGGCCGTGCTTGCTCTCATGCTGCCTCTCCTCTCTGATCAAAGTCTTTCCCTAGACACCCTTATATTGCAGGTGGGCAGCTGATTTCCTCCTCGCGTCAGAACCAAGAAACCACTCTGTGAGGCACGTGAAGGCCAGGCTGCAGACAGCGAAAGAGAGGAGGGACAGAGCAGAGGCACTGCTCTGAGCATCTCCAGTGGAAATTCTTTGGGTTGCTGTTGTTTTTCTGACAAGTTTCGCTTCTACAGAGACGGTGGAAAAAGTGTAGAAGCCACTTCCCAGAAAGCACCCTGCCTCCAGCTTTGTCTTTCATCTCTTCGCAGTATCACAGTATTTCTTACCGTGTTTGGTTTGATCTTTCCACCTCTCGTGACTTCTTTCTAATTGTTTTAGGGCTTTTGAGAACTCTTGTGTGAAGTGAGGGTAAATTTAGTCAGAGATGAATCCCCTGCATCTGCAGAGCTGAGTCCTCAGAGATGAGAGGGGCTGCGGGCAGCTGGATTTATCTTGTAACAGGGATGCCAGTTTGGGTGAGTTGTTAAAGGTCTGACACAAGACACACAAACATCCCAGATTTGCTGTAGCTCCAGTTCATGGATTCACAGATTGCATTGGGTTGGAAGGGACCCTCAAAGGCCAACCCCCTGCACTCAGCAAGGGACATTTCCTGCCCCGACCTAGGTGCAGGACCTTGCACTTTGCCTTACTGAACCTCATGATATTCTCCTCGGCCCAGCTCTACAGCCTGTCCAGGTCCCTCTGCATGGCACCCATCCCATCCTTCAGTCTTATCAACCACACCATTCAGTTTGGTATCATCTGTTAACCTGCTGAGGGTGACTCAATCCCTCTGTCTGTATCATTGATGAAGATCTTGAACAGCACTGGTCCCAGTACAGACCCTTTAGGGACTCCACTTGTCACCTGTCTCCATTTGGACATCAAGCTGTTGACCACTACCCTCCAGATGCCATCATCCAACCATTTCCTTATCCACTGCACAATCCACCCATGCAATCCAAATCTCTCCAGCTTAGAGAGAGGGAGACTGTGTGAGACTGTTAAAGGCTTTACAGAAGTCCAGCTGGATGACATCTGTTGGTCCTCCCTTGTCCACTGATGTAGTGACACCTTCGTAGAAAGCCAGCTGGTTAGTCAGGTAGGACTTGCCCTTGGTGCAGCCATGCACTTGGTTCTCTTCAAAAGGGAGCAGTTGGATGAACAAATAACAACACAACTTTTCCATGCTTATAGGTCTGACACCAGCTGCATGAGCAGCCCCGTTCTGCTGCAGGTCTGGTTGCACTCCAGCAGTCAGATTCACCAGTCACAGGCTTGGAACTGCTCTACAGAACCTTGACCATTGCTGGTAGTGGGGACTGAGCTGCAGCAACCACACTGCAGCTTTGAGAAAAGACAACTGGAATTACTGCTGTAATTAGAGTCATTTAGAGTCAAAGAATCAGAATGGTTTAGGTTGGAAGGGACATTGAAGATCATCCAGTTCTAACCCCATGCCATGGGCAGGGCACCTCCCACTAGCCCAGGTTGCTCAAGGCCTCATCCATTCTGGCCTTGAATACCTCCAGGGAGGGGGCATCCATGACCTCCCTGGGCAACCTGTTCCAGTGTCTCACCACCCTCACTGGAAGGAATTTCTTCCTAATTTCCAGTCTGAATCTCCCCTCTTGCATCTCAAAGCCATTCCCTTTTGTCCTGCCACTACAAGCCCATGTAAAAAGTCCCTCCCCAGCTTTCTTGTAGCCCCTTCCTCCTCCAGGCTGCTCTCAAACCTCTTCAATCAGTTCACAGTCAGCATGAGGAAAGGGTCTGTGGTGAGCTCCAACCAGAGCACATCTGACCCAATAATCCACAGTCCAGGGGCAATATGAGACAAATTGGAGGTGTTCTGAGGGGACAGAGAGGAGCAGACAGGAAAAGCAACTAGCACTGAGGAGAGGGTCTGCATGCTGTGGCACTGTGAGGGGTGCGAGGAAGGCTTCCCTCCTCCTCCAGCTGTGCTGGGGAAAACTTATCCGAGCTTGTGTGCTGAGGGGTCTTGTCCTAGCTTCTGTGTCAGCTGCCCAGCTTTGCACAGGGCAAGACATTTCCATCCCTGTGCCTCGCACTGGGGCCCTCTTGTCTCTGGGAACCCCCACTGTTGTGGCTCACACTTTCCAGCAACCCACTGGCTCTGACTCTTTTGGATTTAATCAGCCCTTCATGACAGGTGTCAGACAGCCAAGCCCCTCAGCAGCTCATCCCCTGAGGACTGAGATGGGGCTTTTCCTGGTGGGTGAGGGGAGGCAGACTGCTTCCTCATGGGAGAAAGATCCTTGCTCACTCTCTAGTCTTCCTCAGCTTGAAGGATAAAAGGGAGCAAGTGGTGTGCCTTGCTTCAACAGCTCCCTGTTGTGGTGGCAGCTCCTGTCTCTTTTATCAGACCTGGCTTTTCAGCCTCCTGAGAAGTGGGATAGGTGTACAGGAACCTGATGCAGCCTCGATGTTCCCAGGGGACTGCTTTGTAGTGGTTCTTCAGCCCTCTCTGTTACTCAGGATCATACAAGATGGGAAGAGAGGAGAGGAGATGGGGGAGAAATTGTGATGGTTGGCAGGAGATGTTTTTTCCCTCCTGTTCAAGAAAAATAGTTTGTGGTGCCCAGTCCAAGCAGAAAGCATCAAGTTCTCTTTCCCCTGAGTCAGCACTGTGGGAATGGTGTGAGTGTGTGGGTGAAGACGAGATGAGAGATGGAACTGTGGTTGGGAGACACGTACAGCTCTGCCACCTGGCATCGTCTGCTCACCCTCCCCTGTCTTTGCCCAGGGCATACATCAAGCTTGATCCTCTCCCCCTCCACCCTGACCTCTCTGATCCTCTCTAGCCCCCAAAACCACCCCAAACATGCTCTAGGAAATGCTTCTTCCTTCTAAGATCCAGCAATGGAGAGAGCTGCATCCCCATCCTGCTGCTGCTTCCTGGGGGGTGAGCACAAGGAGCTGATGGGGAGCCCAGGAAAATGCCAAGGGGTGCTCGGGGCTGAGGAGTTATCACGCTGAGTGAGCATGTTGAGAAATGAAGGGTTTGGAGGCACTGTTTTACTCAGCACCAGACACCTGTGACGTTCCATTCTGCTGACCCATTTTAAATGCTGACTCCCCTGAGGGACATTTTCGTCATCTCCCAGAAGAGGACCCACCGCAGAGGTTATGGAAGGGTCTCCTCAGGGCCATCTGTATGGGTGCCCTGGGCAAGAGGGGCCAACAGGAACATCTCAGACTCCAGAAGAGCTGTGAGGAATGAGGAGCTGGTTACGACAGGAGTGTTCCAGGATGGAGATACAGGAACCCAGCTCTCTGAGTGCTCTTTTGTCCATGTTAGGCATTAGGTGGCTCAGGCAGGCTCCAGACTTCCCCACAGCAGTCACCATGCACACAGCTGTAAGCCAGTGCCTTTTGTGTCTCTCTTGGTGTGTCTTATAGGTGCAAACAACCCTTACCAAGGAAAACAGGAATAGAAAACCCTCTTCTGCAGTATCATGGAGTGAGTTCTGCTGAAGGAATTTTCCACTGCAGTTCCAAACCCCTGTGATGTGATGTTTTTGTCTGAGTGACTCCACTTACATGTTTTGGTCCTTCAAGTCTGAAGCTATGCACAGTCTTCTGCTTTAGGCTGGATTTTTGAGGTGCTCTGTAGTTTATTTGTAGGCTTTAACTGACCTAAGAAACCAAATTGTGATTTGAGGACTGTGCTCTCATCAGTGCAACTTGAGATCAGCTGGTCTGGGTGCTTCTGAGATGGAAAAGGGCCTCGTGTCAAACATCCTGACTGCTGTGTGCCCAGAGCTAAAGCAAACACAGCAAGCAACAAGAAGTTACTCACCAGGAAGAGATAAGGAAGAACTTTGTGCCACAGGGCTGCCAGCAGAAAGTGGCCACACCTGGGCAGACAGCAGGGGAGGTCTGGCAGGGAGTGCAGAGGGAGCAAAAGCTGCCAGGCAGGTTGGCACCTGATGGGCACCTGGACAAGCAGCAGCGTTTCCAGAGGTCAGACTGGGATTCACTGTAGGACCACTGACTGGGAAGCTGTGCTGGCATTCAGGGAGACCTGGACAGGATGGGAGCTGGGCAGAGGGGAACCTCATGAAGTTCAACAAGGGCAAGTGCAGGGTCCTGCACCTGGACCTGGGGAGGAACAACCCCATGGACCAGGACAGTTTAGGAGTTGACTTGCTGGGAAGCAGCTTTGTGGAGGAGGACCTGGGAGTGCTGGTGGACTACAAATTCACCATAAGTCAGCAATGTGCCCTCATGGCCAAGAAGGACAACAGTATTGTGGGGTGTATTAAGAAGAGTGTGGCCAGCAGGTCAAGGGGGGTTCTCCTCCCCCTCTATTCTGTCCTGATGAGGCCTCATGTGGAGTATTATGTCCAATTCTGGGCTCCCCAGTTTAAGAGAGACAGGGATCTGCTGAGGGAGTCCAGTGGAGGGCCACAGAGATGCTGAGGGGAGTGGAGCATCTACCTTGTGAGGGGAGACTGAGAGACCTGGGGCTGTTTAGCCTGGAGAAGAGCAGTCTAAGGGAGGATCTTCTCAAGGCTTATCAATATCTAAAGGGCAAGTGTCAGGAGAAGGGAGCCAGACTCTTCTTTGTCACTGTCCCCAGTGACAGGACAGGGGGAAATGGACATGAACTGGAACACAGGAGGTTCCATGTAAACACAAGGAAAAGTAAATCCCTTTGAGGGTGGCAGAGCACTGGCTTCTCAGAGAGGTTGTGGACCCTCTATCTCTGGAGGCATTCAGACATTTCCTGTAAGGTTTCCTCTAGATGATCCTGCTTTAGCAGGGGGGTTGGACTAGGTGGTTGCTCTTCAGAGATCCCTTCCAGCCCCCACCATTCTGTGATTCTGTGAAATGCATTGGAGCAGGCACCCCTGAGGCACAGGGATGCAGGTCACTTCCCCTACTCTTTCCATGCTGTTTTCTACCCAGGTGCTGACCTGAGCTCAATTCTGCATGGGAAGTTGCTCAGCTTCTCTACATGCAGAGCAGGTTCTGAATGTCCTTCTTTTCTCATGGGAGGAAGAAGTCACTCCAGACTTCTGTCCCCCTGCAGTGCCTGGAAGCAGCTTTGCTCTCCTCCCAGAGCCATGGTACAGCACTCTGTTGGAAGAGGGACACAGTTCTCTCAGGCTATGTCCTGGGTTGAGTTGAACCTGCTGCTGGTAGTCTGGGCTGCCAGTGACCATTGCTGGCTCATGGGGAGTTTGTCACCAGCTGACACCCCCAAGTCTTTCTCCTGCAGACTGCTTCACTAATTCAGCTTCACTGGTTTTTGAAAGCCGATGGGGCAGGGTGATTACAGACTTTCCTGAAGCAAGAAGGGTTTTCCTCCCAGAGCAGCAGTGGCTGGAGGTCTCACTTTTTCCAGCTCTGAAGGAGGTGTCACAGTTGTGCCCCACCGTGGCGTTCATTGTGTTGGGCTTGTTTCAGTTTTTGGCCTAAAACTGTTGTGAAAGACCAAAGAGGCTGAGCAAAGAGGATCATTTGCCTAAGGGGGAAATGAGGAGGTGACAGCTTTAAGATGCGAAGAACATTTGTGTCTGTGTTCAGCACTTCACAATGACTTCAGACTCAGCTCAAACTTTCCATGGCCTCTATTTCTTGGTGCATCACAGAGAGGAGGAGATGGGGAGGGAGCTCTGAAGATCTCTAACCCAACAGCCTTGGCTGCGGCAAAGCTGACTCCAAAGCTAGGTGAAGTTGCTCTGCTTAGCTGGAAGCATTAACTGGTTTCATTCAATGGACATGGAATTCAGCTGCCTCCTCTCACACTTGCCATCTGCAGCTCATCACTGCAGCCAGAGCTGTCCTCTTCAGGAGGCTGCACCTGCACAGTCACCCAACCAGGAGCAGCTTGTGTCCCACCCTTGCTGTCCTGGCAGGCTTACCACCCTCCACCACAGCCACAGCCTTCAGGAGGTGAGCTTGCCACCCTGGTCCAAGTCCTAGCTGTCCAGTGATCCCTGCTGGGGTGTGAGGGGTCCCTCACTCACTGAACCTAGGACAGGAACCCAGCCAAGTCCTGGTGGGTGGCTCTCTCCATTCTTTGCACTGGCAGATGTGTTTGCCTTTCTAAACCACACAAAAGGGCCTTCAGAAGCAGAAATTGTCAGTCTAGAGAGAGGTCTAGCAGAGCCTTCGAGAGCATGAATGTGCCACCTCCACAGCTCTCTAAAATCAAGCAGCCCCAGAGGAGAAGAAGAAAGAAGGAAATCTCCAGTGCCACTCAGGTGGCAGAACCAGAGCTGCTGGAAAGCTGGAAGAGGTTCCACAGGAAACAAGGAGACAGCTGAGGGAGCTCTGTCCCTGAGCTGATAAGGTGATCACAGGAATGAAATTAAATGAGTAGAGTAGAGAATCAGCACAGAGCCCAGAACAGTGCACAAGGCCCCTGAGCTGTACCATTGCCTCTGAGGAGTCACTGCTGAAGGTGGACCTTCTTCTTGCCTTCAGCACACCACAGATCTCCCTCTGGAAGTGGAACTAGACTGAGTTATAAAGAGCATCTTCAGGTAGGGATGCAGGTGAAGCACACAGACAGACCTGGGTTGAACTGCAGTGCAGATTGCTGCCTTCTCAGCTTGTTCTAGAAATCCATGCAGCTTCTTCTTGCGGTCACCTTGTCAGCTAAAACACCACCAGGTACAACAGGGACCTTTGCAGAACCAGGGGAAGAGAAGACACTCTGCAATTTCCCATTGGATTGTCTGCAGCCCTCACCTTGAGTCCTTAATGGGATCCTGCAGGTCACTGAGGTTATAAAATAAAGCAGGAGATTTCTTGTAACTATTTCTGGATCTGTGGCTGTAGCTTAGAATCATGGAATTGTTTCGGTTGGAAATGCCCTTTAAGATCATTGAGTCCAACCATTCTCTAACTCTGCCAAGGCTGCTGCTAAACCATCTCCCTCAGCAGCATGTTTCTGCCTCTTTTAAACACCTCCAGGCATGGAGGTTCAGCCACCTCCCTGGGCAGCCTGTGCCAGTCTTTGAGAAGCCTTTCAGTCAAGAAGTTTCTCCTTATGTCCAACCTAAATGTCCCCTGGGGCAACTTGAGGCCGTTTTCTCTCCTCCTATCACTTGTTACAGGGAGAAGAGGCCACCCCCCACCTCACTCCACCCTGCTTCCAGGCAGTTGCAGAGAGAATTGAGGTCTCCTTTCAGTTTCCTGTTCTCCAGGCTAAACAAGCCCAGTTCCTCACCAAGCTGCTCCTCACCAGCCCTGTTCTCCAGACCCTTCAACAGCTTCATTGCCCTTCTCTGGACATGCTCCATCCCCTCAATGTCGTTCTTGGAGTGAAGGGCCCAAGACTGAACTCAGCCCTCCAGGTGTGGCCTCCCCAGTGCTGAATACAGGGTGGCAATCACTGCCCTGGTCCTGCTGGCCACACCATTGCTGATCCAGGCCAGGATGTGATGGGTGCTGGGTGGAGTGTGGCACCCACACCATGCAGGGCAGTGAGATCGCCCTGGGTGGGCACATGCCCCTGGAGATGTTGGGAGGTGGAAAGGGGCTTGGCAGCAGCTGTGCCCTTTGCACTACCCCTTGTGTCCCTCTGCACCCTGGGGCCAGACCTTCAGGAGAAAGGACGGGAAGAAACAGCCTCAAGTTGCACCAGGGGAGGTTCATGTTTGATATTAGAAGAAACTTCTTGAGTGAAAGGGTTCTCAAAGACTGGAACAGGCCGCCCAGGGAGGTGGTTGAGCCTGGAGGCATTTAGAAGACCCAGAGATGTGGTTCTGTGGAACACGGTCCAGCACCAGACTTACAGAATGGTTGGACTGGATGATCATAAAGGTCTTTTCCAACTGCACTGGTTCTATGATTCTGTGAAGATGTCAGCTTGTGTTTTGTCCCTCCAGAGACAAGCAACTCTTTGCACTCTGGTACCTGATCACTTGCTGCAGTTGGCCAAGCACAAAGCCACTGCTGCTCAGACAAAAGCTGGCATCATTTGCAGCTCCCAGTCTTGGTGCCTCATTGAGTGATTGCCAAAGTGTGACTTAAAATAGCAGGAAACGGTAACAGCAGCTAAAGGGCTGTAAAGATAAAAATGCCACTGCTTGACAGGTCTCTCCCAGGTGGCTGGTGGGACAAAGACCCAAGGCTCTTGCCTCTTGAAACACTTCCCTGATGCTGCAACTGCTACTGCACAGATCATGTCTGCAGCAGCCAGGGCAGGGAGTCTGTAAGACTTCTGCTGCCTGCTGCCAAGGTCTGATGGTGGTTTTGGGAGCTTCACCAGAGCCCTGGAGCTCTATCATGTTTCTGCTGTGCTGTAAGTACCTAGCAGAAGGAAGGAGCACGACCCAAGCATGCTGATCTCCAGGGCATAGGGGACAATCCCAGCTAACAGAGTTTTTCTGACTAGCTTAGGGGAATCTTCTCTACCTCCTGCTGGTCACACCACCTCATCTTTCTATAAATCTATGGCTTGATGTCCACATGGACACTGGTGACAGCTGATGTCCTTCAGGAGTGTGTATTGGGACCAGTGCTGTTCATGATCTTCATCAATTATATAGACAGAGGGATTAAAGCATCCTCAGCAGGTTGGCAGATGATGCCAAGCTGAGTGGTGTGGTTGAGAAGACTGAAGGGAGGGATAGGTGCCAGGCAGAGGGACCTGGACAGGCTGTAGAGGTGAGCTGAGGAGAAACTCATGAGGTTCAGTAACACAAGGTTCTGCACCTAGGTCAGCATAATCCTAGACATCAACCCAGGCTGGGGAAATGATGAGATTGAGAGCAGCCCTGCAGAAAAGGACTTTGGGGTGCTGGTGGATGAGGAGCTGGACATGAGCCAGCAATGGGCACTTGCAGCCCAGAAGGCCAATGGCAGCCTGGGCTGCATCAAAAGCAGCATGGCCAGAGATGGAGAGAGGTGATTCTGCCTCTCTGCTCTGGAGAGACCTCACCTGCAGTGCAGTGTCCAGCTCTGGAGCCCTCAATACAGGAGATACATGGACCTGATAGAGAGGTCCAGAGGAGGCCAAAAAAATGATTAGGGAGCTGGAGCACCTCTGCTGTGAGGACAGGATGAGGGAGATGAAGTTGTTCAGCCTGCAGAAGAGAAGGCTTCAGGCAGACCTAAGAGCAGCCTTCCCCTTCAGCTGGGCTACAAGAGGGCTGCAGAGAGACTGTTTGCAAAGGCCTGCAGGGATAGGACAAGGGACAATGGTTTGAAATGAGAGCAGATTTAGATTGAATGTGAGGAACAAGTTCTGTACCATGAGGGTGCTGGAACACTGCAACAGGTTGCCCAGGGAGGTAGTTGAGGCCCCATCCCTGGAGATATTCAAGGTGAGGCTGGACAAGGCTCTGAGCAAGCTGATCTAGTGGAGGATGTCCCTGCTGACTGCAGGGGGGTTGGACTGGATGAGCTTTAGAGATCCCTTCCAACCCAAACCATTCTGTATACAGGCATAAGAGTGCACACCAAGCTGTTTGAACTCTTTTTAAACACTTTTATTTACAGTGCCAGTTGCAAACAATATATATATTTATATCCATGGTCCTTGTGGTGGCTGTGCCATAGAAAATGCTGTGGCTAGACTGCCTTTCATTTATAAAAAATGGTCACAAGAAAAATCTGAAGGGGAAAAAAGAATGGAAATCAAAGTTTGGTCCCCAATTGTTTCCTCTTGATTTGTTTTTAAAAAGCTTCCAAATTAAAAGAAAAAACCCTCCAACCAACCAAGAACTATGCAGTTCAGATGAAATTCTTACATATAAACACCATTATCTTCTGGAAAATGCACGAGGGCCAGCTTGCTGTCATAGAAATGTGAAAAACCCCACAGAGCTGAAAATAAATTCTGTCTCCATGTGGAACAGAACCAGCATTTGCTTGGAAGATTCTTTGCCTCTCAGGGTTGAGTGGAAAAGCAGCTGAGAGGTGGCCCAGGGCTAGAAAACGCAGCAGGAAATCTGTGCCTGTGACCCCCTGGGCTCCAGGAGGGTATCTGACAACAGATCTGGGGAGCAGAAGCTATCAAGAATCTGTTATATTGGTGATAAAAATGGAAGAAACAACAACAACAAAAAGCAGATGAGCAAAAAGGGAAAGAGAGGTGCTGGCCACACGAGAGGCCTGGGCCCCAGGAAATTAGGAGATTTTTGAGGGAAGAGTGGGGCACGGCTGAAGGGATATGGGGGACTGGAATAATTTCAGCTGGGGATTGTCACAGATGGGCTCAGTCTTCAGGTGAGAAGCAAATGCAGTCTTCCCTGTTGGAGAGCAGTTCTAATCTTCTCTCATCTGAGACTGTGTGAAGCCAGAGACTAAGGGACAGTGCAAGCAGAGGCTGGAATGGAGAAGGAGAGATGGACGGAACAGAAGAAATGGTAGGGGGGCACTCAAGCTGAAGATCCATTCTCTGTCTTCTGTCTCTTTGGATCCACTTCATCCTACGTAGGGCACAGGCAGGAAAAAGGAGTTACCATCAAACAGCCATCAAGGTACAGAACTGCTCCACAAGATGCCTACTGCTGTGCTTTCCTCCACATGGAAATGTTTGGCCCACCATGAAACCTGACCAACCAATCTGTCTGCAGTCACTGTTCAGATGGGGATAGTCTCACCTGCAGGGATCCCCACACTGTCCCTTTCAGGAGGAGAAGCCCAGGTTCACATCATTTCAGACACAGTCTGACAGCCACCCTTTCAAGTCACATTCTGGCCTAAAGCCCAGAAGCTTTAGTAAGGGTTTCAGGGGTCATGGCCCAGCACAACCCCAAACACCCTGGCTCTCAAACACTCAGCACTGTGATCATCAAGTGGAAGGACCTGGACCCCACAAGGGCTGTATTATCTCCTTGCCACATTATATCTGTTTACCCAGCTGCTGCCGAAGCAATGGGACCTGAGGCCAATCTGAGATCCTCCAGCAGCAGCATCCACATGGATTTGATCAACACATGGCAAGTAACCTCGATCCCTCTCCCTGTCATTATTCTCACTCCAACTCACCTCTTCCTTCTCTGCAGATCGTTTTTCTGCATGACCATCCTGCTCTTGCCCATTCTCATCTCCTTCTAAGCACAAGGATGAGAGGAAGTCACAGGTTAGTTGAAGCAGCATTTAAGAGAAGGTTACCTCACAGAAGACTTGAAGAAAGAATTCCCCTCCATGATCAGCCTGATTCCTCCCATTCTCACTATACTATTCCTACCTTCTTCATCACCACCTTCATCATCCACATCATCAGGACTGTCTTCCTCAACCTCTTCAGCTCCATTTTCATCATCCTGAATGAAACAAATTGGTCAGAGGAGAAATTGGCATCAGGATGTCATTTCCATGTGCAAGTACAAAAACTAACTCCACAGCTCCAGCCACTTCAAGACCCAGTCTCAGATGTGCATTGTGACCTCTGCACTGTTACTCAGGCACTGTAATTCCCACCACCCTATCTGAAACCCTCCTCCCAACAACCCTTCTTTACTAATCCAACCCTTCCAGTCCCTCCCCACCACTATTAACCTCCCTAATTTCCACAAGCTGACATCCCAAAAGCTACTGCCATCCATCAGAGCATCTCTCTGGTTACAGGCTGATGACAGCCTATGCTCATAACACATCTGCTTCCCAATCCCTCCTGACCTTCATCAGGCTCTTATGCATTTTCCTTCCCTACCTTCTCCATTTTATTTTCCTTATAGAATCATAGAATTGTTTTGGTTGGAAAAGACCAGGTCCAACCTTTATTAACTCTGCTGAACCTGGGTGTTAAACCATGTCCCTCAGCAGCACATCTCTGCATCTTTTAAACACCTCCAGGCATGGGGATTCAACCACCTGTTTGAGGAGCCTGTTCCAGTCTCTGAGAATCCTTTCAGTCAATTAGTTTCTTCTAATATCCAACCTAAACGTCCCCTGGTGCAACTTGAGCCAATTTCGTTTTATCCTATTACTTGCTATTAGGGAGAAGAAGCCAACCCCCACTTCCCTCCAGCCTCCTTTCAGGGAGTTGTAAAGAGCCAGAAGATCTCCCCTCAGCCTCCTTTTCTGCAGACTAAATAACCCCACTTCACTAATCCTCACCAGACCTGTTCTCCAAACCCTTCACCACTGCTCTTCTCTGGACTGGGTCCAGCACCTCAAGATACTTCAGTGGGTGTAAGGACCACATCTCCTGTGCCACCTTCCTCTTAACTCCTACCTGCCCTTGACTCCATTCCCTTTGTTGACCCTCTTTTTTTTCCCCTCTCATTGGGCCATACTGACTATGCCAAGTCTTTCAGGGCTCATTCTTCACAGTTATTCTATAGATCGTTCCTCATTTGTGCCTTTCTCTTGGCCTGCCTCTTAACCTCCTGTTTTCCTGTTAACCTCCTGTTCTCCTTTCACAATCCTTTTCCACACAGAGCCAGGCTAACCAAATCTCCCTCCCCACCACCTCTGAATGTCCCTCAGAAGCGCCTCACCTCCACTATCTCCTTCTTCTTTTCTTTGAGGACCGTTTTATCCTCAGGTTTTGCCTTCTTTTCTTTCACTTCCTGTATGCATGATCAGAAAAACAAACAAACATAAAACCGTAACAAAACATCCCAGCGAGGAGCGGCAAGACAAGACTCTGATGCTTAAACAAAGAGGGTTTAGCGGAGACGCAGAATAGCAGGGAGAAAACACGTCAAGCATTAAAGCTGCCTGCCCTGACAAAGAAAAAGCAACGAAAACGCGCCCGGGTTACTTTTACACCGCACGCACGTGGAAACCAAAAGTACGGCAGAGTTTAACGCTATTAAAGCGAGAACCTTGTCGACAGGGTCGAGGCGTTTCCGGCTCCCCCCTCCCCCCGCCGGACCGTCGCTTAAGTGCCCACAGAACTCTCCGCCCTCCCGGGGGCCCCGCCGCGCTGAAGCACTGTTCTCATAACGTCTCTGCCGCCTTCCGTCCTAACGCGGCTGAACCGATCCCCAACCCCGCTCGATTCGAGCGGAACCCAAACGAACCCGGCCGGCCCCAGCGCGCCCCGGCCAACGGCTAACCTCACCCGCCGCCGTGAAGCGAGCGGGGCCCCTGCCCTCCACTCTGCACCAAGCCTTATCGGGAGCGGACCAGCTGCCGAGGTTTTGACGGGGAGGGGTGTGTGTGGGGGGGGTCTCACCTTAGCGCTCAGCTCTGCCGGCGCCTCGGCGCATTTTTCCGACATCCTGGCGCTACTAGCGAAGAGGCCGGTGGGAAGCGTGCGAGAGGGAGACGGCGAGAAAGGCCGGAGGGCGGCGATCTGTGTGTAAACGGAGAAGCGATCAGCGAGGAAGCGCAAAGTCCCAACAATCCAGAGGCGATGGGTTCCCGCTAAAGTACCAGGGGGCTAAAGTACCAGGGTCTCCCGCGGTGGGTGGGGGGAGATGCCGGGAGAAGGGGATTTATACACTGCCCGGTGACGAGGGAAGGAGGGACCTGGGGAGGGAGGGGAGAAGGAGGGGAGAGGGCTGCGCCGCTAGGAGCGCGGCGGCTAGAACAATGTGCGCTCGGCAAGAGACTCCGGCAGCGGGGTTTCACCGCAGCCCCCGCCTCCTCCGTCGAGGCCAGCCGGGGGCGCGAAGCACGAAAGGTCCACTCCGCTCTTTGCGGCGGGCCGCGGGGAACCCAAAAGCCTCTGCCCACTGTCCCTGCAACCGCGGGGGAGGCGTGTTGTAAGGACAAGACACTAGTTTGGCCGGGATCACGCGACCTTCCCGCCTGGAATTTTCCACTCGCGCTGGAAGCGCGACCGACGCTGGGTCTGTTCCCGCCCCTCGGCGACGAGCGCCCTGCGCGGGAACCGCCGGGCGGGGCGACAGCAGGACAGCAGGCTATTTTTTTCCCGCGCTCTGCTCGCGGTGGGGGGAGGGAAAGGGACAGCCCAGCTGGAGCGCGCGTCCCAGTTCCCCATATTAGGAGGGACTAATGAGTGGGCGCCTGATTGGGTTATTCAAATGAGCTGTCTGCCTGGCAACAGGTTTTCCATTGGCTGTCCGGGGGGTGGAGTTGCTGGGGGGTGGGGGAGAAGAATCAGAGGAGGCGCTGCTGCTGACACGTGGGGCGGCGGGGAAGGCGTGCGAGGGATGGAGGCTCTTAGGTGGTGGCGATGATCGGCACTTGGCTTGTGCCTGCGGCTCGGTGTGGGGCGCGACCGGCCTCCACTTCTGCGGGGGCTCCCTGGGGGGTGTGTGGGTCCTGGCTGGCGGCCGGGGCCTGTTTGGAAGCAGGGGGTGTTGTATGTATCCGCCGCTTAAAGCGAAGGAGGCCGCGGTGTAGTGAGCGGGGCCGCGCCTCAGCTGTAGCCTTACTCCATGGTAGGTGTTAGGGAGCTTTCTTCCCGTCTCCGGCTCCTAATCGCCGGTGGTGTTTCGCCGCAGCCGCCCATTTGCCAGCCCAGGTTCCTAAAATGAGGTGGGGCTGGAGGAGCTGCGGCTCGGCCGGGCACCATATGGTGTGCAACACTGACCCCTGTTGCCTATCGCAGTGCCCGGGCCTGCCTGCCGCGGAAAGGGAGCTCTCCCTGGGTCCCCGCTGACCACAGGTACCTTTGTGGTACCTCTGGACAGAGTTCGGTCAAAGGACTCTCCATGCGGTTTGGAGCTTGCTTCTCAGCAGAAGCCCTTTCTACAGGCTGTGTCTTGCAGCTGCAGGGATTTGTTGCTAACTAAACACATGTTCCTACAGCCGTGCTTCAGATCGTTGCTTATCAGCTTGAGCAGACTGGGAGGACTAAATTCCATTTTCACAGTCACAAGAGTGCTGGGGGTTGGAAGGCACCTCTATCAACTAGTCCAAACCCTGTGCTAGGGCAAGATTGCCTACAGTAAATCACACAGGAACACATCAATGGGGGGTTGGAATGCCTCCAGAGATGGAGGTGAGGAGGTTTTCTATTGTCCCATTCTTAGTCACAGGCACACACGCAAAATCTGTGAGCACTTGCAAGCCTACTTACAAACCTGAGCATGCAGGGAAGTAGGGAGGGATTTACACAGCCATTCTCAGGGACAAGGCAAGGTTTTTTAACATCTGCTTGGGAAATGTCTTCAGGCACGCAACCCATTCTTGTCCTGATACAAACTCAGGCTCTGTGCAAAGCCAGGATGTAGAAGTGGTGCTCTGAGCTGAATGCAGTGTGTTTCAGTTTGAGCGTTTAACAGAAAAAGCAATGGGCATTGTGGCAAAGGGAGGGCAGTAAGTATCTCGTAAAGGAAAGCATGGAGCAGATTGGGGAAACTTCACTCTGTATGACAGGGAGGTAAGAGGTCCCCACTTTGTCATTTTGTCTCTTCTGCAGCTACAGTTGCTTCTCTCATGATTTGACTGATCTACATTCTCAGCTACATGCAAGTGCACGCTGCCTGAAATTGAATTTCTGGAACTATCCCCCAAAACAGGAACCAAAACTATAAAGTGGCCAGATTCTGTGCCTCGTTGCTTCTGCTTATCAGGAGACAGCGTGGCTCGTAGCTCTTCTGTTCTTTCTACCAGTCCAGGTTTTTATCCTTTCCTTCACATGCTGGGCTACTGAGAATGCAAAATTACACTAATGTGCATCCCATGGCAGAGGCCTTGGCACCACTGCCTAGAGGGGAGAAAGCAGGGCTGATACTCTGCGATGTTGCTGTGCCTTGCTGACACAGGTGGCACACCCGCAGACGCACACAGACAAGCACCTGGCTGAGCATGGGGAGCATGTGTCTGGCAGCCAGCAGGATGGGGCTGTTTGGGCACTTCTACAAACTGCTCTGTTGTCTGTCATCTCTCCCTTCCAGTGCTTCTAGTATGCAGCCTCAAATCTTCCTTTACGTGTTCCCTACCATGTCCACTTTGCAGTTTTTACCTCATCTGTTGCTTCTCAACTTTTGCTTCCTGCCTATATTCTTGGAAGCATTCTTTCCATGGCTTTCACCCTGGCCTCTCCATGTGACATTCTTTATCCCATGTACATCCCCTCTCTTCCACATGCCCCATTTTGCCCTGCTTGTCTCTGTCTATGATTTTCCTGTGAAATCCAGTGTGAAACTCTGCATCCCAACTCTTCTTGCTGTCCAGATCCTGCAAGTGAGATTCTCTTAGTTTCTAGTGTGCAGCTGCTTTGATCAAGACCTGAGGGCATTCTCACTTAACTCTTCCTTGTGTCTTCTGCTCTTCCATCTGATTTGTGCCACTCCACATTTCATCTGCTGGATCGATTTGCACGTTTTCTTTGCTCCCCTCTACCGTCTGTGTTTTTCCCTTTGTGACAAATGTTAGTATAGTCACTGGTCTGCAGATGTGAGTCCCTTTTCAGTATCTTCAGCAATCTTTGCCTCGAGTTGCTTTGCCAAGTCAGCAGAATATGTTCTGTCATTTCAGACTCTTATGTCCTTGCGCAAAACGAGGGATGTGCAGAATCAGAATTCTTTGGAAAAGACCTTTAAGATCACTGAATCCAACCATTCTCTAACTCTACCATGCCTGGTGCTAAAGCATGTTCCTCAGCACCACATCTCTGCCTCTTTTAAACCCTCCAGGGATGGGGGGATTCAACCACCTCCTTGGGCAGCCTATTCCAGTGTTTGAGAACCCTTTTGGTCAAGACATTTCTTCTAATATCCAACCTAAACCTCTCCTGGTGCAATTTGAGGCCATTTCCTCTCATCTGTCACTTGTTACTAGAGAGAAGAGATCAATCTCTACCTTGCAGATAATCTTTGAGGTCCCTTCCAACCTTGACAATTCCATGATTCTATGATGCATGTTTCTCTGCCTCCAGCATATATAGCATGCCCCTAGAAGCAAACACTTAGGCATTTTGTTTTCATACCTTGCCTCTGCTGGGGGAGGGAGGAGTGACCCATGCACTCAACTCCCCTTAACCAAACCAGAAGCACTTAGGTGCAGACTCCAAAGGAGGTAAAAGCCTGAGCCAAGAACTCACAGAATCACAGAATGTTGGGATTTGGAAGGGACCTCCAGAAATCATCCAGCCCAACTGCCCTGCCGGAGCAGGATCACCTCGAGTAGTCACACAGGAATGTATCCAGGCAGGTTTGGAATGTCTCTGGAGAAGAAGAAACAAAGGAGCAGGGGAAACAAAGGTACAAGGAGCCTCATGCACATCTCCCATTGCATGTATTGTGAATCAGCCACTTTCTGTCATCAATCCAATGTGACAGCCCAAGCCCAAGCCTTTGAGCTCTCCCTGCCAGGCAGCGTGGCTGCTCTGTTGTGATCTCCAGTAGCAATATCTTTAAGCAATGGCAGATCACTGGATGAGCCCCGTTTGAGTTCTCCCTGAAGAGCAGCTGGGCTGCACACCAAGCAGCTCCCCCCTGGAGCAGGGAGGCTGCTCAGTGTTCACAGATGTTAGGCATTTAGCTTAAATAAGTGAAATTTTAACTAGAATGAATCACTTAGAGGTGTAATGTGGAGTGCTGTAGAATACTGTTTGCTTAGCTGTACTTGGCATGGGTAGCTGGACTTGCTGCAGCCTAAGGCCTCAAGCTGTGAACTTCCACTTGGATTTACTGCACATGAACCTGCCTTAGGCAAAACAGGGTCTTCAGACCCTGCTGCCTAAAGCAGAAAGGAAGGAGCCTTCAAGGCTCCAACATCAATAGCAGGTGCAACCAGACAGCGCCCTGGCCAAAGACAGTGAAGTAGTTCAACAGGGAGTCAGAAGATGTCAAATCAAACTAATTTTCTGGACCCAATGAGGAACAAGAAGGCCTCAGTTTCACATACTATTATTGAACCCAGGTGTCATGTGAGGGGCAGGTGAATGGCCAGGGTAGCGTTGCCCAGGGATTTCTTTGTTCTGGGAACCCTGTGTGAGGTAACCCTGCTGCTGTGGCACTCTGGCTGGGAGTCTGCTTTGGGAAACCCAGGACTGGAACTGAGGAGCTCACTACCCCTGGACACCTGGTCAGAGGGTGAACGAATTAGAAATAAAAATGATGAAACTGTGAAATCTTGGTGAGCTAAAGGATGAAAGCATGTGGACCTTTAGCCATAAACATACCCCTTAGCCCTAAACATGCAGTCTTCTAGACACAAGCACACCTGGGTCTAGGAGTGGATCCAGCCATTACCTGGATTCCTCTCTCATAAGGAGTTCAGAAAGCAAGGGGAGTCCATTCTGAACCTCATGACTTAATGGGAGGGTCTCCTTTACCTTTCCACAACTCCCATCTCCATGCAAATCATTCCAAATCAATTCTAACTTGGTGTTTCTCTTGTCTCATTCCTCCATGCAGTCAGCAATAGTGGACCTTGTCATTCAACTCTACATCACACTTCTACAAATTCCCTAAGTCATCTAAAACACTCATCTGCAGCATGAGGGGGTCTGAGGCTTCTGTTTCTTTGGAAAGGTGAACAGACGGAGCCATTTTCTGAGCAAAAGAAATATAACAAGACTGTGTGCTTTTAAAAAATAATTGTGAAACGACTCCTAACTATCTACAAGAAAGATTTTGGGGTGCTGGAGCTGTGTCCAGAGAAGGGCAGCAAAGCTGCTGAAGGGTCTGGAAAACGGGTCTGGTGAGAAGCGTGAGGTTGTTTAGCCTGCAGAAAAGGAGGCTGAGAGGAGACTTCTTCCTCTCTACAACTCCCTTGAAAGGAGGTTTTAGGGAGGTGGGTATTGGATTCCTCCCTAGTAATAAGTGATAGGAGGAGAGGAAACAGCCTCAAATTGCACCAGGCGAAGTCTAAGTTGGCTATTAGAAGAAACTGTGACTGGAAGGGTTCTCAGATGGAACTGGAACTGGAACAGGCTCCCCAGGGGGCCTGTTGAATCCCCATCCCTGGAGGTGTTTAAAGAGGCAGAGATGTGGTGCTGAGGGAGATGGCTTAACACCAGCCTTGGTAGAGTTAGAGAATGGTTGGACTCAATGACCTTAAAGGGCTTTTCCAACCATTCTATTCTATGATTCTGTAAGTGGTTCCAAAACTCTTCCAAACTGTTTGCTCAACAACAGGAAGGCAGAATGCTGTGTATTTGTATTGACTTTTCTTAGATTTCCATAAATACAGTGTGGCAGTTTAGGCTGGGTGCCCCCTGCTACTGCCACATAAGTTACACCTCTGGTGTCCTGGGTGCCCACCCAGAGGGGTGGACACAGGAAACGGCGTATTTCTACCCATAAATCCTGCGCCCTATAAAGCCATCTGCAGAGTCATTCTCTTCCTCTTTCTTCCCTCTCTGCCCCCGTGGGAGATGTCCTCTCTTATCGGGTAATGCCGGGGGAGTATCCTCAAGGCCTCTTAGGCCTGTCTAGGCCTAATGCCAGGAGGAGAATGGAGGGGGGAGGCAGTCTCAGACCTGGCCAGCCTGAGACTTGCCTAGCAGTGGGAGGGGGAAGAAAGAGCCCTGGGGGGTTTGGGTATACCCTCAGGTGGGAGAAGGGAAGAATTGGGAAGCTTTGGGAATTATGTAAGGTGCTCTGTATGTGTTGGG
Organism: Indicator indicator; assembly: GCF_027791375.1. Taxonomy (NCBI): domain Eukaryota; kingdom Metazoa; phylum Chordata; class Aves; order Piciformes; family Indicatoridae; genus Indicator; species Indicator indicator. The sequence goes on from NC_072023.1 coordinate 17,972,333, forward strand.
ATATTCTTTGCCACTATGCTTTGTAGTGTTTTGTAGTTTCACCAATTGCTTTTCCATTTAAACTTTCCATCACTCTCCAATCCATTTGTGTGAGTGTCATTCTTTTGTCCCTCTCGGGGCAAGAGAGGATCTGTCTGGCCTCAAACCAGTACATACAGACAAGAAGAATATCTGTCCTTACAGTGAAGCTAGCCAAATCTCAGAGCACAGAAAGGAGGTGTCTTGAGTTCCTTTAAGTATTTTATTGATGATGCTCATCTTTCTGTCCTGTGGCAATTAAAAATCCTGGCAGATAATCAGTTTTATTGTTCTTTCATGATGCTGTATGCTGAGGTCAAGAGGAAGTAATGCCCATGCAATCTGGAGGAGAAAGGCACAGAGGTGACCGTTGGTGACAAACTCCCCATGAGCCAGCAATGGTCACTGGCAGCCCAGACTACCAGCAGCAGGTTCAACTCAACCCAGGACATAGCCTGAGAGAACTGTGTCCCTCTTCCAACAGAGTGCTGTACCATGGCTCTGGGAGGAGAGCAAAGCTGCTTCCAGGCACTGCAGGGGGACAGAAGTCTGGAGTGACTTCTTCCTCCCATGAGAAAAGAAGGACATTCAGAACCTGCTCTGCATGTAGAGAAGCTGAGCAACTTCCCATGCAGAATTGAACTCTGGTCAGCACCTGGGTAGAAAACAGCATGGAAAGAGTAGGGGAAGTGACCTGCATCCCTGTGCCTCAGGGGTGCCTGCTCCAATGCATTTCACAGAATCACAGAATGGTGGGGGCTGGAAGGGATCTCTGAAGAGCAACCACCTAGTCCAACCCCCCTGCTAAAGCAGGATCATCTAGAGGAAACCTTACAGGAAATGTCTGAATGCCTCCAGAGATAGAGGGTCCACAACCTCTCTGAGAAGCCAGTGCTCTGCCACCCTCAAAGGGATTTACTTTTCCTTGTGTTTACATGGAACCTCCTGTGTTCCAGTTCATGTCCATTTCCCCCTGTCCTGTCACTGGGGACAGTGACAAAGAAGAGTCTGGCTCCCTTCTCCTGACACTTGCCCTTTAGATATTGATAAGCCTTGAGAAGATCCTCCCTTAGACTGCTCTTCTCCAGGCTAAACAGCCCCAGGTCTCTCAGTCTCCCCTCACAAGGTAGATGCTCCACTCCCCTCAGCATCTCTGTGGCCCTCCACTGGACTCCCTCAGCAGATCCTTATCTCTCTTAAACTGGGGAACCCAGAACTGGACATAATACTCCATTATGTAAGGTGCTCTGTATGTGTTGGGATATTCTTTGCCACTATGCTTTGTAGTGTTTTGTAGTTTCACCAATTGCTTTTCCATTTAAACTTTCCATCACTCTCCAATCCATTTGTGTGAGCTGTGTGCTGGGCTGCATCCAAAGCAGGGAGAGCAGCAGCACAGGGAGGGGATTCTGCCCCTCAGCTCTGCTGAGACCCCACCTGCAGCACTGCCTCCAGTTCTGGTGCCCCCAGCATAAGAGGGACATGGAGCTGCTGGAGTGGGTCCAGAGGAGGCCACAAAGATGATCAGATGGTTCAGGTGTTCAAGGCCAGGCTGGATGAGGCCTTGAGCAATGTGGTCTAGTGGAAGGAGGCCCTACCCATGGGAGGGAGTTTGAACTAGATGATCCTTCAATGTCCCTTCCAACCCAAACCATTCTATGAATCTACGAATCGAACCACAGTCAGCTTTGCAGTGGGAGATGGCTTCCTGAGGCAACAGTTTTAAATAAGCACATGGAGGGCTGGGAAACAGGGTAGGGAACACCATGAGAGGAAGCAAGAAGAGTAAAGGGAGTGATGAGGGGTAACACAGCCTGTCGGAAAACTGGAGAGAGGAGGCATGATTTCAGTCTTTGTTTCTGTGAGCCTCTCTTTGCTCACATGGCACAGCTGGAGGTCATGGTTCCCACTCAGAGTGTGGCAGACATTGCTGGCAGCAGCAAAAGATTCTCAAGTGATGGCTGCTGTGCAGTGCAAGCTGCAGCCACCATGAGCCCACTCCTGCATCCCAAATGTGCATCGCCACGTCTGAGGATCACAGCAGAGCTGGCCTTCACTCAGGGTGAGCAGAGTTAATTGGTGGGTGGTGGTTACATAAGGGGCACAGATGAAGGGAAGAAATGTGGACAATAGTTGTGGGTAGCTCTGACTTCTGTTGGGGATGATTTCTTTGTCTTTGCAGGCACCCATAGGGGCCCTGGAACATTTGGACGCGCTCAGAAGCTGTTTCTGTCTTCTGGCCAAAACAATTGGTTCCTGGTGATGCCATAACTTTTGGCTGTATAAGGAAACCCTCTAAGACTCCAGTTTAAGTTTTAGAAGACAGGCATTTTCTTATTACCAAGTTATGCAATTTTGGGTGCAAAGAAACTCATGGCTCAGGTCTTGCACGCCAACAGGACAATGTTTCAGCTTTTTAATTCCTAAACACATGCAGATTTCCTGGATTAGTCATGCATGGGATTGAGTGCACCATCAGCAAGTCTGCAGATGGCACCAAGCTGAATGGTGCTGTCCATATGCCAGAGGGTTGGGATGTCATCCAGAAGAACCTCGACAAGCTGGAGAGATGGGCCCAGGTGAACCTCAACAAGACCAAGTGCAGGGTCCTGCACCTGGCTCAGAACAATCCTCATTATGAATTAGAAGAAATTAGAGGAGATTTAGATTGGATGTTAGGAACAAGTTCTGCACCAGGAGGGTGCTGGAACACTGCAACAGGTTGCCCAGGGAGGTAGTTGAGGCCCCATCCCTGGAGATATTCAAGGTCAGGCTGAACAAGGCTCTGAGCAAGCTGCTCTAGGGGAGGATGTCCAGTCTGACTGCAGGGGTGCTGGACTAGATGACCTTTGGAGGTCCCTTCCAACCTAAACCATTCTGTGATTCTATATTCCTATAATTTCCTGGGGTCTTACATCATGTTCTTCAGTTGAAGCTCAGTACTGAGTTTACACAGTTTGCTGGGATTTCACAACTTGTTTTCCTCCTTTATGGTATCTGAGGCTGGCCAGACCCAGGCTGGCCTGCTTCCCCTTCAAGGTAGCAAAACACTCCCCCCACTGTGCATAGCCAGAACATCAGCATCCTGTCCCTGCACAGTCACTCCCTGTCAGCAAGGCTTCCCCTCCACTCAGATGAAACCTTCAGCATCCCTGGAAGCAGCAGCTAGCAAGGTGTCATTGTTTTCAGCATACCATTTGCCTTCACCCCATAGTGCTCAGTTTGCTTTTCGAATGCTTCTGCTCTGGCTGCCCCTTTGGCTGCCTACACCTCTAAGGGCATTGGGGATGCTTGGGGTAGGCTGCCTGGCAGCAGCCAGCAGTAGGTGGGGGAAAGTGGAGTTGAGGACAGCGGAGCCATTTTTCCTGCTTCCATTTTGCCCTTCCCTCATCTCCTGGCTGCCTGCTGAGCTCCTTCCTTCCCTCCCCACTCCAGCACAACCTGGGCAGCTTAAAAAAAGAAAGAAAGGAAATGGAGAGACTTAGTCAATGGCTTTTACTCACTGTGAGAACAGAAGCAGCCTAGAGAATGTGACAGGAACAAGATGGGACTCTTGCTTTTCATTCACATTTCCACATGCTTTGTTTCTCTAACCTAGCAAATTGCCACCTCCTTGCTGCACATTAGACGTGGTGAGTTCTGTACAGAAACCTCCAAACAGTGCAGTAACACAGCTTCTGTGCTCCTCAGAACTGTGGACCTGTCCATGTCCCAGTAAAAGGTTGCATTTCTAACTCCCTCTTCCAGGGTTTTCACCCAGCATTTGCCACCAACACAATTCTTTGGAAGGTAGAGTCCCCTCAGATTTGCTGAGCTGGTAATACCACTGGTAGTGTAGTCTGGGGTGACATGGCTGCCTGTAAAGGCTACAGAAATATCCAGTATAAGAGTCACAGCCTCAGCCCCTAGTCTCTTAAATTCCACTTTTTGGGTGGCAGGCCACTTGCAGAGAAGCAGCACTGAGGACAGAAAAAGGATCTGCAAAGCAGCAGTTGTTCCAAACACTGTTCTAGTCCTCCTCTAGCTCTGTGTTTGAAAGGCAGCAATGCCTGACTTAGCATTTAGAAAACACTGAGGGAATCCCACCATCACCAGCATATTCCAGGAGCTGAAGGATCACTGTTATCTGGGGGACAGCAAGTAATTTCATTCTAAATCTGGGGATAAAAAGAGAAAAAAAGCAAAACCAACACAAACCACATCGAGAGATGCTGATGTTCTTGCCCAAGAAGCTCTTTACCTGCCTTTGAATCCTGCCACTCGAGGTCAACTCCACAGACTCCAATCAAACACCGGAAGAGCCTCAGTGCAGAATGAAAACACCCCAAACAGGAAGGCCTTTCCAGACTGGAGGTCTTTCAAGGATTAAAGGTTGCAAAAGAAGCCACAGAAAGGCTGAGGTTATCAGAGGCTCTGTATGAACTTCTGTGCTCACAGATCAGCTCTGAGCTGGTGACAGGACAGTGCTTCAGCAGCTCACCTATGAACAGTCTCCCTGCTTAGCCCAACTGCTTTGTCACTGCTTAGCCCCTGCTCTGCGCATAGGATCTGTCTGCACCTCACCATCCTGCACAGCTTCCATGTTGTGGACACTATTTTCAGCCTCTGAAAAATGCACTTAGTAGATAGAATGGGGCCCATTTGAAGAATCTTCTGCACACACATAAGCATGGATCTCCAGTGAGAGGTCTCCTTTCTGGACACCAAGCAGATCTGAGGCCTGCTGTAGCAGGAAGGATTGCCAAGTTCACTATGCACTCCACCACCTAAAACATGCTGCCAGGTCATTTTCTTCTGTCAGACTCTGAAATCCAAGGACATGGCTCCTGCTGTACCCCAGGAGTTCAATTTCTCAACCACATCTTGCAACCTGCTATTTTCAGTCCTCTGGCATGGGTTTAGCCTGGCTCCCACACAGAGCTGGCAAGATGCAACAGTCAACAGAAACACCATTAAGGAAGCGTGGCCCTGGTTTCAAGCTGGAACAAGTCAGTCCACTCTCTTCCTTTTAATCCAGAGGAGTCGGCAGTAGTTGAAGGCAACCAGCATTCCCCAAGGATGGTGACACAGGCTGTCCCCTCATGGCTTTGTGGAGGCTCCCCACTGCTGCTCTAGGTGCACATGCCACGTATCTGTGCTTTGCCTGTGGTTTCCAGCAGCTGCCATGGGGCAGGGAGGACCAACAGCCAGCTTACAGCCCACCCTCCCCTCTTCTGTCCAGTAGAGCACTGGTCTGAGCACACTGCCCCTGCACTCAGGGCAGGCAGACAGGTCTTGGCCCTCTGCACACCCAGGGCAAGGAAGCTCATCCTGGTGTGCGTTAAGAAGAGTGTGGCCAGCAGGTTGAGGGAGGTTCTCTTCCCCCCTACTCTGCCCTGGTGAGGCCTCATCTGGGATACTGTGTCCAATTCTGAGCTCCCCAGTTCAAGAGACACAGCTACTGGAGGGGAGTCCAGTGGAGAGCCACAGAGATGCTGAAGGGACTGGAACATCCATCTGATGAGGAGAGGCTGTTTAGCCTGGAGTAGAGCAGACTGAGAGGGGATCTTCTCAATGCTAATCAATATCTAAAGGGTAGAGGTCGTGAGAATGGGGCTGGGCTCTTTTCAGTGGTGCCCAGTGATAGGACAAGGGCAACAGGCACCAAGAGGAGGTTTCACTTGAACTTCAGGAGAAACTTCTTTCCTTTGAGGGTGATGGAGCACTGGCCCAGGCTGCCCAGAGAAGCTGTGGATTCTCCTTCTGTGGAGAGTTTCAAAACCCACCTGGACATTGTGATCCTGGGCAGCCTGCTCTGGGTGACTGCTTTAGCAGAAGGGTTGTACTGGATGATTTCTGCAGGCTCCTTCCAACTGCTGCCACTCTGTCATTCTGTGAGCCCACTGAAGCCATTCATTTATGGTGGTGTAGAAGCTATGGCCCAAAGTATAGCAAGTCTGCTTTTTTTTTGTCATGTGAATGGGAAGGAGGATCCTTTCTGTTAAGTTCTATGCCAAAATCAAGAGCTACAAAAGGTAGGCGTGAAGCTAATGTGTTTGAAGAAAAGGAAATTAAGGCTTGGAGGAATGCAACGATCTCTGGAGGTCCTTTGCAACCTCTACCAGCCTGTGCTTCTGTGAACTGGTGTTCAAGCTTTCCAACAAACTGGGAAAGTATCTCCAGTTTGGGCAAAGCGAGTTACAGTTGTGGACCAGAGGCAGGACAGCAAAGCCACCTCTCAGTGCAGTGTGACCACAGTCAAAAAATGGGGGAACTGGTGAAGATGGGAGGAGCTGATGCCTCCTCTTGCCCCCTCGCCCTTGTTAGCTGTCTCGGTGCAGAAGGCTTTGTGAAGGCTGACCCCATACATAATGGCTCCTTTGGGAGCAGTTTTTCTGCTCTGAGGGACAATAGGCTCTTGTGACAGAGGCTCGTTTGCATTGCGGCCAGCTGCAGCTGGCTCCCGGGGCCGGAGCCGGCCGGGCGGTGTTGGCGGCACCCGCCACATGGCGGTAAAGCGCCGCACCGGCGTTCGGCCTACGTTCCTCTTGGGCCCGGGTCGCTTTCCTCTCGCCGACACCGCCGAGCCCAGGCCGGCCCGGGGGTGCGGGAGCAGCCCCTGCGGTCTTTCTTGCCGGCTTGAGGCGGAGGCGCAGCGGCGTTGCCGAGGGGCAGGACCCCTCCGTTCCCTCCCCGGTAAGCGGCTCCCGCCGGGCGGAGCGGGCCCGCCGCGCATGCGCCTTGCGGCAGGGCCTGAGCGCAGTGCCCAGGCCGCCATGGGAGCGGAGGTGTAGAGCGGCCCTGCAAGCACAGCCTGCTCCTTCGCCCGCCGTTCCGCAGCCACTGGCAGGCAGGAGAAGGGGGTGCGGAGGGCAGGGTCGGGGCGCGGGGCCTGGAGCTGGGAGGGCCGCGGGGGGCGGGAGGGCCGTGTCCTAGGGTGCTGGCCGTCAGCTGCCCGGGATGGAGGGGGTGGGGGTGACCGGTTCTGCCTCATCCTGTCCCCGCCTTCTGCCTCGCCTGTGCTCATCCTGTCCCCGCTTCTCCCTTCCGCAGAGGGAGCCCCAAACCAAGGGAAACATGTTCCGGCTGATGAGGGATGGCGAGCCGGAGGACCCCATGTTTGCTATGTGAGTCGAGCTGGGCATCTTCCCAAGGGGGAAGGGGGGAGGCAGAGGAGGGGGCTGCTCACAGATCACCCCGGGCTGAGGGGGCAGCCATGGGGGCAGGCAACATGTCCGTCCGAATCGTCGGGCTGAGGGCCTGCGGGAAATACCGCAGCGCAGCAGCTGGCTGGAAGAAGGACACTGACATTCTCTTCAGGGAATAACCTGGTTTGCCTTGCTCTCATTTCGGTGATGGTCGAGCGTGGTCTTGGGGGAAAGCATCTTTTTCAGAGGTCCCTTCCAACCTCCTGCCGTTCTGTGCAGGTTTGTGATAATTAAATAAAGTAGGCCAAAAGGCATTGCAGCTGGCTGAGGAAGGGAGGGCTGGGAGACCTCTGCTTTTTTCTGTGCATAAGGATTTTTTTTCTGCAAACTAGGTAGTTAAAAGCTACTGTTCAGTGTTTGTTGCTGTTCTGCACGGGAAACCAGTAATGGAGCTGAAGAAGAATGCTGAAATAGTTGTCAAATTGTAAGGAACTGAGTGAAGACAAGCAGTTGTGAAATAAGAATCTTGAAATCTAATGAAGGGCCCAAGAACTCTTCCTAGGATTCCTTTTACTGAATGTTTTTGTTTCTATCCACTGCCCTTTGGTAAAGTCTGACAGTGAAACTTAAGTTGGCAGGCCTTGGGAATAGACAGTAAGACTTTGAGTATGTTAAGCATAGCACTACTAGAAATATGGAGGAATTTATTTATGTGGAAGCGTAAAGTTTGGCTTTTGCTTACAAAATTGTTAACAAGCAAGAATTTCATCATCTGTAAACAAATCAGAAGGAGAGGAGACCTTGATGTCCCAGTTAGTCACAGAATGACTGTGTGTGCTTGTTGATGTGGTAGGTATGAGTCTAACTTTTGTTATGGGAAGCATTTCCAGTAGAGACAGAAAGGTGCTGGTTTGTAATGAGTGCATTTTTCATCTCAGGAGTTGTCCATGCTGTTGATGTTATTCACACTCCAGAGGAATGAGTGCAGTCTGTAAGGTGTGCAGAGAAATACAGTGGTATTTCCTAGACTTTTTATTGTGGCCTCTGTGTTCTGTGACCATTTTGTCCTTACTCCCCTTTTTCTCTCCTTGCTCCTCCAGCATGTGAATGCCTAAGGCCCTCAAAATGGAGGCTGCAAAAGAAGGAAAGGGAGGAAAGCCACCTAGGCACTGGAGTTGTGGTTCCCTTTCCCTCTTTAGAGCTGCAGAAGTGCTGTGTTGCCTCCACCTCTTGACAGGTGTCCATGTAACATTGTAGGAGAACAGCAGATAAAGACGAGTTGTGGCAGAGAGGTGTCACACAGTGTCAGGGCATCCAGTCCATTCTGAAGGTTTCAGTCTTGCAGTTGAGTGTGTGCCTGTGTATGTGGAGGGGTGAGAGGACAGTTTCCAGGATTGCATGCTTTCTGGTCCCATTGAGTGTAGTCTTCTCTTTGCAGCCAGGAGGGCCTTTGTGCACCTCCCTGCACAGCAGAGAAGTGCTCTTGTGGAAAGGTTTGGTTGTTTGACAGAACTGTTCCTGATGGCACAAGAGGAAGTGAGTAGGAAATTCTGCTTGTGCATGGACTGCAGAACTGGGAAGTGGCTTTCGTTTGTTAGAGCAGGGAAGTTCTGAAATAGCTGTGATTGTGCTTGGCCATAAAGTGTTAGTGGGAGGAGAACATCAAAGGAGTTCTGGACAGACATCAGAGGGACTCTGTGATGTAATGCATTCCATTGCAAGAAATCAGATGGGATCCAGAGGTACCTTTCAGCCCCAGAGGTCACTGTGAGTGAGTCCTTCAGATACTGGATTTTCAGACACACTCCTAATCAGAATGTGTGGATTATGTGGGAGTTTGCCTTCTGCCATGCCTTCCTTCACCAGTGTTCTGCTCTCCCAAAGGGACCCTTTTGCCATCCACCGGCAGCACATGCACCGCATGCTGTCTGGCAGCTTCGGCTTCGGCCCGCTCCTCGGCATCACCGACGGCACTGCGCCCGCGGCCCGCCAGCCTGCCCGCAGGGTGCAGGTAAGAGAGAGCTGAGCACCGGATGGTGTTTCTTAAACTGCCCTTTAGGTTCTGGCTTCTGCTGCTGCTGGGCTGAGCACGCCCTTTGCCGTCACACAGGTGGTGGACACAATCTCTAAACCAGTGGTGTTCTTAGAATGGACAGCCTCCGTTAGATCAGCTTGCTCAGAGCCTTGTCCAGCCTGCCTTGAATAGCCCCGGGGAGCCTCAGCTACCTCCCTGAGCAACCTGATGCAGTGTCCTACCACCCTCATGGTGCAGAACTTGTTCCTAATATCCAATCTCAATCTTCTCTCATTCCAAACCATTGTCCCTCATCCTATCACTGCAGGCCTTTGCAAACAGTCCCTCTGCAGCCTTCTTGTAGCCCCCTTCAGGTAGACTGGCAGACTGCTATTAGGTCTGCCTGGAGCCTTCTCTTCTCCAGGCTGAACCACCCCAGCTCCCTCAGCCTGTCCTCATAGCAGAGGTGCTCCAGACCCCTGATCATTTTCTTGTCCTTGTCTTTACCCTGGATGCATGAATACATGGAACACAACTGCATTCTAAGTTGAGTGGGAGGAAGGGAATGTTCTATCTCAAGGACATAAATCAATGTAAGCGGGAGAAATTTAGGAGCATCACCTTGTGTGTTTGTTATCAGTGATGTGGTTTTGTCTGCTATGCGTCTTTGGGGATTTTATCTCGTTTGAATCTGAACATTCCCAGTTCTGATTCTGAGAAGAATCTAATGTTGGGATGTTCCAAGGTCATTCTCTGTTCTGTTTTTCTGTTGTTCTGACAGGCAGGAGCTGTTTCACCCTTTGGGATGCTTGGCATGGTAAGTTACCTGCTTTTCTGGGGCAAATTGGAGGCTTTCCAAATAGTGGCTTCATGTTGAAATTCCTCAGCACTCTGAGCAACTGGTCCTAAAATGTAGCTATCTGTGAGCAAGGCTGTCTATCCTGATGTAGTAAGGGTGGGAAGGTGTGAGGGGATGAGAATGAGCTCCAGATTTATAGTGAAAAGATGATGGGAGAGGGTATTGAACTGACACTGGAGGCGGCTGGGTTCTCTTGGACCTAGATTGCTGAGCTGCTGTGTGACTGAAGGCCTTTCCCTGTGTTTGCCCTCTGATGTTTTCAGCTAATCTGCAAGCTGGCTTGGAGGAGAAGATTCTATTTCATTGGGGAGGGTTTATTTGCACCTGGGCCAGAAAAGAGCCCTAAAGCTGTTATAGGAGAGTATTTCATAGGAACTGGGACAGATTATAGCTGGGAAGAGTACACAGTCTCTTAATAACCTCATCTGTCTGAAGAGAAGCTGCAGTTCTCTTTGGAGGTAATGGAGGAGCTGTGACAAGGAAAGAGACCTGGCCATCAGCAGGCAGAGGTGATTATTGAACCTCCTGTGCCAGTGTTTGAAGATGGAAAAGCCACCAGAACACTTCAGGTGAACAGGGCTGGAATGAGAATGGCTTTGTAGATGTGAGAGTGCCGTGCTTGGAGCATGCAGATCTCCATCATCTCCTGAAGTGTAATGCAGTGGACATAGGTGAGCCCAGATCCACCAGCTGCCCTGCTCTGCAGGATTGTCTCTGTGAAAGACACAAAGCACCCCAGAGTGGTAGCTCAGGAAGGATTAATAAGAGTGCAAGCAGATAGACTTTAAGGATAAAATCATAGAATGGTTTGGGTTGGAAGGGACCTCCAAAGGTCATCCAGTCCAACCCCCCTGCAGTCAGCAGGGACAGCCTCCACTAGATCAGCTTGCACTGAGCCTTGTCCAGCCTGACCTTCGATATCTCTAGTGTTGGGGCCTCAACCACCTCCCTGGGCAACCTGTTGCAGTGTTCCAGCACCCTCATGGTGCAGAACTTGTTCCTAACATCCAATCCAAATCTGCTCTTCTCTCATTTCAAACCATTGGCCCCCGTCCTGTCACTGCAGGACTTCACAAACAGTCCCCCTTCTTGTAGCTCCCTTCAGGTACTGGAAGGCTGCTCTTAGGTCTGCCTGGAACCTGTCTTCTCCAGGCTGAACAACCTCAGCTCGCTCAGCCTGTCCTCATAGCAGAGGTGCTCCAGACCCCTGATCATCCTGATGGCCTCCTCTGAACCCTCTCCCTCAGGTCCATGTCCTTGCTGTGTTGAGGGCTCCAGAGCTGGACACAGCACTGCAGGTGAGGTCTCCCCAGAGCAGAGGCAGAATCACCTCTCTCCATCTCTGGCCATGCTGCTTTTGATGCAGCCCAGGCTGCCATTGGCCTTCTGGGCTGCAAGTGCCCATTGCTGGCTCATGTCCAGCTTCTCATCCACCAGCAGCCCAAAGTCCTTTTCTGCAGGGCTGATCTCAATCATCCCCCAGTCTGGGTCAATATCTAGGCTTGCCCTGACCTAGGTGCAGGACCTTGCACTTTGCCTTATTGAACCTCATGAGGTTGTCCTCATCCCAGCTCTCCAGCCTGTCCAGCTCCCTCCTGATGCCATCCCATCCTTCAGACTTGCCAACCACACCACTCAGCTTGCTATCATCTGCAAACCTGCTAAGGGTGTCCTTAATCTCACTGCTGCTATGGTTGATTACATTGTGTGTGAGTACTGCTCTACTGGAAACAAAACCAAGAGGCCACTAGAGGAAATTAAAAAAGCCCTGCAAGTTTCAACTGTCCCGCTAATTCTGTTTACATATTGCACAATTAACCTGTGAGACCTGCTGGCCTGGTGGATTACTGCAGCCTTTAGGTTTGCAAGATTTAAAAGTCAGGTGTCTGTAGGGAAAAGAAGAACATTTGTTATTGTGTTAAAAAGAACAGAATCAGCATCAGAACAAACTTCATTGTGGTTTAAATGAAGAGTGAAATTAAGGTGAAGACATAGTCACAGAAAGCTTTGGGGTGGAAGGGACCTCCAAAAGCCAACTAGTCCAACCCTCTTGCAGTCAGCAGGGACATCCTCCACTAGATCAGCTTGCTCAGAGCCTTGTCCAGCCTGACCTTGAATATTGCTGGCAATGGAGCCTCAGCTATGTCCCTCAGCAACCTGTTGCAGTGTTCCACCACCCTCCTGATGCAGAGTTTGTTCCTCACATCCAATCTAAATCTGCTCTTCTCTCATTTCAAACCATTTCCCCTTGTCCTATCCCTGCAGGCCTTTGCAAACAGTCCCTCTGCAGCCTTCTTGTAGCTCCCTTCAGGTACTGGAAAGCTGCTCTTAGGTCTGCCTGGAGCCTTCTCTTCTCCAGGCTGAACACCCCCAGCTCCCTCAGCCTGTCCTCATAGCAGAAGTGCTCCAGACCCCTGATCATTTTTGTGGCCCTGCTTGGGACCATCTCTATCAGGTCCATGTCCTTGCTGTGTTGAGGGCTCCAGAGCTGGACACAGCACTGCAGGTGAGGTCTCAGCATAGCAGAGTGGCAGAATCACCTCTCTCCATCTCTGGCCACAGTGCTTTTGCTGTCGCCCAGGCTGCCCTTGGCCTTTTGGGCTGCAAGTGCCCATTGCTGGCTAATGGAAAATTGTCTTTAAGGTTAGTGCATGTCCTGAGGTTTCTTCTCTCAGCTGTGCTGAGTGCCCACAACTCAAAACTCATTGCATTGGAAGTGAGACAAAGTACAGGAACAACCTTTGCTATATCCAGAGCACTGGAGAGTCAGAACACATGGGCAGTACAGCTGAGGGAATACAGAGAACAGCAGCCCCAAGCCCTGGGTTTTTTCCTGCCTTGCTGAAATAAAGGGAAAGGAAGATGCTTTTTCTTCTTAGGCGGCAGGTTTTTGCCCCTTGCAGGTAGGTTGCGTTCTTTCCAAACTGACCATTCTTATGTTTTCTTCTCCTTCTCATCAGGCAGGTGGCTTTATAGATATGTTTGGGATGATGAACGACATGATTGGAAGCATGGTAAGAACCCTCCATCAACGATTCTCTATTGAGGGGAGTTCTGAGGTTGCTTCTCCTATACTCTCTAACATTTCTCATCTTGTTTGGGCTTTTGGTGTGTGCTGTGTTCAAGCTGCCGAGTTCGCAGAGGCTGCAAGCCTAGCTACATGACCACCATTCAGTGATGGAGATCTTGCTCCTGAGTGCAAGGAGGGGAGATGAGTGAAAAGGGCAGTGTGGGGGTAGACTTTTTTGTCAGGAAAAGAGACTGAATTTCCCAGGAAGATGGACCCATGGGATTATATTCTTCCTCCTGTAATTTCTACTCACCTTGTTGTGTAGAGATTTAGCTGCCATCTCCTCTTCCCTCACATCCATTCCTTCCTTACACTGTTCCCTGTTCCTTCTTGCAGGAGCATATGACGAGCGGTGCTAACTGCCAGACGTTCACCTCCTCAACCGTCATCTCCTATTCCAACCTGGGTGATGGACCTAAAGTCTATCAGGAGACGTCAGAGATGCGTTCAGCACCTGGTGGGGTAAGGAGGAAGGAGGAAGCTGCAGTGGCTGCCCAGCAGGAGGCTGCTGGGTTTGCTGTGGGTGGATGGACTTCATTTGGTGGCTGTGTGCTGGCCACCCACAGCACTCTGCTCTGCAGTTGGTTGCAGTTGGTTGCAGTTGGAAGAGTGGGTTGTGATTCAGTGAACTGAGCTTGGAGGTCACTGGGAGGAGAGGGGAAGCGCTGGCAGATGAGGATCCGTTTGTCCTTCTGCTGCATTCCATCTGGCATTTAGAGAGTAGTGGCAGTGTGAGGTGACCGCAGCAGGGCAGGGAAGAGATAGAGGGCCTTGTGAGGCTGGGAGAAGGAACTGAAGGTCCTCCATTGGGACGTGCCCTCAGATCCGTGAGACCAGGCGGACGGTGCGGGACTCGGACAGTGGCCTGGAGCAGATGTCGATCGGGCACCACATCCGGGAGCGGGCACACATCATGCAGCGCTCCCGCAACCATCGCACGGGTGACCAGGAGGAGCGCCAGGACTACATCAACATGGACGAGAGTGAGTACCGCCCCTGCCCTCCCGACAGCCGGCCTGAAGGGCTGGCCCCGCCTGCTCCCGCCCTGAGCTGCTCTCTGCTTCCCTGGCACAGGTGACGCTGCCGCCTTTGACGACGAGTGGCGGCGAGAGACGTCACGCTTCAGGCCGCAGCGTGGGCTGGAGTACCGGCGGCACGACGGCACCCGCCGGGCGGATGGGGGTCGTCTGGCCATCCAGGGCCCTGAGGACTCCCCCTCCAGACAGTCCCGGCGCTACGACTGGTGAAGTCGGAGCAGACCTTGTTGGGGGGTGCGATATGGCCACCCCCAGAGCTGCTGATGCGCCTCTGTAAGTCTTCGCGAGTTCCTTCCTCCTCCTTGCTGTGTGGTCACCTCTTGGTCACAGGATGGGTTTTGCTGTGGTCCTAGTCCTGTGTTATTTTCACCTGTTGGTTGCAAAGTGGTTTTCCTACATAAGCCAGAGGGCAGAGGAAGGTGGGTGTTGGTATCTTCTCCCTATAACAAGTGGTAGGATAAGAGGAAATGTCCCAGGACAGGTTTAGGTTGGATATTAAAAGAAACTTCTTGACTAAAAGGGTTCTCAAAGACTGGAACAGGCTGCCCAGGGAGGTGTTTCAAAGAGCCAGAGGTGTGGTGCTGAGGGGCATGGTTTGGCACCAGCATTGGTAGAGAATGGACTCAGTGTGGAGGCCTTTTCAAGCCAAAAGGATTCTGTGGTTCTGTGTGAATTTTGAGAACACACTTCTCTGAGACAGAAGATGGGAACTGTTGAAGTTAGCTTTGTCATCAGCAGGAAAGTGTGGTGGCACCTTAGCTGGTGATCGAAACAACAGCAAATGATGTTTTCTTCCATGCCTAGACATCAGTTTTAAATGTGTCTTTATCTGTTTTCTGTGCTGCTCTCCTAGTTACCACTTAATCTCTTTACGTTCTTTGGGTCTCCTTCCTCCCAGGTACAGACAGTGAAACTCTGAAGCCTTTTCAAAGCACCACCTGGACCCTCCTCAAATTTAGTATTAACGTCCCTCTCACTTAAGAATTGAAACAAAGCAACTAATCTTCTGCATTGCTCTTCTTTGCCCCATCTGGGTGCTGCAGTGGAGGGTGAGGAATCACACTGAAGCTCAAGGACCACATGAGTTGCCCATTCCCTTTCTGCTCTCCCATAGTTCCATTCTTTCTGCCGGTTGTGGTGGGCTTGTCCATCCTTTCTACTCTTTCTGTGCTGGGTGGAGCTGGTTCTGAAGGGTCACGGTTGAGGCCCACCCAGCTGGCACCTAAACACCAGATGGTGGTTGGTTTCACATCTTGGGGAGGAGAAAAATAGAAGACTCCAGGGTTGAGACAAAGCCAGGAGGGGAGGCTTAACTCATAGGCACAGCTTGGGGAAACACCAATTGAACTTAAATGACAAAACCACCCCCAATTTACCAATCAAATCACAAGAGGATAATGAGAAATACAACCAACTCTTAGACACCCTTCCCCTGGCCCTCCATCCCTCCCAGGTTCAGGTCTGTTCCTGATTTCCCCACCTGCTCCCCCTGAGTGCTGCAGGGGGACGGGGAGTGCAGGGTTGCAGTCAGCTCATCACAGAATGTTTCTGCTGCTGGTTCTTCCTGGGAGGAATCCTCACACTCCGCCCCCTGCTCATGTGGCAGCCCTGCCATGGGAGGCAGCCCTCCATCAATTTCTTCAGCCTGAATCGTTCCTGTGAGCTGCAGCTTTTTGTGACCTGCTCCAGCATGGGTCTGTCCTGTGGGGTGTAGTCCCCCCGCTGATGGACTCTTCCTGTGTGGGCCTCTCTAAGAATTGTGGCCTCTTTAAGGCACAGCCACCTGCTCCAGTTCTGGGTTCTGTGCAGGCTCCAGGCAGGCATCTGCCTCACCAGTAACCTCCATGGGCTGCAGGGGAGGCTCTGCTCCAGGGCACTTTCCCTCCTCCTTCCTCACTGACCTTGATGTCCACAGAACTGTTCCTCTTGTGTCCCACTGCTCTCTTCAATGCTTATCCAAAAGGTTTTTTCTCCTCTTAAATGTGTTACAACAGAGGTGCTGATGGGCTCAGCCCTGGCCAGAGGTGAGTTTGACTTGGAGCTAGGCCTGTTGGCCGCTGCCAGCACACGAGGCCAGTGCTTGCAGTTTGTGTTCAGTGCCCTGTGAAAGGCAGACCAGGGAGTTCTGCTCGAGCTCTGTGTCACCCCCTCACCAGGACAGAGGCTTTCATTCCCCTCCTGCTCCTTGGTGCAGCTGTGGAGAAGCAGAAGGATGAGTGTGCTAAGGAAAGGAGCAGCTCAAAGGCTGGATCAGTTTGTGGGCCCCACTCCTGACCCCTTTTCAGTCGGCTCCCCCACTTTTTTAAGTTGTGAAACTTGTAACTAGATGTTTACTGAATAAAGAAATGAACTGTAAAGAGCTCTTTAATCTCTCCTTGCCTTCAGGTGATCTGAATGGTGCCTGTTGTGGAATGCAGAAACCTGAGGTGAAAGGATTTGCTGAGGAGAGGCTTGGTTCAGGGCTTTGTTTCCTTACAAAAATAGACTTAGAGCCTTCCCCTGGAGTTACCAAGAGAGGTGATGTTCAGCATCAAAACAGTGGAAGAAGCCCCAGACCCCCACTGGTTAATTGCTGTTATTTGGCTGTGCTCTCAGAGATGAGCTGGTTTCTCTTACCCCAGTCATCTGTGCAGTCCTGAATTGGGCCTCTGGAGATCCTGTAGAGCCAGGAACTACTTCACAGATTCAGAGTGGTAGGGGTTGGAGGGAACCTCTAGAGATCATCTACTGCAACCTCTCTGCTAACAGTACACCTATGGAAGGCTGCTCAGGAATGCATCCAGGCAGGTTTTTAGTCTGACTGCCCTGGCCCTGCTGGTCACACCATTGCTGGTCCAGGCCAGGATGCTGTTGGTCTTGGGCACCTGGATACACCCTGTCTCATCTTCAGCAGGCTGTCAATCAATGCCCCCAGGTCTTCCTCCACTTGGCACTTTCCAGCCACTCTGCCCCAAGCCTGGAGAGTTCATGGGGTTGTTATGACCCCCATGCACAACCTAGCGCTTGACCTTGTTGAATCTTTACCTGGATGTTGAGATTCAGGAATTGTGGGACCAGGGCAGGGATTGTGCCCCTCTACTAGGAACTACTGAGGCCTTGAGGACTGGGTTCAGTTTTGAGGCCCTCACTACAAGGGTGGCATTGAGGGCCTGAAGCAGGTCCAGAGAAGGGCAACAAAGCTGGTGAAGGGTCTGGAAAACAGGGCTGGTGAGGAGCAGATGAGGGGCCTGGGGCTGTTTAGTCTGGAGAAAAGGCCAACTCCCTGAAAGGAGGTTGGAGGTGGGGGTTGGTCTTTTCTTCTTAGTAACAAGTGAAAGGAGAAGAAATGGTCCTACCCCTGTTTTGAGGATATTCCATCCAGAAAGGGGACAGAGGCTGACTTACGTTGGAAATCCCAAATCAGTATGAGACGAAGAGACAGCACCACACTAGCACAAATTTGCACAGCTCTGTCCATAGATCTCTATTGTTTTATATATATTTATAATATATTTATATATATTTTAAAAGAATCCCTTCAAAAACTACCCTCCCACCTAGCAAAACAAATATTAAACAATCAAAGATGGCAGCTGCAGCCTGGAGCAAAGGATCCCAGGGGTCTCACTGAGCCAAAGTGATTGCTGAGCACCAACCACACTCTTTCCAAGCTTCTGTGATGCCCTGTGGGTGCAAAGGTGACTGACAAGGTTTATGGCTCTTTAAATTGACCTGTCAAAAGACACGGTGGGAGAAAAGAGGAAAGGAGATGGCTGTGGTGATGGAGGCTTGAGGGGAAACAGCAATGCACACACCTGGAAGCTTTGAGTGTGAAATGCTGTGATGAAAAGGAGGGAGACACTGCCTGGGGAGCTGGTAAAGAGGATAAGAGAACAAACATGCAGGAAAATTAGCTGGCAAGATGGATCTCAGAGAAGAACTCAGAAACATCACACTTGGGACCCTTGCTATTGACCCTAGATCCTTCATCCCCTGATCTCTTTCCTCTCACCCTCCCAGTTGTGAAGGCAGACCCAACTAGTTCGATTTAGACCAAATTTTCGCACTGCCCCGGAGCCTGTGGAAAGAGGAAAAAAGAACCAAATTAATCGAGAGTGGACACTCAGGCTCATCCCAGACCTCCTCAGTGTATCCAAAGCAGAGCAGCTAATGTTCCTCAGAACACAACACAAGCAAGGCTTATGAACCTTGCTTCACATCAAAGGCTCCAGGGATTTCCCCTCAAGTTAGCAGGAAAAGCTCAACTGAGACTTCAGCTCTGACAGTCCCCTGTGCAGGAAGCAGACCCCTGCAGCTGGTAACCCTGACAGTAACCCCACTGCTCTGCAACAGTGCTGCCCTCAGTCCACCTACTGAGCACACAGACTGGCTCCATCCATCTGCCCCCACCCCTCACCCTTTGGCTTTGGAAGTTTTCTTGCTCGTTTGGCGCTGGTTGGTGCCAGGGGCTGGCTCCCTGAGCTCTGTTAGGTGCTGTTCTGGGTCTTGGGACGTGGCTGCTGCGGCTGCTGCTGTAGTCACTTTGATGGTCTTCTTCAGGTTTGCCACCTGCAACAGCAGAGAAGCCAGAAACAGGGAATTTCCAAGGGGTTCAGTTTGGTTGTTGGTTGGTTTTAGTCTGGGAGTCTTTGTTGCTGTTTTTTGAAGCAAGCCCTGGAGTTAAGATCTGCAAGCTTGTGCCAAACAAAAGAGCTAACCCAGAGCCTCCGCACTGCAGAGGGCTCCTGATTTAGGACTCGTCTTCAGTCTGGCCTAGGCAATAGGTGATGCCTTACTTAAGCAAAGTCCATAACCACAGGGTGCTGGTTCTGGGAATTCTAAAACAAGAGGTTGCTGCACCCTCAGCCCACTCACCTCACTCTCTATCTGCTGCTTCAGCGCCAGCTGCTGCTCTTTGTGTTGGTTGGCCCGGCTCACTTGTTCTTCAATGCCTGACAAGACAACCTCACAGCCCTGGCACCTGGAGAGGAGACAGAACCCAACAGGCCTTGTAATTTACACAGTACTGAAAGAGACACAAGCAGCAGATTTCAGACTGGAAGGTGACAGCTATAGGAGGCAGGGAAGACACAGGAGCCCAATGCAATAATGTAGTGGCATGATTACCTGCAAAGGGGACAAATAACAAAGCAACACTAGGTTAGGAATTACAGAGAGACACTCAGAAAGCCTCCAGCCAGCAGCCAGTGCAAATGTTGCTGTGGCCTCAGGACCCCTCTAGCAACGAAGAGAGGAACTTGGAAAATTATTTTTGGAAAATTACTTTCTGTTGGGAGTATGGGAAAGGGAGGATCAAGCACAGCACATCACCAAACTACCCCCAGGCAACACACAGAGGATGTGGGGAAGCCACCAACCGCTTTGGCAAGCCCTGGGGATTTTTGGGTGTCAGAAGTGGGGGCCTCCTCCTCACCACTCCTGCAGCGTGCGGGTGATGGTGCTGAGCTCCTCGCGCCGGATGTCCCTCCCGATGCTGTAATCCACCTCCAGGCGCTGGTTCCGCTGGTCCAGGCTGCCCCGCAGCACGTCTGCGTACACAGCCTCAATCACCAGGTCCTCCAGCTGCCGGACATTCTTCAGCTGCAGCTGCTCCAGCAGCACCGAGTAGGGGATGCACTGCAGAACCAAGACAGTAACTAGCATGAGGTAACCCCAGCAGAAGGGGAATCTGGGGGAAAATTAGGGCCACTACCTTGATCTTGGCAGCCAAAGTGACGACTGACAGATGTCTCAGTTTGTTCTTCTGAGCCTCTGTCAAGGGAGGGAGATTTGCTGCTTCGGCTGTTACAAGAAAGAACAAGGCAGAAGAATTTATGCTGCATTTGCCATCTCCCAGCCCTGCACAGAAGCATCTACACCATACCCATTTCTTAAAGTGCCTGCACACCAATCCTCCAAGCCATGCTTCAGTCTTGCCAAGCCATTCTCATTAAGGCCTTTTCTGGGCAACCATTCCTCCCCTCAGCCTCAAGCCATCCTCCCTATCTGTCCCCGTGCCTCATTTATGTCAGTCTGCACATTTCAGTGGGTGCCCAAATCTTTCCTCTCACTCCTCAAAAACGTCTGTCAAGATCTTTTTGTAAATTCCCCCACTGCTGGCAAAAGGTAGCACCAATTATTGTCAGGCGCTCCCTGGTCTCTTGCCTAAACCACCACCAGACATTTGTCGAGCCTTAGCGATGGAGGCCGATCTCTCGCTGCTAAGCGGAGGGCATTTTGGGCCAGGATTTACAACGGCTCGCGGCTCTGGCACGTTTTTCACACCGAGGAACCACATCACCGGGAAGGTAAAGGGCCCCTGCCACACGCTGTGCCCCCGCCGCCCCGGGGTCCCGCCTCACCCAGGTAGTCCGCGTAGGTGCCGTAAGCGAAGATGGTCAGGAGCCGGAAAACGGGGGAGAACTCGCTGTCGGCCAGCTGCGGGGACAGAGGGTCAGGCTCTGCGCTGCCCTCCAGCCCGGCCCACGAGCAGGGCCCCGGCAGGCCTGCAGCACGGGCCGGACGGCGGGGATTGGGCTGGGTTGGGCCGGTCTCACCTCCCGAACGGCGGGCATGTCCAGCAGCTCCCCGAAGACGTAGATGCCGGGGGCCTCCAGCACCTGGTGGATGAGGCTGGCGAGGGCGGCGCCACGGGCCGCCTTGGCGAGCAGAAGGAACTGCTCCTGGCTCTGCCCCGTCACCTTCCCTTCGGCCGCCATGGCGCTGGCGCTGCCGCTACCGCCGCCGCCCCGCGCGGGGCTCAGGCCCCGCCGCGCTCGTCCTTACACAAGGCCCCGGCCCTGGCCCCGGCCAAGCTTCTCTATGACACCGCCGCGGCAAGAGCGGCCACTTCCGGGTGATGACGTTTCCGGCCTCGCGGCGCTCTACCCGCATCCCACTGGAGGAGACAGCGGCACGGCCCGCCTTCTTCGGCTTCCCATTGATCTATCAAAGAGCCGAAGGGCGGGACGGTCTTGCCGCCAGGGCGCCCCCTGCTGGCCGGGGTGGGCGCCACCGACCAGAGTGGCGTCTCGTCGCCTCGCCGGCACGGCGCTCGCGTGGCGGACACAGGTGCCGGACACAGGTGCTGGGTGTCCGCTGATGCCTCACCCTGGGCAGCTCCGTGGGGCTGTAGGTTCGGCCTGGCCTGGCCAGCCGAGGTCTGGTCGGGGCAAGCTGGGCCTCCTGGGCGAGGTGGCCACCCCTCAGGTTATCCCTTGGGGCGACGCCGCCTCCCCTGTTTTCCACCGGGCCCAGGCAGGGTCACAGCCCGGGGGGGGTGTGTGTCCATGACCCTGGCGTCGCGGGGATCGGGTGCGGCTGGAGCAGCGGCTGGGCCCGCCCAGGCCGGGGGGGAACTGCCTGGTGTGCAGCCTCCCACCGGGCTGACAGCGCCACTGGTCTGTCACCAGCTCTGGCTGTGCACCATGGTCACAGGCACCAGCCAGCTGTCAGCTCCGTTTTCCAGCACCGTTTCCATGCCGTGCCCAGCTCCCCACCAGCACCTACTCGTGGTTCTGTCCTTCACCACCCATCGTCAGTCATAAACCTCCCCCGAGCCTCCCAGTCGTGCTGAAATGTGTCCAACAAGCGGCAGCTCTTACATGGTCACAGATGCTGTGTGAATATCCACGTATTTAAGGGGCTTTCCATACATTTTGGTGAATATCTGTTCCTTATCCATGCAATATATTAAAACAACTGATGAGAAAACATACAGGCACTGTATTTTTTTTCCTGTTTCAATGGCATTCACACCAGAATTAAAGAGATGCACAGAATACCTTGTATGTGCCTACACATCACTCTGCTTTGCTGTCACACCACTAAGATCTCACTATTTTGGGCAGTGTTTTAGGGAATATGGAAATGTTAAACATCTTATGTTGTAAAGCACCATCCTTAAGTATTTAAGCTGTGCATTTCTTAAATCCTTGCATGCATTTGCTCTCCTACTGCATCAATTTTTATGAAAAAAATTGCTTTACTAGCTGCTGAATCATTAACCATCACACTTGTCAAGGAATGCATCCCTGATGCAGGCAGAGTATGGCCATAAAAAGACAGTTTAAACACTCCTTGAGGATAGAAATGTTTATGGTATACGTTAAGTAGCTCTTCATGGCCAAATGAGTTAGTGTAATGTGATCAGGAGGCATCACTGAGGGCATGCTTCCCCATGCTAGGTGAAAAAGCTGCTTTTACAGTGATGGGACTAAAAAGTGAGGGTCATTTTGTTAAAAAAAAAACACAAAACACCTTCATAGCTCTTCTTGTGCTGGTTGTAGGCAGAGGTGAGTTGTGAGGGGGACTGGCAGGAGTGTAGTCAGCAAACAAACACTTGTTTCAATAAGTACTATTAAGCTTTTGAGCCAAGAGTTTCCAGTCCAGCACCAACAGAGTTTCCAGACCAGCACCAACAGAGTTTCCAGTCCAGCACCAACAGAGTTTCCAGTCCAGCACCAACATTTTCCAGTCCAGCACCAGCTTCCTCACAGATGGCTTCTTCAGAAATCAGGGATGGTTTCTCTTGAAATCAAAGGAGGCAACACACTGATGGGGCCCAATATAGTGTGTGCAGGCAACATGGCTTTAGCATGTTAAAGTCATAGTGCCGTCAGAACAAGCTTGCACTCCCAACACGTGGCTGCCAGACGGAGAACTGGTCTTCATCTTGAGGATCACTTTGTAACACATTAAAGGGCAGTTGGCTTGTGCTTGGCCACAATTCTGTAAGTGCAATGTATTGAAATAAGCACAGCATCCTGAAGTCCTCATTGGGTAAAAGTCTACATTGGTTGCCAGTATCAACAACTCTCTTCTCTTCACTTGCTTTGGCTCTAGTTCTCACACCACTGCTGTGGCTGAGCTGTGGAGAAGGCTCCTTTGGGTAGCTTCAAACACAGTTTAAAGTGCTGCTCCAGGCACAATTTTAGAGCTAGAAAATACAGCCCATGGTTGCCTTGGGGAGTGAGGTCATCGTGTCTCCCAGTGAGAGGATGTTCCAAGTTGTTTTGAAAAGCCATATCCCTACCCCTTCTCAGAGTCAGCCCCTGAAGCTCCTTCAGTGCTTGGTCTCCATGCTAAGGCTACTACAGAAGATGTAAGCAGTATAGACAGCAATAGTCAGTGTGGAAAACCAAGTTTCTAATGTTAATGGTCGTGCCACTAGAGTTAGGTGGAGGTCACACAAAACTAATTCCAGGCAGAAGGAACAAAATGTTTCTGAGTGCCTGGGCCAGAGAGGCAAACAGGTGCCCTGACAGGGAAAGCCTTTGCCCTGTTCTGGCAGAGCAGATATATAGATGGTTTAATGCCCCCTTAGCTTTGGGATGTCTCAGTCTCACTTGCCTCAAAAATCTTGAGCTGAACAAAAAGGCTTCTCTGAGGGCCCAAAGCAGTGGTGAAAGGCTATCTATCAGTCTCTGTTCTCAGAGGTAGTAAGACCTGGGCTTCTCCACGTAGGAGGACGCAAGGAGGGCTTACAAGGCTGGGTCAGAGCTGTGAAGGCAGGCTACAGGGCAGCAGGAACAGGAGGACTGTCTCCATCTTACTTTTCCCTGTCTGTCTCTGCATTTAGGTCTGATTTCCCATAGCCCTACATCTGCTCCCTTCACTTAGGCCAGCACAGGTTCAGATGTAGCCCTACTGATTTGTAGTGGTTTGTTACTCTGTTCCCCACCCCCTCACCAGCTCTTTCCGTCTCAGTTTTATCTCTCTATTGATCTGTTTCTCTCACACTCCCTGACACACTTGCTGCCTTTCATTATTAGTCAGATAAAGCCAGGATAAAGCCAGGCAGCCCAAGCATCCTTGGCTACATGATGCTCTCTCTGTCCCTCTTTCTCCACCCCAACCCTTAGGTCCTGTGTTTGTGTGAATCCCCACGTTTGTCCTGCATAGAGCTAATATGAGACCAAGAAAGTCCTTTGAATGAATGAGCTGCTGAGCACTCCAAATGGGAAGGATGTTGTTTTCCTGGAGTGCGTCATCCCTCCTGAGAGCACATAGTCACATTCCCTTAACTTAGCACAGCCCTTGCCTCGTCCCCAGATCAGGGAGCCGGGGGTTGAGATTAAATTGCAGACTCCTGGAGGCATGAATTCCCATACTTCCAATGTATTCACAAAGCAAACGCCTGCCTTTATGGTCACAGGGAAACTGTGAAATGTGATTTTCATGTAAACTAAAGAGCGGAAAGTAGGAGGCGAGAAGTGCAGCTGAAAGCTGCCTTTGCAGCATTTCATCATCTTCGGATAGATCTGGTGACATGGGGCCTTCTGCAGTGTTATTGCTGGATGTTTGGGATTTCTGATCTCCCTCTAACAACCTCTAGCATCATCCTTCTCCTCTGATCTTGCTCTGATCTTTCCAGAAAGAAGCTTCCATTCTCCTCGTGATGTGGATCCACCTTCTTTCCTATGTGCTCGCTGTCCCACTTTAAAGCCTGGAGATCTGCTGCCTCATCCTAGGTTCCTCTCTTTGCCACCACAGAATCCAAATAACTTGTCAAAACACCGATGACACTTCCCCCCAGTCTTTCTCCATACGTACCTGAGCTCACATCTTCTGAGGCGATTTTTCACAACTGTGTGTAGCACAGGCTCCAAGACAGAAACCCTGCAAGGACAAAGGAGGCTGGGGTGAAACACTTGGATCCCAACATGATGCAGAAGCCTTTTAACCCTAGAACTCACACTGGGCTAATGCACACAGGTCATGAGACCTGTACCTAAGTTACATGTAAAGGCAGCCCACTAGCACCTGCCTGCAGAGTTTACAAAGAAGGTACCTGCACGGTGCCTCTTCTTCCAATCTGCTCTCACAGCCCTCAGGATTTTGCTGACCATGAACTGTCTTCCAGACAGGCCTCCGGTCATGATTCAAAGACTTCAGAAGACAGAGGATCTTGCACTTCACTTGGTAGTTTGTTTCTGTGATTAATCACTCCCCACTGACTGGCCCTTGTTATTCTTTGCCAGAATACCTGTCAGCCTTTTCTCCAGGAAGGAAGTGCTACCACAAGCAAGTCATGGATCATTCTGCTTTTTGATACCTCAAACAGGTTGACCTCTTTAAACTACTGAGATCTCCAGCCTTCAGATCTCCTTTGATTCAAAGTTATTTTTAAAATGTAGAGCGTGAAGGAGCACACTGGACTCAACCCTGGCACAGACAGAGGTTTAATCACCTCCTTATTTCTCTTTCTTACTTCTGCCCTTGCACGGCCAGGAATCACTCCAGATCCACTGCTGCAGCCTGCCTCGCTGTCCTGGGGTTGGGTTTTCAGCCTAAATCCTTTTCAAATCACCTCTTTTCAGGACTGGAAGTTCTTCTCTGCAGATACTGACTTTTTTTTTTTTTTTTTCTCTGTTCATGGTTGTGCTCTCAACTCTCCTGCAAGAAGTTTTATGAGGATGACCACCTTACCAAGTGCAGTAGGGCATCCTGTGCTGCTGCTAGCCTCATTATTTTTAACCCTGTAACAATATTAGTGTCCTCAGTAAATGGTGTCACAATGAGCTGTACCTGCTCACTGAGCACTGAATAAAGCAGTGAGTCATACCTGACCCAGGGCTTGTTCCAGGGCATCCATGGAAGGTACACTGCCACTCAATGGTGGGCTTCCAAGGACAACCTCCTTTGTGGTGGCAGGTGGTTAAATGGAGCTAACCAGCTCACTGCACTTCCTGCTCTGTGGGGTTTCTCATTAGCATGCTTTGGGATATTAATGGTTCCAGAAGCCTGGATAGATCTAAGCCATCATTTTTTCCAAATAAACCTGTAGTCACATCAAAGACTGACAAGAACAAAACAAGTTTATGCAGCAAGATTGGTTTCCTCCAAATCAGGCTGATTGGCATTAACTGGAGAATCTCATATGAGCTCTTTGTTGCTTTGCCCAGAAACTTTCAGGTCTTCTGTTTGCTCTTTACAAATACTGGCACAGCACAGCTTTCTTCCAGTCTTCTGGGATGTCTCTGATATTCAAGAGCTTATTAACCAGTTGTTCATTGAACAATAGGGCCAAGGAAACTGGGTCCTCTATGGATTTTTTTCCTATACTTCCCACTGCTGTGCCTTCAGCTGGGGTATCTTAAGACACCCTTTCTACAGTCTGCCACATCTTCAAGTCCTTTCCCCTTGGTCTGCAGTCTATGTCACCAGGCTCCTCCTCCACCACTCCCTGACTTGCATGACCTTCCCTGCATCACAGAATTACAGAATGTTAGGGGTTGGAAGGGACCTCGAAAGATCATCCAGTCCAACCCCCTCCCAGAGCACCTAGGGCAGGTCACACAGGAACACATCCTGGTGGGTTTGAAATGTCTCCAGAGAAGAAAACTCCACAACCTCTCTGGACAGCCTGCTTCAGGGCCCTGGCACCTTCACAATGAAGAAGTTTCTCTTCATGCTCACACAGAAACTCCTCTGCTCCAGCTTGCACCCATTGCCCCTTGTCCTGTCACTGGACACCACTGAGCAGAGCCTCTCCACACTGCCCTTCACATCTTGATCAACATGAATGAGGTCACCACTCAGGCTCCTCTTCTCCAAACTAATTCTTTGGCCTGCTGGCTGGATTGCTGTGATCTGTGGGGTTATGCCCAGCAGCATTGCTATGGACTCTCTTCCACCACAGGCACTGACAGCCTCTCTTCTGCCGGGCTGCTTGTTCTGATATAACTTATTGGAGCTTATTTACCTTTTAGATTCTGGGCCTTTTGTCAAACCCATGGCTAAAAGACAGACAGACAGATAAAGCTCTGCAGACAGCAGGGCAACCCCATGGGGCTGTCTGCTCTTAGGAAACAATGCTAAAATGAGCAGCAGCAGGGACTCCTGGGTGTAAATGATCTGCGCGTGGTGATTTAAAAGTGATTCAGCCAGAGAGCAGTGACAGCCTCATATCCTGCCCAGGTATGGCCAGGCAGAGAGATCATTGTCCTCCCACCACACACACTGATCCTAGTCCAAATCCTGGCCAAACAGAGATCAGTTTTATATTTCCATTCTCTATCACCCTTGCTTTAATTCCTTCACAGTACCACTATATACTTAGTGTCACTCTGGTATCCTCGTCCCATAGCTCCCCTGTTGCCCCTCCATCAGCCCACCTGATTCCATTTCTCTCAAATTTCCCTGGAATTCCACATCAGCTTTCCTCTGAGCCCACCCCAGCCAGACCACCTCTGCTTGTCTTAACCTGAGCTCCAAACCAACCATTCCTTTCATGTCATATCAGAGTGATGCAAGAGTGACATCAGTTCTTGCTCTCACTGTTCCTGTCACCTCAGTGGCTTTCCTGACTGGCCCTCACATCTTCCAGGATTTTCTTGGTCCCTACCACCTCCTCCTGCCTGTTCTCTTTTCTGTCACTGGCTCCTTTTGCTTCCTTCTCTAGTTTTGCTCTTCAGGGGGATTTTCAGTGTTTGCGTCATTTGGATTTTCGCCCTTTAACTGACCTTTCCCCAGTTGAAATTTCTCATCTGTTTTGTGCTTCCCAATTATACTAAACACATTTGTCAGAACTTGAAAAGGTCAGAAAGAGCCCATGTGGCTGATGTAGCCCCTTCCAGAGCTTTCTACCTTCTGCTAACCCCAGGTGAGAAGGCAGGAGGAGCAGCTCAGAGAGCAAGGCAGGCTGAATGCTGGCTGTGTCCCCAGCCATGCCTGTGCAGGTGGGTTTTGGGTGAGTGTGTGAGGGCTCACCCAGCA
The DNA here is from genome assembly GCF_027791375.1 of Indicator indicator. Taxonomy (NCBI): domain Eukaryota; kingdom Metazoa; phylum Chordata; class Aves; order Piciformes; family Indicatoridae; genus Indicator; species Indicator indicator. Next base: position 18,000,156 of record NC_072023.1, read on the forward strand.
AGCTCCGCGGACATCCTTTGTGCAAGTCCCAGGAGGGCTAGGCATGAAAAGGCTGGAAAATGTGACCAAAGCCTGGATAAGCTGGGATGTAAAGCCCTGTGTGCATGAGGGACACAAAAGGCGAGGGGCTCAGGCGTGTGCATGCCTGGTGACACACAATGATGCTGCGTCTCACACAAACCCAGGCTGTGACTTCTCCCCCCGCAGCACTGCCCTCCCCATCCCGACCTCCCACAGACCTCAGTGCAAGCACCTCCCCATGCCGACACACGTGAACATACCCTGGCATTGCTCCTGAAGACACGAAACACCTGTTGACTCTCCCAGCCATGCTCACAACCACACACCCAAGGCTCAAAGGTCCCGGCATAGGAAAGCTCAGCTCAGCCTGGTTCATCAGGGCGGGAGCTCGTGGCAGGCCTGATGCAGAACAATGGCCTCAGCCCTCCCCCAGTGTCTGTCCAAAGCTGGCAGGATCTGTTCCAGGCATCCTGCCGTGCTCAGGTTTGGTACTCTGTGTCTGTTTGTCATCGACGCTCATTCCTGATGCAGTGGCAGGTTGCTCAGTGCTATCTTTTTTTCCCAGGGTCAGGCACAGTTTTTCCTCATCACTTTATGATGAAAAGTTTGATTGTTTCTGAGGATCAGAGGAAATTACTTTCTTGCTCCCTCATATTTCAGACCCTGGAGTGGAAACTGTCTTTCTGTCATTGACTTTCTTCTCTTGCCTGCTGGTTGCTCAGCTGCTCCCTTCTGATTTGGACTCTGCTTTCTGGTTGGTGCTTGATGGTAGAGGGAGATCTTCCCTGTGAGACACATGGCCTCTCAAAGGTACATTGGCTTCTTTCTTCAATTCCACTGCCACATCCCTACCACTTCCAGACACATCCCGTTGATCCCTGGGCAGAAACATGCTTGGGGAACGACCCCAAACGACCTGGGCGATCCGTTGGTGGGGAAACTCACCTTGGACAGATCCCCCTCATTGCTCCCACAGTACCGTGTGCTCCCACCCGGGCCACGCGTGGGCGGCTTGGCTCTAGCCATGAGCCTCGACTGCACCTGGCTGCCCGTATGCCCGCCCAGGCTGTGCTCCCTCGGGAGCATGCCCCTGCTCCTTCCCATCTCCCACACCCCTCCGGTACCAGGGCTCACAGGGCTACCCGGGGCCCGGGATGATGGATGAGGGGATGCAGGGACCGGGAGGCGGGACCGGCGTGGAGGCGAGGGGTGCCGTGGGGGTGGCATCTCCCCGAGGGGACTGCGGCGGGGGTAAGCCCCAGGGAAGTGCATTCCGGGGGGGGGGGGGGGGAAAGCAGGGGGCCTCCGTTCCTAAGGACGGACCCGTCCGGGGGTGGCATTCGCCGGAGCGAGCTGGAGCGACGGGTCCCTTGGAGACACCCTCTCTCCATGGCAACCTAAATCGCTTCCTGTGAAAAGCCCGAAATAACCGAGGAGTCGGGGGAGAGGAGCGGAGCCGAGCGGAGCCGAGCGGAGCCGAGCCGAGCGGGCAGCGGCGGCGGCGGGGGGGGGCAGGTCCGGCGGACGGCGGACGCGGGGCTGCGGGAGCTTAGCGCGGGCGGGCAGGGAGCGGGAGGAGCCTTCGCACCGGGCTGCCGGGGCAAGAGGGGTTCCCGGGCCGGGGATGGGGAACCCGGCCGCTGCCCCCCCGCCCGACTCCCCCCGGTGCTTCCCCCGGGCTGCAGCGGGGGCCACGGTGCCGGACGCGCCCGTGCCAGCAGTCATGGGGTTAACGGGAGGCAGCGAGCGAGAGAGACAGAGACGGAGAGAGAGAAAGAGGGGCTGGACCAGTGCTCGGCAGCTGTTTATTTCAAGGCATCTCTTGCTCCCTCTCCCTCAGCCAGGGCTCAGCCTCATCAAACCTTCCTCCTCCTCTTCCTCCTCCTCTTCTTCCTTCGTCCTGGCCATGAGAGGCACGGGTAGCAGCAGCTGTGCTCCTCCAGCCCCCTGCTTCGCCGCCCCGGCTGCACCCCACTCGTCTCCCAGCAAGGTAAGTTCATCCTCTCAGCCCGGGCTTGGGGGACGGAGTGGGCATGGGGCTGCAGGCGAGAGGGATAGGGAAGGATATGTGCCAATCTCCAAGTCACCTCTCCCCGTCTCCTTCCCTGTGTCCTTTCTCCCCCTTCTTTTTTTCTCCTCTTCCATCTAGGTTTTCTGCCTCATTCTACATGGCTGCCTCTTTCCCCCCAACCCTTCCTCTCCTTTCAGTCTGGGGCAGGGGATGCCCGGGAGGCTGGGAGGGAGGGGGCAGAGCCGAGGCATCGTTGCCTTTTGCCCTCCAGCTCTGGGCTCCATCACAGACCTGTTGTGCTGGAACACTAGAGCCTGCACTGAGGAAAGGCGACTTCAGCCAAATTGGCGCAGCTGGAGAAAGGAAACGGAGGGGTCAGTACCTCCTCCTGCCTTGACCAAGGGTGCACGGTGCAAGAGAGAGCAATCCATACCTGGAGACTCAGCAGCTGAAACACTTAGATGCCCAGGAACAGTAAGAAACTGGGAGTCAGAAGATTGGCAGACTCATGGCATGTATTGCAGACAGGCACTAGATGTCAGGGGACTGGCATCCTAGAGAGCTGCTTGGAATGGGGCCACACTCACAGTTCCCAAATGCAGGGAGACTTGAGCTCATAGGACTATTCATGGGCTTCACATACTCATTCCTTAGCTAACAAAATGTTCAAATGCACCATCCCCCTTCCAGCTGTGGATTCTGCCCCAGACTAGGATTTCCATACCCATCCCCTAAGGGTTCACTCTAGTACCCTATAACAGGAATTCCCACTGGCACTGACCAAACACTGCAAGACCTTCACTGACATAGGGCAATCAGTGTCAGCCTCTCCCAGCTGCTGCCACCAACCCCCTCAGCCTCAGACACCAAGTAGAGCAGCCTTGACGTGCACTACTGCATTCAGACTGCAGCCCCCCACATTCAGCCCCCTCTGTGCGCTGTGGGCCCTGGCCCCGTGCACAGTAAGGACTCCTTCCCCAGATGGGCTTGGCTCAGCTCCCCGCAAGGTACCAGCATTCAGATTCACTCTGAGCTGCTTAAACTCCTCCAAGTGCAGCAAAATTAACTCCCTGGGGCAACTGTGGGAGTCCTCCCTTTGCCCACCTCCACCCAGCCAAATGCAGCAGCGCTGGGGTTCATGCTTCCTGCTACTAAACCAGTAAGGACTGCATCTCTGCCTCTTGGACCATGAACTCTGGGATCTTCATGGCCACTGATTAAAACACAGGCATGGTATGTCCGGGGCAACAGAGAGCGTGTGGGGGTCTCACCACCAGCACCTAAACTTGCTCTGCTCGATTCTTGGAGATAGCTGCTAGGTTCCACAGTCCCACATCACAGGCTGGCATCAGTAGGCATCACCATTACCCTTAATTCTGACTGGGAGTTAAAAAATGATGGCCAACCTAGTGTTCTTCCACTGCCAGGAGGGCTGGGTCCTCCTCGGGTTTGTTTTGATTGTTTTTTATGACTATTCCGAGCGGGATCGTTGCGGCGGGGGAGCTGGGCGAAGCGAGGATTTGCATGAAGCTCTTGGCACTGCGGGGTTGCTTAATGGCAAGCAGTATTTCAGCCAGCAGTAAGTTTCATAATCTTGGCCCAGCTCCTGTAAATGTTTTGTTCCTCAGGGTCATGAGCCTCTTTCCCCTTCTTCCATCCTTTCCCTCTTTTCCCAAACTGGTTGGCAATTTCATTGTTCCAGCGGAATGTGAGGTCATCACTGCATAAGGAGAGGTGATTGATTGCTTAGGTCACTGGGTCCTGTCCCTTACTGGGCTTTGAATGCTGGCTTGCAGACCTTGAACTGGACTCTGTGCTCAAAGGTGAGGCAATGTGGGGTGCAGAGGGGCACGGTGGTGCATTCGCAGCAGCTTGAGTCACTGAGCAAACAGAGTGCTGCATTCTGAACTAGCTGGAGCGCTCAGAGAGCAGACAGCTTCAATCCTAGAGGCACAGTATCACAGCAGTCAAGCTCGAGATGTTACAAAAATACAGATATATCATCATCTGCCAGCTGAGCCAGACAGAATCAGATGCAACCCTTTTCCTCTCTCTACCCACTTCTCACTGACACGGCTTGTGTGTGCTCAGCTCCATTCAGTTGCTCTCCAGTCAGAGCTGATGTCGGCCAGGCATTGAGAAAGCTGTGAGGTTCTCAAATTTTAAGGCCAGAGGGACCATTTTGATCACTGAATCTGACCTACAGCAGAGCACAGGCCAGAGAATTTCACTGATCTCCTTTCCTGCATCAAGCCCATAACTGAAGCCTCCCTGTTAGAAACAGGGCCAGACGAAGTCCCCAGGCAGTTGGGACCAGGTCACTGCCTAGGTGACTTCTGCTGGTGTGTGCCCCTCCTCATTCACAGTTTTGTTTCTCATCTGAATTTGCCAAACTTCAGCATTCAGCATTCTGCAACAGCAGGTTACAGCTTGCATTTGATGTGAGGGAGCTGCAACGTGGATATTGCCTGTGCACGGCTTGCACCTTGACTCTTTTATATTTCAGTAGGATTTATTTTTGGGACCATGGTGTCCAAGAGACCTGGACACAGAGAAGGAGCTACCAGCAGCGAATCCTAGGGCTTCCTAGGGGCGTGGCAGCATCCAGACTCCGGAGGTCAGGGAGGCACATTCAGGGTGTAGCCTGTGCTCCCTGGTCTGAGCAAGAGTGCAGCAGGCTTTGCTTCTAGCCAGCAGTTAGGATGTGAATCTTCAGTCCCCTGGGTGAGCTGGGTTCCCAGCCATACCTCTTGGCATGGCTACCAAGATCTGCTCTCTCATGTCCCAGCAGTGGTGGGGCCGTGCTGTGGGAGACTTACAAAGAGCGAGGAAGCTGGGGAACAGCAGCAAGATTCATGCTTCCATCCTGCAAGTGTGATGAGAGCAGCTCTGAATAGATTAACCCTCAGGGATCTCTGGTCTGGATCAGTAGTGAGGTCCATCTGCAGCAGCAAAAAGTGGTGTAATTCTTACTCACAGCTTTCAGGCAGCAAGATTCACAAACGGAGCTCAATGAAGTGCCCTAGGGGAAACAGCTTTGTCATTCACACTCTTGTCATCTGTGCATCAAAGGACTGGAATGCTGCGATGAAGGCTCTCTACCTACAGTGAGAATACACAGGTCCATCTTTGGATGCTGGGAGCAGCTCTGGCTGGTTTTCTCACAATTAGACCTGGGAAACAGATCTGAAAGCAAGAGCCATGCCATGTGGTACCGGTGCAGACATGCAGTCTCTCTGCTCTGGCACACAAAGACTTCTTGAACCGTGTAAGGTGTGTGGATACTGGGATTTGAAAGTTCAGGTAGTAGGAGCCTTGGTGTCCCCTCCTCCTTTCTGAAGACCTGTTTAATCAGCATCTGCACTGGGAGCTGAGTTAAGGGCATTTGTTACACTTGCCTTCCCACACAGGAGCATCTGTGCCCAGGACACAATCCCCACCACCAGTGGCTAGCTACAGATGCCCCAGACATGTCTTAGCTACTGCTTTGTTAATAAGCCACAGGGACATCTGTGCTTTGTCCTCCATGCACAGTGGACACCAAGCCCTCACCAGCCAGCATTTCCACCTGAAACTCTCCTTTGCTCTTACGGTGTTTATGCTGTGGGAGACATCTCTGTGCTTCTCCCAACCCCTTCACAACCTCCCCTGTGCGTGCTAATGCAGGACATGCTCTCAGGCTCTGGCCACCAGATGATTAGCAAATCAGAACATATAGAAGAAACTTCTTGGCTGAAAGGGTTCTCAAATGCTGTAACAGGCTCTGCAGGGATGTGGTCGAATCCCTATCCCTGGAGGTGTTTAAAAGATGCTGAGATGCGGTGCTGAAGGACGTGGATTAGCACCAGAGATGGCAGAGCTAGAGAAAGTTTGAGCCAATCCTATGATTCCATGATTCTGTGACTGAGACTGACTGACATTGCCCCCTTGCTGCACTCACCACCTTTAGGGTAGGGGCACCAGTAGTCACCTGCTCTTCACCACTGGCAACTGAACCTGTGCACAGCAGTGTCTCAGGTCTGAGGCTCACACCTGATGTCCACGTTGTCACCTCCACAGCATTATGTGCTCACGAGGAGGTCAGTGCTGGGGCTTGCTCCTTCCCTCAACTCCTGTTACAGCTCTTACCTGTACCAAAGGGCTGAAATTCAGACTGCTGGGGGTGAAAGCAATTCAGGATTTGGCTCTGTAGGGTTTCTTATTCCCAGGCTTCAGACCCTGGGAATCCCCAGTCTTGGGGTGCTGTTGCTGGTGCTCACAATTTCAGCCGAGAAGTGCAGCAAGGTCTCCATCATCAGACACCCCAACAAGCAAGAAGAGCAGTGAGACGAGCGATCCAGCACACTTATCCACCTACACCCAAGCGGGTTTGTGCTGCTAGAGCCATCTGCCTTAGGAGGAGTGTTGGTAGTTGCATGTGCTCTAAGGTCTACCTGCACCTGGAGAAGATCTCCACTCCTGGGGTGGCACTGGATCCACATCTCCTGCTGCCTGATGCAAAACAGCCCCTGAAGAGCAGAGCTGTAACAGGATGTCGTGCCACAAGCAGAACAGGCTCTTCACCCCAGGGAACTACTGTCCCTTGATGAGTCCCAGGCACTCCAAGCCACCTGGAAAGCACTCAAGCAGTCTGTGTGCTCTCTAGCCCAGGGACTCACATGAGGAGGTCCCTGACACTTAAAATTCCCTCCCTTTACAAAGTCCAAAAGAAATTGTGTCAGGATTTGTGTTGCCAGACATGATCTTCCACAGCATCGTGATCATAATCCAGATGGCCAAGATCTCACCAGCCTCTGGCTTCAGAAGAAACTTGCTCCATTCTGCTACCTCTCTGAAGAGCTGCATTTTAATATCGAGTCCCCTACAAAGCTTAGGGGTTCAGGAGCAAAGTACAAAGAAATGCTGAGAATAGCTGCTCTTTTCTCCTCATCTTCATCTCAGGATCCCTCCAGAGAGCCCTCTCGCCCCGAAGGGAAGGGCAGGGCACTAGCCGACAATTCCTTTTCTTTTTTCTTTCTCTTTTTTTTTTCTCCTGTGAACATTGTTTAAATATTTAACAGAAGGAAACTAAAAATATCCCCAGTTAATGCAGCAGGAGCTAGACAGCTCTTCACTCTTGGTGCCCCTCCTCCCAGCCCCTCTCCTCAGGTGCACAATGTGGGCATGAGTCCCCTTACCACAGCATGCAGTGGGCTCTTCCCTCAGCAAGAGGAAGCCTTCTCAGGAGGGGCTGCAGTTTTAGTTCAGGGCACGGGCTGAGCTGGAGGGGGCAGCAGGAATGCCTTGGGAGCCAGGAGGTGCAGGGCTGCTGCCCTGGGGGCTGGAGGTGCAGAGTTGGCCTCTGCATTGACTCCCTCACTCAGCATCCCCCCATTTCTCTGTCCTGGCGGGTGCAGAAGAGCATGACCATGGAGTTGTCAGCATTTGTCCTTCGAGGATGAAGGAGGAAGCTGAATATCTTGAGTGACTTTGTGTGTGTGTGCGTGCGAAGGCGAGCACAGGTCAGGACCATAACAGCTCACAGGGCAAAGCTGGCGCTGCGCAGTGCCCGGCTGAGGAAAGGGGCAGAGGTATGAAGGGCAGCTCTGCCACTGCCAGACTGGTGCCAGAGGGGAGCATGTGGCTGGTGCAGAACTCCAGCAAGGGGACTTCCCCTTACGCTGCTTACTGCTCAGCCATGGGAGGTGGGAGAGAAGGGGAGGAATAGGGAAGAAAGGGAAGGATGGGACAGAGCAGAGAACATTAGGACAAGGAGTATGGGAAGATAATTCCATGCTAGCCAAGAAAAAAGCAAATACTAAATATTTGATAGGCTTGTTTTTGCTCTTAAATGCTTTAGTGAGGCTGGACTTTTCTCGCTGATTCACTCTTTCTTGGTCTGCTTGGTTTCTCACTCTCATGCTTCCCCTCTTGCTCCCTCACCCTGGCACACAATGAGTAGGCTCCTTTTTTAATAAATGGATCACACACTCTACACTATAAATAAGCATAGGAATTAAGAGTCCAACTTGTTCCAGTGATAAGCAAACAAAGATGCCAGATCCTCCTCTTGGACCCCAGACAGGGCAGTCCATGGGGGAGCTGCGCTTGTGCCTCTGCATGTGTGCTCCAGAGACTGCGCCCTGCTTTTGCATACATGTGCTAAGGTTCCTGTCTCCCTGTGGCACTGGGGTCAGGGGGATGATGCACCTCTGTGCAGGGCAGCATGGAGGCATGGGGGGCACGAGTGCTGGAGTGGGTGTCCACTGGGGCTGGGAGGTTGCCTGCAGTGGCACACACTGCTCCCAGGGAGAGAGCAGTCACTGCTGGGTGAGGAGACACTGACACCTCTCCTTTTTGTTCCCAGTGAAGATGAGACAGGATCCTCAGTGAGCAAAGACACTGCTGTATCTGAGATGGAGCCCAGTGCCTGGTAGGTTCACAGCTTCCCACATTCGCTGGCAACACGAGAAGGCGACAGGAACGTAGGCTGCTCCCGGCTACTCCGGGCTTGGCCTTTCAACGGGAGGGACATTTCAGATAAGACTCTCTCCTTCCTCCCCGCTGGCCTGCAGCAGGATGCCTCCACTCCTCTCCTGCATCCACTCCCTGCAACTTTGGCATCTCCTCCTCCTGGTCTCAGCTGTCCCTCCTGCTGGCGTCTGGTCTCTTCGCTCTCGGGGCCCGGCGGCTGCTCGACCTCTCTGCACCCGTCGGAGCTCCTCAGCTCCGCGGCCCATTTGCATCTGGGACAGGACCTCAGTGCCAGAGAGGGATTCTCGCTTTGCCCTGCCCCGCCAGCGGGCCCCGGCACAGCAGGCAGGAGAGCTGCGGCACGTCATGAGGCTGCGGCGCCAGGCGCCGGGGGCTCGCCCGGCCACCCCCTCTGGCTTTGAGGACGGAATGCCTTCCTCCCAGTACCCCTGGGCCATTGTTTGGGGCCCCACAGTGTCAGACGAGGACGGAGGAGACACCAACTCAGCCAACCCAGGCTTCCCGCCGCTGGGATACACCTTCGTGTCGCCACACGGGATGGCAACGGCGCAGCCCAACTCCCACTCGCTCCTGCACAATGCGGGGCTCAACCTGCGAGAGACGCCGGCCACCCTGCGGCCCTTCTTGTTCGGGCCCCGGGGGGAAGGTAAATCTGCCCTGTGCTTCTTTCACCCCCTCCCTGTCCTCGCAGGAGCAGCTGCTTCTGCAAAATACACGAGAGCCCCAGCAGGAACCCCGCCTTGCACTGCTGCTCACCGGGGGCTGGTGGGGGTGGCTGCCGCACCCCCCCATGTCACCATCTGTCTTGCAGGTGTGGACCCACAGCTGTACATCACCATCACCATCTCCATCATCATTGTCCTGGTCGCCACTGGGATCATATTCAAGTTTTGGTGAGTAGAGTTTGGGCTGATGGAGGCTGCCACCACCCCAGTATCGGTGAGTGGGCAGAAGGACTGTGGGCTTGGGAGCCATTTGTCCCAAGGGAGCAGATCACATTCTGTAAGCCCTTGCTGGGCTCTAACACTGAACATTGCCGGACCCCACGAACCTCTGCCTCGTTGAGCGCTGGGGCGTGTCTGAGAGGCTGCTCTTTCCCTCACCCCTTGTCTCTCTCTCCAAAGCTGGGACCGTAACCAGAAACGCCGGCGGCACTCCGGGCAACAGGGCGGTGGCAGGCAGCAGGAAAGCCAGCAGCCCCTCACGGACCTCTCCCCCACCACCATCAGCATCCTGGGGCCCTACAGTGACTCCCTGGCCCCCACACCCAAGGCAGAGGAGTCCAGGCAGGGCCAGGAGGGTGTGGAGAAACTGGGGGACCACAGGAAAAGCACAGCCTTCCAGCTCAACCGGTGAGTGCCCGAGGGAGCTGGGGTGGGAAGGGGCAGTGAAGGACAGGGGCAGAGGCACGCTGAGGCAGGACAAAGGTGCCAGCTGATTGGAGTGGTGGTGCAACGTAAGTGCCTATTGCTAATTAATTTCTGATTCCCTTTTCCCCCCAGAATCCCACTGGTGAACCTGTGACACTCACAGGAGAAGCAGAGCTGGCTCCATCCACCCTCCTGTCACAGCCAGCGAGCACAGGCTCCTGCTGCCCCTGCTGCCCCAGGAAAAAAACACCTCCTTGTGCCACAGCTGCCCACCACCACCACCAACGCCACCAGGATGTGCCTGGGCAAATGGACGAGCTTCTTGCTGGGGGAAGGTTGGGGGACTCCCCCAGCCCACGCAGGACAGGGTGATGAGAGAGCAGAATGGTGGGAGGGAAGGCAGCTGGTGGTGGTGTGAAATCTTGTCCTGCCCAGCTCCTCTCCTAGCACACACACAGACACATACATGGATCTCTGTGACTCTCCCACCAGTGCATGCCTGACGCCGGGGGTAGGCGAGGTGGAAAGGCGTACCCCTGTCCCTGTGGGCCCTCACCCCTCTGTGTGTCCCTTCCCATCTCGTGTGCTTTGAAGTGAACATCTGGAGTTCAGTGGCTGCAGGATTACCTGCAGGGGCTCAGTCTCTGCTGAGCTGGGACTCAGGTGGTTGCAGGTTCTTCTGGTCCTGAGGCCTTGACCCCTCCCAAGGGGAGGTGAAGCTTGGGCAGAAGAGGCTCGCTCAGCACCTGGCCCCTGTCAGCAACCCATTTCCTTTAAAGAAACATCACCTCCCCCTCTGGATGGAAGATACTTACATCTTGCCATTTTCTTGCTGCCTAATACTCTGTTTTCACTCTTCAGTTTGCATCTTTCTTCAGCCCCCTGTCCCCATTTCTCTCAGTTCCTTCCACCACCACTTCTCTCACCAGTTAAGTTGGAAAGGTTCCTTTGGCTTTCCAAATGTTTTGGTCTCTTGGGAGCCTCCTTGCTGTCCCCCCTCCACCTCCCCAGTCTCCTACAGCAAAGCTCTTCTGAAGAGCACCAGTTAGATGGTGATGTTCTTCAGAAAATCTGAAGTGAAGCTCTCTTCCCATCATGTTGCTTATCTCTTGTGCATCGGGACCCTGCCAGAGCAGCTAAAGTACAGCCTGCAGATACAGCTGAGCAACTTGGGATTTGCTGGGCTGAGGTGGAGAGTTGCTTCCAGGCACTCATGCCACAGGAAACAAGCAGCAGACTTGACTCTCTGGGAATGACAATGAGCAATTTAGACTTGACCTTGGGAACATTTGGAGGATTGCCCTCTGCTGCTGATGGGTGTCTCCTGGAATGCAAGGTGACTGGAAGCACACAAGGCAGCATCCACCAAGGGCATGAGAAAGGGGATAGCTGGGATGTTCACCTCCAAAACTCTGTTGCCCCAGCTGGTTGGGGATCAAAACCAATGGCACGGGTATCAGTGCAAAGCAGATGCCTGAGCACATATTTTGGGGCTGTGATGGTCTGTAGGCCAGGCAGCCACATTGTCAGTGAGCTGTGTGAGCAAGGTCAGCACATCTCAACCTCTTCCTATGTATGGACTCATGGCTGTGACTCTGAGAAAGTGTGAAATGGCAAATTTCAGCTTAATGACAACAATTGCTTTCCCCTGGCTTTTGTGGATGCATGAAAAGCAATTCACAAGCCACTTGACAGCCACTGAGCTGAAATTAGGTAGATTTAGGTAAAGGTGCCCCTATGTTGTACAAACGGCTTGCTGGACTGATGTGGCAAGAGGCAGGAAATGCACCCACATTTTGAAGGTCCTGATGCACCAGAGAAAGTCTCTGACAAAAGTCATCTTGGAGAAAAGAAAATGGACCTTTCACTCTTCATCTCTGCAGTAAAGGCCTGTGCTTTATAGGGAGTTTCCCTAGGTGCCTGGTTCTGCCCATGTACCCAGTTGAATTGTTAGGTGATCTCAGGCCCCATCTGACTCACCATGAAGGACATTCCAATGAGAGTGTAAATTGCAATGAGCTTTGCAGAAAAACAGTACAGACTGGGAGAAAAGGACAAGTCAAATAAAATTACTGTCTTATTAAAAGCACAAAATAGCTGAGAGATGTAGGTGGAAAAGAACTCTGGAGGTCTCCAGTCTAAGCAAAGGTTGAGTCTCCACATAGAGCAGAGGACACTCTATTGCTGTATCCTAGATCCACCTATCACTGAACCTTTTCTTCATCCAGGCTCCATTCAAGGCTTTGGTGGACATTCAAGCTGCAAATGGACAGGACAGAAAAGGTGGCAGATGGCTGGTGCTGCCTGCTGCCCCGTTCACCACCGCCTCCACCAGCTGAGGGCATCTCAGGGCTGTTCCTCCTCTTGCTGGCACATCAGCACTGGGGAAGGACAACTGCATGTGGTCTGCAAGAGGCTGCTTATTGCTGGCAGTTTACAATGGCTTGAATTGGTTTCAGTAATCTTCCAGATCAGATTAATTAGATTGCTCCTTGATCAATAGTCCTTGTTGAAACAAAGCCAGAGTTTAGACTCTACCACTTCAAGGGCTGCCCTTGGACTTTCCCCGTCTACATGCTGCATGGAGAGAAGGTATGTAAGAAAGTGGCAGGGTGCAGTGAAAACATTCTCCAACACTTGATGCAAGGAAGCCCTGTGTTCTGCTGGCCAGGCTTTTGGAACCTCCACAGACAAATCTGATTTTGGCGGCTTGGGGTGGGGTTTTTTTCCCTGTTTTACACCTCTCTGGTATTGTTGGCTTGAGTTGTTTTTTTTGCTCCTCTTTTACACCTCTCTGTTTTTGTTAAAAGTACCTCCAGGGAATGAAGCCTTTCGTGGATGCTGTGGTAAGGGGGCAGCTGGGCAACACTTACAATGATGGACACTTGGACATGCTGAACATCTTTTCCAAGGCCACTTTTTCCAGCCAAATATGTCTTTATGGCAGTCAGTCACTCTCTCACACAAAACAGGTTAGATATATGAAACAACCTCATTGTGCTGCCCAAACATGCATTGCTACACTTTGTCCCCAGAACAAACCAGTCCAAGCACATGTGGACACACAAGCTTCTTCCAGTCAATAAACAATCTCACTGGGTCTGCTTTCTTCATGGCTGGAGCCTTCTAAAGCATCATCCCTTATGCAGACTGGAGCCAGACCATGCCTGCAGCCTCTTCCCTGTCCCAGGCTGGTATTCTGTGAATTGTGCATCAAGTACCAGGTCAGGGCAGAGGTCAGCACCTTTTCAGTCACAGCCCGTCAGGTTTCCCTGTCTTCTAGGTGACTGGAGGAGAAAGATCTGGATCTGGTTTTTTTCCAGTGAAAATTTTACAGAGAGAAAAGTGTGTGGGAAAACCAACTGCAAATGTTGATGGCTTTGGGCTGAGCCCAACATTTCTGTGTTGTGAAGAGGCAACATCCTGATGGGCCAGCTGAGTTGAAGGCACCGTGTCTGTGGGGAGCTCCTGGGGGAACATGGCTTGGTTAATGCAAGGGTGGTCCCTGTGAGTGCAGTGGGAAGGAGGGAAGGTCTCAGGGACAACCTCTCCTTTCCACTCTGTATTGTTTCAGGACAGGAACTGAAGCCTCCCCTGGTTACGCAGCAGAGTGTCAGGACCACAAGGCCAAATCCTGCTTTGGGCTTTCCTATTCACTCAGTTGCAACTGGTAGGCAGGGAGCAGACCTCCAGCAGGCACTTCACAACAGGGACTCACACCCAGCCAAGCATCCCATGGCTTCAGAGAGGGCTATCTACCTCTTCCTCAATGGCACCTAAGTGCCCTTGCAAATCTGGTCTCTTCATTCCCCACAAGGAAAAATGCTTAGAAAAGAGCTGTTTGTACATTCCCTGCAATTCCCAAACACGATCACCTTCAGACTGCTCTGAATTAAACCACAGCACAGCCCCAGAGCCCAGCCCTGCAGCACAAAAACCCTGAGCCACACTCCAGCTCCCTGACTGCACCCCTGCTGACGTCTCACTGTAGTCCTGGCCCTACCTTGGCAAGACCACATAGGTAGGGCTCCCCTTTTTTCCACCAACTGCTGTCTCTCTACTCCTTTTTTCCTGTTGTTTCCCTCTCCCACTGTTTTCGCACTTCCTACTCCCATCCTGTACCATGGTTTCCCTCCCAGTTAACTCTCCCCTCCTGCTGTTTCATTCTCCCCACCCCTCTCTTGTTCTCCCTTCACCACTCAGTCCTGTTCTGCGACTCCCATCTTCCCCTCCGTCCTCCCTCCTGCTTCCCTGCTCAGTCTTGCTCTTTCCCCTCCTCTGCCCTTGTGAGCTGTGATATATATTTTTTGTAGGATTTCTCTTCTCCTCGTGGTGAAATATTCAATTCTTGTGGGATGTTAGTTTCAACATTTTTAAATAAATCTTTGCAAAATACTGCAAGCAGAGCTCTTAGTGCTGAGGAAGAGGCTGTGATGGAGATTCCAGGGTGGAATGAGAGGCAGTTCACCCTGGGAAGACCCCAGTGGAGTGGGAGCTCAGACATCTGGCATCCCACAGTCTCTTCTTGGGGGGCAGAGAGGGCAATGTGGCCCTGCAGCCCTCTCGTCTCGGTCTTCTTGCTAGCCAAAGAGGCCCTTTGACCCTCCTCTGTTCCACAGAGCTGTTCTGCCTCTGTAAGCTGCTGCCTCCCAGCCACGTTTTGGGACAGCTTGTCACATGCTGGGAGCCACCCATGTGTCTGGGAGAGGTGCAAGAAACTGGGAGGGAAAGGAAGGGAGATGGAGCGATGCCGGCACAGGAGCCTGCCGCACTCTGTTCCCCGCGGCTGCCTCCGCAATTTCTATTTCCAGCCCTGCTGCCTCCCCTCCTGGCCACAGTGCTGCTGCTGCTGCTGGTTTCCAGGGCTGCTCTGTAATTAAGCATCTTTGTCTCCTGCAATTCCCCCACTTATGCTCTGGTGGTGGCTGGTGCTGGTGTGGGCACAGAGGAGCTGCTGTAGACCAGCCCCAAGACACGGTGGCCACTCCGAAAGGCTGCTCCTGCTGCCCGAGTCCTTCAGGCACTGGAGGTGTCCCTGCTCCACTGCTTTACTGTTGGAGCAAGGAGCAGGCTCCCCAGGCCTGACCCGATATTGGACTCTACCTTGGGGTCTCTGTCCACTGGAAGGACCCAGGACCACCTCCTGCTGCAGGGCCAGACCACTCCACATGGCACCTTGCGCCCTGGACAGGGTCTCTGTGGGCCCATTGGAGAGCAAACACACGAGTGGCTGGCCCAGGACACCCACGTGTGAGAGGCCAACCCACACCTCTCCTGCCCCTGTGCCAAGTGTGAGAGGACAGTCCCTCAGCCCTGCTGTTTGAGGTGACTGGCCACTTGTTCCCTCTGCCTGATCCTCCCCAGCAAACCACCTGCAGCTGAGGCTGGGCAGGCTGGGGAGATTTCACTGAGGAGATGATAAATTCTCCCTGTGCTGAAATTTCAGACTCATGTACTCATTGGTGCAACGAGATGTCTTGCAGAAACCTCATCCTCTTCCAGCCAGAGCTTCAGCCCTTCCTGCTGGCTTGTTTGTCATCGGATGTTTTTCTCTCAGGGCCCTCTTGGCAGAGGCTGCAGATGCTCAAATGTTCCATTTCTTCACCAGGATTTGCTCTTTGCCTTACAGAAGACTTGTGAGCTGCCCCTTCTTCTGACTTCCTGGAACACTGACTCCCTAGTCTAGTCCCCATCACCACTTCCCAATGCATCACTCTTGCCCTCCTGCCCATGCTGTCTTCCTACCTTTCTAGCCTGGTCCCAGTCCTGCCTACCTTGCCAGCATCTCCCCAGCATCCTGGGGAGGGAGCTCACCTAAGCTGAGACCTCATCTGGAGTGCTGTGTCCAGCTATGGGGCACCCAACACAAGGACATGGACTTGCTGGAGAAGGTCCAGAGGAGGGTCATGAAGATGATCAGAGGGTTGGAGAGGCTCCCCTGTGGGGACAGGCTGAGATAACAGCCCTGTGGGCTGTTCAGCCTGGAGAAAAGAAGGCTGTGGGAGACCTTAGAGTAGCCTTCCAATACCTGAAGGGCCTACAAGAAAGCCAGGAAGGGACTTTTTCACAAGGGCTTGTAGTGACAGGATGAGAGGGAATGGACTGAACCTTGAGAAGGGCAGATCAAGACCGGAGATCAGGAAGAAATTCTTTGCAGTGAGTCTGGTGAGACACTGGAACAGGCTGCCCAGGGAGGTTGTGGATGTCCCCTCCCTGGAGGTGTTCAAGGCCAGGTTGGATGAGGCAGAAGGTGTCCCTGCCCATGGCAGGGGGCTGGAACTGGATTATCTTTAAGGTCCCTTCCAACCTAAACCAATCTATGGATCTAAGAAATTAAAAATAAATAGATCAGGCAACTGTGAGCAGGAAGGTACTGGTGGGAAAGCACCATGGTCCTTGCTGTGCTCCTCAGGGCTGTGGTCTGAACAGGGAACAGCAGCACGGACCAAGTGGAGTAACTCCTGTGTAAGCCTTGATGCAGAGGGGATGGCCAGCCTCAGGTAGAATGAAGCTCTCTGCCCTGCTCAAGGATGTGGCTGTGGGCAGGGCCATTCAGTCAGGAGCACAACTGGAAGCTGCCATGAGGAATTGCCCTGACACAGGCAACCACTCACTTCAGTGCCATGTAAAAGAGTTAAGTAGTTCCCCTGCTTCATTCCTGCTTTGATCCTGGGAGGCAGAATTGAATCTTCATTGAGGGCTGCTGTGTCTCCAAGAGCACATTGCCCTCAGTGAGTAATAGACTGTTCAGTGACGCATTCCACATTGATCCGAAGCCCAGCTTTCTCTGGGAGTGACCAGAATGCAAGCAAAACCAGCTTCAACTTCAGATCAATCCTCACAAGGAAGCTGGCAGGGAAACAAATGTCAGTCTCTGCTCCAGGGACCTGTCCTGCATCTCTGTGGCTCCTGGTTAGAGCTCCAGTGGCAGCAGGGCAGATGCTCCAGGGCAGCCAGGCTGGTCTGAAGGCCAGACTTTGTCGACTGCTGGACATACCACAAGGGTTCAACAAACAAGATAGCAAACAAGCCTAGAGTGACTCACATTTTTGAATGTCAGAGGAACATAGTTTGATGTCTACAGCATGCACTGGTCAAATCTGCATTACAGCCTGGCCTGGCTGAAGGGATGCTGATTTCTCAGGAAGATCACCTAAGGAAGGATGCTTGGACAGGCATTGTGAGTCTCTTAGGTAGCATCCAAGCCTTGCTAAATGATTAGAAGGTGGAAGGTTTCTGAGCTGTTCCTAAAGGAGTGGTGTGTGTCCCCTGCTAGTGTCTGAAGAATCAATTTAGCCAGGCTAGTGCCTTGTGAACACACAGCTGAGCATCATCATTAACCAAAACAGGTGGCACCAGTTAAACACATCTGCAGTGGAGGTATTTGATTCACACCCATTTGGTGATGGGGTATATAAGCCTGAAATGGCATGCTGGAGGGGAGGGATGACATCCAGCTTACTCAGGAGGTTCAGTAAGTCCAAGTGCAAGGTCCTGCACCTGGGTAGGGGCAATCCCAAGCACAAATCCAGGCTGGGAAAGGAGCAGCATCCACAACCTCCCTGGGCAACATGTTCCAGTGTCTCACCACCCTCACTGGTAAGGATTTCTTCCTAATCTCCAGTCTCAGTCTGGCTTCTTTAAGCTTCAATCCATTTCCTCTCATCCTATCACTACAAGCCCTTGTAAAAACTCCTTTTCTAGCTTTCTTGTAGCCCCCTTTCAGTACTGGAAGGCTGCTCTAAGGTTTCCCTGGAGCCTTATTTTCTCTTTTAGTACAAGGAGCTGAAGCTGTTATTCATAGGCCTTAAAGAGAGTGATGAGAGAGCAGGAACATGAGGGAGGACAGAAAAACACAGGTTGTGGTTAGGATTAAATGATGAGGCAGGAAGAGGAAGCAGAGTCAGAAGAAGGGTTCAGGATGGAAATTTAGAGCAAGAGAGGTTTAAGAAGAGTTGGGTAAATGAAGACAAGATAGGTGAGGCAGGGGTCTAGGAGCTCATGGGTACCAGGGTGATGCTTAGCTGAAGCCCTGGTTTAGCCTGAGTGCTCACACAGCTCCTCTGGTCTTCCCAGCTGCCTCCAGAGCAGCAGGAGGGTTCTCCTTGCCTGCCTCCTGGGAAAGAAAGGGGAAGCAGAAGGGACTGTGGATATCCATGGCTCAGCCCTTAGAGCTCAGCCTCGGTGCTGCACTGCGGACACAGCCCACATGTCTGAGACGCAGGATTGTCCTAAAACGTAGATCAGAGGGTGAAAGTCTCTTCAGCAGGTTTAAAGGCCTCAGCCCTCCTGATGTGCCTGCCAAAGGATAATGCAGTCCCACTTAAAGGGTGTTGTTCCCTTTTGCTGCCAGCCCTTTGAGGTGGAGGCCACATCATCTGGTTTACAGAAGCACCAAGAATTAAGCTATGGAGGTTGCACTCCGCACATGCACAACACTGAGACCACCAAGAAAAAGGCTGTCAGTGCCTGCCCTTGGGCTCCCAGAGACATTTCAGCCTCTGGCCTTTATTGCTATGGGGCAAGAACAGGACCACCTGCAGTGGTGCAGAGTAAGAGAGGAGTTAATCAGACTGGGAGATGAAGGCACTACAAAGCCCAGAAAGTATGACACATGAGAAAGTGTTTTGCTCAGGTGAAACCAGGGATGCAAGAGTGAAGGAGAGCGTAGTGGCACAGACTCAGAGCATTGCTTTGGTTGGAAAAGACCTTTAAGATCACTGAGTCCGGTGCTAAACCATGTCCCTCAGCACCACATCTCTGCCTCTTTTAGACACCTTCAGGCATGGGGATTCAACCACCTCCCTGGGCAGCCTGTGCCAGTCTTTGAGAACTTTTTCAGTCAAGAATTTTCTTCTAATATCCAACCTCAACCTCCCCTTCAGGCCACTTCCTCTCCTATCACCTGTTACTAGGGAGAAGTCTAACACCCACCTCCCTACAGCCTGCTTTCAGGGAGCTGTAGGGAAGAAGTCTCCCCTGAGCCTCCTTTTCTCCAGGCTTAACAACCCAAGTTCCCTCAGCCACTCCTACCCAGACCTGTTCTCCAGACCCTCCATCAGCTTTGTTGCCCTTCTCTGGGCCTGCTCTAGCACCTCAATGTCTTCCTTGTAGTGAGGGCCCCACAACTGAACCCAGTGCTGAGTACAGGGGGACAGTCCCTGCCCTGTTCCTGCTGGTCACACCATTGCTGATCCAGGCCAGGATGCTGGTGGCCTTCTTGGCCACCTGGGCACATCCTGGCTCATCTTCATCTGGCTGTTGACCAACACCCCCAGGTCTTTTCCTGCTGGGCAGCTTTCCAGTCACTCTGCCCCCAGCCTGGAGCACTGCATGGAGTCTGCATCAGAAGGGCATGGTGGATGAGCTCCTGTCATGGTAACGTGAATCCAAGCATCTTTCAGGACAGTGGATGAAGGTAGGTGTTTCACAACTTCTGAGCTGACTCTGCATCCTGGGTGTTTGCTGCCACTTGTTTTCCTCTGCTGTGATCCTCAGCTGCTGTTTCCCTGCACAGAGGGTTTCACACACCCGCCCGGGCTGCGCTTGGTTGCTTTGCTGTTGAAATGTGCACAATCCTGTGCAGCTCCACGTGACACCTCATGCAAATTGTCCCTTCTATTGCTGTGCACATTTGAAATCAATGTGGGTATGAACACAGCTCGGACTCTGAAGGCATTGTTTCGACTGAGCACTCAGCCAGCTGCCCTGATCCCTCCGCTTATCTCGGGAGCAGCAGCTTGTGCCTCTCCTGCCTGCCTCAGCCTTCAGCTACAGGCACCGTGTGCTGGAGGTGATGGGGCTGAGATGAAGGTCAAATTTCAGGCCTCTGCTGAGTTTGCCAGTTGGTGCAGCCAGAAGATGAGTATTTAATGGAGAAGCTGGAACAGCAAGCTGATGTCTGAGATGGGTCTGCAGCCATGCATTCACAGGGAGCAGTTCTGAATCCTCGCAGAGCCAGGCCAGGCTCTGGGCAGTGCCATGCTTGCCAGTGGTTCAGCAGCTCACTGAAGTGGCCACAGGCATCTAGGAAAAAGCACTGGCATTGTCACAGCAGGAACCGAAGCTGCTTTCTGGAGAATCTTGTTTCTTAAAGATCAGAGATTCACAGAACCATTAAGGTTGGAAAAGACCTCTGAGGTCACCAAGGCCAACCATCAACCCAGCACCACCATGCCCACTAAACCTTGTCCCAAAGTGCCATGTCTACACATTTTTTAACACCTCTGGGGATGGTGACTCTACTATCTCCCTGGGTAGCCTGTTCCAAAGCCTGACCACTCTTTCAATAAAGAAATTTTTCCCAATATCCAACCTAGACTTTCCCTGATGTAACTTGAGGCCATTTCCTCTCATTCTATCACTTTTTATTTGGGAGAATAGAGCAAACCCCTACCTCACTTCAACCTCCTGTCAGGGAGTTGTAGAGAGGAATGAGGTCTCCCCTCATCTTCCTTTTCTTCAGGCTGAACAGCCCCAATTCCCTCAGTTGCTCCTCACCAGACCTGTTCTCCAGATCCTTTACCAGCTTTGTTGCCTTTCTCTAGGCCTGCTCCAGCCCCTCAATGTCCTTCTGACTGAACCCACTCTTCCAGGTGTGGGCTCCCCAGTGCTGAGTACAGGGGGACAACCACTGCCCTGGTCCTGCTGGCCACACTATTGCTGATATAGGCCAGGATACTCTTTCTAGTAGTGGATCTGCAGATAAAGGCAACTGCTCTACATATAAGTGACCTATCTTCTTGAAACCATCAGATCCCAGTGAGACCATCTCCTGAAGAGCCCAGCTGGAACACAGGCAGTAGTACAGTATCTGCCCTCACACATACAAGTCATTTCAGCAACATTTTTCATGCCCATGTTCGCTTTCCTCTTCCTTCTGGCTATGAGTCAGCAGCTAGGCTTGAAACCTCTGTCCTTCATCACTGAGAGAGATGTAGACATCACCCCAGCAGTGCCTTAATCTTCTGTAGCAACCAGAGCAGAGCCTGTCAGCCACTGAGTTTGCTGTGACTCCTGTTTGATCCCCGCCTCCTATAATCCACTGTCGGCTGGCAGTGAAGGATTTCATGCAAGGATTTCTGCTTTGGGCACTGAAGTGCAGACAGGTGCCTAGAGGCAGAGGTGGCTGGGAGCCATGTGCCATGTCCCAGCACTGCCAGTGTCCAGGGCTGGTGGCAGGACTGAGTGAATCAGGAGATACTTCAAGGCAAATGCTGCTGGTTCACCAGAGCACTCAGCCTGTGGCTGCCCTAGGAGAGCTGCTGGCATCCTTCCCTTTGCCAGCTGCTCCTGGGGCATCCCCTTCTCTCATCCCCTTTTGCCATCCTGTGTGAAACCCTGCAGGTGTTCAAAAAACTTGTAGACATGGCACTTTGGGCCATGGTTTAATGGCCCAGGTGTTGTTACACTGACAGTTGGACTCAATGATCTTAGAGACCTTTTCCAACTGCGACAACTCCGTGATTCACCCAGCTGACTGTGCCCTCTCTGGCCCAGGCTGAAGAGGAGCAAAGAAAGCAGAGGAGCTGGCTTCAACTCCCCAAGTGCCCAGCTCACATGGGCACACACTCCCCTGGGCTTGCAGTGTGCAGCTCATCAGAAATCCCCTCAGATCTCCAAGACACCCAGCTGTCCCCCGAGGTAATGGGTCCTGGGCCTGCCTGTCACTCACTGTCCCCTCCAATTTCCCTGCTAGCTGTCCTCCTGCTGGAGGCAGCCAGGATGCAAGTCCTGTGCTCCATGGGTAATTACAGCCCTGCAGCTCTCTCTGCAGCCTTTCAGCCTCAGACACCCAGCACTATTTCCAGGCAAGCCCTGGGCACCCCAGCTTGGTCTGCTGCTTTAAGAGCAAAGTCGTTATGAAAATGTCCTGCATTGCATAAGAGGAGAGGGCCAGCAGAGATCTCCTGGCCTGTGACAGGCAGCCCCACTGCACAGAGACTCTCTTGCTCAGGGAATTCCAGCCCCAAAACACTTTCAGCCTCCTGGCCTCCCTGCTGCTGCTGAAACGCTGTTCCAGGTCCTTGCACTGGAAGGTAGGAAGCTCCTTCTAATTTCCAACCTCAGTGTACCCATGTCCCAGCTTGTGATAATTCATTCTTCTGCCAGCATTGTCCTCAGGCTTAAACTCAATGTCAAACCCCTTTGTTAACACAGAGTTAATGTTGCTTGGTGATAGCTCATTCCCTCCCAGAACATTATGTTCATCAAAACACAGACTTGTGGAAACCCAGGACATTTAGAGTTAAAGTACATGCCCAGGCAACCTTCCTTCTGCTCCTTTGGAGCTGGCAGCTGCCAGAAAGTTCTCCCAGCTCTCTGCATTCACTGCATCAAGTGTAAAGTGTTCTGGGGTGGCTGAAGGGAGCATTACATGGGGGACAGTGCAGGACTGGGAGCACCAGAGGGGATGAGAAATGAGAGGAGAGCAAGGGGAAAGGAGAGACTAGGGGCAGACAGTGAGGTGTACCTGACTCCCATCTCTGTGCCAAAAGGCAAAGTGTTTCTGTCCATGGGACACCCAGGCACTCTCAGTGCAGTGCTTTCAAGGACAGGAGATGATTATGTGCAAGAAGTAGGGGGAAGGACAGAAGGAGATGATTATGTGCAAGAAGCAGGGGGATCCTGTAGCAGAAACAGTGTGGCTAGAAGGGCTAGTGAAGTGATGGTCCCCCTGGGAAGTGATCTTCCTCAATGGTGAGGCCACATCTCAAGTGATGGGCTCTGATTCCTCACTACAAGGACTCTGAGGTGCTGGAGTTTGTCCAAAGAAGGGCAATAAAGCTGGTGAAGGGTCTGGAGAACAGGTCTGGTGAGGAGCAGCTGAAGGAACTGGGGTTGTTTAACTTGGAGAAAAAGAGGCTAAAGGGAGACCTCATTGCTCTCTACAACCCCCTGAAGGGAGGCTGGAAATAGGTGGGGTCAGTCTGTTCTCCCAGGTAACAAGCAATAAGGCAAGAGAAAATAGCCTTAACTTGTGCCAGAGTGGGGTTAAATTGGATATTAGAAAAAAAACAACCTTCACTGAAAGGGTTGTCAAGCCCTGAAAGAGGCTGCCCAGAGCAGGATGGAGCTGGTAAGGGGAAGAAAGACATGATGGTGGGGAAACTGTCTGTAGCTTGCTCTCCTTCTCCTGAGGAACTGCCTCCTCCTGCCATATGGCTCCACGCCTTGCCTGCTGGAGAAGAAGTGGTGTCCAGGTATGTGACATAGGTTGGGAAACAGTGGAAAGCTTGCACGATGTGCTGTGACTAGGTAATACTGCTGCTGAGCTTAGCTCTTTGGGAACCACAGCATGAGGTAATCCTGGGGGATAAGCTGCCCTCAGTACAGGGAGAGGAAGTAAGGCAGCTGGTGAGTTTTCGGTGATGATGCTGTAAACAAATGTGAAAAATTACTTCCCTGAACATTATGTTTAGCTGGAACTTGGGAGCCCTGACCAAAGGGATTTGCTCCAGACACTGGGAAAGCTCTGGGATACAACAAAGGGGCAAGAGCTGCTGAAACCTGAAAAGCCACACACAGTGCTGAAGGCCAAGCCTGTTACTCTGAAAACCTCTCAGTGTGTCTAGGTCTGTAATGAATTCCAGAGAGTTTCAAGGGGTACAGGCTCCATGCATCCCTGATGTTACAGACTGCTAAACCACTTGTAGCAGCCTCTGCTTCTGGGCTTCTGGCACTTGGCCAAGGTGCTCCTGGCAGACCCTGTTATCCCCAGAACCCCAACAGCAGACTATTTGTCTGACATTAGGGTTTATCCTGGCTGGATCTGCTTCCTGCCCCTCCAGCTTGCACAGCCCCAAGCCCCTCTGTGGCAGCCTCTTTGCTCATCCCTGTTAGGTGGATGAACAGGCTTCTCCTCCAATGTGTACTTCAACCCTGAAAGAACCCCACTCCAGCCTCAGTTCATCAGGAAGATCACGTTGAGCCCATCAGACCTCACTGTCTGACAGGGTAACTGCCCTCCCAGACACGGGAGGATGGAGCATTTGTGACACATCTTGACTTTGAGGCTTTTGATGCAGCAAAAGGCACTAAAGTCTCACACACAAACTAGGGGAAACCCCACGGCTGGAGCTGCCAAAAGGTGCACCCAACTGCCAAGGAGGATGTGCATCTGTCTGGGGAGATTGCACTGTCAGAGTGCAAAGGCACTTTCCAATGGGCTGTGGGTATCAGCAGATTCATTTTCATCAGGGAAAGCTTCAGCTGGGTGATAGGAAAAGCTTTTAAAGCACCTAGCAATAAAATGCTGGCCTAGATTGGCCAAGGGAGCCCTGTCACTGGAGGCTGTCAAGAACAGGTTCAACAAACATCTGTCAGGGATGAGTTGTGCTTATTTCATCTTGTCTCTGGGTCAGGAGGATGAATTAGATGATTGCCCAAGGTCTCGTCCCAATTTCATTCCCCACAATTAAATTAAATAAATCTCAGAAATCATTGGCAGAAGCAGGCCACAGCAAGCTGTACTCACTGTGTTCCCCCCACCCTGAGTCAGGCATTAGGTGAGCACTGCCCAGGAGCTCTCCAGGTGTAACCCAGATGTGAGACCAATCTCTTGTCCCTCTGCTGCTGAGAACCATCCCAGTGAAACCCTTTCGGCTCTGCTGCCCTCACAAGCATGTGTAGAACGTTTAGTTCAGACAGGCTTTGGTGCATCGTGTGCTGGTTACCAGCTATGAAACCAGCCCTGAGCAACCTGCTCTAGTGGAAGGTGGATGTTGGAACTAGAGGGATGTTAGGAACAAGTTCTGCACCATGAGGGTAGTGGAACACTGGAACAGTGAGATGGTTTGAAACTGTCTTTTTAATTTTTCTTTGCAAAGTTCAAGCAGAGAAAGTGCAAGAATGTAAATAAGTCACTATTGGGTGTCAGAAAACAAAATAATGATTGTTCTAAATGCTTCCATTGGAGAGAGAGAAATATTTAAGAACCATTTTTCAAAACAAAGCTGGGGCAGTCTGCAGTCGGAGTGGGGAGTTCGCTTCCTTGCTAGGGTGTCTGGCTGCTGCTGCTTCTTCTCTTCTGGCTGAAGACAACACACTGACCTCGGTGAGCTAAGGTAACAACTTTCTGCTTTTAACTAACTCTGCTTTCTGCCAGGGGGGCCTGGGGCTGAGGCCCCTTGGGAAGTCCCCTCAGGGGAAGCAAAGGCAGCTTGGTTGTGCTTTTCTGTTGATTGTATATATTTGTAAATGTTGTGACTTGTGTATATTTGTACATATTCGTTGCATTTCATCATAGATTGCAGATTTGCTTGTGAATACAGCCTCTCATTTGCTTCCAGACTGAACTAGCTGGTTATTGTTGGTGTGGGGGGAATTTCAGCTTACACTGACACAGGGAGGTAGTTGAGACCCCATCTCTGGAGTGAGGTGAGGCTTGACAGGGCTTTGGCCAACCTGATCTAGTGGAGGATGCCCCTGCTTACTGCAGAGGGCTTGGACTAGATGACCTTTGGAGGTCCCTTCCAACCAATTCTATAAACTAGATGCTCTTCAACCCAAACCATTCTATGAATTTCTCCAAAGGACCAAGTCTTTGCTGAGTTGCTGGGTTTATAAATTTCCTTCCTCAGAGGGCTTATGGCAGTGGGTGTTATGTGGGAGAGACATCAAGAAGTCACCTGCACAAAGACAGGATTTTTTTCTGATCTTTTTACCCTTTATGGAAAAAACTCTTTGGGGGATGGAGCAGAGAAATGTGGGCTTGTGTTCAGCACCTCCTTTCTTACAGCACTGTGTTTGTGGTGCTGACCTTCTCTGCCTGCCAAGGAAGCACACTGCAGGGAGAGGTAAATCTATGAAGCCTTAAAAAGAGCCAAACTCTGAAGGGAAAGGGACAGCCTGGCTCAGGAGCAGCTGAGCTCCTTCCCTTCTGTGATGGCTCATTTCGCTGGGCACATGCCCGTACATAAAATGGATTTCCAGAGAGAAGCCAACCCCTCTCCACATCCACTCACACAGCACGCAGGGGGAGGCACGGAGACAGCCTTTGTTATTCTGACTCCCCTACACTGCTGCCAGCCCTGAGCCCACTCCTGACCACGGGTGACAAATTGTATGTAGCATCCCAAATAAGATTACCATAATGATCTCTTTAAGGCTGTTGTCTTCGTGAGCGCGTCACGTCACGGCTTCGTAATCACCTCATGAATGACGAATGCACCCAGAGCTGCCTTTCCTTCTGTCATTTCCAACCACTGAGTCCCTGTCTGCAAGAGACATTGCTGCTAGCAGGAGCAGAGAACAGGACCTCACACTTCTCTGCTCCAGACTGTGAGTAATTCTTCTAAACACATTTAATCAGCAAACTTCCTCTCCGTGCTGCTTTTTTTGCTGAGCCAGAGCCATTACTACAAGTAGAATTATTCCCAAGGCCAGTAACATTCCTTAAAAGTTCCCTTTTGACTCCACACATCATCTGCCTTTCCCCAGCATTTTACCCATCCACAATTCTCCTAATAATTCCTTTTGCTTCACCTCATCCAGCTGTCTGCCAGCCTTTGCTGTATCAAATGCCCTGCTGAAAGGTAGCGA
The DNA here is from genome assembly GCF_027791375.1 of Indicator indicator. NCBI lineage: Eukaryota > Metazoa > Chordata > Aves > Piciformes > Indicatoridae > Indicator > Indicator indicator. Next base: position 18,026,574 of record NC_072023.1, read on the forward strand.
GATTAGCTTTACCAATTTCTTTGTTTTCATCCAGGTGAGGAAAAGCAAAAGGAGGCAAAGAAAAGGATCAAGTTAAGGGCACACAGTGCCTCTGTTGATAAACCCATTCTGTATTTGATTCCATTTTCCACTTACTGCTCTAGCTTTAATTTTGTTTTCCTTCTGTAATTTGTTCTTAACCTTACGCTCTGTTGAGACTAGACTAATGGGTTTGCCACTGCCCAGAGTACTTTGTTTTCTCTCTCCCTGAAATATAGCTCCCTTTTTCCTGCCCTGGCATGCTTACCCTTCATTTGATGGATATGCTGCAAATCTTTGCTCCCTAAACTGCAGTTTCCTAAGCCAGTTTTGAGAAAACACAAGGGTAGAGGTGAGCTGGCGAGCTCCAGTCTTGCTGCAATACAGCTTCTCCAGCTTGGCTCCTGCCTTACTGGAATGATTTACTGCTCTTCACCTTTTCTTCTATGCTCTTCTCCCACCTTTCTCAACCTCACCCTTCTTACTGAGAAACGATACAAGGCAGCTGTAAAGACCTGCAGGTGCTTTAGCAGCACTATAGTGAACATCAAAAGTGGTGTGAGGAGCACATGAGCCAAGCACCTACCACTCTGCTGGGCTGGGGGACTCAATGCTCCATGCTAGGCTAGCAGGGAGGTGTGGTTCACAACAAGGGGAACTTGTGAACTGACTGAATGAGAACAGAGATCTCCTGAAACTCATGACAGGTTTTCTGACTGCAGAGCAACATGCAGACACCCAGCTGAAGAATGGGAAGGAATTACTAAAGTTTCTCTGCTCCTGAAGAGATGAAGCTGGAGTGTGTGGAGGATCTCTGTGTGCTGCAATACCAGCTTAGATGGCATTTCAATGATTGCTGCTGTTCAGAAGAACATGGATGTCACAGCTTAAGGACTCATACAATGGTTTAGGTTGGAAGGGACCTTGGAGATCACCCAGTTCCAACTCCACTGCCATGGGAAGGGAAACCTTCCAGTAGACCATGTGGCTCAAGGCCTCATCCAACCTGACCTTGAACACCTCCAGGGAGGGGGCATCCACAGCCTCCCTGGGCAACCTCTTCCAGTGTCTCACCACCCTCACTGGAAAGAATTTCTTCTTCTGTCTTCTTTTACTGACTCCAACATTGATGCCTCCAACACCTGTGTTCACCCTCTTCTGTCCTAATCTCCAGTCTCAATCTGCCCTCCTCAAGCTTCAATCCATTCCCTCTTGTCCTGTCACTACAAGCCCTTGTAAAAAGTCCCTTCCTGGCTTTCTTGCAGGCCCTTCCAGGTTCTGGAAGGCTGCTCTGAGGTCTCCTTGGAGCCTTCTCTTCTCCAGGCTGAACAGCCCCAACTCTCTCAGCCTGTTCCCATAGGGGAGGTTCTCCAGCCCTCTGATCATCTTCATTACCTCACTCCATGTCCCTCTTATGCTGGGGGTACCAGAACTGGACACAGTGCTCCAGGTGGGGCCTCAGAGCAGTGGGGCAGAATCCCCTCCCTGTGCTGCTGCTCTCCCTGCTTTGGATGCAGCCCAGCACACAGCTGCCTTCTGGGCTGCCAGTGACCATTGCTGGTTCCTGGGGAGTTTGTCACCAACTGACACCCCCAAGTCTTTCTCCTCCAGATTGTGAGATTCACCCCCAAACCCTGCTAGGAGATTTAGCTATTTAGTTAGGAGATTTGGAATAGAATAAGATGGGTCAAGTAGGGCTACAGAGTGGGCAAGCAAGTTGGAGAAGAGATGTTCATGCAGGAGAGCATCAGAGATGCTGACACTTCTGTCAGCATAAATGCAGAGGCTCATGTCAGATCAGCAGCACAAAAACACTGACATGCATCAAAAAAAGCCAGGTGGGAAGTGATCTGCAGAAGTCCCTAGTCCAATACCCTGTTCACAGCAGGCTAACGCCAAAGCTAGAACAGGTTGATCAGGGATTTGTTCACACAACTTCTGAACACAGAACACAACCATAGAGTCACTAAGGCTGGAAAACAGCTCCAAGATCATCAAGTCCAACCATCAACCCAAACCCACCATGTCCTGAAGTGCCTTGTTTACACGGCTTTTGACCACCTCCAGGCATGGTGACTCCAGCACTTCCCTGGATAGCAATTTCCAATCTTTGACCTTTCTTTCAGTAAAGCTTCTTCTAAAGTCCTACTTAAACCTTCCCTGGCACAACTTGAAGACATTTCCTCTCCTTCTGTCACCTGATACTAGGGAGAAGAGGTCAACCTTCACCTCACTCCAGCCTCCTTTCAGGAAGCTGTAAAGAGCCAGAAGGTGTCCCCTCAGCCTCCTTTTCTCCAGGCTAAACTACCCCAGCTCCCTCAGCTGCTCCTCACCAGACCTGTTCTCCACACCCTTCACCAGCTTTGTTGCCCTTCTCTGGACCCATTCCAGCACCTCAATGTCCTTCTTGGAGTGAGGATCTCCAAGGATGGAGATTCCCCATTCTTTCCAGACACTTTTTCCACTCCTGAACTGCTCTCACAGGGAAGAAATTTTCCCTTCTAGATGTTTTGAATTTCCTTTGTTGCCACTTGTGTCCATTGTGTCTCTGCCTTCTCAGAGGCTGGCTCCAGCTTCTCCACACATTTCCTTTAGGTAGAAAAAGACAGCAATTAGCTGCCCCCTTGGCCTTCTCTTTTCAACTGATTCAGCTCTTCCTGCCTTCTCCATTTTGTGCTGCAGCCTTCTCCTGGTGAGGCCCTTTTGCTGGCCATGCTGCAGTTTGTCCCTGTGCATGCTGTACTGAGGAGTCAGTCCCTGGCATAAATCTTCCCCGTGGGGCTCACACCTCTCCAGTGAATGGGAATAATCATTCCCCTTGATCTGCTGAACACGCTTTGCTTCATGCAGCATAGGCTGCAGGGATCCTTCACTGCTTGAAGGACTCACTCCTGAATCATGTTCAGAACACTTCTTCAGACTTTTTGTGGTGGTCTAATCAAATCAGTTTTGGCTTAAGCCTGTTGGGGTTGATGATGCAGAGAAGCTGTTACCCTGCTGGAACTGGCCAGCTCTGGAGTGCTTTGGCTGTGACCATGCAAGAGGGATGTCCCCTCAGGCACTTCTGAGGTGATTGTGATTTCTGCCCTGTGCTGAAGTTCCCGAGGCACAGCCCCTCTGTCTGTCTTTGCACATAGAATTGTTTGGGTTGGAAGGGACCTCCAAAGCTCATCCAGTCCAACCCCCCTGCAGTCAGCAGGGACATCCTCCACTAGATCAGCTTGCTCAGAGCCTTGTCCAGCCTAACCTTGAGTATCTCCAGGGATGGGGCCTCAGTAACCTCCCTGGGCAACCTGTTGCAGTGTTCCAGCAACCTCATGGTGCACAACTTGTTCCTAACATCCAATCTAAATCTGTTCTTCTCTCATTTCAAACCATTGCCCCTTGTCCTATTCCTGCAGGCCTTTGCAAACAGTCCCTCTGCAGCCTTCTTGTAGCTCCCTTCACGTACTTGAACGCTGCTCTAAGGTCTCCCTGAAGTCTCCTCCAGACTGAACAACCTCAGCTCCCTCAGCCTGTCCTCATAGCAGAGGTGCTCCAGACCCCTGAACATCTTCATGGCCCTCCTCTGGACCCTCTCCATCAGGTCCATATCCTTCATGTGTTGAGGGCTCCAGAGATGGACATAGAACTCTGGGTGAGGTCTCAGCAAGAGCAGAGCAGAGAGGCAGAATCCCCTCTCTCCATCTCTGGCCATGCTGCTTTTGATGCAGCCCAGGCTGCTGTTGGCCTTCTGGGCTGCAAGTGCCCATTGCTGGCTCATGTTCAGCTCCTCACCCAGCAGCACCCCCCAGTGCTTTTCTGCAGGGCTGCTCTCAATCTCATCCTCCCTCAGCCTGGATTGATATCTAGGCTTGCCCTGACTTAGGTGCAAGACCTTGGACTTTGCCTTATTGATCCTCATCCAGCAATATGTTTTTTATTCACCCAGTAATACTTTCTCCTCCTTCCAAATGATAGGATTTGTAGCAGAAGGTTTGCTGAGTAGGTGCCCTTACTAGAGTAGCCAAACGAACTCAGTCTGTAGCTGAGTTGGTCAGTCCTGGTGGGTTAGCATGACCCTGCTCAACAGGGACTCCCACACTCATTTCTAGAGCAACCTGCTTTTTTAAGTTTTTAATTTTTCAGTGAAAAAGATTGTTGTCACATATGCCTCTAATTCCAAAAGATGTCCAGGTGTATGATTCCTGCTCTTTGCCAACAACAGAGTAGATGCCACTGAAATGCAATGGCTCAGGCAAGACACATGTGCAGGTTAAGGCACATTACAGCTCTCTGCCTCCTGGTCAGGTACCCCCCACTAATTCAGCTACCACTACAGACAACTTACTGAACACATCAGGCCAGGTCCACCAGCACCTAAATACCAGGCAAGCAGGATCCCATGAACACTCCAGGCTTGGGGAAGAGTGGCTGGAAAGCTGCCCAGCAGGGAAAGACCTGGGGGTGTCGATTGACAGATGGATGGAGATGAACCAGGTGGCCAAGAAGGCCACCATCATCCTGGTCAGGATCAGTGATAGTGTGACCAGCAGGACCAGAGCAGGGATTGTGCCTCTGTACTCAGCACTGGGGAGACCACACCTTGAGGACTGGGTTCAGTTTTGAGGCACTCACTCCAAGAATGACATCGAGGTGCTGGAGAGGGTCCAGAGAAGGGCAACAAAGCTGGTGAAGGGTCTGGAAAACAGGGCTGGTGAGGAGTGGCTGAGGGAACTGGGCTTGTTTAGCCTGGAGAAAAGGAGGCTGAGGGGAGACCTCATTGCTCTCTACAACTCCCTGAAAAGAGGTTGGAGTGAGGTGGGGATTTGGCCTCTTCTCCCTGATAGGAGGAGAGGAAATGGCCTCAAGTGGTCCTAGGGGAGGTTTAGGTTGAACATTAGAAGAAAGTTCTTGACTGAAAGGGTTCTCAAACATTGGCACAGGCTGCCCAGGGAGGTGAAAGATGCTGAGCTGTGGTGCTGAGTGAGATGGTTTAGTAGCAGCCTTTGTAGAACTAGAGAATGGTTGGACTTGATGATCTTAAAGGTCTTTTTTTTTCCCTACCAAAACAATTCCATGGCTCTATAAAATATCACCAATATTATTGGGACAGCCACTATGAACACCTCAAATTGCACACAGACTGCAGTCAAAAGGTGTGCAAACAGAGCATGCAGTGGTACCAAAAGCTGGTGGTCTGTAACCACTATTGATGGCCCAGAGGTGGGTACTCTACCTTAGGCTGGTGAGGAAGGAGAGAGATAAAGATATCAGGGCAACAGCAAAAAGAAGAGCTGAGGTGGGACCATGATGTGATTGCGGAGGAGGCAAGTCAAGGATGGAAGATGGAACAGGCAGCTGGCATGGCATTGTGTGTTTGCCACCCTCCCGGGTTAAAGCTGTGGAGCTTGTTACAGAGGCTGTGAGAGTGCAGCTGCCGTGGCAGCTTTGGGCTTAGCTGGCTCCCTGCACACACGTTCCCTGCCGAGGCGGTCAGGAGCCGGTGCTCTCAGCAGGAGGTGGGCACCCGGCTGTGCTATTTGCATGCTCCTGCTTGCAGGAGGGAGGCCCCCACTACCCTCCACCTACCGCGTCCTCCAGGGCTGGTACCGCGCACAGCTGCCTCCTTTTCTTGCTGCACAATTGCAGACCTCTCTCAGTGCCCCCCTGTCCAGCTGCCAGCACAGGCTGCAGTGTTGCAGGGTGAACTCCATGGCTGGTGCAGCCTGGCTGCCTCTCCTCACGCAGCTCTGAGCCCTGAGCTGGTGTGCTCTCAACAAGAAGTTGCACAGATGGAGGCTGTACCAAAGCTGAGTTTATTTAAAGGAATGAGCCAGTCTGGAAGCAGCCAGTGGGCTTGGGGTAAGGAGGACACTTCTTCAACCCCAGGGCTGCCCACATTGCTCCTCCTGCCCCCAGCACGAGCAATTACACCCAGGTTTTGAACAGTCCTCAGCTGAGCCCAGCTGGTAGATGTCATGAAATGCCAGCCAAAGCACATAGATGTGGGACATGTGGCACATCTCACCAGGAAGAAATCCACGGTGGTGGTCAGCACCATGACCACTGGGACATATTTTAATGGCCATGGTGGTGGTGGTAGGTTGACAGTTGGGCTCGATGATCTTTGAGGTCTTTTCCAGCTGAAACAGTTCTATGATTCTAGGATGCTCTTCCCCTGCCGTAGAGAAGGAGCAAGGGCAGGCAGGATAAAGAAAGGGGGGGGGATAAAGAAAGGGGGGGGGATAAATAAAGGGGGGGGGGAGGGTGGGGGAACAGAAAGCTGGGAAAGAAGGTAAAGAGCTCAGCTGTACTCTCCAGAGACACACAGCCTTGTTTCTCTGATTTTGCCTCCTCCCAAGAAAAGGAGATAAGAGAAATCAAGTGTCTGTGACAGATGTTAGTCACACTGCCTCACATGCTGCTGAAGGGTGCTCAGCAGTGCGGGCTGGGAGGGGGAGCAGAAACCTCTAGGCAGGGTAAGAAGATGTTAACCACTCCTCAGCTGGGAATTATGATTTCTCCCTATCTGCTGTAGGACATTCTGACAAGCTCTCCCAGTTACCAAGTCCAGCCCAGCCCTCTTCTTGGAGAAGACTCTCAGTCTTCTTTACAAGAAGCACGTAGAGAGGAAAGAGGAGAACTGAGAGGCTACAGAGCACTCTGGGGCAAAGAGGAGGCAAAAGAACCATCAGTGCCAGGCCAGAGTTCCTCTTCCAAGGCACAGGACTGAATACATTTGCCGTGTTGCAGAATGAGGAGAGAAATGTCACCTTCAGAGGTGATCTGACAATTACAAAAATAAATTGCATAGAGGAGATGAAAAAAGAAAGAGATGAGCATTTGTGAATATTCATGAGCAAGTCAACCTCTCCCCCCCACCCCCAAATTAACAAGGAAGTTAATTTCCAAACTGATTAGGCTGCCAACTCCTTTTATTTAAATAAATCAACAATTGCCTGTTGAAGAACATGGAGCTAATCCTGGCTCCTCCCAGGAGGAAGTTTTGTGCTGCCTGGGATGACCAATACCCCAGCACCTTGTGTGGACAAGCAGGCACTGTGGCTTCCAGCCACCTGCCTCTCAGCCACCAGGAGATTTCCTTTTGCCCACTGCTCCAGATGCTGCGGTTTCATGATCACCCGAGTCCATCTGGCTGCTCCAGTCCTGCCCTCCCTGCTCCCACCTCTGAAAAGCTGCTCCAGCATGCCAAGCTGGCTGAAGACTCATGCAACAACTAGGAAAATAAGATTCCTCCCAAGTCAGAGCCCTGAAGTGGCTCAGCCAACTTGCCTAGTGAGCACCAACAGGTGAAGGAAACCTAAGCTGACCTGGAGGGTGGGTCCAGTGCCAAAGTTAGCCCTGCTATGAGGGGTGAAGTAGAAGATGTCTAAATCACAGAATCACAGAATGATAGGGGTTGGAAGGGACTTTAGAAGATTATCCAGTCCAACCCCAGCTAGAGCAGGATCACCCAGAGTAAATCACATAGGAACACACCCAGGAGGGTTTGGAATGCCAACGGAGACTCCACAACCTCTCTGGGAAGCCTGGTCCAGTGCTCTGCCACCCTCAAAGTGTAGAATTCTTTCCTTTTGTTTACATGGATCCTCTTATGTTCCAGTTTGTGCCCACTGCCCCTCACCCTGAGGTCTAAAGGCCTCTTTCTACCAAAATTGTCAGTGTAAGCCAGGGTGAAGCTGCAGCAGCCAGGCAGACTTGGTGATCTTGTGGGCTGCCTCCTGTTTGCTGTGGGGGTGATCAGCCAGTGTGTATTGGTGATCTTGTGGGCTGCCTCCTGTTTGCTGTGGGGGTGATCAGCCAGTGTGTATTGGTGATCTTGTGGGCTGCCTCCTGTTTGCTGTGGGGGCGATCAGCCAGTGTGTATTGGTGATCTTGTAGGCTGCCTCCTGTTTGCTGTGGGGGTGACCAGCCAGTGTGTATTGGTGATCTTGTAGGCTGCCTCCTGTTTGCTGTGGGGTTGATCAGCCAGTGTGGCTTGACAATCACATGGAGCACCTGTGTCATCTGCTGGAACAGCCTCATGCCTTCTCCTGTACCATGGCCAAGGCTGAGAGGCCTGCCTGCTGCTTTGAGCACAGTAAGTCACGCTGCGCAGCAACATGCCTGTTAGTGCCAGCACACGGGAGACACCAGGAAACTGCCAGCCAAAACTGGCTCTGTGAAATGGAATTCTGAATGAGTGAGAATGAGGGTGAGCTTCAGCCCTCCCTGGAGTCAAGTTGTGAACAGTTACAAATAAAAATATTAATATTTGAGTGTGGTTATACAGAGCCACTGGCCTGCCAACTGTGGGAGAGGGTTACCCTACTCCCCTCCATGCCTGGCCTTGCTCTCCTGTCCCCTACAATCCTTGTCTGACAGAAATGATTGTTTGCAAACCAGCTGAAAAACAGCTTGCCAAGAGTCCTTCCTGTTGGGTTACCATGCTGAAGGCGTTCAGCATTTGGCCAGGGCAGTGCTAGTAACAGCAGGCACCACGTGGCTGATAGAACCATCCCCAGGTGATGGTGGTGACCCATTGGGTCAACTCATCTGCACCAACCCACGCTGCCCCATCTCGCTGGGCTGCCACAGGTGCCCGAGCTAAGCTAGTGACACCCTCCTGCACTGTCACCAGCCCTGGCTCCAGCTGAACTTTCTGTAGAGCCACCAGGCACACCAGGCAAATGGGAAGCTGGGCCGTGGTGAAGCCAGCACTTTCTGCCAGCTCGGCAGGCTAAAGTCACACCTCGGTGGGGTGGTCTCGGCGGGGCGGGAAGGCGGCGTGGCTGGAGAGGCAGAGGCCCGGTGGCCACTACTGCGGCACAACCCTCACGCCCGCCCCAAGGGTCACCTCGGCCGAGACCTGCAGCAGGGCTAATGACACCCGCCCGGCCGGCAGGCGAGGCCGGCGGGCCGTGAAGCGCGGAGGTGGCGGCCAAACGGTGGATAAGGTCTGATGAATATTCATGATGGCGGCCGCCCCGCACCGCGCACGTCTCGCCGGGAAGCGCCGCCTGCCTCGGCCGGAAGCTGGCTCGCGCCCGCCGCACAGCCACTTCCGCCCTTCCTCCCGCCCGTGCCCCTCGCACTTCCGGTAAGCGCGCGCGCCCGCCGCCGCCGCCGCCACACGGTCCTAGCTTCCGGCCCGGCTTGGCCGCCTGCAGCTACTCCGTTAAGGGAAAACCTGCCCCGGGCCAGCGGCCGCCTCCTGCTCCGCCTCTTTTACCAAGCGAAGCCGCCGATGACGCCGTTCCGCTCTGTTCGGAGCCCCGGAAGAGCTGAGGCGCGCTCCGCCCCCTGATCCGGAAGCGACTCGCCGCTCCTCTTTCCGGTGAGGAGGCCGCTGCCGCCGGTGGAGTCAGGGTCGGGGTCGCCGCTGGGGGGTGGTGCCCGGTAAATTGCCGGGTGGCGGGTGTGGGAGCCGGGGGAGCCCGGGAGGAGCGGGACTTCCGGGGCCGAAGCGATCCGGAAGCGGAAACGAAGGAGGGCTGTCTGTCTGTATGTCTGTCTGGTCGCCCGCCCGTCCCGGTGTCTGGTGCCAAAGCGCGCTCAGGGGCTCCGTCGCGGGTAGCTGAGCCGTGGACCAGCCCCGCGGGGGACGGCAAGGCGGCGCGTCCCGTCCTCAGGCGCCGCCGCCGCCGCCTTGTGCGTGCGGGGCCCCGCGGGGGGAGGTGGGTCCGGGCCCCTCCTACCATCCCGGGCGATCCCTGCGGGGAGCCTGCTTCCCAGCTCATGGCTTTTCCCCCAGGGGCTAGATGTGGCCGGCGGGTCTGGGGGCCCCGCGTTGCGCCGGCCGCTGTCATGCGAGGCCGCGGGCGCTCCGGTAACCCTGGCGGTTTGTTTGCAGAGACGGCCCTGGAAGGAGGAGAAATGCAAGAGGAGGGAGAGTGAGAGGGGTAAGGAGCTTCTGGTGTGAGTGACCCCCCTCGCCTCGTGGGCTTCCCCCAGGGTTCAGTGTTGTGGGTGCTTGAGGTGGCTTCTGCTCCGTGGTGCAGGAGAGGGGATTGACCAGCTGAAAGGAACTGAGGCATGGGTTATGGCCCCTGCCAGGCACCTGTTCCAGCAGTTCCTCAGTCACTTGGGGTGCAGGCTATGCATGTGTCAAGCACTAGAGTTGTTCCAGCTCTGGTGTGTGGGTTTGGGATTGAAAACTATGTCCAGCATGTTTGGGATAATCCTGATGTGCATCCAGATGTGATTGTTCTAAAGATGTAACTGCACCTGAATGTTTTGGTGCTTATGAGCTTTGTGGAGACGTTTTTGCATTTGACCTTACAGCCTGGTGGCCTTCAGCATCCTTAGTACTTTGCAGAAATTAAGCCTAAAAGCTTCTTGTTACTGAACAAAGACCTTGGGCAAACATAAAACAACATTGTAAATCATTCTCAGGGCGGAGGGGGGGCACCTTTTGTCAACTGAAGAACCTACACCCAAGAAAACCAAAGCTAGGTGTCTGGAGGATAAAGAAAAGCACCTTAAAAATCAGCCTCTAAATACCTGATTGTGCCTTCCAGAAAACCAGTCTCTACCTCACCTGTGTACTTGCACATGCTTTTGTCTCTCTGTTTATGATTAAAGTGATGACCTGCAAAGAAGTATAAGCCCAGCACGTTAAGTATGTGACTCTGTGAAGTACTCTGAGATCTAAACTCCAGATTCCTTGTCCCTTGTGAGTTCGCTGGTTCACTCGGTTGTATTTTTGGTGTATGTACCTTTGTGGTCTGTACATAGAAGGTGTTTTTGGTTTACATCAGGAGGGTACCTTGACATCTGTCTGATACTAGACTGGTGAATAGGAAGAAGGTCCCATCTCTGGCCCGTTTGTGGAAGCTGGGATGATGAAGGCACTGCAGTGGGAACGTGCTGTGGTACAGGGTTGAAGCTCCAGCCCATGTCTGGTAGTTATAGAGCAATTGGAAGGGTTACGTGCAAAGTTCTGGTGAAGTAAGTGTGAGCAGGGTTAAAGTGGGGGCTGCCAACAGGGGTGCATGTTGTCAAAATGGCCTTCAGCCTAAAACTGGGGTAGGGGAGGGATAGCTTGGGGGTGTTAGGGCAGTAGTTTGGTGGAGGAATCTTCTCTTTGTTTTCTCCTTTTGGAAGACTGGCTTGCTAGTGAGATTGCATGAAAGCTTCCACTCTGACACCATTTCTCCTTTTCCTCCGTGTTCTTATAGCTTCATCACACTTCAGCCTTTCAAGCCAAAAGTTTTGAGGCCTGATATCAGCTCAGGCATGAAAGATTTTTGGATGGGGAGATGGATTCTGAGAGAGTTGAACAAAACCAGTGCAGTCATGTTTTGACAATAAGAGCGTGATTTTGACCTACACACTTTGGAAACTGAGGAAGCAAAAGTTAGGTGAAGTTCTGCTAGGGGACTAGGTGGAGACAGGCAGCCATTGAGTACCCTGTCCTATATTAGTCTGGATTTTAGGATCTGGAAACGGAGTTGCCTTTCATTTCTTGTAGTCTTTAAATGAGACAGCTGTTGTTTAAATTGGCAAGTCCGAATTTTATTTGACAAATGCATCTGATTATGGTGCAAGACTTTGAGTTCCTGCAGAATCAGGTTCACTTTGAAGGTTTTGATTTGGAGGCTTACTTATTTTAAACACAAAACCAAACCAAACCCACCCAAACCCCCACACTTGACAATCCAACCCAAAATTCCCTCTTGCTTCAGCTGGTGCTCAGTTTCCTAGAACTCATTCTGTCTTTGTGTGCCCATCCTTGGGAAGACAACAGCCCTGCTATGAAGTGCTGCATACCTAGGTCTTTGCTGTGGATAGTGTCCTCAGTTTAGCTCAGAAAAGAAAGCAGAGGAAGGAAGGAAAGAGCCTTGCCCCATCAGATTCTGATCGAATCACAGCAAGGTAAATGGCAGTAATTCAGTCAGGCAACTGGCAGTCTGACTGCATGCCACCGAGGCAGGGTAAATAATTCATCCTCAGGTGTGCTTATTGGTTGACTTGGAATGAGCAAGCAGGCAGGAATACCTGGCTTTGCTGTTGTGTGAGCAATTCATAAAACCAAAATTATCAGGTAATTTGGTTCATTTAAATACCTCTTCTCTATGGAGAGAAAAAAAAATTCTCTTTGCATTTTGGCTTGCACTCAGCAAATTCCACATGTATTTATTCTGCCCTAATATGCTTTTGGAGAGTAAAGTGTTTGATGCTTCTTGGGGCATGCTCCACAGCTTATCTGATGATTGAGACAGGCCCTTCAGAAACAATATTTACTCACTAATTAGACTGCTGCCACATCACAACAGAAATAGGAGTGGGACAATTTGCAGGTAGCTGCATGTGAAACCAACAGTGCTTGCTTTCTCTAGGCAACTTGTTCTGCCAGGTGTTCTCCAAGCCTAGTTTGTATCCTATGTTTTACCTACCAGTTTCATCCTGTTTATTTGGGAATTAGGTCCATCTTTTTGCTTCAGGGTTTATTTCTTTAGTTTTTGAATAGTGTTTTCACAAGCAGAACAAACTGTGCTGTTACACAGAGGAATGGAAAGGACTTCTCCCACCCAGTGTTCCTAAAGAGATTAGGAGATTCATAGAATACCAGGTTGGAAGGGACCTCAAGGATCATCTAGTCCAACCTTTCAGGGTAAGAATATAATTTAAATGAGATAAAGAGGACCAGTTAGACAGCAAAATGTAGCCCTCTGAAGACTTTTGCTGTTCAGCTGGTCCTCTGCCTGCATGGAGAGTTGAGAGGTAGCAGTGGGCATTTGACCCAGGACCGAATTCTACTGAATTTCAAGATTGGAATGAAACGAGCAACAGAGAGCAGTGACATGGTCTCACTTGGAAATAAAGCAGCTCAGGAGCAGGGCAGTCAAGCTCTTTTCCTACTGCCTAGTCTCATTGAATGGGAATGGAGGATCTTGTCTTTCAGGAGTATTGAGAGGTAGTTCTGGGTTTTCTCACAAGAGAGTGGAGCTGAGGTGGTCAAAGTGGTGGGCAGCAGGAAGTTAGGAGCACTGAGTTTGACTTCTTGGTGTGCTGTGGCTGTCTGTTATCTTGGGCAAGTCTGTTTCACTCTCTGCCTGTCTTTCTTCCTGCATAACAGAATGCTGATGTCCCCTCACTGCATCTGGGTCCTTAGTGCTGAGTGAGGGTGGAGGGACAGGCAAGGTCCAAATTTGTCCCTGCTGGTGGGGTCAGACTGACAATGAAGAGTCATTTTCAGCTCTATTTGCTTGGTTGCAGATGCACAGACTTTATTTACGTCATGTACTCTGGGTGGATGATGAGCAACTTTGGAGGTGCTCTGGGTTTGTAGTCAGTCATTTGGTTGTTTTGTTTGTTTGTTTGTTTGTTTTTTTTGCATGGAGGAGTACTGGGGCAGGAGGTGTTTGAGGTGGACCTATGCCTGTGGGAATAGCAGACATCTTTTTCCCCTGAAAATAATTTTTGTTTTGGGCAGATAGCTCAAAAGTGGGGAGAAGCTGCTGAAGTCAGAGAGGGGAGGTGAAGGAACTGTCACAGTGCTAGACTGAGTCAGTTCCCTGTTGGAGTCTCTTTGGGTTTAATGTTCTTTTTGTGTGTGTGTCTGTTTGTCTTTCTTCTTCTCCATTCCTCTTCCCTTTCCCCTTCTTCCCCCCTGTGCCCAGCTAGGATGGAAGAATCTCATTTCAACTCCTCCCCGTACTTCTGGCCAGCAGTGCCCACTGTCTCGGGACAGGTAAGATCTTTGTCTTCCCACCTGTGATGCTGCTCTTGCTTTCTGTTAGAAATTCTTCTCTTGCATTTCTTGCTTAGCCAAAGCTGGGAAAAGCTTTGCCAGTGTTCTAAAATCAATTCTTGCCACCCATGTAGATTGAGAACACCATGTTTATTAACAAGATGAAGGAGCAGCTCTTGCCCACAGAGAAGGGTTGCAGCCTGGCTCCCCCCCACTACCCTGCCTTGCTGACAGTACCCACCTCTGTGGCCCTGTCCACCGGCATCACCATGGACTCAGACACCAAGCCGGAGCAGCTGACACCACACAGCCAAGCCCCTGTGACTCAGAACATCACCGTGGTACCAGTGCAGTCTGCTGGACTCATGACAGCAGGTAGGGGACTCCAAAGAGTCAGAGTCACAGAATGGTAGGGACCTCCAAAGGTCATCCAGTCCAACCTCCCTGCCAGAGCAGGATCACCTGGGACAGGTCACACAGGAACACATCCAGGCAGGTTTGGAATGTCTCCAGAGAAGGAGACTCCCCAGCCTCTCTGGGCAGCCTGCTCCAGGGCTCTGGCATCCTCAAAGTGAAGAATTTTTTCCTCATGTTGAGGTGGAACCTCATGGGTTCTGGTTTGTGTCCTCCCAGGGCACCACTGAAAAGAGCCTGGCCCCTTCTTCTTGACACCCACCCTTCAGATACCTGTAAACATTGATCAGATTCCCTCTCAGCAGTGCACTAGGGAAAATCTGGGATGGGGGAACAGGAGGTCTCAGAGACGTCTTTTTGGGCTGTAGATGATTCCTGGCCTTACTGATGGTGTGGACTTGGCATCACTTCACTGTGGGTTTTTAGGCACTCCATCCCTCCATCCAGCCTTCTTTATGGAAGTTTGATTGCCAGCAGGGGAGACTGGGAATGTATTGGGGAGGGTAAACTACATTTTCTGTTTTCATTGTAGTAAAAAGTATAAATTTAGTCAGGAGAAAAGAAGGCTGAGAAGAGACCTTCTCACTCTCTACAACTCCCTGAAAGGAGGTTGGAATGAGGTGGGGCTGGTCTCTTCTCCCTAGTAACAAGTGGTAAGATGAGAGAAAACAGCCTCAGGTTGCCCCAGGGAAGATTTAGGTTGGATGTTAGAAGAAAGTTCTTGACTGAAAGGTTTCTCAACGATGGGAACAGGCTGCCCAGGGAGGTGGTTGAATCCTCATGCCTGGAGGTGGTTGAAAGAGGCAGAGATGTAATGCTGAGGGACACGGTTTAGCACCAGACTTGCTAGAGTTAGGGAATGGATGGACGTGACCTTAAAGGTCTTTTCCAACTTGATCCTTTGATTCTATGAACAGTAGGTGGGTAGAGCTGGATTCTGTGGGGTAAGGAGGTTGGACATGATCACAGATGCAATAACTGACTTCCTCCATCCTTCTTTGGTCTGCAGGTCCAGGTCTGGTGATAACTTCCCCATCAGGTTCCCTGGTGACCACAGCCACCTCTGCCCAAACCTTTCCCATCTCAGCTCCCATGATTGTCTCTGCGCTCCCCCCTGGCTCGCAGGCAGCCCTCCAGGTGGTTCCTGACCTGTCAAAGAAGGGGGCAACCACCCTGTCGGAAGGTGCTGGGGGTGGCGGGGCCGGGGGAGTTGCCCCCAAGCCGCCGCGGGGCCGTAAGAAGAAACGATTGCAGGAGTCAGGGCTGCCGGAGATGAGCGACCCCTTCGTGCTGTCCAACGTGGAGGAGGAGGACCAGCACAAGGATGGCAAGACATACAGGTGAGGAGTGGGGTTAAGCCTTGGCTGCAACACTGCATGGGGATGGGGGTGCATTTAACCCTGTAGAGGGCTATGTGGGGCACCAGAGATCCCTGCCTTTTCCCTGTAGGATTCCTGAGTAGAGAGTCTTTCAGCTGTAAGAAAGAGTTGAGTCTTCTCTAGTCAGGAGTGTTTTCAGGCTGGTTTGTTGACCCAAAACTAAGGATCTCCTTCTTAGTGGACAGCTTTGATTCCCTGAGCAGATGGATGTTAATGTCACTAGGTTAGTTAATGACCAGGATGTTCTAGAGGCTAAACCTTGATGCTAGGGCCGGGTAGTCTGGCTGGTGTAGTGCAGAATGCAGTGCTGTCTGGTGCAGCTCCAGCACTGCTGAGGTAGCTGACAGCCCTCTTGTACCTGAACTAGGACTCCAGTCTGTCCACTGTAAAGATTACAAACTGGAGGCGCACGGAGCAGGAAATTAACTGTGATGCTCGTGTCTGCTCCTGTATGCATTGCCCCTTATGAGCTCTTCCTATTTCAGCATTCCCAACCAAACAGGAAAAAAAATGTATTTCTAAATGAGTTATGAGGGGGTTTCTGAGCCCTGAGGGTATCAGAGAAGAGGGGGAAGAGTTCTGAGCCCTGAGGGTATCAGAGAAGAGGGGGAAGAGTTCTGAGCCCTGAGGTTGGGTTTCTGAGCTTGGAGGGATGTGGTTTGAGTTTTCAAGTGAGTGGAGGGAAAGGGTGAGAATAACTAGAAGGAAATACTTGAGGCTAAGATGCTGTGGGTGTTCTAGAGAAGGTGATAACCAGACAGCAGACAAGTGCTGGGGAAAGAAGCGTGATGGTCTGAGCTGGGAAGCAGGAGCATGTGGGGGTAATTTAGTGATTTAGGGATGATGAAGATCAATAAGAGGCAGAGTAGAAGCAAGATGGAAACAGAAATAGCAGATGATTCCTAGCAGATGATCCTTAGTTCTTCTCAGTTCCCTACCAGGTGCCCATGATCCTGTCTGGAACAGTTTTCCTTTTAGCATCCTAGACCCTCTTTTTTGTACAGATGATTTCTGGAATCATTCGAGTGCCAGCACTAGGAAGGCATCTCCACATCATCAGGCACTGTTGTGTTTTCAGCCACAGCAATTTAAACATGTTTACACTTTTAAACAAATGCAGTTAGCTGGGTAGAAAGCTAAAGCTTGGCTCAGCTTTTATTCTCTTACCCAATGTCCTAGTTCTTCCACTTGGAAAACATCATCAGTGTGTGGTGAAGGAGAGGTGGGGGAGTGTTAGGTAGAGCTTGCTATTTGTAATCCCACCATTTATTTTGGGCCCTGGCCACAATTCCACACTACTCAAGCTGCTTACAGTCTGGGTTGCTAATTAGGTTGTTAAATATGTATTTAGAGGGGACACAATTGGCAGTGAGCACTAGAATTAAAGCTGAACCAAGGCTTTAATTATAGCTCCTTGTTTACTTGGAAGTTTGGAAAAAAAATGTCCAAGACCAGGTGGAGTGACTCAGCAGGAAATTTTCTGAACGTGCAGAGCTCAAGAAAAAGACTTTGCAGGGAAAAACCCAAGGAGTTTGTATCTAGGAACACACAATCAGGAAGATTTCCTGTCCTCGTGTTCAGTCTCAGTGTGGTACCTCTGCCTGCTTCTCCAGTCTCTGCCCCATGCAGGCCTTCCTCTGAGCAGTGCTGAGGTGCAAGGTTGAGATTCATTGAATCCTCCAGGGAGGGTTTCTGCCCTTCTCGGGATCTCGTCTTAGCTGGTGCTTGCTGTAGAATGGGTTGGGTTGGAAGGGACCTCATTGATGAACAGCACTGGTCCCAGTACAGACCCCTGAGGGACACCACTTGTCACCCATCTCCATCTGGACATCCAGCTGCTCGCCACTACCCTTTGGATGCCATCATCCAAACAATTCCTTATCCCCTGCACACTCCACCTATCCAATCCATATCTCTCCAGCTTAGAGAGAAGGCTATTGTGGGGGACTGTGTCAAAGGCCTTACAAAAGTCCAGCTGGATGACATCTGTTGGGATTCCCTAGTCCACTGATGTAGTTCCTCCATTGTAGAAAGCCACCAGGGGCAGGGCTTGTCCTTGGTGCAGCCATGCTGGCTGTCCCCAGTCACTATGTTCTCCATATATACTGTTCCAGTAGAGCTTCTGGGAGGATCTGTTCCGTGCTCTTTCCAGGCACAGAGGAGATGCTGACAGTTTGGTAGTTTCCAGGGTCCTCTTTTTTTACCTTTTTTAGAGAGGCATGCAATGTTTCCCTCTTCCAGTCTCCAGGGATCTCACCTGACTGCCAGGACTTTTCCAGTGTGCCAGTTTGGAACTGAAAATGATTGCTGGAAAAAGGAAAGTGCTGTCTTCTCTAGGAGCTAGGGAAGAGAAAACCTGTGTGAAATACAGTCAGGTTGTTCCTCTGTAACACACATATGAGTACACTTCCAAGTCCAGACTTCAAGGGCTCCTGGGTGCCTTCTTTATTCTAGAGGGTGAGTTGGGTGGTTCCTGCTAGCAGGGTAAGCAGACACAGCCTAGCTAAATTGAGACTGTGGGTGAGGTTCAACTGCTCCTGCTCCCTTCTCAGGCTGGAGGAGGAGTTGCTCATGTATTCAGAGCTCTACATTTGTGGGATTTCATTGATTCTTCTATTCACAGAATGGTAGGGGTTAGAAGGGATCTCTGAAGATCATCCATCCAGCACCCCCACTATAGCAGGAGCACCAAGAGTCAATCACACAGGAACACATCCAGGAGAGTTTGGAATTCCTCCAGAGACAAACTCCACCACCTCTCTGGGCAGCCTGGTTCAGTGCTCTGCCACTGTCAAAGGGAAGACTTTTTTCCTTTGTGTTTAAGTGGAGTCTCCTGTGTTCCAGTTTGTCTCCATTGCCCCTTGTCCTGACACTGGACACCACTGAGGAAAGTCTGGCTTCAGCCTCCTGACACTCACCCTTTAGATACTGATGAATGAGATTCCCAGAGCCTTCTCTTCTCCAGGCTGAACAACCCCAGCTCCCCCAGCCTGTCCCCATAGCAGAGGTGCTCCAGCCCCCTGATCATCCTGGTGGCCTCCTCTGGACCTCCTTCATCAGGTCCATATCCTTCCTGTATTGAGGGCTCTAGAGATGGATGCAGCACTGCAGGTGAGGTCTCCCCAGAGCAGAGAGGCAGAATCACCTCTCTCCATCTCTGGCCATGCTGCTTTTGATGCAGCCCAGGCTGCCATTGGTCTTCTGGGCTGCAAGTGCCCATTGCTGGCTCATGTCAGCTTCTCATCCACCAGCACCCCCAAGTCCTTTTCTGCAGGGCTGCTCTCAATCTCATCATCCCCCAGCTTGGATTGGTATTTAGGCTTGCCCTGACCTAGGTGCAGGACCTTGCGCTTTGCCTTATTGAACCTCATGGCATTCTCCTCAGCTCAGCTCTCCAGCCTGTCCAGCTCCCTCTGGACAGCATCTGGCACCACTCAGCTTGGTATCTTCTCAGGAGGTAGTCTGCTCTGGAAGTGGTGCAGGGATCTTTTTGACTAGATCTTTGTAAGCAAGGGTGTGGGAGGCTTTGCTGCTGACCATACTGTTTGCAAATCTTTGTACCTAGCCTCAGGCTTAGTCTGCTGACTTGTTTTCTGCTATTAAAGAATGTTTGCACCTTCAGGAAACAGCATCCAACCCAGTCCCCTGAAGCATTTTCTTTCATGAGTAATGTCACCTCAGTCTGGTCTGGATTCAGTGTCACCTCTCTGTTAACCTTCTCTAACATCTTTGTAGAACTGACTTCCATGGAAAATTAAATTGGCCTTAACAGTCTTTTATAGTCAGATGCTGGCAGTGTGCTTGTGGGAACAGCAAAGGGGTTTGGATTTGTGGGACAACAAGCAGCTCGGGGACAGAGGACACTTCCAAGATGAGTCCAAGGTGTGAAAGTGTGCAGAAGCCTTATAAAGGCTTAGCAAGATGAAGAGCTGAGCTGTAGAGTCATAGAATGGTTTGGGTTAGAAGGGAGCACCAAAGGTCATCCAGTCCACCTGCCCTGCAGTCAGCAGGAACATCCCCACTAGAGCAGCCTTGTCCAGCCTGACCTTGAATATCTCCAGGGATGGGGCCTCAGTAACTTCCCTGGGCAACCTGCTGAAGTGTTTAACCACCTTCATGTTGCAGAACTTGTTCCTAACACCCAATCTAAATCTGCTCTTCTCTCATTTCAAACCATTGCCCCTTGTCCTATCCCTGCAGGCCTTTGCAAACAGTCCCTCTGCAGCCTTCTTACAGCCCCCTTCAGGTACTGGAAGGCTGCTATCAGGTCTGCCTGGAGCCTTCTCTTCTCCAGACTGAACCACCTCAGCTCTCTCAGCCTGTCCTCATAGCAGAGGTGCTCCAGTCCCCTGATCATCTTGGTGGCCCTTCTCTGGACCCTCTCCATCATGTCCATGTCCTTCCTGTGTTGAGGGCTCCAGAGCTGGACACAGCACTGCAGGTGAGGTGTCCCCAGAGCAGAGAGGCAGAATCACCTCTCTCCATCTCTGGCCATGCTGCTTTTGATGCTGCCCAGGCTGCTGTTGGCCTTCTGGGCTGCAAGTGCCCATTGCTGGCTCATGTCCAGCTCCTCATCCACCAGCACCCCCAAGTCCTTTTCTGCAGGGCTGTTCTCAATCTCATCATCCCCCAGCCTGGATTGGTATCTAGGATTGCCCCAAGCTAGGTGCAGGACCTTGCACTTTGCTTTATTGAACCTCATGGCATTCTCCTCAGCCCAGTTGTCCTGCCTGTCTCTAGGTGGCATCCTGTAGAAGGTGAGGAAGCTGGATGGAGGCCCCGTTTGATAGAGGAAATGAGGCTCACTAGGGGAGCCAGCGGTTTGAGTCCAGCATGTGGGTGTGTTCTCAGACATGGCTCATTGTCAGCCTTCTGTGCTGCCTGGTACTGGATTTAGCATTGCTCTTTGAATAGATGTAATGTCTGGTGGCCATGGCTTTTGTAAGCCCCATCTGTCTGTCAAAAATGGTCAAATTTGGCCAAGTTGCAAGCTTGGAAAAAGTTTTAAGCATGCTCTGAGGTGAATTACAGTTTGGTAGGTGAAATATGCAAAAACCCTCTTTGATTTTTCTTGAGGCTTGCATGACTCCAGGCACTGACCAGACTGTCTATCTCCATAGGGAGATAAATACACTCTAACCTCTCTTGGTTTCTGTATGAGGATGGACTCCATGTCTACTGTCTCTGCAGCAATAAGCATCTTCTAGGCTAGCACTGAAGGGCCAAGCATGGTTTTCCTTCAGTCACAACAGCTTCTCCTGCTGCAGAAGGGAGCCTTTTGTGCCCAGTGTTGACAGTAACACCACCACCACCCCTTCTGATGGGCACAAAGACAAGGTGTGAGAATCACTGGTTGGTTCAGATGTAGTATGGATCAGAATGAGATATGGACAGGTCCCGGAGCTGACTGTCCAGGAAGTCTGAAAACTTAGTAGAGCTGAGATGGGAATTGGAAAGGAGGGAAGAGAAAGGACTAGAGCCTGATACACAGAATGATAGGGGCTGGAAGGGACCTCTGAAGATCATCTAGTCCAACCTATTTGCTAAAGCAGGATCACCAGACACTAGATTAGGTTGCACAGAACATATATCCAGGTGGGTTTTGAGAATGAGCCTCCCCAGTCTCTCTGGGCAGCTCCAGCACCCTGAAAGGAAAGTTCTCCCCTATATTTAAATGAAGCCTCCTGTTTTCTAGTTTGTGCCTGTTGCCCTTTGTCCTGTCAGTGCCACCACTGAAGAGAGCCCAGCCCCATCCTCTCAACCTCCACCCTTTAGATATTGGCCAGCATTGAGATCATCTCCTCTCACTCTGTTCTCCTCCAGGCTACGGAGCCCCAGGTCTCTCAGCCTCTCCTTGTCAGAGAGATGCAGCAGGGGAGGTGATGGAGAGCCTGTTTGCAAGGGAAAGAGGGCACAGAGAGAAACAAGACTGAGGGGAGGAAGAACCAGACCTAGGGGCTGGGAAATGAGGAGATGGTTGGATTTAGGTGGGGACAAGACCACAGGATGTGGCCAGACTTGAAGCATGGGGGAAAGGAGACAAATGTTAGGTAGCTGAGGGGATTGAGTGGGGCAGAGGTGCTGCAATAGAGAGTAAAGGTCTTGGGGTCCTGATGCAGGAGAGAGGGGGTTGCAGGAGGCTAGAAGGCTAAGAGCAGAGGAGGACTTCAGCTTGGAGTGCCAGGCAGGAAGTTTGACCACATTCCCTCCAAAGCCTAGAAATCTTAAACCCAATGTTTGCAATCGCTGCCGTGCCTCTGACGGCAGCACAAGCTGTGGCCTCCTGGGCACAGAGCCCTGTTCCCCCTCTCAGGCTGTCAGGAGGTGGCAGAGCCCCATTGCTGTCGGTTCTCACCCCAGTGACAGTGGCAGAGGGCTGTGAATTGCTGATGAGCAGTGTGGGTGTGGGATGATGCCACATGTTGGACTTTCTGTTTGCTTTTTTTAACAAGTAGTTCCGTGAGCAGCGGAACTAATGAAGCCTGGTTTCCAGCGGCTCTCTCCTGTGTGGATTCTCTGATGTCTAATCAAGGGTGAGCTTATTAGCCTTTCCCTCAGCAGGAGGCTCAAGAGGGTCTCTCTTCTTTCCCCAGCTGCATTTTTTTTATGAGACTTGTAAGATCCTTGCCCCACCCTTTCCTAGATGTGGTTGAAATTTGCTGATGAGCTCAAAGCTCTTAAGGAGGACAGGTGCCCATGCACACATATATTAGGTGCAGTTTGTACACAGGAGCTTGGCTTTTGCTATGATTGCTGTGCTTGAAGTGAGAAAGTCATAGAATCAGAAACTGGTTTGGGTTGGAAGGGGCCTCCAAAGGTCATCTGGTCCAACCCCACCCAGCAAGGACATCCCTCACTATATCAGGTTGCCCAGAGCCTTGTCAAGCCTGACCTTGAGTATCTCCAGGGATGGGGCCTCAATTACCTCCCCAGGCAACCTGTTCAATGTTCACCGTGTTCATGGTACAGAACTTCTTCCCAGCATCCAATCTAAGAGGTCAGAATTAGGTCTGCCTCAGGATATAATGAGGTGCAAACTTGTGCTGAGTTCTCTCCCTTCTGCTGAGCTGCTGTAACTCCATGGGAGCTCAGGTGCCCTCACAGTGTGCCAAGCGGAGGAATTAACAGTAAAGGTTCTGTGCTCATGTGGTTTAATTTTAGCACATGTTGCTTGCATATCCATGGAATTAGTGTGTGGAAAGGAGTTTGACCTAGGGAGAGAGAACTTCAAAACCACTGTGCTGCATATTTTATCTGATCACACCTTAATCTGGCTCTATTGAGTACATGCATTTTGATATCTGGGGGTGCTGCTGGATGGGAACTTGGACATGAGCCAGCAATGGACACTTGCAGCCCAGAAGGCCAATGGCAGCCTGGGCTGCATCAAAAGCAGTGTGGGCAGAGATGGAGAGAGGTGATTCTGCCTCTCTGCTCTGGGGACACCTCACCTGCAGTGCTGTGAGCAGCTCTGGAGCCCTCACCACAACAAGGACATGGATCTGATGGAGAGGGTCCAGAGGAGGGCCATGAAAATGATCCAAGGGCTGGAGCACCTCTGCTATGAGGACAGACTGAGGGAGCTGGGGTTCTTCAGTCTGGAGGAGACTTCAGGGAGACCTTAGAGCAGCGTTCGAGTACGTGAAGGGAGCTACAAGAAGGCTGCAGAGGGACTGTTTGCAAAGGCCTGCAGGGATAGGACAAGGGGCAATGGTTTGAAATGAGAGAAGAACAGATTTAGATTGGATGTTAGGAACAAGTTGTGCACCATGAGGTTGCTGGAACACTGCAACAGGTTGCCCAGGGAGGTTACTGAGGCCCCATCTCTGGAGATACTCAAGGTCAGGCTGGACAAGGCTCTGAGCAACCTGATCTAGTGGAGGATGTCCCTGCTGACTGCCAGGAGGGTTGGACTGGATGACCTTTGGAGGTCCCTTCCAACCCAAACCATTCTAGGACTATTCTACTCCATTCAGTGCTGGTCAGGTCACACCTGGAGCACTAGCTGCATTCATGGTCCCCACTGCACAGAAGAGATGTAGACAGGCTGGAAAGTGCCCAGAGAAGGGCTACAGAAATGACCAAAGGACTGGAAGCTCTGCTGTGCAAGGAAAGGCTGAGAGCGCTCATTACCATGGACCAGCGCCTAAAGGGTGGCTACAAGGACAACAGTGACTCCCTTTCTACAAGGTGTCCCATGGAAAAGACAAGGGGTGATGGGAAGTAGTTACTGCTGGGGAGATTCCCATTGGAATCCAGAAGAAAATGTTTCCCCATAAGAACAGTTAGAGACTGGAATCATCTCGCAAGGGAAGCAGTGGAGTCCCCTACACAGGACGGTTCTAAGATTAAGCTTTACAGGGTGCTGGGTCAGCTCATTTCAACTAGACTGTCACCTAGAAAGGTTGGAGTCCCTTGTAACCTGGCATGGTGTGATTCTGGGTGTTTATGGACCACTGATACTTCTGTGGTGGGTAGCACAGCTTAGATGATCTCTGGAGATCCCTTCCAACCTCTACTGTTCTGTGATTCTGCTTCAGGAAGTTGGAGCTGCATGGGGTTGGTGAGGCTTGAGGCTATACATGAAGCTATGACAGCAAAAAGGAGCACTTGTTAAGTGATGTCTCTGCAACATCATAAGGGTAATAGTGAGTCAAGAGAGGTTCTCCTCCCCCTTTACTCTGCCCTGATGAGGCCACATCTGGAATGTTATGTCCGGTTCTGGGACTCTCAGTTCAAGAAGCACCTCAGGGCAGTGCTTAAGAGACTCCAGCCCAGAGCCACAGAGCTGCTGAAGGCAGTGGAACATCTCCCTGTTGAGGAAAGGCTGAGGGAGCTGGGGCTCTTTAGCTTGGAGCAGAGGAGCCTGAGGGCTGACCTCAGTCATGTTGATGAAGATGTGAAGGGCAGTGTGGGGAGGATGGAGCCAGGCTCTGCTCAGGGATGTGCAAGGACAGGACAAGGGGCAGTTGACCCAATGATAGCAGCAATGCTGCTGAATAGCTGAAGAAACAAACCCAAAAAACCCCTCCAGAAGGCTGGGTGTGGTGTTCCACTGGGACTGTTCAAGTGAGATGTCTTACCACAGCCCAATGGAAGTCTTGTCTTGGGCACAGAAGTGTCCCATTGGCTACCGTTGAATCCAAAGGTCAGGAGGATCCTGATCTGAAGATAAGGAAAAGGGGAGACAGTATCCTGGAAAGCAGTGACTGAGAAAGGACTTTCAGGAATTGAGTGACACCATGTGAGCTCTCTGTGAGGCTGTGATAGAAGAGGGTGAACACAGCTGTTGGAGGCATCAATGCTGGATCAGCAAACGAAGACAGATGAAATTCTTTCCAGTGAGGGTGGTGAGACACTGGAACAGGTTGCCCAGGAAGGTCATGGATGCCCTCTCCCTGGAGGTGTTCAAGGCCAGGTTGGATGAGGCCTTGAGCAACCTGGGCTAGTGGAAGGTGGAAATAGATGATCTAGTGCAAAGAGATGATCTTTAAGGTCCCTTCCAACCCAAACCATTCCATGAATCTGCTGAGCATCTGGGGTCTGGTATTTTTAAGGTCATTTGGAAAATGGGCAAAAGGCAGGAATGGCCTGAAATGTGAGAACTGGAGAAGTGTTCTGTGCTGAGAGCATTGTAAAACCCTTGCTGTCCTGCCAGGAGAGGATGCTTTTGTGTAGCCCTAGCAAGCCACCAAATGACTGAAGGGCTGTGACAATAAGCTGACTTAGATCTGAGTGTAGCTTATAGATTTCACAGGATCACGGAATGGTCAGGGTTGGATGGGACCTTTGAAGGTCATCCAGTCCAACCCTCCTGCTACAGTGTCAGTCACCTAAGAACACATCCAAGAAGGTTTGGGATGCCTCCAGAGGAAACTTCACAGCCTCTCTGGGCAGCCTGCTCCAGTGTTCTGCGAACCTCAAAGGGAAGAATTTTCTTTCTTGTGCTCAAGTGGAACCTCCTGGGTTCCAGTCTGTGTCTATTGCCCCTTGTCCTGTCACTGGACACCACTGAGAAGAGTCTGGCTTCATCCTCCTGACACGCACCCTTTAGATGTTGGTCATCACTGATGAGCTGCCCCTCAGGCTGCTCTTCTCCAGCCCAAACAGCCCCAGCTCTCTCAGCCTCTCCTCATAAGGTGTTCCAGTCCCCTCAGCATCTCTGTGGCTCTCCACTGGCCTCCCTCTGGTAGTTCCCTGTCCTTCTTGAAAGGGGGAGCTCAGAACTGGATATTGCATTCCAGATGAGGCCTGAACAGGGCAGAATAGAGGGGGAGGAGA
This sequence comes from Indicator indicator, assembly GCF_027791375.1. Classification (NCBI taxonomy): domain Eukaryota; kingdom Metazoa; phylum Chordata; class Aves; order Piciformes; family Indicatoridae; genus Indicator; species Indicator indicator. The sequence goes on from NC_072023.1 coordinate 18,052,344, forward strand.
ACTTCTGACCTGCTGGCCCCACTCTTCTTTAATGCACCCCTGGATGCCATTGGCCTTCTTAGGCACGAGGCTGTGTTGCTGCCTGGGGGTCAGTCTGTTCTCCACCACCACTCCCAGTCTTATTCTTGCCCAGAGCTGCCCACCAGCAGTTCAGCTCCCAGCCTGTACTGGTCCAGGTGCAGGACTCTATACATTTGTCCTTGAACTTCACGAGGTTCCCCTTTGCCCAGCTCTGCAGCCTGTCCAGGTCTGGCTGTATGGCAGCACAGCCTGAGGGGGTGTCAGCCACTGCTGCCAGGTTGGTGCCATCACAAACTGAGTGATGCCAGGGGCAGCAGTGTGGAAGCAGAGGTAGAACTCACCTGCTTTCATTTGGCATCTTCAGGTCTTGAGTTTCCTAGCTGTGTATCCCCGGCCCTGGTTCTGTCTCCTCTCCCCTGCCTCTCACCAAACATCAGCCAGAAAATGTTTAGCTTCAGCATGAAAACCCTCAGCAGGGGACTGCAGAGGATAGATGAGCACTGCCAGGAGCTGTGCACTCAGCACCGTGCGCTCAGCACCATGCGCTCAGCGCTGTGCTTGTGTTCGGTGCTTCAGCAACGCAGCACTGCCAAGGCACTGCACTGCACCTCTGCCCTTGCTCCATGAAGTGTGACTCTGACAGTGTGCATTTGCTCTTAGCATCTCCTTCACCTTCAGACCTGCCTGATGTATTTGGCTTTCACTTGTGGTCTAACACATATTGGTAGCCTAACAGAAGGAGCAAGGGTTCAGTTAACTTCTGAGACCACCCTCAGTCTATGCTAGGAATGTGAATTCTCAAAGCCCTGGCAAGGCTGACGTTTTCACAACTGTGATGGTGACTCACATGATCACAGGACGTCAGGGGTTGGAAGGAAGCTCCAAAGATCATCCAGTCCAACCCCCCTGCCAGAGCAGCATCACCTAGGGCAGGTCACACAGGAACACATCCAGGTGGGTTTGCAATGTCTCCAGAGAAGGAGACTCCACAACCTCTCTGGGCAGCCTGCTCCAGGGCTCTGTACCCTCACAGTGAAAAACTTTCTCCTTCTGTTCCCATGGAACCACCTCTGCTCCAGCTTGCACCCACTGCCCCTTGTCCTGTCATTGGACATCCCTGAGCAGAGCCTGGCTCCATCCTCCCCACACTGCCCTTCACATCTTGATCAACATGACTGAGGTCAGCCCTCAGGCTCCTCTGCTCCAAGCTAAAGAGCCCCAGCTGCCTCAGCCTTTCCTCAGCAGGGAGCTCTTCCACTGCCTCCAGCAGGTGTGGCTCTGTGCTGGAGTTTCTTAAGCACTTCCCTGAGGCCCTTCTGGGCCCCTCAGTTCAAGAACTGGATACAATATTCCAGATGTGGCCTCACCAGGGTACTTGATTGAAAAATGTTATTAAGCCATCTTGGGAAATTTTACTATGAGCTGCTATTTTGTCTCATAACAGAATCTGATGAATGAGGTGGAACATTCCATAATACATGGGAAAAAATAGAGCACTGTGTGACACAGTGACAGAGTGGCAGTCTGGTTGCTATAAACATCATTTGGTGTCTGACTCATCACAATGATTCTTATATGGATGAGTAGATTTAGAATTGTACATCCCCCTTTTACTGGCATTTCATAGAAGAGTTTGGGTTGGAAGGGACCTCCAAAGGTCACCCAGTCATATCCCCTGGCAGTCAGCAGGGACATCCTCCACTAGATCAGCTCGCTCAGAGCCTTGTCCAGCCTCACCTTGAAGATCTCCATGGATGAGGCCTCAGATACCTCCCTGGGCAACCTGTTGCAGTGTTCCAGCACCCTCATGGTGCAGAACTTGTTCCTAACATCCAATCTAAATCTGCTCTTCTCTCATTTCAAACTATTGTCCCTCATCCTATCCCTGCAGGCCTTTGCCAACAGTCCCTCTGCAGCCTTCTTGCAGCCCCCTTCAGGTACTGGAAGGCTGCTATTAGGTCTGCCTGGAGCCTTCCTTCTCCAGGCTGAACAACCTCAGCTCCCTCAGAATGTCCTCGTAGCAGAGGTGCTCCAGCCCTTGGATCATTTTCATGGCCCTCCTCTGGACCTGCTCCATCAGGTCCATGTCCTTGTTGTGGTGAGGGCTCCAGAGCTGGACACAGCACTGCAGGTGAGGTCTCCCCAGAGCAGAGAGGCAGAATCCCCTCTCTCCATCTCTGCCCACACTGCTTTTGATGCAGCCCAGGCTGCCATTGACCTTCTGGGCTGCAAGTGCTCATTGCTGGCTCATGACTGAGTTTTGAGTGTGTTGCTGTCTAATATGAACTTTCCATGAATGTCTCACTTAATTTTCCTACAGATTCCCTCTAAAGTTAAAGGATTCTAGATGTTGGAGGGGGTAACTTTTGGTCTCTTGTGTACAGCTGTATAACAAATTAACTGTATCTATGAATCTTGGGCCTAAGCCAACCTCATCAAGTTCAACAAGGCCAAGTGTAAGGTCCTGCACCTGGGTCAGGGTAATCCCAAGCACAAATCCAGGCTGGGCGAGGAGTGGCTCAAGAGCAGCCTTGAGGAGAATGACTTGGGGGTGTCAGTTGGTGACAAACTCCCCAGGAGCCAGCACTGGTCACTGGCAGCCCAGAAGGCAGCTGTGTGCTGGGCTACATCCAAAGCAGGGAGAGCAGCAGCACAGGGAGGGGATTCTGCCCCTCTGCTCTGCTCTGCTGAGACCCCACCTGCAGCACTGCCTCCAGTTCTGGTGCCCCCAGCATAAGAGGGACATGGAGCTGCTGGAGCAGGTCCAGAGGAGGCCTCAAAGATGATCAGAGGGCTGGAGAACCTCTCCTGTGGGGGCAGGCTGTGAGAGTTAGGGCTGTTCAGTCTAGAGAAGAGAAGGCTCCAGGGAGACCTTAGAGCAGCCTTCCAGTACCTGAAGGGGGCTACAGGAGAGCTGGGGAGGGACTTTTTACAAGAGCTTGCAGTGACAGGATGAGAGGAAATGGATTGAAGCTTGAGGAGGGCAGATTGAGATTGGAGATTAGGAAGAAATTCTTCCCAGTGAGGATGGTGAGACACTGGAACAGGTTGCCCAGGGAGGCTGTGGATGCCTCCTCCCTGGAAGTGTTCAAGGGCAGGTTGGATGAGGCCTTGAGCAACCTGGTTAATGCCCATGGCAGGGGGTTAGAACTGGATGATGTTTAAGGTCCCTTCCAACTTCAAGTATTCCATGACTATGCAGCTCTGTCTCATTAAGAATGTGTTGTCCCAGGCTGTGTGGTGTGCAGAGCCATAAGAAGCAGCTGCAGAGATGTGGTGTCACACTGCCAGTGGCAATGCCACAGTCATTTCTGTTCCTTGCCCTTGAAAAAGGCAGTGAAAGTTGGGGTTGTTTAGAGGCCCAGTGGGGAGAAAAGATTAAAAATGAGTATTAAACAGAGGAGGAAAGGATCAATTGTTTCACAGAGCATTTTGTTCCTGCTCAGCAAAGAGCACTCCCAGTTTTTCCTCTCCCCAGCCAGGAGGATTTTGCTGCAGCAGAATGCTGGAATGCTGTGAAGGTCAGGTGGGATGTTCTTGTCCATGGGGATGTGACATGGGGTTTGATCCAGATGTGCCCACTAGAGGGCTGGTTGCTTCTTCCCCTGCAATGTTTGATGCTGTCTGAGGCAGAGGGTGAATCCTTTAATGAAAGGATTCATCTGTTCCCTTGGAAAGGCCTGATACAGGGGATCACAGAATGGAAGGGGTTGGAAGGGACCTCCAAGTATCATCTAGTCCAACCCCCCTGGCAGAGCAGAATCATCTAGAGCAGGTGCCCAGAATCACATCTAGGTTGGCTTTGAAAGTCTTCAGAGCCTGTCCAGGCAGCCTGTTTAAGTGAAACCTTCTGTGTTCCAGTTTGTGCTCATTGCCCCTTGTCCTATCACTGGGCACCACTGAAAAGAGCCCAGCCCCATCCTTCTGACCTCCACATTTACATGTTGATAAGCACTGATCTTTTTTTGGTGGTGTCCAGTGACAGGACAAGGAACAACAGGTACAAGCTGAAGCACAGGAGGTTCCACCTCAGCACGAGGAGGCACTTCCATATGGTGAGGATGCCCAAGCCCTGGAGCAGGCTGCCCAGAGAGGTTGTGGAGTCTCCTTCTCTGGAGACGTTCCAAACCCACCTGGATGTGTCCCTGTGTGACCTGCCCTAGGTGATGCTGCTCTGGCAGGGGGGTTGATCTTTGGAGGTCCCTTCCAACCCCTAACATCCTGTGATTCTTCTCAGTCTTCTCCCAGGTCTCTCAGCCTCTCCTTTTAAGAGATGCACCACTTCCCTCATCAACTTATTGTCCCTCCATTGGACTCTCTCCAGTAGTTCCCTGTCTCTCTTGAACTGGGGGAGCAGAACTGGACATAATGCTCCAGGTTTGGCCTCACTAGGGCAGAGTGGAAGAACAGGAGAATCTCCCTCAACCTGCTGGCCACACTCTTGTTAATGCCCCCATAGTACCATTACATGTTGTTACCACACAACACAGAACTCTCTGAAACACAGCTTTCTGCTCTGTTCCAGTGCTTCATGAATTCATTCATGCTCCACAGCTTTCTTGCCCTGTCAGGGATGATGCTAATTAGGTGATTGCAAAATGTGTCCTTGCAGGACTTTCTTTCTCAGTGGTGTTTGAAAACCACTACTGGAATGTCTGTAGCTGCTGAATTCAGGCAAGAGGGGTTTGGAGTGGGATGGTTTGGTTTTCTGGTTGGGAGGGAGGTGTAGGGTGTGTGGGTTTGCTGCTAGTACGATTTATGGTGAATTCTTATGCCAACTCCTGGAGAAGTTTTGAAGGACCTTCTTGGTAATTTGATTTTGAAAAGAGAAAAGGATTTTCAGTTTCTGTTCACTGAAGTTTACTCTAGGGAATTTCTGACCTAAAGACAGATACCTGACAAAGCAAATAACTTCTGTGCATTCTTTCCTTATAGAATCATGGAATGGTTTGGATTGAAGGGACCTTAAAGGTCATCCAGTTCCAACCCCCTGCCATGGGCAGGGACACCTTCCACTATCCCAGGTTGCTCAAGGCCTCATCCAGCCTGGCCTTGAACACCTCCAGGGAGGAAGTATCCATGACCTCCCTGGGCAGCCTATTCCAGTGTCTCATCACCCGCACTGGGAAGAATTTCTTCCTAATCTTCTGTCTCCATCTCCCCTCTTGCAGCTCAAAGCTGTTCCTTCTCATCCTGTCACTACAAGCTCTTGTAAAAAGTCCTTCCCCAGCTCTCCTGTAGCCCCCTTCAGGTACTGGTAGGCTGCTCTAAGGTCTCTCTGAAGCTTTCTCTTTTCCAGGCTGAACAGCTCCAACTCCTCTCCTTGTAACAGCCTGCCCCTTGCTTTCACTTGCCTGCATGGGAAAGACTGAGTTGCCTCTGGAGACATCTGTTGCCCTTCATCAGTTAGAGGAGGCACAGGAGCAACAGAATTTAATGCATGGGACTGCTGAGACTTGAAGCCATAGTGAAGTTTCTGAACATCACAGACTGTTTAATGTATCCAGCAAAGGAGAGGTTAATGCCCAGCTGAACTAGAGCAATACATTTAGAGAGGTATTTCAGAAAGAGGGCTGGATTGTCCTCTGCTATGAGGACAGGGATTGTTCAGCCTGGAGAAGAGAAGGCTCCAGGCAGACCTAACAGCAGCTTTCCAGTACCTGAAGGGAGCTACAAGAAGGCTGCAGAGGGACTGTTTGCAAAGGCCTGCAGGGATAGGACAAGGGGCAATGGTTTGAAATGAGAGAAGAGCAGATTTAGATTGGATGTTGAGAACAAGTTGTGCACCATGAGGGTGCTGGAACACTGCAACAGGTTGCCCAGGGAGGTCTTTGAGGCCCCATCCCTGGAGATCTTCAAGGTGAGGCTGGACAAGGCTCTGAGCAAGCTGATCTAGTGGAGGATGTCCCTGCTGACTGCAGTGGGGTTGGACTGGATGAGCTTTGGAGGTTCCTCCAACCCAAACCATTCTATGATTGTAGGTATCAAGTGATTGAGTCCAGACTATAGCTTCTGAGCTTTGTTCCAAAGATGCATTTTTCTCATGGTTGGAAAGATCCCATTTTTTCTTGCATGGTTTACCTTCTACTGACAGTTACTATTTCTCATTACACCTTTCTTGGCTCATAAAACACCCCCCAGTAATTGCTGGTTTTCTCCCTTGGTGGATTTCTGTGTCTATTGACCAAGCTCTCTTCTAAGGTTTTCTTCACATCTAGATAGTGTGGGCTTAGGGAATCTTCACATACCATTGTTATTTAAGTTCACTGAACTTGTCTGAGTTTGTCAGTAATTCTTGGTTGTGTGGACTTCAGAATGAGCCATTCTGTGGCAGGAGCAGCTGCCCCATTCCATTGACCAAATACCTGCTGCTCCCCTTTGTTTTGGTGAGCTCTACTGGCAACCCACAGATTCACGGAGTGGTTTAGGTTGGAAGGGACCAGTTCCAATTCACCTGCCATGGGCAGGGACACCTTCCACTAGCCCAGTTTGCTCAAGGCCTCATCCAACCTGCCCTTGAACACCTTCAGGGAGGAGGCATCCACAGCCTCCCTGGGCAACCTGTTCCAGTGTCTCACCATCCTCACTGGGAAGAATTTCTTCCTAATCTCCAATCTCAATCTGCCCTCCTCAAACTTCAATCTGTTCTCACTCATCCTGTGACTGCAAGCCCTTGTAAAAAGTTCCTTCCCTGCTTTCCTGTAGGCTCCCTTCAGGCACTGGAAGGCTGCTCTAAGGTCTCCCTGGAGCCTTCTCTTCTCCAGGCTGAACAGCCCCAACTCTCACAGCCTGTCCCCACAGGGGAGGTTCTCCAGCCCTCTGATCATCTTTGAGGCCTCCTCTGGACCTGCTCCAGCAGCTCCATGTCCCTCTTATGCTGGGGACACCAGAACTGGAGGCAGTGCTGCAGGTGGGGTCTCAGCAGAGCAGAGCAGAGGGGCAGAATCCCCTCCCTGTGCTGCTGCTCTCCCTGCTTTGGATGCAGCCCAGCACACAGCTGCCTTCTGGGCTGCCAGTGACCAGTGCTGGCTCCTGGGAAGTTTGTCACCAACTGACACCCCCAAGTCCTTCTCCTCAAGGCTGCTCTTGAGCCACTCAGTGTGACACTGGAAGCTTATTGTCAATGGAATGATTTCTTATCAGAGTTCTGATATTGTGGAACAGAGCTCAGTTGAGAGTCAGGGAAGCAAGCATCTGCTGACGAGGAGCTTGCTAAAAGTCACGCATGGGATGATGCCCTAATTGTTTGTATTAGCAGGGAACAAAGTTGGCAGCTCAGAGGTATTTAGCAGCTCAGCACTCACCTCAGAGTTCTTTGCAGTGTTGCTGCTTTTCAGGATACAGTCCTCATCCTGTGAGCTTGCAAAGTGCATCTGCTTAAACATTTGAGAAAGAGTGAAAGAAATGGCACAAGAGCTTGGAGATAGTTTGATTTATAAACCTTTTTTTGTTTAAACATTATTCTAATGTTCCTCCTTACTCCTCATATCTCTTAACAAATCTAGAGATAAACAGCCCAAAGTGCTTCTTGTTTCTTGAGTCCAGGAGGGATGGCTGTGTGTGAGGGGGGGTTATGTAGGGATGCATTTAGCTTGCATGCTCTGTTAGAGTTTGCAGCTACAGTGAATTAAGAGAAAGACGAGGATAGGAAACGTGGGAACAACTCCTAGAGATTATAATGAATGTGAAAGAAAAATGGTGGAGAGGAAAAAGCTGTTAGGTCAGGTGTGTGGTAGGGGGCTTGCTAGGGAGGCCTTGCTTCCAGTTGAATGGCTTAAAATCAAGCTGTGGCTTGGAAGGGCCTGAGAAGCCAAGGTAAAGGTGCTGGATAAACATTGCCTACGTTACACAGGCTAGTCACAACTGCACACTTCATACAGCTCCTGGCTCCAGTGTGTAGCCTTGCTATAGGAAATGAGATAAAGAGTCCTTCTGGGAGGAGATGGATGTGGGGAAGAGCAGGATCATCTCTAAGGCTTTTGTCACTGAGTGGTTTTGTAAACACTTGTAAAACATGAGGAAATTCCCAGACAAAACCAGAAGACAGCCAGACTCCCTCTGAGGGGCATTTTTTTCTCTCAGATGTGACCCTGGAAGTTCCAGGTGCAGGTTCAGCTTTGTCTTGCTTAATTGAAAAAAGCCTGCAAATGGAAAAATCTGAAGTTCAGGAAAACCTTAACTCTGCTCCTCGTTAGGCACACACTTGGTCAAAACCAAAATTCCTGTAGCTTAGACGCAGCTTCCCTCTCTCTCTGTCAAATTATCAACTACAAAAGCTTTTACCATCTGGAATTGTAACCAAGTGCAAGCTTCTCTTACCAGCATGGTGTGGTGATGGAGGAGCAGCTTTTAACAGCAGCCTACAGAGCAGATAGATGCCGACTGCTTCTTCCTCTCCACAGTCTGTGTGTGTTACCCAATCCGTTTCTGACCAGCGTGGGAACAGATGGATCCCAACTCCTAGACTAAACACTTATATCAGTAAGCTTGAAATGCTTGAAGCCCTTGAGGCCAGTGAAATGGCACCTTGGCTATCCAGAGGATCTTTGTGAGGCTCACTGGTGTCATTCTCAGCATTTGATATGCTAAATCCTCAAGTGACTTTTCCAAAGTTAGGAGCAGAGTTAAGTGGGTTTGGTCAGAGCTGCTTTTGCAGACTACCTTTCATTGTGAAGATGAACCTGAGGCTTCCAGGTTTTCCAAGCCTTCTTTTTTTTTTTCAGTGAAATAAATCATAGATGGACAAAGTGTTTTTTGTCTGGGAATTATTCCTGTTTCCTTCAGACTGCTGTTGGAAACATTCCAAAGTGCTGCCCTGTCTCCTTATAGGCCTAGTAAATTAACCCCTTCAATTTTTCCAAGACCTTGACTTGCCTGGCTGCAAGGTGTTGTCTGGTCTCTTCTGACAGTTTGTACCTTAAATTTGTCCTCCTGGGACTGGGACTCATAGCCAAGCCCAGTGCCTCAGGTGAAACCTCCCCAGAACCACATAGCAAGAAAATGTCCCTTCTTCACTCAGTGCAGGAGATCCTGTCCAGTTAGAGTTGATGCCTGCTGGGGCTCATCCCTGTGTGACACTGTCTCCTCCCCTCACCCCGGTCCTAGGTGCCGGATGTGTTCGCTGACCTTCTACTCCAAGTCGGAGATGCAGATCCACTCCAAGTCCCATACGGAGACAAAGCCACACAAGTGTCCTCACTGCTCCAAGAGCTTCGCCAACAGCTCCTACCTGGCCCAGCACATTCGCATCCACTCGGGGGCCAAGCCCTACACGTGCAGCTACTGCCAGAAGGCCTTCCGCCAGCTCTCCCACCTGCAGCAGCACACACGGTAAGGGCCAGCAGCGGCTGGGGCCCTCCGCACTGCATGTTGCTGCCGTCCCAGCATGCTCTGACACCTTCAGTGGGCAGATGTTGCTGTTCTCTGCAGGCTGCTCAGGTCTTGTATGCGAGGCACCCACAGCAGTGGTGTCCAAGGTGTGAGACTTGTCACTTGCTGTGAGGGGCTGGGTGTGCACAGAGGTTAGCATTGCTCTGCCCTTCAGGGTGTCGGCAGCAGAGTGCAGCTTTCTGGCAGAAGGTAGGGCTGGTTGTGTCAGAAGGAGAGCTGGGTGTAGGAGGACTGTTCTCTGTAACCCCAGTTCTGCCAAACATCTCAGTCCAGGCTTGCAGCCCCCCTGCTGTTTCAGCCATAGGCTTCCCACACAGAGCTCTGCCAATGCCCCTCAGTCCAAACTCTATAGTTCCTCTCTCTGGATCCTCCCCCGGTGCGGACAGACCATGGCCTCTTGAATCCAAGGGGAGCACGGTTTGGGAACGAGCGAGCTCCTGCCGTGTGTGGAGTTCCTCTGTGTAGCAGATAGCGTGGTGCTGTCCCACCCCCTTTGTGCCCTCATCCCATCAGCACTAGCCAGCTGGCAGTCATGTCCAACTGCTGCTGCTCCTCCTCCTCTTCGGCAGGATCCACTCCAAGCTCCACACGGCGATTGTCAAGCCGCACAAGTGTCCTCACTGCTCCAAGAGCTTCGCCAACACATCCTACCTGGCCCAGCACCTCCGCATCCACTCGGGGGCCAAGCCCTACACCTGCCGCTACTGCCAGAAGGCCTTCCGCCAGCTCTCCCACCTGCAGCAGCACACACGGTAAGGGCCAGAGGAGCTGGGGGCCTGGCCCTGGCCCCCCGCGCTGCCGGCATGCACCTGTGGAGCACGCGCGCCAAGCATGCGGGGGGCGGGCGGGGGCGCGGCCGGCGGCGCCCTCGGAAGGAGGTGACCACCAGAGTGGACGGAGTGGAGGCTGCGCAGGAGACACTGACCACCGCCAGGGCTGAGGTGGGCACGTGCTGTCCCTCGGGATCCCTGGTCTTGCACCGTGGGGGGCACAGAGAGAGAGAGCCATAGAGAGAGGCATTGGCTGTAGGGGAGCTCAGCCTGGCACCGCTGGGGGTTGGACTGAGTATGTGGAAGCTTCTGGCGTTGCAGGGGGACAGGGACGGATGAAGGCTGTAGGTGATGTCAGCCCAATAATGTCAAAAGAAAAGTGCTGGAGAGGAACAGAGCTGCTTTCTTGGTACTGCAGAAGCAAGAGAAAAGACTCCTCTTGGTCGTGTGGGACTCCTGAGCTTGGAGCAGGGAGCCTGGTCTTCCAGACCTCTTCCCAGCCTGTTTTCAGGAGGCCATTTTTCCAAGCTGGCCAGGAATTTCTAAGCTCTTGCTTCTCAGTCACTGTCTGAAATCTGCTTGACTGTTTCATCTTCTCTAACTTCTAGCTGGACACAGGAGCTGGGTAGAGCTCTCTTTGTCCAGATAGAACAGCATCTGGAGGCAACATCATTCCCTTCCCTGCTCTCCTGAGTGGCTGTGAAACTTGGTCACAGCGTCAGGCCCTGGCAGCCTGCCCTGCCTGCCTGTTCACTGTCTCCCATTTGTGCTCTTCCTCCTCCACAGTATCCACACTGGGGACCGACCCTACAAATGCGCTCACCCTGGGTGTGAAAAGGCTTTCACCCAGCTTTCCAACCTGCAGGTAAGGTGCTGGGCTGTTTCTGCTCACCAGTGGGGGTGGCAAGGGTAGCTGTCAAGCAGGAGAGGCTACTCCCCTCCTTGTGATGGAGGAAATGGAGAAATCTGGGCAGCTGGAAGGAGAGGGAAAGAATACAGAAAAGCTGTCAAAGCCCTTGGGCAGGGGAGAGATTCCTGGCTTCTGTGGCACTGATGACCCAAGGAGGTCACATAAACAGCCACATCCTGTAAAACTGTAAACTTGAGAGATTTGGTAAACTTCTGGAGGGTTCTCTGACTTAGCTGACTTAGGCCTTTTGCTAAATGTTACACAGAATAAAATCTGGGTATCCGATGTTCTGTTTGTTTGACAGCGAAGTAAAAGGCCTAAGAGCAGGGATTCGGGGAAGCAGGGGTGGTCTGTCCTGCTGCAGCGCCCTGGAGGAGGGGAACTGGAGGGTGTGCCAAATGGCAAAGAGCTGTAAGTGCCTGCCAGCAGTTCAAGCAGCTCCTGCCCTGAAGGGCAGTGACAGATGTGGGCAGCAAATGTGAGGTGAAGCAGAGGAGGAGAGAAAAGGAAAAGGCTGAGAAAGAGTCACGTGGAGCCTGAGAGGGTGGGGGTTGCAGACAGCTAGGAGATTGCTCTTCAAAGCCTGATATGCCTGAGAAAAGAAGGGCTTCAGTGGGGAGGATGTGGTGCTCTGGAGGGAGAAGCTCTGACCCTGATGTTAGGAGCAAAGCGGAGTCTGGTGAGCTGGAGGGCTTGGCTGGAAGGGGTGCCAGAGGTGAAGCCTTCTGCAGTGCTAATGCTCCCTTCCTTCTCTGCCCTTGCTTTCTGCTCCCACCTTGCTCGGCTGCTCCCAGTCCCACAGGCGGCAGCACAACAAAGACAAACCTTTCAAGTGCCACAACTGCCACCGTGCATACACGGATGCTGCCTCCCTGGAGGTGCACCTGGCTACGCACACAGTGAAGCACGCCAAGGTCTACACCTGCTCCATCTGCAGCCGGGCCTACACCTCGGTGAGTCTGTGCTGCCCTCACCTCCCAGGGGCAGCTCCTCCGCCTCCGACCGGAGCAGCCCCCGGAGCCATCGTGTCCCTCCCCGGCTGGCTTTGGCCTTTGTAAAGCCTCCTGCCCTCCTCTCACGCCGTTCTTCCTGCTGCAGGAGACCTACCTGATGAAGCACATGAGGAAACACAACATCCCTGACCCACAGCAGCAGGTGGTTCAGGCGCAAGCCCAGGCCTCGCAGCAGCAGCAGCACTTCCAGCCGCAGGGCGGGGGGGCAGCAGGAGGCCCTTCTGGAGACACTAACCAACCCAACCCTCCCCCCCAGTGCTCCTTTGACCTGACTCCTTACAAGACTTCAGAGCATCACAAGGACATCTGCCTCACTGTCAGCACCAGCGCCATCCAAGTGGAGCACCTCTCCAGCTCCTAGAGAGACCTCAGCCCAGGGAGCAGAAAGCCTCTTGTGCACAGCCTGCGCCCAGGGGCACTGCCTGTGCAGCAGCCCCCTTCGTGCAACAGTCTCTGGCCTCTCCTCCTGCACCGGTCTCCTCTGGCCATGTAACCCTGTTCATGGCAGCCCCTTGAACAACAGCCTGTCTCAAGTGGGTGCTCCTTCTGTGCAACAGCCTGCCTGGTAGGAGGATGCTTCCTTGTGCAAGAGCCCCTTTCCAGTGCTGAGATCACTTCCTCATGCAAGATCCCCTCCTTTCAAACCCAAAGAAAGGCCTCTGTTCTGCCTTCTCTCTCACTCTAGAATGCTTGTGAAGGGGGGGTGCGTGCTGAGACCTGCAGAGTGGATGGGATGGAGAGACAGTCCTTGTACATACAGGGGCTCGGACACGTCTTCAGCAGGCCATGGAAGAATGTGGCAGGGTTCACAGCTGGATGGGGTTCTTTGAGGATTTCATTGAGTGTCTAAGAGAGAAAGACCCATTCCTGTCCCTCCTGCTTTTGAAAGGGAGGAAGGGTTGCTTGTCCTGCCCCAAGGACTGAATGGGAGAAACCTTCTCCCCAGTGGAAGGTGAGACCAATGTAGGAGGGAGAGGTGAGGCATGCTCCCTGGGCCAGACAGGTGCCTATGCTGCCCGAGGGCTGTGGAGTGTTGCACTCTTTCTCCTCCCTCAGAGGAGAGCAATAGAGAAGGCTCTGTCTGAGCTGCCTCTCTCTCCCAGCTGTCTGAGCAGTGTGATGGCCAAGCCCATAGGAATGTGGGTTCTCCTGCTCATTGCTCTTCCTGCCTATTGTGGATGATGTCCTAGCAGCTTGTACTCCTCCTCCTCCTCCTCTCCCTCCTCCCCACCCACCTCCACAGAAAAGCCTGCAGGCATCAACAACAAACCAAAAAGCAACTGGAGGGAGGGTAAGAGACTGCCAAAATAATCAACCCCCTTCTCTTTCCTCCCTTTCCTGAAAGGCGGAACAACAGCAGTTCTGACTCTCACAACTGTCCTGCCCCCCTATTTCCCAAAGGGAAGGAGGAGGAGGAGGAGGAATAGACCAGTCTCTTCAAAGAGCTGGCAGGAGGCAGGGAAGGGCTAGCTGCTTCTGCTCACCTCCTACAGGAGTGCTCTCCCAGGCTCCCTCTTGCCAAGACGGGCTGGACTCACATGGCAGTGGTGGCCTCTTCTGGACCCTAGTAATGGGACAGAATCCCCAAAAGGTGGACAGTGGAGAGAAGGGGATGAAGATCCCCACAGAGAGACCAATCTAATGAGAAGGGGGAGCCAACAAGAATAAACTGAAGGCCCCTTGAATTTATATATATATATATATATATATAAATATCTATTCCCCCCAGCCCACTCTGTCCTTGCTGTAACTGTTTCTATCTTGGTGTTTATAAAACGCATTATCCTGGAGAATTTTTATTTTCAATCTTTGTTTGTTTTTCCCTTTCTCTTGGTCTTCACTTCTCTTCCCCCCCCCCCCCCCTGTTTTTTTCTTTTTTATTATTATTATTATTATTATTATTATTATTATTGGTCCACATGACTGCTGGTCTTGTGTGTCACTTTTTAGTTTCTTTGGATCATGGAGGCTGACTCGGAAGAGAATGAGAAGGCAAAGGAAAAAGCATGTGTTGTTGGGATTTAAAATCAAATCACCCACCCAAAGCCTATAGAATCCCAGACTTCTGTATGAACAACCAATAGGGGCTTTTTCCTTTTTTTTTTTTTTTTTTTTTTTTTGGTTGGTTGGTTTTTTTTTTTAACCACCTTGTATAGAAATAAATTGGTGTAAAAGGCTCCTTGAAGGTGCTGCTGCAGGCACCCTGCCCCTGTGACTTGTGTTCCTTCCCTACTGCACTAGCCCCTTGCTGCTGTGAGTCCTAGGCAGCTGCTGAGGGCAGCACATCCCTGGCTCTGGGCAGCCTTGGAGTTTGCACAAGGAGAAGCAGGAGCTTTTCATCTCTGGCAGAAAACCCTTTTCTCTGTGTTTCTGTCACTAGAGTTGGCTACAAACCAGTGGAGTGCTTATGGACCTGTAGGTTAGGCTAGAAGAAGCTGTCTGCTTTGACTTCTGCATTCACAGCTGACATTTCCACCCATTTGTGCTGCATTGAGCCCTGGGAAGGAATATGTATTTAAAGTGTGCATTGGCTTCATTTTGAGGCACTGGGACACAGAATCCCTTCCATTGGTAGCCTGCTGCAAGGGCTTCATGTTCTGACCACTTCAATATTTAAGCCAAGTTTCCCCTTTGGATCTCTTTGGCTTTGGGTTCTCATTGCTAGTTCTGGCTGTGTCCATCTCACTGGTTCAGAGAGCCTTAGAGCACAGTGATGCTGTTTCCTCTGGACTGGTGTTTAAATGTTGTCATGTCACTTCCCATTCCACTTTTAGACAGGCTGGGTAGATGGAACACCTTCAGTCTTCCACTGCAAGCCATTTTCTCCTGCCAATGAATTATTCTTGTCTTTCTTTTCTACATCTCGTGAAAAGTGTGAGTGTTCAAGCCTCAGTGCTGTGGACAAGGTCCCCTTGCTCTTTGCCTTAAGTCTGTAGAGGATTGTGTTGGCCCTTTTCTTGTGGCGCTCTAGGGGAGCTCAGGTTGGCTGCTTGTCTGCTGTGATCAGCTGAGGTCCCAGCTGGCTGCAGTAGTGCTTCTCCCTTTCACTCACATGGGATGAGTTACTTGCTAGATCTTGAACGTGAGGCTGTGCTGAAGTCCACTTGGTATGAGTGGACCTGGCTTGCTGCCAGAGCAGGGTCCTCACCACTTGCCCAGTTTTGTCACCCACCAACTGTATCAGTGATTATTTTTCACTTTCAGACCCAGCACTAACTTGAAAAGCATCATTCAGTGCAACTACTTTTACCTTCCTCTGGAGACTCACAGGCTGGGTATTTCTTAACGCTCTTATTCACATGTGCCGTAAATCTTCCTGACTTACGGTGCTAGCTCAATGCCTTACAAACATCTCAGTATGTTGCACCTCTGCAGTCCCTTTTGTTAAGCCAAATGTGTAATGATTCAGAAATCCATAGAATGTTTTGGGTTGGAAGGGACCTTCAAGATCATCCAGTTCCAACGCCCTGCCATGGGCAGGGACACCTTCCACTAGACCAGGTTCATCAAGGCCTCATCCAGCCTGGCCTTGAACACAACCTCCCTCCGCAGCCTATTCCAGTGTCTCACCAGTCTCACTGTAAAGAATTTCTTTCTTATCTCCTGATGATGTCAGCTAATAAAAATTAGGGGTTTGGGGGTTTTCTCTTTTTCTCCACAAAACCCTTCGGGTTCTAGGTTTTCTTTTGCGTTCACTTCATCTTCCCAGCTTTCCCATCATTTTGACATGGAGTCATTTCAGCAGCCTTTTGGGAATACTGGTGTGAGTGGCCTAAATTGGGGCATTTCTGTAGTGTCCCAAGTTTAACTCAAACCTGAATCAATGGGCTGCAGACCTTGTTACGGAGCTCCTGTAGGGCTTGTCACTGAACTCCTAGAGCTTCTCACTGGACTCTTGAAGAGCTTGTCACTGAACTCTTACAGGACTCCTGCTTCTATGCTGACTTCACATGATACATACTTAGTAGATGTTGTCTGAACCCCTCCTTTGTCACTAAAGTACTGGGCAGAAGTTGCTGTTTTCGTAGGACAGCTACATCCTGTTTCTTTCTCCATGAAACTGGAAGCATTTCTCGACCAGTTGCCCCTGTTGTGTCACAAGCACTTGCACCATTTTTATCAGTACCATTAGCAAGTTTTCTTTGTTTCTTTTTGACTTTAAGAAAGAATGAAGATCCTGAATCCCTTCCCTATTACCTATTTCGCCAACTGCAAAACTTTCCTGCACAGCTTTCTCTATTTCATAATGCCTGATTGATGTCAGTCGCTGTCTAGCCTTTCCCTCTTCTGTGTGTTAGGTTTCAGTTTTGGGGTGGGCTTGGTTTTCTTACATTGTCTCTTGCTCTTCTTGTCAGGAATTTCTTCCTAATCCCCAGTCTCAGTTTGCCCTCCTCAAGCTTCAATCCATTCCCTCTGATCACTGCAAGTCCTTGTCAAAAGTCCCTTCCTGGCTTTCTTGTAGGCCCCCTTCAGGTACTGGAAGGCTGCTCTAAGGTCTCCCTGGAGCCTTCTCCAGGCTGAACAGCCCCAGCTCCTTCAGCCTGTCCCCACAGGGGAGGTTCTCCAGCCCTCTGATCATCTTTGTGGCCTCCTCTGGACTTGCTTCAGCAGCTCCATGTCCCTCTTATGCTAGGGCACCAGAACTGGAGGCAGTGCTCCAAGTGGGGTCTCATCTGCTATCTGCAGGATGCAAACTGTCACAGCTGTACAAAATTCTTCCCTTTTGAGACAAAGCCTCAGGCTCCACAGTCTGCAGCTTTTCAGCTTTGTGCACACAAGCCAACAAGGGTTTGGTTCTTTGACTCCCACTCACAAGAGCAGAAGATTCTCAAACAAGATCCCACGGTCCTTCCTCTTTAGCTTCCTGCAATCTTCTACTCCATTTCTTTCTGCATGCCTGTAGCCAAACAGACTTGGCAGTGACCCTGGAGTTTTAGGTTGCCTCTTGGGTTTTTGCTGGAAGGTGGTAGCACTCTTTGTCCTTTACTGATTTGGTTCTGTGTTTGTACCTGGATTTTGCAAATTGTCTTTGGTTTAAAGGGAAACCTCCTGTAGGCTGGAAATCATTTTAGAGAAGTTACCTCCAAACAATGAATCTCAGTCATGTCTAATCATGGAATCATTAAGGTTGGAAAAGACCTTCAAGATGGTCAAGTCCAACCATAACCCCACTACCATGACCAGTAAACCATATCCTGAAGCACCACATCTGCAGCTTCTTGAACACCTCCAGGGATGGTGACTCCACCACCTCCCTGGGCAGCCTGTTCCAACACTTCAACTCTCTTTCACTGAAGAAGTTTTATTGCTGGTCTCTAATTCAGTGAAATCTTCAAGAAAGGTCTCAGACTTTAAAGCCTTGTGGTTAATGAGCTGTGTCCCTCTGAGGAGGTGTTTGTGGGTTAGCACTGTCACTAAAGCTGCCAGACTTCTTTACTGCCCTCTTTCTGTTTTGTTCTGTTGTTTTTTTTTTAAATCCATGGAGTCTTGTTATGGGTTGGGTTGTAAGGGTCCTCCAGAGGTCATCCAGTCTAACCCCCTTGCAGTCGTCAGGGACATCCTCCACTAGATCACTAGATCAGCTCGCTCAGAGCCTTGTCCAGCCTGACCTTGAATATCTCCAGGGATAGGGTCTCAGCTACCTTCCCTGGGCAACCTGTTGCAGTGTTCCAGGACCCTCATGGAGCACAACTTGTTTCTGACATCCAATCTAAATCTGCTCTTCTCTCATTTCAAACCATTGCCCCTCATCCTATCACTGCAGGCCTTTGCAAACGGTCCCTCTGCAGCATTCTTGTAGAACCCTTCAAGTACTGAGGTCTCCCCAGAGCCTTCTCTTTTTCTTCTCTTTGTTCACTACATTAATGGCTTCTAACAGAAGTCTTTTTCCTTTTGTAATGAATTGCAGACCACAATGAACTCACTCTGTTCGGCTTTCCAGTCAGCTCAACTGAGGTGAGCTGCTTTAGGAGTCTCACAGTAAGGCCTGACCCCACCATGTAGTGCTTCTCTTCTGCCTTTCTTTCTCCAGGCTGTGGAGTGTTCAGGTACAAGTGTCGCTACATTAGGCCTAGGCAGTTCTCTTGACACACCAGACTTCTGCTGCCATACATCAGGAACAAAGAGCATCATGTTTCTTTTCATAGAATCACAGGTTGGTTTGGGTTGGAAAAGACCTTTAAGATCGTACCATTCTCTAACTCAGCCAAGTGCAGTGCTAAACCATGTCCCTCAGCACCACATCTCTGCCTCCTTTAAACGCTTCCAGGCTTGGGGATTCAATCCTGGGCAGCCTGTGGCAGTCTTTGAGAACCCTTTCAGTCAAGAAATTTCTTACAATATCCAACCTGAACCTCCCATGGTGCAACTTGAGCCTGTTTTGTGCCATCCTAACACTTGTTAGTAGGGAGAAGAGAGCAACTCCCACCTATTTCCAGCCTCCTTTCAGGGAGTTGTAGAGAGCAATGAGGTCTCCCCTGAGCCTCCTTTTCTCCAGACTAACCTGCTCCAGTTCCCTCAGCTGCTCCTCACCAGCCCTGTTCTCCAGACCTTTTACCACCTTCTTTGCCCTTCTCTGGACTCACTCCAGCACCTCAGTGTCTTCTTCGGACTGAGGGCCCCAAAACTGAACACAGTCCTCAAGATGTGGCCTCATCAGTGCTGAGTACTGATACAGCCCTGAGTACAGTGCTGAGGGGGACAATCCTTGTCCTGGTCCTGCTGATCACACCACTGCAGATCCAGGGCAGGATGCTGGTGGCTGCCTTGGCCACCTGGGCACACCCTGGCTCATCTTCAGCCAGCTGTTGACCAACACACTTTCCCTGCTGGGCAGTTCCCAGCCACCCAAGCCTGGAGCATTCATGGGGTTGTTGTGACCAAGGTGCAGGGACCCAGCTCTTGGCCTTGTTGCATCTCTTGCAATTGGCCTTTCCCTAGCTGTGTGTAACTTGTATCCATTGCCCTGTGCTAGGCTAACTGGCTCACAGCAGCTTGGATGATCCCATTTACTGTTCAAATCCTTTTGAAGTTAAAGTATTTGGTGGTCTTCTGGAACATCCAGAGCTCCAAAGTTGATTGGAAAAGACAGCTCATTGCTCCCATCTGCTTGCTAAGTGATTCTTTTAAGATGATTGATTGTCTGTTTCTAGCTATGCAACTTCTAGGGTGTTTTATTTAATGAGTAGAACCAAGCCTCTTCCTGAACCTCCTTGGCCATAGGTAATTTTTCATTGTTTCTCTGATTTGTCTACATTAGCCAACTCCCTTCCTAATCTAGAATATGAGATCCTGCCTGTCTTCTATATTTTTATTGATTATTTTATCATGATATCAGCTAAAGGATATATATCATGTTTAGGGCTTTCTTCTCTAATATTTTGCAGGTAAAATGCCCAAAAGGTACCCATATTTCCTAGTGCAGTTACAGAACCCAGAATGAAATTACTTTGTTCACTTCCTTAACTACAAGGTCATGTACCTGTTTGATCATCATTTCAGGTACAACAGATGAAGTTTGTCTGCATGATTTCTTATTTCTGTATAGTAGAACACCAAGGTTCTAGAGAGATGTAGTAATTTGGTCCAACAAACATTTCTGTTTCATGTAGTGTCTGTGTAATGAATGGAAAAAGAAAACCTGCAAGAAAAGAAATGGTGACGCCAAAGAACCAGAGTCTATGCCTGGGTTTGCTGCCAATCAGGATCTGGTCTTAGAACATGGACACAGCTCTGACTTGGGGCTTCTGCCATCCTCTTGTTGGTAAAGCTGATAAAGCAGCTTGGGGGCAGTCCTGCAGATCAATCCTTTCAGGTGTGTGAGGATGGAGTATGGGTACTTCTGGGCTTTCATGAAGGAAATGCAGAACAGGGACCTGCCATCTGCGGATGTTGAAGAGCAGGCTGGATGTGCTCCTCTGCAGCCAGAAGGGAGCCAAACCAGACTCTGAAGTTGTAGGCTTCCTGCTGGGGTATGCATAAGGATGCCTCTCAAGCCCTGGCCTTCACCTTGTGGTCCTTAGACAACATTTTCAGAGGTCTGTAGCCTAACTGAAAAGCTGGAGGCTTATATTGGTTATACAGAAGCTTCCATTTCCAAGGGAGAATCTACACAGACATCAGCAGGTCAATAAAGGTTGAGAACCACTATCCCAGAGTGCTTCAGGTAGCTTCCCTTTGTGAGGTGAGGAGACCTTCTGGGCAGTCTACCCAGGTCCTTCAGCTAACCGGGAGGTATTCATCAGGTTAACAGCAGGATGTGATTGAAGGAGCAAACTCTAGGGTGGGAATGATGTGTAGTAGCAGGTTAGTTCCTGTGGTTTCATTACTATAGGAGTTACCTGAGTGTCAGTTCATGAGGCCAGCTCCCTCTAGAGCATATCCAGTTGGATATCTCCCTGTAAAATCATCTGTACCTCTGCTAGGGCAGAGGGTTTAAAAACTATCACACTGCTCATGAAATAGCCACTGGGAACATTCCAGTGGTGGGCTGCTGGAACGCTGAGCAGTGCCCCTCTCCACAAAACTCAGTGTCCCTTGGCTTTTGGAGCTCAGGAACTAGTTTTTGCTGGGTTGGAAGAGTTTGTACTGCCATGAGCTCACACAGGTACACAAAGCTTCACACAGGAACACTTCCTACTTCACACAGGAACAGAAAAGAGTAAGAAATGTGGTGTAAAAAATTACCAAAATATCATCAATAAATTACTGTGGTAGGACTGGAAGGGGTGGCATCTACTGAGCACAAAGGACCTCTTCTATCAATGATTTGGATGTGGGGATCGAGAGCACCATCAGCAAGTCTGCAGAAGAGGCTAAAAGGAGCAGCACTGTTGATCTGCTCAAGGGTAGGAAGGCTCTGCAGAGAGATCTGGACAGGTTCAGTCCATGGGCTGAGGTCAACAGAACGAGGATTAACAAGGCCTGGTGCTGGGTCCTGCACTTTGATCACAACCACCCCAAGCAACACTACAGGCTTGGGGCAGAGTGGCTGGAAAGCAGCCTGGAGGAAAAGGATCTGGGGGTGCTGGTGGACAGCTGAACAGGAGCCAGCAGTGTGCCCAGGTGGCCAAGAAGGCCACAGGCATCCTGGCCTGGGTCAAAACCAGTGTGTCCAGCAGGAGTAGGGCAGTGATGGTGCTCCTGTATTCAGCCCTGGTGAGGCCACAGCTTGAGTGCTGGGTTCAGTTCTGGACACCACAGGATAGGAAAGATAGTGAGGGGCTGGAGGGTGTCTAGAGCAACAAGGCTGGTGAGGGGTCTAGAGGGCATCATATGAGGAGGAGCTCAGGGAGCTGGGGTTGTTCAGTCTGGAGAAGGCTGGGGGCAGATCTTATTGCTCTCTACAACTCCATGAGAAGAGGTTGGAGTGAGGTTGCTGTTGGTCTCTTCTCCCAAGTAACCAGAGATAGGACCAGAGAAAATGGGTTTGAGTTGTGCCAGGGGAGGAGGACATTAGGAGAAACTTCTTTACTGCGAGAGTGGTGAGGGGTTGGAACAGGCTGCCCAGGGAGGTGGTGGAGTGGTCACTGTCCCTGGAGGTGTTCAAGAAGCTGTAGATGTGGTGGCTTCAGGATATAGTTTAGTTGTCATAGTAGTTGGGTTATGGTTGGAATTGATGATCTTAAAGGTCTCTTCCAACCTTAATGATTGTATGAGTCTATGAATTAACCAAATAGTTTAACAAGAAGATAGTTGATGGTTCAAACAGCTGCAGTGCCTTTTGATGACAGCCCCTCAGTTGTGCATTGCAGGCTTCTTGAAGACTTAATCCCAGTACATTTATATAAATAAAGTCACTGTGCTTTGGGTGAGCTCTGGGACGAAAGAGAAGAAACAAACCACTTCTCACAGCCAGGACCTAGCAGCATCCAGTCCTAAGCAATGACTCATGATAGAGTCTGTCAGAGAAAAAACAGAAGGACCTAAGTGAGGTAGGAGAAAGGTAGATAAAATGTGACATTTGCAAGACAAACCCAGTGCTTCCTACCAGTACAGGATGTGGAATTAATGCTGACCTCTTGAAACAGCAATCTTCAATATGACATACCACAAAGACCAAGAGGTGGAAGGTCCTTCTGTCTCAGTTCCTTTGGAATCATGTGCATGACCTAGCATCATACTAGCCAAGGACAGCTTGGGAAAAGGCTCTTCAACACTACAGCAAGAGGAACTCTAACCTAGTAGAAGTGACCTGTGGTGTATGGGCAGGAAAGTGGCACTTCAGGATGGAGTAAAGAGCATGGTATCAGTGAATCACAGAATGGCTCAGGTTGGAATGGACCTCAGAGATCATCTGCTCTAACATCCCCACCACAGGCAGGGACATCTCTCAAGTAGACTTGGCTGCTCAAGGCCTCATCCAGCCTGGCTGTGAACACCTCCAGGAAGAGGCATCCACAGCCTCCCTGGGCAGCCTATTCCAGAGTCTCACCACCCTCATACTGAAGAGCTTCTCCCTAAGATCCAGTGTGAACCTACTCTCCTTCAGCTTCAAACCACCCCCCTTGTCCTGTCTCTAGACACCATTATGGGAAAGTCCCTCCACAGTATTGGAAGGCAGCTCTAAGGTCCCCCTGGAGCCTTCTCTTCTCCAGGCTGAACCCCAGCTCCTTCAGCCTATCCTCATAGCAGAGGTGTTCCATGTCCCACCTTTAACTAATGCAGTGCTTTGTTGGTTTGTTAGCTATGTCAGGTTTGTGCCACCATCACCTGACAGCCTGTTTATAACAGCAGATACTCGTTGCTGGTTAATTATATGGCAAATACACAATATAACCACCAGCCAGCACCTCCTCACCCAGGGGATCTGGTGGCAGTGCCCAGCTAGGCTGCTGAAAATTATTCGGAGCGAGATGAGGCCTCCATAGCCTGCCAAAGACGAAGTCCGTGTGCTGTTGGGGAAAGCAGCAGGTACCGGTACCCACCCTCCCGCACTCCAGCCCTGCTGCCTGTGGCCGAGCCGCCTCGCCCCACTTCTCCCACCGCTCCCCAGGAGGCTTTCTGCCCGCAACCAGCAGCGGGCGGGGCGAGCCCGGCTCGACCCCGCCGGTCACCCTCCCTCGGACGGCGGACACGCGCCCGACTGCTCCCCCGCCGCTGGATAGGAGAGCAGCGCAGCGGCAAGCCGGCAGAGCCCAACATGGCGACGGGCAGGCGGGCGGAAGGGGCTGCCGGGCTGCGCCGCTTCCGGGGGTGTGCGCAGGCAGGCACCGGCGGCAGGCTCCGCCGGAAGCGGCCAGGAGTGCGGGGCCCAAGATGGCAGCCGGGATGTACCTGGAGCACTACCTGGATAGTAAGAGCCGCCGGGGGCGGGGCCGCGGGCCGCGCCTGGAGCCGCCCTGGCCGGAGGCCGCGTGGGCACGGCCGGACCGTGGCTCGGGGCGGGGCTCCGCCGGGGCCGACCTCTGCCCCGGCGTGAGGGGACTGGCCGGGACTGGGTGCCCACGACCGGCCTGCTCGGCACGGAGCAGCAGCCTTGTCCCTGGCCCGGCCGTGAGGGTCCTGCCGCCGCTCGGTCCCGGGGCCGTGCGGAGAGGCCCCGCCCGCGGCCCGAGGCGTAGAGGCGGCTCCGGGCCGCTAAGGAACAGCGGCAGCGGCTGCGGCGGCACACCTGGGGCGCCGGTACGGGCTGCTCCGCCGGGCGACAGGGCTCGCCTGGGGCCCTGGCGGGCGCCAGGTCCTACTGCAGGCGGCCAGCCCCTGGTTTGTTGCCGGAGGAAGGAGCCGGTGCTGCCGTAGGCGCCGCCGCTGCGGCGGCTGTCAGTGGCTTTCGCGGGGCGAAGTGCGGGACCGGTGCGGTAGAGCGGAAGATAACTTGTGCGGCCCTAGGGTGGTGTTTTCCTTGGACAAATGCCGCCTGGTTTGCGGGTCGAAGAAGAGCTCTGTAAATAGTAATGGAGTTGGTAATGTTATCGGAGCCCTCCTGTGGCATCGTCCTGCTGTAAGGTGCTTATAACTTTGCCAGACTCTGCCCTTTCAGCGCCTGTTTGTCTGTGTCTCCTTAAACTAGGTAAAGTAGAGTAGGCAGAGGAGCTGCTGCTGAAGGAATGCTAAGGGTTAATATTTAGCAATTCTTCGCTGAATTCTGTTTTCAGTTTTTGTCAGCACTAGAAACGGGAGAGGCGGGCGGTGGGGAGGTGTTGTTAAAGCGTGCAGCTCTGGTGACAGGTCTGCTGCTCCACTCCCCTGCTGGCTCTTTGCAAATGCCTGAAAACACTGAAGCTTGCTTCTGCAGAACTCCTCAGTGCTAAGTTCCCTCCAGCACAGAGTTGGTAAGGTGTTGATGTAGGGACAAGGGGCCTCATTGCCTCTCTGCTCCTTTTGCCCTTAAGAAAGAGAACCTCTTGTTAATGAAGAAAATTCAATAAACATAATAAATTGTAGTCAAAGCTGAAAAGAACTCCAATGAGTGTAGAGTCTTGCATCTGGGAAAGAACAGCCACATGGGCCAATACAGGCTGGGGACTGACCTGTGGGAAAGCAGCACAGAGGAGAGGGACCTGGGGTCCTGGTGGGCAGAAGGATGCCCATGAGCCAGCAATGTGCCCTTGTGGCCAAGAAGGCCAAGAGCATCCTGGGGTGGATTAGAAGGGCTGTGGTGAGAAGGTGGAGAGAAGTTCTTCTGCCCCTCTACTCTGCCCTGGTGAGGCCACATCTGGAATGTTGTGTTCAGGTCTCAGCCTCTCAGTTCAAGAAGGGCCTCAGGGAAGTGCTTGAGAGAGTCCAGCACAGAGCCACAAAGATGCTGAAGGCAGTGGAAGATCTCCCTGCTGAGGAAAGGCTGAGGGAGCTGGGGCTCTTTAGCTTGGAGCAGAGGAGCCTGAGGGCTGACCTCAGTCATGTTGATCAAGATGTGAAGGGCAGTGTGGGGAGGATGGAGCCAGGCTCTGCTCAGGGATGTCCAATGACAGGACAAGGGGCAATGGGTGCAAGCTGGAGCAGAGGAGGCTTCTCTGGATACCTCACTGCTTTGTTTGTGCAAAAGAAGGGAAAGGAACAGCTTCTGAACACAGAGAGCCCCGCCGTTATTTTTACATCTCACAGGAATTCATTTCATGGCCCACAGAATCATAGAAAGGTTTAGGTTGGAAGGGACCTTAAAGATCATCCAGTTCCAACCCCCTGCTGTGGCCAGGGACACCTCCCACTAGCTGAGTTTGCTCAAGGCCTCATCCAGCCTGGCTCTGAACCACCTCCAGGGAGGAGGCATCCACAACCTCCCTGGGCAACCTGTTCTGGAGTCTCACCACCCTCACTGGAAAGAATTTCTTCCTAATCTCCAGTCTCAATCTGCCCTCTTCCAGCTTCAATCTGCTCCCTCTCACCCTGTCACCTCAGGCCTTGTCAAAAGTCCCTCCCCAGCTCTCCTGTAGCCCCCTTCAGATACTGGAAGGCTGCTCTAAGGTCTCCCTGGAGCCTTCTCCAGGTTCAACAGCCCCAACTCTCTCATCCTGTCCCCACAGAGGAGGTTCTCCAGCCCTCTGATCATCTTCATGACCTCACTCCTTGTCCCTCTTATGCTGGGGGCACTAGAACTGGAGGCAGTGCTGCAGGTGGGGTCTCAGCAGAGCAGAGCTGAGGGGCAGAATCCCCTCCCTGTGCTGCTGCTCTCCCTGGAGCTTTGGATACAGCCCAGCACACAGCTGCCTTCTGGGCTGCCAGTGACCAGTGCTGGCTCCTGGGGAGTTTGTCACCAACTGACACCCCCAAGTCCTTCTCTTCAAGGCTGCTCTTGAGCCACTCCTCACCCAGCCTGGATTTGTGCTTGGGATTGCCCTGACCCAGGTGCAGGACCTTGCACTTGCCCTTGTTGAACTTGATGAGGTTGGCTTGGTCCCACCTCTCCAGCCTGTCCAAGTTGCTCTGGATGGATCCCTTCCCTCCAGTGTGTCAACCACTGCACACAGCTTGGTGTCATCACAGACTTGCTGAGGCTGCCTCAATGACACTGTCCATGTTGATGACAAAGGTGTTGAACAGTACTGGTCCCAGTACTGATTCCTGAGGGGCACCACTTGTCACTGGTCTCCATTAGGACATTGGGCTGTTGACTACAACTCTGAGTGCAGCCATCCAGCCAGTTCCATGTCCAGCCATTTCCTTGTCCAGCCATTTCCTTGTCCAGCCATTTCCTTGTCCAGCCATTTCCATTTCCAGCCAGTTCCATTTCCAGCCAGTGGCCCACCTCTGTATGTTGGAGAGTGGGTTCAGGGAGCAGGCATCCTCAAGTTGTGATTCTAAAGAGCTTTTCCCCACAGCTGCATTTTTGGTGGTTTTTTTTTAACCTACAAGAGAGAAATTTTGAATTCTGTTGTTTGATGTCAAGTTGACAATAATAGAGCCTGGACTTAGTGCAGTGCCACTGGCTCTCAGTCTGATGAGCGAGGGATGGGAAAATGAGAACTGTTTTTTATCAGCTTTGTCAGTTGAGCATCTGGTGGTGTCTAAGGGGGTGAGTCGCAAAGCGCATCGAAAATTGATTGACTGCCAGCATCCCATTGCTCCTTCAGAGCCCTCCAGGTGTTTATTGTTGATGATACAGGGGCAGAGCCTCCTTCCAGGCACTGGGCAGAGCAGGCTGAGCTTGCATTGCAGAAGGCTGAAGGAACAGGAGAGAGGGGGTTAAGCCTGTTGGCTGTCCTGTCTCAGAGTTGCTCTTAAGCTCTGCACAAAGGGTCTCCTGTCCCCTAGGTGTAAAATGGGTGCACCAAAAGGGACCCACTTTTCAGTGAGTTAGCTTTTGATCAGCTTGAATTTGTACATCCTTGTGTAGACAGAACTGAAGGGCACTACTGTGCTGTTGGCTTAATTACTGAATGGCCTCCTGGATGGGTTTGTTGTAGTGTAAGGGCTGATTTCAGTACAGAATTGGAGTTCTGCTTTCCGAAAGAGGCCTTTCTGCAGAGCAGAAGCGTTTTTGTTTACCAGGGTGTATTCTAGAGCTGTTCTCTAGCATTAAAAATCCAGGATTAAAAATCTAGGATTAAATTGTGTCCTGGGCTGCATCAAAAGCAGCATGGCCAGCAGATAGAGAGGTGATTCTGCCTCTTCTCTACTCTGGTGAGACCTCACTTGCAGTGCTATGTCCAGCTCTGGAGCCCTCAGCACAGGAAGGACATGGACCTGATGGAGCAGGTCCAAAGGATGGCCAAGATGATCAGGGGACTGGAGGATCAGACTGAGCAAGCTGGGGTTGTTCAGCCTGGAGAAAAGAAGGGTCCAGGCAGACCTTCGAGTAGCCTTCCAGTACCTGAAGGGGGCTACAAGCAGGCTGCAGAGGGACTGTTTGCAAAGGGAGAGGACAAGGGGCAATGGTCTGAAATGGGAGAAGAGCAGATTTAGATTGGATATTAGGAACAAGTTCTGTACCATGAGGGTGCTGGAACACTGCAACAGATTGCCCAGGCAGGTGTTTGAGGTCCCATCCCTGGTCAAGTTCAGGCTGGACAAGGCTCTGAGCATGCTGATCGACTGGAGGATGTCCCTACAGATGGCAGGGGATTGGACTGGATGAGCTTTGGAGGTCCCTTCCAACCCACACCATTCTATGACTGTAATGGCTGGCTTCAGTACAAATGTTGGGGTTCTGCTTTCTGATGGCAGCAGGGTTTTGTTAAGCAGGATGCATCCTAGAGCCGTGCTCTGGGGTTAAATAGATCTCAGTTTTATAGCCTGTCTCCTTTGGAGGTTGACAGCAAATGGAGGCACACCAGTGTGCACCAGCAAGGGGCACTGGGAGTCGCTGGAGGGCTGTACATGTTGGCAGTTAGCTTGGTTCCTGTCTTGCCATGGTGGCCAGGAGTCTAACTTCTCCATGTGTCCTCCTTTCCCTGCAGGTATTGAGAACTTACCGTTTGAATTGCAGAGAAACTTCCAGCTCATGCGAGATCTGGACCAGAGGACAGAAGGTGAGGACCGGGGATGGTTTGGTTGAAGAGAGAGAGCATGCAGCTTCATAGCATCACAGAATGGTGGGGGTTGGAAGGGGCCTGTGGAGATCATCTAGGCCAACCTCCCTGCTGAAGCAGGTTCAACTTGATCAGGTTCCATAGAACATGTCCCTGTGGGTTTTGAGTCTCCAGAGAAGGAGACCAAACAACCTCTGTGGGCAGCCTGCTCCAGGGCACTGTCACCCGTAAGGGGAAAGAAGTTTTTTCTTAAGTTCAAGTGAAACCTCCTGTGTTCTAGTTTGTACCTGATGTCCCTTGTCCTCTGTCTGGCCATGCTCTCCTTTGAGCACTCCAGAATACCATTGGTCTTCTTGGCAACAGAGGCGTGTTGCTGGCTCATGGTGAACTTGTCCACCAGCACTCCCAGGTCCTTCTCTGCATGGCTGCTCTCCAGCAGGTCAAACCCTCACCTGTCCTGGTCCATGGGGTTGTTCCTCCCCAGGTGCAGGACCCTACACTTGCCCTTGTTGAACTTCATGAGGTTCCCCTCTGCCCAGCTCCCAGCCTGTCCAGGTCTGGCTGAATGGCAGCACAGCCTGACAGGGTGTCAGCCACTCCTCCCAGTTTGGTACCATCACAACCTGGCTGAGGCTCCACTCTGTGCCTTCAGCCAGGTCACTGATGAAGAGGTTGGACGAGGCTGGACCCACGTACTCACCTCTGGGCAACACCACTGGCCACAGGCTTCCAACTAGACCCTGCACAGTTGAGCACAACCCTCTGAGCTCTGTCCCTCAGCCAGTTCCCAACCCACCTCACTGTCCACTCGTCTGACCCACACTTCCTACACTTCCCTGTGAGGATGTTATGGGAGACAGGGTCAAAAGCTTTGCTGAAGTCAAGGTGGACAACGTCCACTGCTCTCCCAGTTAGTCACACATTCAGGCTCTCAGATTGATCAAACCTTTATTCCAGGGATCTGAAGGCAGGGGAGGAGGCCTGCTCTGATCCTTCAGCCCCTCAGGGGAGGGCACTCTGGGTGGGGGGTCCATTTAATGGTCCATATGTTCCAGACCTCAAGTCAGAGATCGATAAGTTGGCCACAGAGTACATCAGCAACGCACGGACTTTGTCTTCAGAGGAAAAGCTGGGGCTCCTCAAGCAAATCCAGGATGCCTATGGGAAGTGCAAGGAGTTTGGGGACGACAAGGTCCAGCTGGCCATGCAGACCTACGAGATGGTAAGAAGGGAAGGGGCTCCTGTTTGGCATATCAAAGGCTGTGCTAAAGCCCCCAGTCTTGGATGGCCCTGATGTCCTTTTAGGTGCTACCCACTCTTGGTTCTTTTAGTACAAGCCCCATGGCTTCTGATCTCTGTCCCCCTGGGCTCTGTTCCTGGTGACTGGTGGTGGCTGTCACCCTTGCAGGTGGACAAGCACATCCGGCGGCTGGACACGGACCTGGCTCGCTTCGAGGCAGACCTGAAGGAGAAGCAGATAGAGTCGAGTGACTATGACAGCTCTTCCAGCAAGGGCAAGAAGAGTGAGTACCACCACTGGGCTGCAGACTGGTACAGGAGGCAGTCAGGTGCCTGTGGAAGTGGTGGGGATGAAGGCAGGTGCAGATCCAAGAGTGGAATCTGAAGGACAGGTGAACCGGTGATGACCTGGGCTCCTCTGGTGTGAGCACATGGGAGGCAGCTAGGTACAATTCAGATGGGGTGCTTGGCCCCAGGCACACCCCAGAAGAGGAGGGTGGTTTAGTTCTGGAGAGGTTCTTGCCATCCATCAGGTGGCTGTTCTGATGGAGTGGCAGATGCAGCATCCCTCTTCTCTTCTTCCCAGAGGGCCGAGCCCAGAAGGAGAAGAAAGCTGCTCGTGCTCGCTCCAAGGGGAAGAACTCGGATGAGGAGGCACCCAAAACCGCCCAGAAGAAGCTGAAGCTCGTCCGCACGTAAGTGCTGGAGAGATGTGCGGGAGGGAGGAATCCTGGAATCATTCAGGTTGGAAAAGACCCTGGAGACCATCCAACCATCAACCCTACTCCACCAAGTTCACCACTAAACCGTATCTCTGAGTGCCACATCTAAGTGACCTTTAAACACCTCCAGGGATGGTGACTCCACCACCTCCCTGGGCAGTCTGTTCCAATGCCTGACCACTCTTGCAGGGAAAACAGTTTTCCTCATGTCCAGCCTAAACCTCCCCTGGTGCAGTTTGAGGCCCTTCCCTCTTGTCTTGGCAGATAGGAAGGGGCTCCAAGCCAGGTGTTTTGCTGACCTGCCTTATTCCTGTCCTGCAGTAGCACGGAGTATGGGATGCCCTCAGTCACCTTTGGGAACGTGCACCCTTCAGATGTGTTGGACATGCCTGTGGACCCCAATGAGCCCACTTACTGCCTCTGCCACCAGGTCTCCTATGGGGAGATGATTGGCTGCGACAACCCAGACGTAAGAGCCCACACTTGGTGGGGAGGAGGGAGGAGGGAACGGGCAGAGTCTTGCACAGAGGGGCTTGTCCTGCTTGGGGGGGCCTGATACAGCAAGCAGTGGCAAGAAGAGGGTTCACAGGATCATAGAACCACAGAATGGTTTGGGTTGGAAGGGACCTCCAAAGGTCATCCAGTCCAACCCCCCTGCAGTCAGCAGGGACATCCTCCACTAGAGCAGCTTGCTGAAGGCCTTGTTGAGCCTGATCTTGAGCATCTCCAGGGATGGGGCCTCAACCACCTCCCTGGACAACCTGTTGCAGTGTTCCATGACCCTCATGGTAAAGAGGGTGTTTAGGAACAAGTTAGGTTTAGCTGATGTAGTTTGGAAGGGCAAAGATATGGCTGGTGAGGGCTTGTTAAGTGCCTCTTTCTTCAGGGTTTTCCTTCCAGTGACAGCTTGTTTTCATGTCCCCACAGTTAGCAAGGAAGGAAAAGAGGTAACCTTGCTAACAATGCGTAGGCTGGGTGTGAGTGTTCATCCCTGATTGTTGCCAGGGAGTTAGGAGGTTGTGATCAAATGTTGGGAAGCCTCAGTAGGCCAGAGCAAGGATCTCAAAAGAGAACTGACTGCTCTCCATCCCACAGTGTTCCATTGAGTGGTTCCATTTTGCCTGCGTGGGTCTGACAACAAAACCAAGAGGAAAATGGTGAGTGAACAGGAATCCTGGAGGGCCCCTTTGTCTTTGGGAAGGGGAGGTCCTGGGTAGCAGGAGAGAGAGTACTGCATATACCCACTTCAAAGACCTCTTAAAAAAAAAATTTGAAGTAAGGCTTTGTTTGGGACCTTGGGAAAGGTCCTTTGGGCCTCTGTGTTCGTATCATGCTCTAAATGCTGGCTTTTTTTTCCTGTTCTGCCAGGTTCTGCCCTCGCTGTTCCCAGGAGAGGAAGAAGAAGTAAAACCTGGTGAGCCCTCAGTACTGCTGCAGGAGCTCTCTCCCCCCTGCCAGGGCCTTCTCCCAGCTCCCCCAGCTCTTGGGGCCTTGGCTGGAGGGAGCCTTTCCCTGTTTGTGGTTTGAGCCATCTCTGGGACGGTGTGTACCCTCCTGGCAGTTTCTGTGTGTTCTGGTTGCTTCTGAATCCCTAAGGGAGGCCCCCTCTGTGTACTGTTCCAAACAGGTCTCTGAGCCTCAAAGGGAACGAATGAATGCACCAGGGTAGCCACCAGATTCCCAGGGATTCAGGTAGCCCCTGATTTTCCTCAGCTTTCCTTCAGCCTCCTCAGAGTTCATTGCCTACTCTGCTCAGAGGACAAGGCTGTGGGATGGGGGAAGGAAGGACCACATTTTAGGTCTTTGATTTTCCTGGAAATTTTCCAGGAGAGAGGGAGTAACCAGGCTACTTTTTAATCTAGTGGACTGGTTGAGAGTCTGCAAACCTGATGTATTCCTGTCTTTAACCATTCCATTACTGGCACTGAGCAGATTCTTTTGTTGGGAGGAAGAGGAGAGGGAGGAGGGAGTGTTTAGAGTTAGCTTTGTCTCATTCCTGGGGTGGACCTGCTGGTCTGGGAAGTATATTGTGTGAAGGAGGGAGTATTTCTAACTGCATGAGGAGAAGTGGCTTGATGCAGCCTGTCTTCCAGCTCCACAGTGCTGCCTTCCTTCCAGGCAGTGTTTTCTCCACTATGGTGATGATGGGAAGTTTTGGAATTCAGATCCCACTTGTATAATATGGACATAAATAAAGGTCATTGAAGCAAACACTCTGAAGTAACCTCTGGCAGTTGGTCTCTTTGGGTATCCTTCCCCTTTCAGCTCTGCTTTCATTCTGAACTATGGGGGGGGTGCAACCCTTCCCTGTACCCCATGCTGAGCAGGGTTAGTAAGGGTCACTCTGCCTAGGCCAGGCTGGGAAGTGTGCCCAAAGTACTTGCAACAGGCTGCTGGGTTTACAGATTGCACTGGCTTGGAAGGGACCCTCAGAAGTCATCTTGTCCAACCCCCCTGCACTCAGCAGGGACATCTCCAACTAGATCAGGCTCCCCAGGGCCACATCCAGTCTGATCTTGAATGTCTCCACAATGAGGCACAGGGCCTCAACCACATGCCTGGGCATCCTGTTTCAGGATTTCACCACTCTCATTGTGAAGAACTTCCCCCTGATGTCCAACCTAAATCTGCCCTGCTGCAGGCATCAAGCTGCAGTGTGCACAGCTATGGCACCAGTGCAGGAGGGCAGCAGAGACCTCCCCAGTGGGAGATGTGCCCAAGTGGAGGAGCTCCTCTGCCTGGTGACAACTGCAAGAGCAGGTGAGCAGGCTCAGAAGCATCAGGGAGAAACCATAGGGGCCACACCCTGCTCTCCCCAAAACAGGCTCAGGCCTCAGCTGCAGCTCATAACGAGGGGGAGTGGAAACAGGTCCCTGCTCAGAGCAGCAGGTGACTCCCCTCATGACTTCCCACACATTCCCAGTTGTCCTCACACCTAAGGTACAGGGCTCTGGAATCTGAGGCACAGCCAGCTGAGGACAGAGATGAAGATGACACCCAAGGAGCTACCAAAGGTAAGGCAGCCAGCACCACGTGTCACAACTGCCTCTGCCAAGGAAAAAAGAGTTGTTGGTGGTGATTCCTTCCTGAGAGGGACAGAGGGTCCAAGTGGCTGACTTGACCCATCCCACAGGGCAGTCTGGGGCCTGGGTTAGGGACATCATTAGGGGCTACTAAAGTCCTCTGCTGAGTAACTGCTTTTGGCCATGCAGTGGGAAGCGATGAGGTTGAGCAGAGAAGACCAGAAACTGTCAGACTTGAGGGCATTGGGAATGGGCATAACAACGTGGGGGTGAAACCATCAGCCCAGCCCAAGTGCAGCTGTGCTGCTTCAGGGGCTCCAAGTGCTTCCCCAGGGGCCCAGCTCAGCTGCCTTTGTGTGAGCACATGCAGCATGGGCAACAAGAGGAGCTGGAGATGCTGGTGTGCCTGCAGTGCTGACATCTGATTGGCATCCTGGAGGCATGGTGGAACGACTCCCATGGCTGGTGTGCTGGATTAGAAGGGTACAAGCTCCTCAGGAAGGACAAGCAGGGAGACAAGGAGGCGTTGCCCTCTGTCACTGACCAGCTAGAGTAGGGAGCTCCACTGGGTGAGTGAGGATGGGAAGACTGAGAGTCTATGGGGGAAAGGAAAGGTAGGGGATGTTGCAGTGTGGGTCTGCTACAGACCACCTGAAGCAGGCAGACCAAGTGGATGAGGCCCTTCACAGACAGAAGTCACTGCTTGTTCACAAGCCCTGTCCCTCACAAGGGTCTCTAAGCAATCCAACATCAGTTAGAGAGACAACACAGCAGGGCATAAGCAATCTAGGAGACTCCTGGGATCCATTGCTGATAACTTCCTCCTCCAGGCAATAGAAGAACCAGCAATGGAGGTGCTGTGCTAGACCTTGTCCTCACCAACAGGGAGGGGCTGCTGGGAAAGTGAAGCTCATGGGCAGCCTTGGCTGCAGTGACCATGAGGTGGTGGAGTTTGAGATCCTCAGGGCAGTGAGGAAGAGGGCACTCAGTAAACTTGAAATCCTTGAGTTCAGAAGAGCTAACTTTGGCCTCTTCAGGAACCTCCTTGGTAGAGTACCAAGGGACAAAGCCCTGGAGGGAAGGGGAGCCCAGGAAAGCTGGTTGACTTTCAAGGTTCATCTCCTCCAGTGTTTAATCACCAGAGGAGGAAAATAAAAGAATCTGTGGAAGCCAGAAATTTCAAAGGTCAAAAATGCAGCTGGTGGAAGCAAAGCCCAAAAGCAACCAGGCTGGAATCAGAAGTGGCTGTTTTTAGAGTGCTTTTGCTTGTGGTAAAATTGGACATGGCACAGGTCCATCACCAACTGCAGAGAGCACAACTACTTGGAAGGGGAAGGGGAGGAAGCATTCTGTAAATATTTAGTCTGTGTTGGTGCTGGTGTTGGATGGGGATGATGCAATTCCAAGGTAGGAACTGCAAGGGAGGAGGATTTTAACCAGAATCTTTGAGGTGAAGGCTTCTCTGATCCACAGTCTTTGGGAAATGGAGTTTGTTGTCCTCTGCAAGTCACCTGGAGGCATGTGGTAAGACCTCGCCCGTAGTGCTGTGTCCAGGTCTGGGGCCCTCAACACAGCAAGGACACAGGGAGGGCCCTGAAGATGATCAGGGGGCTGGAGCACCTCTGCTGTGAGGCCAGGCTGAGGGAGCTGGGGGTGTTCAGTCTGGAGAAGAGAAGGCTCTAGGCAGACCTAATTGCAGCCTTCCAGTACCTGAAGTTAGAGAAGGAGATCTCTCAAAATATTAAAATCCCACTATGGTGGCTTCACAGCAAGGACTCATGAAGAAACTGAAAGACTAAGAAGAGTGGACCTTCAGTACAAGCAGGCTGCAGAGGGACTGTTTGCAAAGGCCTGCAGGGATAGGACAAGGGGCAATGGTTTGAATTGGATTGATTGATTGGATGTTAGGAACAAGTTCTGCACCATGAGGGTGCTGGAACACTGCAACAGGTTGCCCAGGGAGGGAGTTGAGGCCCCATCCCTGGAGATATTCAAGATGAGGCTGGACAAGGCTCTGAGCAAGCTGATACAGTGGAGGATGTCCCTGCTGACTGCAGGGGGGTTGGACTGGATGAGCTTTGGAGGGCCCTCCCAACCCAAACCATTCTGTGATTCTATGACCTGTGATCTCTTCTCTGTCAGGCACTGAACTGCTAGGGAAAGTCTATGAGGCTGGGAAAGAGCCAGCTCTGTGCTGGTCCTCAAGGATGTCAAGAAGGCTGCCACAGCTGTCCAGATGTGAACTATGAAACAGTGGAGGAGTAGATTTCTTCTCTCTAAATCAAGGAAGAATTCCAGATCAGCAAAATCAAATCTCTTTGACTGGAAGCAGCCAAAAAAAAAAAAAAAAAACCCACAAAAAAACCAAAACAAAAAGTCAGTGGAAAGTGACCTGATTTGTTTGTTTTTAAAGATCCCAGTTAGGAGTGCCCTGAAGCACTGTAGGGACAATGGGGTCTGGAAAGGGTCCTCAAAGAGAGGCAATCATGAGTGCCTCCAGAGAACTGCCTAGCTTGCAGATTTCCAGGAGCAGCTGTCAGCGCTGCATCCTAAAATTCCAGTTTCTAAAATGGAGTGAGAGAAATTTGCCCTTTTAGAGGGACTGGAAATAATCTCCTTGATGAGTAAAGGCAAGTCTGACCTTCAGGAAGCTGGAGCTGTGCAGAATGACAAGAGGAAGGATTTCTGCTGGCCTCTGTAAGCCCTTCTATTAGTTATGGTACTCCTCCTCATCATCGGTGTGTAACACCCTGGGCAGCAACCTGGGCACTGGGGCTGAGGCAGCCTCAGCAAGTCTGTGATGACACCAAGCTGTGTGGTGTGGCTGACATGCTGGAGGGAAGGGATCCATCCAGAGGGAATTGGATAGGCTGGAGAGGATCGGGCCAAGCCCTTGCCCCTTGTCCTGTCATTGGACATCCCTGAGCAGAGCCTGGCTCCATCCTCCCCACACTGCCCTTCACATCTTGATCAACATGAATGAGGTCAGCCCTCAGGCTCCTCTGCTCTGCCCCAGCTCCCTCAGCCTTTCCTCAGCAGGGAGATCTTCCACTGCCTTCAACATCCTTGTGGCTCTGTGCTGGACTCTCTCCAAGAGTTCCTTGAGGTCCTTCTTTAACTGAGAGGCCCAGACCTGGACACAATATTCCAGATGTGCGGGCAATGGGTGCAAGCTGGAGCAGAGGAGGCTCCACAGGAACATAAGGAGAAACTTTTTCCTTGTGAGGGTGCCAGAGCCCTGGAGCAGGCTGCCCAGAGAGGTTGTGAAGTCTCCTTCTCTGAGAATATTCCAAACCCAGCTGGATGTGTTCCTGTGTGACCTACTCTAGGTGATGCTGCTCTGGCAGGAGGCTTGGACTGGATGATCTCTGGAGGTCCCTTCCAAGCACTAACATTCTGTGATTGTGTTTTGGCAGAAGACCTCTCTGGAGCTCTGTAGTCCTAGCCCCTGCTTGCAGTAGGGATAACTGTGGTTAAATCAGGTTGTTCCTGCACTAAGCAAACCTGAGCAGTTCATCCAAGCATGTGCTCATGATCCCTCTCCAGCTGAGGCTGTGTTATGACCTCAGGAATCCAATTTTAAATGCTGGCTTTTGCAACCAAGGAAATATTCAATTTTATAACCAACAACAGGGGGGAAAAAATCATTCTCTGTTTCCTAACCAAACAAAATGTGACTGAACTGCCTGAATGCAATGATCCCTGTGAAGTGCCTGTGTCAATGTAAAGAGCCACCAAGCTAAAAGAAGTACCAATGTCCATGGGAGGTCTCTGTTTAGCAGTGTGTTCAGACAGCTCTCAGCCAGCAACAGTGACCCCTCCAAACTGAAGCACAGCTGTGCAGTGAAGATTATTTAACCTCTGATCTGGGTCCAGAGAAGGGCAAGGAAGCTTGGTGAAGGGTCTGGAGAACAGGGCTGGTGAGCAGCAGCTGAGGGAACTGGGGGTGTTCAGCCTGGAGAAAAGGAGGCTCAGGGGAGACCTCATTGCTCTCTACAGCTTCCTGAAAGGAGGTGGGAGCCAGGTGGGGGTTGGTCTCTTCTCCCTGGTAACAACTGACAGGACAAAAGGAAATGGCCTCAAGCTGCAACAGGGGAGGTTTAGGTTGGACATTAGAAGAAACTTCTTGACTGAAAGGGTTATGAAGCACTGGCAGAGGCTGCCCAGGGAGGTGGTTGAATCCCCATGCCTGGAGGTGTTTGAAAGAGGCTGAGCTGTGGTGCTGAGGAGCAGGGTTTGGCACCAGACTTAGGGTTAGGGAATGGTTGGGCTCAGTGATCTTAAAGGACTTTTCCAACTGAAGGGATCCTGTGATTCCATGATCTTGTAACCTTCCTTCACATTCACAGTGTGGATGTGCTAAGGGCTCCCCTTAACTCACAGCCCCATCTCCTCTTCACCCTGATGAGCATGCACAGCTGCCCCAGCCCCTCCTCACAGGCTGCAAGGCAGGGATGCTTTGGTGGCCATCACTGGGCTCTTCAATTTCTCCACACGGCTGTTGGTGGGGTGGCAGTGGTAAAACACTGGCCACAATGTTCTGCAGCTCATGGCCTCTTCCCCACAGTTTATCCCACAACCTGACTGCCTCCTCCTAGCTTCCCCTAGGGTTTAACACAGAAGCCTGACTTGTGGGCTTTGATGGCCCTGGAGGAAAGCTTGACCTGTGAGCTACTTTTTTAAGTGTTTAACATTCCAGGAGCCAAGAAACATCCCAGCACCATAGCAACAGCACCCTGAAATTGACTGCAGTCATACTTTCCCTGCACCCTTCCATCAGGAAATTTCAGTAGCATAATTATATCTGTGCAGCTGAAAGACTTTGGGACCACTTCTGTTGTATTTTTCTTCTGAGAAAAAAGGCCAAATTTTCTCATAAAAAAGTGTCTTTATATTTAGCTGTGAACGTCAGTGGGCTGTCTGCTCCTTTGGACTCCAGCTTGAGGGCAATTATTTCTTGCTTGCTTCTGCAGCTCTGCCAGGCAAGTGGTTCCCACCAGACCCTTGGACAGGTCCTGGGCTCCTCACTTGCTTGCAGACACCTGCAATCCACTGTGCCATGGCCATATGTGCACCCAGGGGCTGTGCCTGGTTCCTCTCCTGGTGTTGCCAAATGCTCTGGCACTGCTCCTTGGCACAGCCAGCCATGCTCACACTGCTGCTGCCTTCAGCAGGAGCATCTGAGATAGGACAATTTTGCAGGATGTTCTCTTTGTCTTCTTTTCCTCCATCCCTCAGCCCAACAGACCTACCTGACAGGCTTTATTCACCTTCATGTTCCTCTTTTCCCCTCTTTTGGGGCTATTCTGGAACGTGTGGCAGGCAGGCTGAAGAGCCCCGTCCCCTCCCATAGTTTGTCTCTGCTGTCCTCACAGATAAATGTCACAGCTGTCTGCATCCAAATATTCATGAGCATTAATTGTGCTTCTTCAGGTGTGATGCTGAGGGAAGCAGTTTTCTTGTTTGAATCAAGGGCAGCCTGCCTGTAACCTTTCAACGCTCCTTGTTGTGGAAGATGAGCATCAGGAGGTCATTCCTGCTGAGGGTATGCAAATATCTTGGCTGGCTCCATCTTTTAATGATGATGCAACTGTTAGCTAACTGCTGGGAGCTCCTGTGGGGTGGAGCTGGCCACAAAACCCAAGAAGGAGTCTTCCTGACACCCAGCAGAAGCTGCAGCTCTTTGCAACTAACACATAGGTGGGAGAAGCAGAACAGAGAGGCAGAAGATGATACTCATTAAACAGCTCAGCTGGTGCTTGGAAGGGCTTCTCTGGGCAGCAGGGTCAGGAGATCCAAAGACACACAAGCATTTCCTTAGGGAAGATGAGCTGAAAGGAAAGAGGGGGTGGGAATCATCACTAAAGGAGGCAAACCACTCGTCAGGCCATGCCAGCAGTGCTCAGCAGACTGTGGGAGAGCTGAGACATGGTGAAAATCAAGAGATCAGCAAAGTGAGCCCATGGGAAACTGAAGCTACCCTTTGCTTCCCAGATGCTGTAATGAAAATGTACTTTGCTTCTCCACCCACCCCAACAATGGGTGCACCAGGCTGTGATGGGCACCCCTCTTGCCATCACTCTCCTGTTCCCTCCCAGCAGCTTTCTGGCTGGCCTCAGCACCCTCTTCCCTGGGCAAGCTTCTCTCTGGCCCTCTGATGATCTGCTGTGTGCCAGCAGGTATGATCTCATGAAGCACTCCTGCGACCTGCCAAGAGAGAAACCAGTGCTGAGAGAGCTTCCCCTGGCCAGACCAGGGCTGCAGAGACCCCCTCAGGACAAGGGGCTGCCCCTGCTCCCTTGCCTCCCAGCCTGGGATCCCCTGCCCAGGCAGATCAAGGCTGGAAGAAACAGCTACAGAGCAGTGTCTGGAGCTGATCCCCTGGACCTTCTCCTTGGAGTAGTCTATGGGCACAAAGGACTCTTCTCCAGGCTGCAGCACCAAGGAGGGTGTGCAGCAAGGGTCCCCCCCAGCAGGTAAGGGCAGGACCCACGGCCCCACCTGCTGGGTCACAGCATGGCAGCCATGCAGGGCTGCCCTTCATGCACAGGGACTGGGTGTTCATGCCCCTCCCCGCAGCAGCTGGTGAGCACAGGCAAGCCTGCTGGTCCAAGCCAATCCATAGAGGGCAGGAATGTGCCTCAGGCACCCCCGGCACAGAGAGAGCAGGCAGAGGGTGAGCTGACCCCGTAGCGACAGCAGCTGGCAGCCACTGTGCTTGAGAACTGAGCAGAGTGCATGCAGGCTGGGCGTTAGCTGCAGGCAGGGCTGGATGCCATGCATGTCAGTCTGCACACTGTGCTCATCTCCAGGCTGCCATCACTTCTGCAGTCATCCTCCTTCCTCCTCCTGTCTCCTGGGAGCCTGCATGACCTGCAGAAGCAGCTTCCCCGTGCACACGGTTCTTGAGCTGTGGGAGTGAACGTTGCCTAGCTCTGCTCCTCACTCCCTGCATGCAGTGTGAAGCAGATGTTTCTTAACCTGACCCATCCCCACTCAGGCAAAAGCAGCCCTGGGGTAGGAAACAGAGGCAGGAGCACAGAGCTCCTGGATGTGCAGAACCATTCCTCCTCAAGCACATGCAGACCTCTGCATTCCGGATCTGTGCACTGCTCTTTCCCTCTTCCCAGGGGTTTTCTGACTCCCTGTTCCAGCTTTGGAAGCAGCTGCAGGTCAGTTCAGCACAGGGCCCTGCAACAGTGCAACTTGCTGCAATCCTTTTACAGCTCCTCTGGCCTAGGGATGCTTTAGGAGCTTGTTGAGCATCTTGAGCTCTTCTCAGCTGACCTGCCAGGGTCTCTTTGCCTCTGTCCTCTGGCACCTGGGGCTGGTGAGACAAGCAAAGAAGATCTGGAAGAGCATGCTGTGGTTTGACTCACATTTACTTTTTGATCCTTTAGTACTTTGGTGGCTGAGGACCACTTGCTTTGACCTGGGTGCAGAGATTATTTTGCTCACCAAGAGGCTGTGACTGCAGGCAGGCAGGATGCATTCAGCTGGAGACTGCCTGGGAGAAATGGCTGTGGTTTCCCAAGGCCTGGAGCCAGCAAGCTCTGTGGGATCCTTCTGGCTCAACAGCCTCACCTTTGGCACCCTAAATCCTTGAGCTGGGTGTCCCATTGAATGAGAGAATTATAGCAGCCCCCAAGGAAAGTGAAAGGGGAGCCATGGTGGGGGGATATCAGGAGCTGAGCCTCCTCCTACACAGAGAGGTTTAGAATTGAAGAACCACAGAATGGTAGGGGTTGGAAGGGACCCCTAAAAATCATCCAGTGCAAACCTCTGCTACAGCAGAGTCACCCAGAGCAGGCTGCCCAGGATCACAATGACCAGGTGGGTTTTGAAACTCTCCACAGAAGGAGACTCCACAGCTTCTCTGGGCAGCCTGGGCCAGTGCTCCATCACCCTCAAAGGAAAGAAGTTTCTCCTGAAGTTCAAGTGAAACCTTCTGTGTTCTAGTTTGTGCCCAATGCCCTTTGTCCTGTCACTGGGAACTACTGAAAAGAGCCCAGGCCATTCTCATGACCTCCACCCAATACTGATAAGCACTGATAAATGCCCTCTCAGGCTGCTCTTCTCCAGGCTGAACAGCCTCAGGCCTCCCACCCTCTCCTCATTAGATAGATGCTGCAGTCTCCTGGGACTAGGTGCTCCAGCTCTTCAGGGAGGGCCTTGCAGCCTTGTTTCTAGGGGCCAGAGAGACCCTGCCTATAGCTCTGTTTGCCTGCTTCCCTGCAAACACAGGCAAGACCTGTTCCATGCTGCTTTGACAGCTTAGGCAGATCCTTTTTCTGTGTCCTGCAAAAAAAAAAAAAAAAACAAAAAAAAAGGGAACTATAGCTTCTGAGCAAAAGGTTTGGTTTGAGCTGCTGCTCCAAAGTGCTGGGCTGGTGGCAGGGTCCCCTGTCCTAATAAGCAAGAAGAGTAACCAGAATATGGATATTTGTAGCAGTATCTGCCCTTGGCTCACTGCATTTGGCTCACTCCACCCTGTGCTGCCAGCTGTCAGCCTGTGCAGGAAGGCAGTGGTCACCCCCGGGCTGGTCCCAGCACGGCACTCAGGAAAGTGCTAGGGGGACCCATGGGCATACTGAAGGGACCCTGTGCCAACTCTGCCTGTGCTGCCTCCCCCTCACTGACTTGGGATGGTGTCCTTGATGTCCAATGACAGGACAAGGGGCAATGAGTGCAAGCTGGACCAGAGGAGGTTCCGCAGGAACAGGAGAAACTTTTACATTGTGAGGGTGCCAGAGCCCTGGAGCAGGCTGCCCAGAGAGGTTGTGGAGTCTCCTTCTCTGGAGACATTGCAAACCCATCTGGATGTGTTCCTGTGTGACCTGCCCTAGGTGATGCT
This sequence comes from Indicator indicator, assembly GCF_027791375.1. Classification (NCBI taxonomy): domain Eukaryota; kingdom Metazoa; phylum Chordata; class Aves; order Piciformes; family Indicatoridae; genus Indicator; species Indicator indicator. The sequence continues at coordinate 18,094,194 of NC_072023.1, forward strand.
GCTCTGGAGGGGAGCTGGACTGGATGATCTTTGGAGGTCCCTTCCAAGCACCGTTGTATGATTCTGTGAAGACCTGCAGCCTTGGAGCAGTTCCAGAGGGGAGAGTGTAGCTGGTGCCAGCATTCCTCAACAGCCAGCTCTGCACCTAGCTTCATCCCATCCATGGCTTCTACTTGCCACCTGCAGAGCTGGACTTGTTCTTCTGCCAGTCCTGTCAGACCCTTGCAGCCACTGCAGTCCTGGAGAGCTGCTCACAGAGAAGGTTTCTTGGCCAGGTACCTGTGGGTCAGGGGAGAGTTTCAGTCACAGATGGGCTAGAACTGGTCTGCAGGGCACTAGGTTCTCTGCAGCCTTATTTTAGTGCAGAAGCAGGGCAGGGAAGGAGATGTGCTGCCTCTTTTCTGTGCTGAATCTGACATTCCTGCTCCCCACCCTGCTCTGTGCCTCTTTAGCTTCTCTGGCCCTCTCCCTTCATGTTCCCAGAGATTCCCTTTCTGATGTGCTGCCTTTGGGTTGCCCAGGTTCCTTCTGCCACTCTTTTCTCACAGACCTGCCTGTCTCCTTAGGAGACAGCACCTCCAGTCCAGCTGGTCCAAAGCCAGGTGAGAGCCAGGACACGCTGCACAAGGATCAGCACCATGTGCAGCCACATCACCTCATCCTGTCTCTGGTAAAACTCCACCTCCAGCCACACTGCAGCAGCTGCCTGAATCACCTCCTGCGACCTGCCCTGCCCTTGCCCCACAGTCACTCTCACAGCAGCCTGGCCCTGCTCTGTAAAGCACAGGCAGCCCCTGGAGCTGACATGCTTCAGTGTCAGACTCTTGGTCTCTGCTGTCCTATCAACATCTGACCTGGTGGTGTGCTTCCACAGTCAAGTCACAGACTAACAGAATATATTTGGCTGAAAGAGACCTTGAAGATCATCCAGCCCAAACTTTGACCCAGCACTGAAGGGTCACCACTAAACCATGTCCCTAAGTGCCAGGTCCACAGCTGCTTGAAATCCTCCAGGGCTAGTGACTCCACCACTGACCTGGGCAGACCATTCCAATGTTTGAGGATCCTTTCAGTGAAGAAATATTTTCCCAACACCCATCCTGAATCTCCCCTGGTGCAGCTTGAAACCATTTCCCCTGATCCTGTTGCTTGACACCAAGAAAAAGAGGCTGCCCCCTCCTCGCTCCAACCAAGTCACTTCATGACAAGGAAGCTGCCCACAGCACAGTCAGCAGCAGTCAGAACCTTCCTCGCAGAGAAAGCTGGCAGCACCAAGCAGCTGTCACCAGAGCCAGCAGCTCATCATCACTTTGTCACCAGGCCCTCTGGAGAGTCGGAGAGTTTCTCTGCAGTGACAGTTCATGGGAGCAGAGAGGGGAGCTGCTGCCTTCCTCACTCCAGCTGCCACCCTGAGCACCCTCCCACATCTGCCTCCTCCAGGCTGGAGATTGTTCTTTTCTACCCTGCAGCCAGCAGAGACAGTTTGACTGCTTCCTAGCTCTCTTAACTCTTTCCCTGGCAGCTGTCCCTTCACCCCTCTTATTTTCTTCCCCAAGAGGGACAGTCCTTGCCCTTCTCCTAAGCAGGCATGGTGGGGTGGCTGCCCCTCTTCTCACTGGGTGGCCCTTTCCTGAGCCTCTGGGAGTCTGGGAAAATGTGAGTCGTGTGACTGGGGAGCTGAAATGTCACGGGAGGAAAGCTTGCTGTTCCCCCAGCAGGTCTGGGGAGCACCAGCTGTCCCCACTGCCCTGCAGGATGAAACCCCTCACACAGCCTAGAGCTTTCTGCTTTTCCTGTCTGAATCATTGCAAAAGAGAAAGGCTGCTGCTCTGCTTTGGCTCTTCAGGATGGCCCCACGGGTGGGCTCACCCCTTGGCTCTGCTCTCCCACATCTCCCTGCACGCAGAGGTCTGCAGCATGCTGGGCTTCATCAGTCATCACCTCAAACCTCTGGCTAGAGCATGCTTCCCACCTTTCTCCTGGCCCCCCCAGCTCTCCGTGGGGTCCTAGCTCCTGCTTTCTGGAGCCTTCACTCCAGGGAAGCAGGCGTGTTGGGATCTGCAGCATCAGGGTGTAGCCTCCCACACCCCCCCAGCAATCTGGTCGGACCTGCTGGCGACTGAGGCAGCGGAGCGGAAATGCCAGGGGTTGCGCCGCGCTTCCCAACCAGCTGCGCCCCCAGGAGCCGGTGAGGGGCAGAGGTGAGCCCACCTCAGCCGGGAGAGACGGAATTCGTGGGCTGATGCAGTCAGAGCTAGTGAGGTGAGTGAGGGAAGCTGTGGAGCAGCGCGGGTTCACGGGCCAGGCTGAAGTGTCACCAGGTCCTCCTGCTCCGACACACAAGGTAGAGCCAGGATGGCCGTACCCAGCACATACTGGGGCTGGGGGACACAACAGACACAGAGGAGGGGGGGGAAGCTTCCCACAGGGTGTGCCAGACTTCTTTTGCAGCGGGAGGAGGACATACCCCAGCTCTCAGTATATCTGCAAGCCTTTATCGGTACCAGAGCCTTGATGGGAGCAGAAGCTGTTGGAACAAAGATCCCAGCAGCTAGGAAGTTAGAAAGGGGGTCTGGTTAAAAAAGAGAGGCACTAAAAAGGAGCAGGGTGAGATCAGTGGTTCAGGTGCTGTTGTACCCTCCAAGGATTTCTGAGCAGCAGGAACATATCACAGTATCACACTACACTAGAAGTTGGAAGGGACCTCAAGAGATCATCGGGTCCAACCCGATATCCCTTGGCATCTCATTCCCTGCAAGGCAGCAGGACAAGGCAGGCTGGGAGTGAGAAAGCCAAACCCCAGCAGCTGGAGGAGCTGGCCAGGGGCTACAGAGAAAGAGGGAGTCCACAAGCAGGACATCTCAGGGCAGCTGCTTCTGGGGAAGCACAATGGTAGGGATTAGGAGTCCTGATGATCTCTGCCTTCTTCCAGGTGAGCTGGGAGTGGCAAAGCAGAAATAGGACTTGCAGCAACAGAGTGCCAGAAGGGCTCTGCAGAAGGGCAGATCCCTTCCCAGCTGCACCTGGCAGTGCCAGGTTGAAGCTGTCCTCCTAAATCAGCCCTTGTGCTTCCTTGGAATCCTGTCTCCTCTAGTCTGGCCTGACAGGGCTTGACATTTGTGGCAAACACACCTTTGCCTGCCACAGGAACTGACACCTCTTCAGAGCTGGGTTCTTTTTGGGTCCCTGACACATGCCAGTGCACAACTGAGCAGGAACTCAGCCCCAAGGCACCCAAGCCCACGGGACTGAGCCTTTGCACTGGCTTGTGACTGAATCAATTTTGCTTCTCACTTCCTGTATTTCACTTCTATTTCTTGTTTGGGAAGGTTTTGGGTAGGGGGATGTTTTAATTTCCCACTCTCAGTTCTGAGGGGAAACTGCATTAGCATGGGAGTGAATACAAGCAAGTATTTGTTACTCTGACCCAGGGAAGGTCTCCTCAGTTGCAAGGACACCTGGGTGTTGCTTCTTTCACAGTGACGTTTGCTTTCAGAGTTGTGTTTTAGCTTATCAGCTTGTGATAACAAAGTTCACGTGTTGTGGCCAGCCAGAAGCACATCAGGAAGTGAGAAAGGAGAGGAGGTGAACTGAAGCCTGACAGACAGAGAATCAGCCACGGCACAGTAGGGGACAGCTGTGATTTGAATGAACAAGTCACCAAAGAGCCTGCCAAAGAGTTCTGTGTTGATTCAAGCTGCTTGCAGTTTTGGTGCCCTGGTCAAAACCTCTGCAGTGATAGCAATTAGCAGCCAGCAAGTCCTTGTGTGCCTTTGGCTCCTCACCAGGAGAGAGGTAAGTGAGGAGGAAGGAGCTGGGGAGCTGGGTGGTCTGGGTGTGCTGGGCACTGGTGCCCATGAGCTGCTGCATCTGTGCTGCCAGACTGGACCACAGGGCACTGGGGAACCTGCTGTGCCATTTCAGTGCCCTGTGAACCTAGAGGTGCAAGGTACAGCTCAGGGTTTATCCAAACAGACCTTTTCTTTGGGATCCTGGGATACCAAAAGCATGGGCAACCTGCAGAGCTTACTTGCCAAAGTGCCTACAGAGGAAGTCCTCTTCCACTCTTCTCTCTCAGGAAATGAAGGGGCTGACAGCTCTGGGGAGCAGGCAGTAGCAGAGTGATCAGCCCTTGTGAGTTAAATACAGAGATCTCAGCTTTGGTGTCATGTCTGTCATCAAAATCAAGCCACCCGAAGTATTGGATGTCTTTGCAGTTGGAATTGTCAAAATGATCTCATTTCTTTGTTAGGGGGGAAAAAAGAGTAAGAAGTGGGGCTTAAATATCACCTGCAGCAGGTGACAAGCAGCCACAGTTCTGAGGAGATGTGGTTTCAATTTGCACAGCAAGGCTGGGTGTTTGGGTTGAGGTTTGCTGTGCTCTTTGCTATTTCCTCTTGGTTTCAGATTTGCTAAGCAAGCTCATGCAGATTGTTCTCAGCTGCACTGCTCTGCACCCCAGTTCTCTGCACCCCCTGGGCAGCCCCAGAGCACTCCCAGGGTTTAAGTGATGAACCACGCTGGGGAACCTTGACCCTGCAGCATGCTTGGCAGGAGTTTTTGAGCTTTTTGCACCTCATTTTTAGCCCCATGAATAACCCCACGTCCCACCATGTGGTGCTCATTCAGCATTTTTGTGGTGCTAGGAGGAAGTGGCTATTTAATAATAGAATCATAGAATGGTTTGGGTTGGAAGGGACCTGAAAGGTCTGAAAACAGCTGGAAAGTGGAGGAACTGACTACTCTGTGGTATAAACAACTGCTTAGAACTGCTTAGAAAGTCTCAGTAGCAGCCACAGTTTGAGAAAAGATTCTTGGGAGATTCAGTCCAGGGAGCTTGGTGTCTTTGCTGAACAAATTAGTAGAAGCTCTCATGAAGGCCAAACTCAATGGGCAGGCAGTCACATGGGGAAGAGTCATTGTAGTGTAGATAAAGGGATGCTGTGTCTCACCTTTCTTCTCTGAAGGAGTAAACAAGCACATGGGCAATGGCTCAGATGGATTTGCAAAAGGCTTTCGGGAGGCTTTAAGCACCAACATGGTGCTTAAAGAAATTTAGAGGAAAGGTTCCTGCCTGGATAAAAAGTGCCTGAAATACAGGAGAAAGAAGGAGGGTATGTGGCTGGTATTCTCAGCAGAGTTATAAGACACCATGCTGGGGTTTGGACTCTTTGACTTATTCATGAGGGATGAATGATAAAATAACAAATCTGTTTGAGACATGAAATGTTTCAGGTTAGAAAAGATGAGGGTTGGCTGCAAAAAACTGTCGAGATTAAGTGCCAGTGACTGGCCTCAAAATAACCCTGCACATTCCATCACCAAGGCTGCAGCAGAAATGGAAAGGTCCTGAGAAGGGCAACAAGGATGTTCAGCATTGCACAACAGCTCCTCTGTGAGGAACAGTTGTGAAGACAAGGACCCTTTAGCCTCAAAAATACCCCCAGAGTAGACATCAGTGGTCAGGCAAAGGAGCAAAGGGATGGTCTTTCCACTGTCTTCTCCAACACTTCAACTAGGAATTGAATCTAGGTGGTGATGCAGAAAACTGGTACAAGGAAGTGTCTCTGCACCTGAGCTATGATTATGCTCTGGAGCTCCTTGGCACTCCTGGCACTGGATGTTGTAGGTGGTAAGTTTTACACTGAATCAAAAAGCAACTGGAAAAAAATCATGAAAGAAAACTTCCACAAGGACTACTGCATCATAGAATGGTTTGGGTTGGAAGGGACCTCCAAAGCTCATCCAGTCCAACCCCCCTGCAGTCAGCAGGGACATCCTCCACTAGATCAGTTTGCTCAGAGCCTTGTCCAGCCTGACCTTGAGTATCTCCAGGAATGGGGCCTGGAACACCTCCCTGGGCAACCTGTTGGCAACCTCATGGTGCAGAACTTGTTCCTAACATCCAATCTAAATCTGATCTTCTCTCATTTCAAACCATTGCCCCTTGTCCTGTCCCTGCAGGACTTTGTAAACAGTCCCTCTGCAGCATTCTTGTAGCCCCTTCAGGTACTGGAAGGCCACTGGAATACAACCAGGTCCCCTCTGGCTCAGGAAATCCTTGGGCTACAACATGTTAGAGGCAGGAAGAGGACTTGAAGGAGCATAATGCCAGGATTGCCCTGCTCTTACCCTGCCCCTTCAACATCCCTGACCTGAAACAGGGCACTGGCTGTAGCCTGACCGTTGACCTCACACAGTGTGGGCTGTGCTTGCCTACTACAGCCAAGCTCAATGAGTGCAGATTGGATGAGTGGACAGTGAGGTGGATTGGGAGCTGGCTGGAGGACAAAGTTCAGAGAGTTGTGGTTAGTGAGGCAGAGTCTAGCTGGAGGCCTGTGGTCAGTGGTGTTCCTCGGGGGTCAGTACCAGGTCCAGCCTTGTTCAACATCTTCAGCAGCAGCCTGGCTGAAGGCACGGAGTGTAGGCTCAGAACATTTGCTGATGACACCAAACTGGGAGGAGTGGCTGACACACCAGACAGTCGTGCTGGCATCCAGCATGACCCAGACAGGATGCAGAGTTGGGTGGGGAGAAATCAAATGAAACTCAACAAGGGCAAGTTGTAGAGTTGGAACTGGATGATCTTTAAGGTTCCCTCCAACCTAAACCATTCTACACATCTATGAACAAACAAGACTCCATCAACATCTCTTTATGGGGCAAGTGCTCCTGCACCCAGACCACTTTGGTGGCCTTCTACAGTTCCCACTCCAGTTGATCAGTGTTTGGCAGGAAAGTGCTACCGTCAGTATCTAGAATGGTTACTGCCCTCACACTGCTTCTGAGTCACATATTTGGGTTTGGCCCTTCCTTCTTCACTGGCTGTGGTGCCCTGTGTTGGTGGGACATGGGCTGCCTCATGCTTCACAGCATGAAGTCACAAAGAGACCTGAAGACATGCAAGCCAAATGAGCATTGCAGGTGCCACACAAGCAAGAACCCCAAAGAGGTAGCATGAGTGTTAAGCAACGCTAGGAACTCCAAGCATCTCCACACGTGGGTTTGTGTGGGGTGTCTCATCTAGGAGAAGCAGCTAGGTTGGAGTAAAGTCTAACTGTGGTATTGTTCCTTTTATCTACAATGGATGTGCAAAGTCCTGGTTTATCTGAAGTTCTTTCTAGTCAGCATTTTTCCCTCAAAATGCTTGCTCTCCTCTTTTTCTTTCTCTCTTTTCTTATCTGGAGCTGCCCTGACTGCTTTCTCTGCTTGCTCTTGTGCTGTCCCTTTCTTGATCCAATCAAGATGCATTTTATGGAGCTGAGCCATAAATGATTCTCTACAAACACCTTCTCTGTGCTCTGCCTTCTTCTGACATGTAATTGCTTACTTTCCTAATGTCACAGAATCACAGAATGGTTTGGGTTGGGAGGAACCTCCAAAGGTCATCCAGTCCAACCCCCCTGCAGTCAGCAGGGACATCCTCCACTAGATCAGCTTCCTCAGAGCCTTGTCCAGCCTCACCTTGAATATCTCCAGGGATGGGGCCTCAACTACCTCCCTGGGCAACCTGTTGCAGTGTTCCAGCACCCTCATGGTGCACGACTTGTTCCTCACATCCAATCTAAATCTACTCTCCTCTCATTTCAAACCATTGCCCCTTGTCCTACTTCTGCAGGCCTTTGCAAACAGTCCCTCTGCAGCCTGCTTGTACTGAAGGTCCACTCTTCTTAGTCTTTCAGTTTCTTCATGAGTCTTTGCTGTGAAGCCACCATAGTGGGATTTTAATATTTTGAGAGGTCTCCTTCTCTAACTTAAACTCTTCTGTCTTGGTCTTCCACTCCAACCAGGAATTGTGCTGACGGCTGGCAAGATTCTCCACCACACCAGCATCACCATAACCACTAAAAAGAATTGCTGAACTAGAGGCAGAAGCTGACTCCATCCCTGCCAGATGACCATGGAGAAGCAATCCAAAGCAGCATCAGTCAAGAGGGAGATACCCCAATCTCCCTGCCAGCTGCAGGTGAGGGGAGTGACCTGCCTATAGCTTCTCAGAGGGGAATGACTTCTCTCAGTGCTTTCCTTTGTGCCTCCTTAGCCCACTGGCAGGCTCAGCCATTTCAGCAAGAGCTCTGCCCTGATCCCTGCCGGGGATGTCAGCTTCCAATGCATCCCAGACATGCAAGGATTACAGCTTCAACCACCACCTCCTCCTGCCCGGCTACATCCTGATCTTCGTGACGGGCCTGACGCTGAACGTGACGGCGCTGTGGATATTTGTGCGCTACCTGCGCCTCAAGTCCGTCGTGATGATCTACATGTTCAACCTGGCTGTCAGCGACCTCACCTTCACCCTCCCCCTGCCCCTGCGGCTCTACTACTATTCCAACCACCACTGGCCCTTTGGCAACACCCTGTGCCAGGTCTCTGGCTCCGTCTTCCAGATCAACATGTACGGCAGCTGCCTCTTCCTCATGTGCATCAACCTGGATCGCTACGTTGCCATCGTCCACCCGCTCCGCTGGCGCCACGTCCGGCGCCCCAAGGTGGCCAAGCTCCTCTGCCTCATCGTCTGGGTGATGATCTTCGTGGGCTCCATCCCCACGGCCATAGTCCACAAGCAAAACCACTGTGAAGTACGGAACCAGACCGTCTACCTGTGCTTTGAAAGCTTCAGCGACAACATATGGCAAAACAACCTCTTCCCCCTGGTGGTGCTGGCAGAGCTCTTGGGCTTTCTCCTGCCCCTCAGCTGTGTGACCTACTGCTCGGTTCGGATCTTCCAGGAGCTCTGCCAGGGCAGCCAGCCCAAAACCCTGCGGCAGCGCAAGACCGTCCGGCTCCTCTTGGTCAACCTGGTCATCTTCATCATCTGCTTTGTGCCTTACAACACCACCCTGGCAGTTTACGGGCTGATAAAGGCCCAGGTGATGAAGGTTGACCCAGAAACGCAGAGCTCCGTGCGCCAGGTGCTGATCATCACCATGCTCTTTGCCAGCATGAACTGCATGCTGGACCCCTTGATCTACTACTTCAGCACCGAGGGCTTCCGGAACACCTTTAAGCAGCTGCGGCGGGGTCAGACCTGGGACTCGGATGTTGGGATGCTTAAGAATCAGTCTGTGGGGAGCAAGTCAAGCCGAGACCACGCTGCCTCGAAAGGGCACCCAGCTGAAAACCTGATCCGTCCCAAGGAATCCTTGCCAGCCCTTCCTGCTGCAATGTTTCTGAGCAGTCCTATTGAGGACTCAGAAATATAACTACAGGAAGGTCGCACCACTGTGGGAGCCGCAGGGGCGCCCATCCAATGGGCACAGCAAGCCTCTGGGAGAAAGCTCAGAGGGACTTAGCACACTGTTGGAGGGAGCATTGCAAACTGCATGTGGGTGAAGATGGTAATCCAAAGCTGAAGGATGAAAGGTTGGGTTTGAATAAAGAGAGATGTCTTGGTGATATGGTCCCACCTAAGTTTTTTGGTACAGAAAACATAGTGGGGAACAAAAACTTGAAACAAACCTCATGGGTCTAGTTGTGGTCAGCACAGACACCTACAGCAAGTCCATCCTGCCTGAGTACCTCCTGGCTGCACTGTAGCATCAAGTAGCTCTGGTGTCTCCAATGTAAGAATGACACAGAGTTGTTGGAGCAAGGCCAGAGGAGGGCCACAAAGATGATCTAAGGGCTGGAGCAGCTCTGCTATGAGGACAGGCTGAGGGAGCTGGAGTTATTCAGCCTGGAGAAGGCTTCCAGGGGCACCTTAGAGCTGCGTTCCAGTACCTGAAGTGATCCTACAGGAAGGCTGCTGAGGGACTTTCCATGAGGGTGTCTAGAGACAGGACAAGGGGAAATGGTTTGAAGCTGAAGGAGAGCAGGGTTAGACTGGATCTGAGGAAGAAGTTTCCCAGTACAAGGGTGGTGAGTCTCTGGAACAGGTTGCTCAGGGAGGCTGTGGATGCTTCCTCCCTAGGGGTGTTCAAGGCTAGGTTGGATGAGGCCTTGAGCAGCCAAGTCTTGTTGAGAGGCATCCCTGCTCGTGGTGGGGAGGTTGGAGCAGATGATCTCTGAGGTCCCTTCCAACCTGAGCCGTTCTGTGATTCTATGGTAACCAGAGTACAGCTGCAGTAGCCACTGCTGACAGAGTGAATTCAGTGGTAATGACGGAGGGGAACCTTGTTGGGTTTCTTTAACATCTCCTTGGTGAGGAAAGGCTGAGGGAGCTGGGGCTCTTTAGCTTGGAGCAGAGGAGCCTGAGGGCTGACCTCAGTCATGTTGATCAAGATGTGAAGGGCAGTGTGGGGAGGATGGAGCCAGGCTCTGCTCAGGGATGTCCAATGACAGGACAAGGAGCAATGGGTGCAAGCTGGAGCAGAGGAGGTTCCATGGGAACAGAAGGAGAAAGTTTTTCCCTGTGAGGGTGGCAGAGCCCTGGAGCAGGCTGCCCAGAGTCTCCTTCTCTGGAGACATTCCAAACCCACCTGGACATTCTGATCCTGGTCAACCTGCTCTGGGTGACCCTGATTTGGAAGGGGGCTTGGACTAGACAATCTCAAGGTCCCTTCCAGCCCCTACCATGCTGGGATTCTGGGATTCTGTGTTTGCTGTGGGAATAAATGCATTGATTTGTCTTAACAATAGAGTTGAGGAGACTCAGGGGTTTAAATCCATCTTTCCAGTCCACCTCGATGACCTTCTCTTTTATTATGGGTGATGGTAGGAGCAGGTCTTTAAGAAGACCTGTAGAGGGTGTTGAGCCTCTCCACACAGACATCTTTGTGTCACAGGCTGTCTTGGGAGACATATGCCCCAAGGTAGGAGAGCTCTGTCCCCTTCCTCAGCCCCAGCAGATCAGCCTTGATCTTTGTGTGGCAGTAGGTACTTCTGGTTTGAAAACTCAGGATTGCCATGTGAATGTGAATCCTTTCAGAGAATCAGAGTATGGGTTTGGTTGGAAAAGACCTTTAAGAGTCAAGTCCATCCATTCTTTAACTCTGCCGAGGCTGGTGCTAAACCATGTCCCCCAGTACCCCATCTCTGCCTCTTTGAAACACCTGCAGGCACGGGGATTTTTGTCATAGTGCTTCTGGAGAGGGAACAGAGCTATGTGCACATCTGCTGCTGCACTCTGATGTTACCCTTTTGTTCTGGGATTTAGGAGGGAGCAGGATGATATTACAGCAGCTGTACTACTGTCCATTTCCACGTCTTCCTCCACCTTCCTCTATGCTATACCCCTTTCCTGTCCCTCTTCCTCTGGTGTTCTCTCCCTTCCCCAGATCTGCTACACTATGCACCTGGGCATCAACACAATGCCAGCACTGCTGGGTTTTCTTTCTGCCCAGAAAAGTTGGTTGTTTTCTTTTTTCTTTCCTTTTAACTTGGCTAGAGCATGGTCACTGAAAGATTGGGGTGGGAAGATACTTCTAAGAGGCTCCAACACAATTCTCTGATCACATCAGGTATCTGGGGGCAGTGAGGGCTGGCTGCTCCCCAGAGGAATGGCAGCGGAGAGCCAGGCATGGTACCAAGGCAGCAAGAGGGAGCACCTGAGCAAGGCAAGCAGGGCAGGTAGGCTGATGACAGCCAGGTTCCGCTGACAATCCAGAGCAGTAGACAAGCCTGTGGTGACGAGGCAGGTCCAAAGTCAAACTAAGAAGTCAAGTCAGCAGCAGGATCAGGCCTGGAGTCAGGAAGCAAGGGCAAGCCACAGTTCAGCAAATCCAGACAAGTCCATCACACCAAGACAGCAAGTCAAGCCAGGAAGCCTGTCCGTGGGTCCAGATCAATGCAGTGTGTGGCCAGGCACAGGTGAAACTGCTGAGGCAGGAGACAAGGGTAAGAGTACCAGCTTAAAAGCACCTCCTGGGGCAGGAGGGCAGCCCTAGTTGAGGCTTCAGCAAGACTATCTGGAAACTCTCCCCATACTCACCAGAGAAATGGGGCAGTCCCCAGCTGCACTGTCTCTGATCTGGCCCCAAGCTCACACAGCTAAAGCCCCAGGAACTGGAGGGATGCACTTGGGACCCTGAGTTGAAATTGCTCAGGGCTTTTCCCAACTAGGTGTCTTCTGAGCACCTCCAAGGAGGATATTCCTAAGCCTTCCAGGGCACCCATGCCAGGGGTGCTGAAATATGCCCTGGGGGGAGGCTTTTTCTAATGCTCAGCAGGAATCTCCCTTGATGCAAGTTGCCTCTTGTAATTTCTCAGGGCTACTACGAGCAGAGACTGGCTCCATCTTCTCTTGGCAAGCTTGCCAAGCTCGAATGGAATGTCAGGTGGCAGACACCACTCCTTTGGAAGAGGCTGCTCCTCTGCCAACGTCACCCCAAAACACAACACACAACTTGGCAAAGAGAGCAGCAGAAAGCAGCATCTCTGCTACAGCTTCAGCCCTGAAAATAGTGGAGCTATTTGTACCTGGAACATTTTATAAATATTCCACATCCAGCAGAGGAAATTTTAGCTCAAATATTTTGACAAGATTATAAATACCTGAAAAGCTGATCTTTTAATGGAGCTCATCAGCCTGTTTGGCAATAAAGGGGGGTTGCTGCTTCTGCTACAGGCAGCAGAAAAGTTCCTGACTTGGAGTTTCTGAAGGCTTTCCTTGTGTATTACACATAGGTGATGGTGAGCCTGGTGTGGGCTGTTCTGTTTTGTCCTCTGAGCTTCCAGCATTTTCCAGATGGCATCAGGTTTGCTTTAATTTAAGGATTCTAGTCAAATACAATCACTCTGGGTTCTGGAGGGAGCTTTAGATATTTTTCATATCTACCAGAGAGAACCATCATAGAATGGTTTGGGTTGGAAGGGACCTTCAAAGGTCATCTAGTCCAATCCCCCTGCAGTCAGCAGGGACTTCCTCCACTAGTTCAAGTTGTCCAGCCTGGCCTTGAATATATCCAGGCATGGGGCCTCAGTAACCTCCCTGGGCAACCTGTTGCAGTGTTCCAGCACCCTCATGGTGCAGAACTTGTTCCTAACACCCAATCTAAATCTGATCTTCTCTCATTTCAAACCATTGCTCCTTGTCCTATCCCTGCAGGCCTTTGCAAACAGTCCCTCTGCAGCCTTCTTGCAGCTCCCTTCAGGTACTGGAAGGCTGCTCTTAGGTCTGCCTGGAGCCTTCCTTCTCCAGGCTGAACAACCCCAGCTCCCTCAGCCTGGCCTCATAGCAGAGGTGCTCCAGACCCCTGATTATCTTGGTGGCCTCTTCTGGACCCTCTCCATCAGGTCCATATCCTTCATGTGTTGAGGGCTCCAGAACTGGACACAGCACTGCAGGTGAGGTCTCCCCAGAGCAGAGGCAGAATCACCTCTCTCCATCTCTGGCCACACTGCTTTTGATACAACCCAGGATGCCATTGGCCTTTTGGGTGGCAAGAGCACACTGTTGGCATGGTGTTAGCCAGGTCTGCTGCTTCTGTGGGCTCTGCTGTTGTTAGATTAGGGTTTTTTTATTCCATCACATGGTGATAAAGCAGAGAACATGCATGAACTCTCAGTCCAATGAGTCACCCACTCTATCTTGCTTTATAGCTTCTGTTCAATGAGCCAAACAAACAAAGCTGAAGGTCCTAGGGTATGATGGCATCCAACAGTACCAACAGCTACAAAATGGGAGCACTCAAAAGCGTGTGTTTAAAACGGCAGGGACAAGGTGAAGCCATGGCATTCCAGTAAAGAAATGTTAAACAGGAACAGAAGCTCAGCAAAACCTTTTCAACTCTGTAAGTGACCCTCACCTGATAATTCTTGATTTGGCATTCTTGTTAAGTGTGTCAGGAATAAGAGACACAATTTTCTGCTTCCCTGAGCTTTGTGTCATTTGCAGATGTGATCATTAAACAATCTCTCCTTAATTAACACTAAACAAGTTAAAGGTCAGAGAAATGGCAAAGGAGCACGGAATTGTTATTCTGTAGGGAGCAGACAGAGTACCTGCAGATATGCATAAGGATTCAACAAGGCCAAGGGTTGGGTCCTGCACTTGGGTCACAACAACCTCATGAATGCTCCAGGCTTGGGGCAGAGTGGCTGGAAACTGCCCAGCAGGGAAAGACCTCGGGGTGTTGGCCAAGAGCTGACTGAAGATGAGCCAGGGTGTGCCCAGGTGGCCAAGAAGGCCACCAGCATCCTGGCCTGGGTCAGCAGTGGTGTGACCAGCAGGACCAGGGCAGGGATTGCTCCCCAATATTCAGCCCTGGTGAGGTCACACCTTGAGCACTGTGTTCAGTTTTGGGGACCTCATTCCAAGAAGGACATTGAGGGCCTGGAGCGAGTCCAGAGAAGGGCAAGGAAGCTTGGTGAAGGGTCTGGAGAACAGGGCTGGTGAGCAGCAGCTGAGGGAACTGGGGGTGTTCAGCCTAGAGAAAAGGAGGCTCAGGGGACACCTTCTGGCTCTCTGCAATTCCCTGAAAGGAGGTTGGAGCCAGGTGAGTGTTAGTCTCTTCTCCCTAGTAACAAGTGATAGGACGAGAGGAAATGGCCTCAAGTTGCACCAGGGGAGATTTAGGTTGGATATTAGAAGAAATTTCTTGACTGAAAGGCTTTTCAAACACTGGAACAGGCTCCCCATGGAGGTGGTTGAATCCTCATGTCTGAAGGTATTTTAAAGAGGCAAAGATGATTTAGCACCAGACTTGGTAGAGTTAGATAATGGTTAGACTCAATGATCTTCAAGGTCTTTTACAACCAAAATGATTCTCTGATTCTATGATTTCAAGTCTTTTGATTTCCAGAGCAGACTTGCCAGTCACTTTGGGAAATGGTTATGAGCATTGATCATCACCTTCAGTGCGTTTTATACTTTCTAGAAACCCACTGATGCTCTGGGTTCTGTTAAGTCAGCTTGAAAAGATGTACAAGCCAGACTGAATCTTCAAATTGTTTTTACTTCTGCTGGCATTCCTTCAATCACCTTACAGTGGCTGTATGCCTCCCACCACTTGAGGTATCATGGAATCACAGAATCACAGAATGGTTTGAGTTGGAAGGGACCTCTAAAGGTCATCTAGTCCAACCCCCTCTGCAGTAAGCAGGGACATCCCTCCAACAAAACATGTGTTTTGCATCATAAATGCCTTGAGCAACCTGAGCTGTGCCTGCTATGAACCTGGGAGGTTATCTCCCTCTCCACTCCTCTCCAGTCACTGGGAGTTGGAACAGATGTCCTCCAGAGGTCCTTCCAACCTAAAGGATCGTGTGAGTCTCTGACCTTCTGGTTTAAATGCTGATCTGCTATCCCAAGCATTTTTCAGCTTCTTCATTATTGTTCTGAGCTGTTCTTGCTTGGGTTACACTTTGTGTGCCCCTCCTGCCCTCCTGCTGCAGTCCTTGATCCTGTGGCTGAGAGCACTCAGCCTAAGCTTTGCTTTTCATGAGCTGCCTTTGAAGCTTTGTCTTCCAAACCCCTCTGTTCGGCAACAGAACCTCGGCAGAGGCCAGGCTGCTGCTGCACTGATACCACTGCACATCCTGCTGCCCAAAATCATCTCAGGGTTTCCTTGCATTTTCCCACATTTCCATGGCATCTGCTGTCTCTGCTTTTAGAGATCTTTGGGCGTGGATCAGGTTTTGTTTGGCTTGCACAGCATCTTGCACAGGGAGATAGGGCTCCCAGGCAAAGTGAGAATAAACCCAGCACAATGTCACTGAAGCAGCTGCTGTGCTGCAGATTTTGTTTGAGGATGTGTGAGAGCAGGGATGTGCTAAAGCCAGACATCACTATCACCACTTTAACCTAATTTGCTCAGTGACAAGGCAGCAAAGATCCAGTCTGCCGTGCTAGCTGTGAAACCTCCCTGCCCCTGCAGATACAGCCCCCTGAGGTGCAGGCAGGCACTCTCCACTTCAATCTCTGAAATACAAAGGGGAAAAAAAAAACTTCTTTTCTCTGGGAGAGCATGGGTGAAGGGAAAAGCATTTCACCACCAAGTGATGATGAAAGACTTTGTCTGATTCTGGGAGGAAAAAAAGGAACAAAATTAAAAGGAGAAAGCCAGTAGAGACATTGCTGAGCTATAAAGCAACCTGTCACTGTGTCAGGAATGGGCTCAGATGACAGGACCAAACCCCCAGCACAGTGTGACACCTGGAACAGCCTGTCCAAAATTCAGAGGAATACTTGCAAGCTCTCAATCTTTTATTTTTTCACCAAGCCTGAGGGAGCCAAGGCCAGCTGAAATGGCAGGACTGCTTTCACCAAAAAGAATGCTTTGTGTCAAAAAAAAATCTGTTGTGACCAACCATTTTTGTTTGCTTTCCCATTTGGGTTGGTTGGTTGTTTTTTTACTCTGAAACAACAAAATAATTTCCAAACCCAAACTCACACATACATGATGTAAGCTTAGGAACTGGGAGTTAGATGAGTGAACAGTGAGGTGGGTTGAGAGGTGGCTGAAGGACAGAGCTCAGAGGGTTGTGCTCAACTGTGCAGGGTCTAGTTGGAGGCCTGTGGCCAGTGGTGTTGCCCAGAGGTCAGTACTGGGTCCAGCCTCGTCCAACCTCTTCATCAGTGACCTGGCTGAAGGCACCGAGTGGAGCCTCAGCCAGGTTGTGATGGTACCAAACTGGGAGGAGTGGCTGACACCCTGTCAGGCTGTGCTGCCATTCAGCCAGACCTGGACAGGCTGGGGGCTGGGCAGAGGGGAACCTCATGAAGTTCAACAAGGGCAAGTGTAGGGTCCTGCACTTGGGGAGGAACAACCCCATGGACCAGGACAGGTGAGGGTTTGACCTGCTGGAGAGCAGCTCTGCAAAGAAGGACCTGGGAGTGCTGTGTGGCATCTTAAAGATCAGGCCTTAAGCCTGGTTTATTACCCTAAGCTCACATTTCAGAGAGCTCAGGCTTTAGGTTTTCATCTCCCTTCTTTTTTTTTTTTTTTTTTTTTTGTGTTTCAAGAGAACCCTCAGTTTCTAGACACATCCGTTAGTTTCTGACATTTCACTGCCTGTTTTAGAATATATTGGTTTTGTCCCAAGAGGTATTGTTTAGTCAGGAGTTGGTTTTGAACTTTTCCCTTCGCTTTGTAATCAACAGAGAGAGCTCAAGTGTGTAAACTAAACACAGATAAGAAAGGGAATTTATGGTACGGGGTGAGAAACTGTCCTTGCTGCCGTAAAAGGGTATTTGAGCAGGGGGGTTGGGGGACCCCAGACCACTCATGCAGGCACAAATATTTTGCTGAATCATACCCCAGGAATGTGTAATAGGTTATAAGAAGAATAATTGCATTAGGTAGGGGTGACTTTGTGACAGCTCAAGTGTAAATAGCCATGAAACGTCTTCAGTGGTGCTCATGGGCTTTGGGAGTGATCCCCCAACTGAGCCCTGTGCTGGATAAAGAAATGCCTCTTGTGCACAAGGGTGTCTAAGAAGTTCTTCAACTCCAGTCTCAGGTGAACAAGTTCACCATGAGCCAGCAATGTGCCCTCCAGAGGACCAACAGCATTCTGGGGTGCTTTAAGAATGTAGCAAGCAGGTCGTGGGAGGTTCTCCTTCCCCTCTACTCTGCTCTGATGAGGCCTCATTTGGATTATTGTGTCCAGTCCCGGGATCCTCAGTTCAAGAGGGACTGGGTACTGCTGAAGAGAGTGCAATGGAGGCCCACAAAGATGACGGGGGGGACTGGAGCATCTCTCTGATGAGCAGAGGCTGAGAGACCTGGGGCTGTTTAGCTTGGAAAAGAGGAGACACAGAGGGGGGTCTTTAAAATGCAGGTAAATATCTAGAGGGTGGAGGTCGTCAAGAGAGATTCAAAACCTGCCTGGATATTGCAATCCCGGGCAACCTGCTCTGGGTGGCCCTGCTTTAGCAAGGGGCTGGATTAGACGATCTCCGGAGGTGCAGCGCAGACCCCATCGGTCTGTGATTCTGCGTCGGCAGCCACACGCCCCTCAGCACGGACACAGGCGCGGAGCGTCCGCTGGAAGACACAAAGAGGAGAACCGTGTGCCCAGCGCCGTGCCAGGCGGGCGGTGCCAGCTGCAGACCCGCCCCGGGGCCGGCGCCGACGGCCGGGCGGCTCTCAGCCGGCTGCCGCCGCCGCCCTCTCCACTTTCTCCGCGGCCGACAGCGGCCCCCGGTGGCGGCTGCGCTGGTCCTCGGGACCGAACCGGTGGGTCCCTCCCCCGGCCACGGGAACTGCCGCCCCCAGCGCCACGGGGAAGGGTCGCGGTGCGGCTTGGTGCCCCACGTCCTGCTGTCCTGGGCGGGGACGCCCCTTCTGCCATCGGGGATCACAGAATGGTTTCGGCTAGCAAAGACCTCCAGGGTCATCGAACCTGCCAGGTTGCTGAGCAGCTTCCTCTTACAGCAGTATCAGTCTGCGGTAAAGATTCCCTCTAGACAAAATTCTGCTTTCCTCCTGAAGTAAACCACAACCCCCATGGGCTCGGTGAGGGACTCCCTGTCCAGCTGTTGAAAACAGCTCTGAGGAACTGTGCCACACTTGCCAGCCCTTACTCAGCCGTGCCAGCTATGGGAGCAGATGTCTAAATCTGGGATCGCAGAATAACTAAGGCGGTCCCTAGGCCAACCTCCGAATCCAAGCAGGGTCAGCTAACAGACTTTTGGGAGGCTGGGCTTGAGAACTTATCCAAGGACAGAGAGTCCACTACCCCTCTGGGAAACCTGGTGCAATGTCTGAGTGTCCTCACCACGCATTTTCCCTATATCTAGTCTAAATATCTATTACTGCAATTTATGCCCATTGCTTCTGCCTCCCCTGACATAGAGTTGTGGTTGGAAAAAAACTTTTAAGATCATCCCACCCAACCATTCTCTAACTCGACCAAGGCTGGTGCTAAAATGTTCCTCAGCACCACATCTCTATGTCTTTTAAGCACCTCCAGGGCTGAGGATTCATTCACCTCCTGGGGAGCCTGTTCCAGTCTTTGAGAGCCTTTTCAGTCACAGATTCACAGATTGCATTGGATTGGAAGGGACTCTCAAAGGTCATCTTGTCCAACCCCCCTGCACTCAGCAGGGACACCTCCCACTAGATCAGGCTGCCCAGGGCCGCATCCAGTCTGATCTTGAATGTCTCCAGGCACAGAGCCTCAACCACATCCTTGGGCAGCCTGTCCCAGTATTTCACCACTCTCATTGCAAAGAACTTCTTCCTGATGATGTCCAACCTAAATCTCTGTGTTGATCCTGCTGATCTGAGTCATAAATACAAACAATTCTGTGAATCACACATCAAAGAGAGGCAAAGGAGTGACAGCTTCTGGGACAATTTGGTGCACAGTAGTGATGCCCAGTATTATCTGAGAGCTGTAAGGGAGATGCAGGAGCTGTGAAGGTAGAAGCAAGGGGCTGACAAACACCACGGTGCAAGGAGATGCATTTTTTCAGATGCTTCTACATCAGTGTGCAACATCCAGATAATGAGCAAGGGGAATTAGTCGTTCTCACTGATGAGCAGGCATTTGATATAATTAGCATTACAAAAAACCCGGTGGGATGATTTGCATGATTGCAGCTCTGTGTCTCCCCCCACCCAGTTACAGCCTATTCAGAGGGGACAGGGAGGTTAAAAAAAAAAACAGAGAAAATTGTTGGGGAAACACCCTGCTATGGCTTAGGGACAGCAGACACTGCTGTGCAGCTGCTGAAAGCATTGCCGTGTGCCCAGCAGCCTGTGGAGCTGGGACGGGGCAGAAGGGTTGCTGTAGGAGACCTGAATCTGGAAGACATGCAGAGGACAACTGCAGCTGTGGAAAATTAGTACAAAATGTTATCACTTTTAAGCAGGGAAAGCATCAGTACTGCCAGGAGCTGCCTTGGTTTTGGGGTGTGCTGTGGTGAGTAGTGAGGCACCTGGTTGTGAGTTAGTGGATTGGAGGTGGTGGTTGTGACTTGGTTGCCTTGTTTGTACATATAATCATAGAATGGTTTGGGTTGGAAGGGACCTCCAAAGCTCATCCAGTCCAACCCTCTGAAGTCAGCAGGGACATCCTCCACTAGATCAGCTTGCTGACTTGCCAAACCTGACCTGTCTCCACCACCTCCTTGGATAATCTGTTCCAGCACCCTCGTAGTGCAGAACTTGTTCCTAATATCCAATCTAAATCTGCTCTTCTCTCATTGCCCCTTGTCCTATCCCTGCAGGCCTTTGCAAACAGTCCCTCTACAGCCTTCTTGTCGCCCCCTTCAGGTACTGGAAGGCTTCTCTAAGGTCTGCCCAGAGCTTCCTCTTCTCTAGGCTAAACAGCCCCAGCTCCCTCAGCCTGTCCTCGTAGCAGAGGTGCTCCAGCCACTTGATCATCTTGGTGGCCTCCTCTGGACCTGCTCCATCAGGTCCGTGTCCTTGCCGTGTTGAAGGCTCCAGAGCTGGACAGAGCACTGCAGGTGAGGTCTCCTCAGAGCAGAGAGGCAGAATCACCTCTCTCCATCTCTGGCCATGCTGCTTTTGATGTAGCCCAGGCCTTCTGGGCTGCAAGTGCCCATTGCTGGCTCATATCCAGCTCCTCATCCAGCAGCACCTCAAGACCTTTTCTGCAGGGCTGCTCTCAATGTCATCATGCCCCAGCCTGGACTGATATCTAGGGCTGCCCCAACCTAGATACAGGACCTTGCACTTTGCATTATTTATCCTCATGAAGTCTCTTCAGCCCACCTTTCCAGCTTGTCCAGGTCCCTCTGGGTGGCATCTGAACCACCAACACTTCTCCAAAAGGACCTGCCTTTAGAGGATGGAAGTGACGTGAGGAATTAGTTCAGGAAGAAACAGCGTCAGAAAACTTGCAGTGAGATCTGGCAGGTGGTTGCATGAAGTTTGTTACCTAGCCAAATAGCCCAGAGCTTTACTCAACAGGAAAATGCCATCTGAGCTCAGAGGTGATGTGAATGAGAAATTGTAGAACAGCAAGACAGACCAGAAGGTGGCATGGATTATTCTGTCCTTCTGCACTTTGGACTTGGTAATGGTGAGGGAAGGGGAAGCCTGGGTGAGACAGCCTGACTTACAGGACAGGGAAGAATTAAATCTAGGAGAAGCAACAGGAAAATTCTCTGGGTACTTAATTTAGAACTGGTATTTATTGTCTTTAGCTGTTTCAGAGGCACTGCCAGGAGAAATACATCATTAACGTGATGAGTAGATCAATGCCACAGGCAGGATGACACCAAGGCTTCAAAGGGAAATGGTCAGGCTCATTTGAGCCATTTTTGAAGCTTGGCAGGGCCCTGTCTCCATTTTGCTTTCTTTAAACCTGACCCCATGCTACTCTGTTGGCTCCACTATCTCCTTTCTCATGTCTCTTTCTAGACATACAGTCTGAAAATACCAAGAAAAACTACTCTTTTCCAAAAACCTGAGGTACTTTGCATCAGAACCACAGTTCAGCTGGGAGAGCAACCTCCCAGGGACACCAAAACATGGGGTGAAGGTGATTGTGACCTGCCTTTTCCATCATTTCTAGTTCTGGCCTTGGGTGAGTTCTGTGGCCCTTTGTAGGGTGCAGTCTTCACCAACTAAAACCAAAGCAGACGAAACCAAACCATAAAACAAGCAAACAAAAAAACCCAGTTTGGTGGGGTTTTTTAGCAAACTGTTTCCTACAGATTTGGGTTAGTATGGAGGTGGTGATCCTGAGAAATTACCTCTTCAGCACTGGTGGTTTGATCAGATGTACCAATTTTGCTGCCTGTAGAGCTGAAGAGAGTGGTGGGTAGGGAACTCAGAGTCTAGCAAGCAGCTCTTTTCCATGCACAGCTTCTGGTGGCAGCTGGGAGCTGTGGTAGTTGTCCTGGTTTACGTTTCAGATTGCCAGGGCTGCCTGTGAGACATCAGACACTGCACTGCAACAAAGCTTGAGAGGAGCAGGAAAGGCTCACAGACCTCCTGGAGAAGAGGCTTGAGCTCCTCACAAGATGAACATTTGGAGATGCTGACAGCACAGTGACCCTCCCGATAACACAGGATTTTCATAGCACTGTCTCTGTGCTTGGATGCCAGGGAAAATGTCCAGAGCAGCCTTTTGTCTCAGATCTTTGGACTCCTGCCACAGTGATGGATGCTTTTGGAATCTGAGATGGGGCTTTGCTTGTGTCTGAACCTGCAGCAGCTAGGATCTTACAGCTTCCCAATCTCATGTAGCTTGTGAGTGCCAGTTGATACTCTTTGAACTGCACCAAGCCCACATCAAATCCATCTCACGTTCCTTCCTCAAGGAGCTTAGGGAGTAATTCCCAGGCTATAATATTGAAGAGAAAGCTGCTCAAGGAAAGTCAGGGTCTCTTTGTTATATTTCATTGCTTCCACAGAGCTTTGCCAGAATGGGAGGAAGGAGGGGGAAAAGAGAGAGAAAAAAAACCCAAACACCAACCCTGAGCATCCATAAAAGGGGGCAAATGACAGAAGGAAAGATTCCACTTGACTGTATATGCAAGTACTGCAGGGTAAACTGGAACCTTTGGTAATAAGCTGCAGTGACCTTGTTTTGGCTGGCTGGGGGAGTCCATCTGGCTGTTGAGGAAAGAATGGTTTCAAAGAAGGTGGTACCACAAACACCTGAAGGCCAACTGTAATGTCTGACTTTGTTCCTGTGTGCAGCAGGGGGGTTGGACTGGATGATCTTTCGAGGTCCCTTCCAACCCCTGACATTCTGTGGTTCTGTCAGTTCTTAAAGGATAAGGCAACATGGTGCAGAGAGCCTCTGGGCTGGCATGGTGTGCTGCTGGGCATGTGAATGTCCCTCCTATGCCTGCTTACAGCATGTGGGTGCAGAGTTGCAGATATTGCACCTGGGAAAAATGTGGGTCCTGCTCCCTCAGGCAGCAGCCCAGCTGTAGCTGATGCCCTGTTTCTTCATGAGAAGTCCAAAAGGGGTAAAGATTGCAAGGCACAGGATCTGCTGTGTGAGCTGAGGAGAAGAGAGGAGGGAGGGTGTGCAGGGCAGAGGAGGAAATGGCTTCTGGCAGGCCCTGAAAAGTCGGATACCTCGGTGGGGTCCAAGCACACCTGCTAAGGTCAGAGCAGCTGCCTTAGCACAGACCTCCTTCTGTGGCTGCTGTTCCACAAAGTGCTGGACTTTGCACTGGAGCAGGCACCAAGCATGCACAAAATCTGCTTTGTCACCAGAGCTGAGACAGGAGAAACTTCTACTGTTGTAGTGGACACCCAGGGGGCAGGAGCACCCACATTGTGATGGATTTCCACTAAGCGAGCACGTGCCCAAACCACAGATCTATCAAATGATGGCCAAGATTGGAGTTCCTCCTCCTCTGCATTAGGTGTTCTTGATGTTGATCTAAACACATCTTGTGTGGGTAGTACAGTATGGACCATGCATTGCAAACTAAAGCTCTTGTAGCTTGGCCTGATGTGACCTCACTCAGCCTATCAGTTACTCTCTGTGTATAAAAAGTGAAAGACAGCTGTATTCCCAAGGACACAGGCTGGAGACCTGCTTAGTGGGTGCCCCAGTGCATGGAAACATGAGAAACATCGAGCTGGAAGGACTATCAAAAGGACAGAATGCTTCCAGGCTCCAAGTCCAGAGCTCCTTTTCCAAGACCTGGAGGTCTGCAGGAGCCCTGCACACGTTTGCTTCTTTGCTTGTGTCTAGCTGATGTCAGAGGATACAAATACAATGCACGACAGGCAGAAGAAAACAGGCAGCACTTTGAAGGCTGCATCCTCCATACCTTATGCTGCCCTGCAGCTGCTTTCCCTGTTAACAGATCTGCCACATGGGGACTCCTGTGAAACACCGAGTTTGCAGGGGGGGCTCCTGCATCTGCTGCAGGAAAGCCACCAGACAAAGGGACCACACCTTGCCCATACTGCCAGTGACTGATGACTGGTGCTGCCAGTAGCTGTCCGGCTGTAGGCGTACTTCCTCCTCTGCTTTCACCAAGATGAGGCCCAGTGGAAGCCTTCCTCTGTGAAGAGGCAGCAGCAGGTTTCTCACTGGGCGCATGGAATCCTTTCCCCTTGCTGAGGCTGCTCTAAAACCTCATCCCCATGTACCGAACGGACAGAGGTGTGTTGGCTGCATCCCACCCAGCTGAACCACAAGAAACACCTTGCTACCCACCCTGCCACCACGTGTTACTGTTTCCCAACCTGCCCTGATATTTTTAAGGCACAAAGTCTATCATTTTCCCAGCCTCCTTTCAGGCTGTGGGACATTACAGGGTTTTCTGGATTCTTTTCTACATAGAAACCTTCTACATGTGGTTGTATTAGCTTTTGGGGTTTACACTTTCTTCTCCATCCTTAGATACCAGGATGTTTCTGCTGGCTTTAACAAAAAGCAAATGTTGCAAGTGCTGAGCCCTTTTTGTAAGCATGGGTGGTGAAGACCTCCAGTAAAACCAGTGAGCAGCTCAGAAACACTACCGCAAGCCCATGACAAACCTGAAATACAACAGAGGCACAAAAGCAGTGATGGGGCTGAAAGCAGAACCCAAAAGACAGTGGTGAAACCATCTTTAGATGTAAAATGAGCTCATGTGAGATGAGGACTTCTCCTCCACAGCAGCTGTGCAGTAATGCAGATGTGAGCAGATAGCAAATCTCCCTGAGAGTCAACCCCAATGTGGCACACAGTGACTGCAGGTGAGGAGCAGGAAGCCTTCTGGATGGCAGCACGGCAGCCAAAAAACTAGTCCAGGGATTGGTGGTCATGAAGAACGTGCCAGTGTGGCCCAGGGTCCCATGGCAGTGCAGGGGGTCTACCCAGAGCAGGCACAGGCACACAGCCATCATTGAGTGGCACAATGTGATGCTGGCTCTGGTTTAGTGCTTCTTTGCTGACTTGAGAGTGGCTGAGGGACACCTGGGCCAGGGCAGAGGACACCAAGGGTGAGGTGGCATGGGTTCTAGGAGGGCACAGGGCTGAAGGGGGTAGCCTCAGTGAGCTGGTGCAGTGGTGGGCTGGGAGGCACTGAAGTGGCCACCTGCCTGCCCACCAGGTGAGGGTGAAGCAAGCAGAGTCCAGGAGTTGAGCTGTCTAGGACAGCCCGAAGGCAGCAGCTGTGAAGTGGTGCAGAGGGGAAGCGGAGGGAGTGTGGAGAACTGTGGAGGAGCACAGTGGGGAACGCAGCCAGGCAGCAGCCGAGCCAGGCAGCAGCCAAGCCGGGCAGCAGCAGAGCTGAGCAGGGCTGACAAGAGTCTTGCCCACGGGGTCATGCCTCAGCCTCCGCCACTATTATGGGATGGCGAGGCCCGGGGTTGGGTAGGGCAAGCGGCGAGTATTATGGGATAGTGAGGCCGTCTGCAGTGGGGGGGGAGGGTGAGTCGCTGCTATTATGGGATGGCGAGGCCTTCCGCCACCGCGGGGTGGGGGCAGAGGCAGGTGGGTGGTGGGGAGTATTATGGGATGGCAGGCCCTCCTGCCTGCCGGGGGAGTATTATGGGATGTGAGGATGCCCCCAGAAGGCTGGGGGGGGCGGGGAGTGGGGGAGGAGGCAACTATTATGGGATGGTGGGGGCCCACCACAGCCGACGGTGGGGGGGGAGAAGAACAGTATTATGGGATGGTACCATATGCAGCGCCTGTGATCGGGCAACTGTTATGAGATGCCACTGTACCTACCGCGGGCTTGCCGCTCTGGGAAATATTATGAGATGCAGCGGACAGAGTGGAGGGAGGCAGGGAGGGAGCTATTAGGGGATGTTGGTGCAGCCCAGGCTCGGGGCACAGGAAGGTTGCAAGCCCAGCTGGTATTCACCAGGAGCTCCCCGTCTCAGTCGTTCGAACGGTGCCGTCCGTCCCACCTGGCCGCCCGCCTCTAGCAGCCCTTCGCCCCTGTGCCCCCCCCCGCCCCAATCCCCTGCCGCTTTTCAGCAGTCATAACCAATAAAGCCGGCGGAGTATTATGGGATGGCAGCTCCTCGGAGTGGGAATGGGGGGGTGGTTGCTATGGAGCATTTCCCGTGGGTGGCTATTATGGGATGGACTTGCCTTTGTGAACTATTATGGGATGCAGCTGACTGGGTGGGGTGGGGCTGCCCAGGAGGGCTGTCGGCGGCCCTGGGCTTTGCCCGCTCCTCGGAGGAGTGGCGAGCAGAGGTACAGGGGCGGGAAGCGTGGCGGGAGGGTGGAAGTGCAGACGCATCAGACACGGGCAGGAACGAAAACGCGGTGGGGGCCATGGCTGCCCACTTCATGCAGACGTTAGAGAAGTCCCCGGCTGGTTCCCCGGGATGGCGAGGCTGTGGTTGGGCACTCCCGCCTCCAGGAGTCTGAGCTTCTGTTTGCTCTCAAAGCAAATACTGTTGCCTACATAGTTGAGGCAGGGAAAAACTACGCAGCCCTTCACACTGGGGCTCCAGAGCATCCCAATGACTTGCAGTAAGAAAAGCGCTTAAAATCTTGATCCCGAATGTATCTTTTAATGGTTCTGTGATTCTACGGCTTAGTGGTGACCTGGCAGTGCTGGGTTAACGGTTGGACTCTATGATCTTGGAGGTCTTTTCCGAACTTAATGATTCTATGATTTTTTTCTTAAGAAAAAAACTTGCCATGTTAGTCCAAGTGTTGCAAAGCTAGGAGCTGCCAATTTCAGGAAACACCTACGTGCACGGCACAAAGCAAGACCCATCCCTTAGTAGTTTGTATCAGAGCAGGACCTGATACATGAGGCACAGCCCCAAAGTTACCTGGCTGGTTGTTGTCTGGTACGAGACAAAGAGAAAAACCTGTAGACACTCGTGGTAGCTTTGCAAACCGCTGGCAGGTTTTGCAATGAAGGTAACTTGGTAGATATCAACACTAAGATGTGAGTCTCACATGTCCTTCTCTCAAGCAGACTGGAGTCCATCCAGCAAAGGGGTTCACACTCAGTCCAATGGGATATAAACCCCCTAGGCTAATTCACACTGTTCCTGGTAGAACAGCTGTTGCTGGGCGTAGCACTGGAAATCCCTCTCCCAGATTCAGCTGGAGGTAGAAGATGAAGCAGAATTCTGTCTCAGCCTGGTGGGGTTTTTTGTTTGTTTGTTTGTGGTTTCTTACAATATTTCTGCTAACTGAGCTCAGGATGAGATGTATTTCAGTGTTGGCAATTTTTGCCAGCATGCACCAGCTTTAATACAGAATGCAAAAACAGGCATCACAGAATTGCAACCCAGGCAGCTCAAACTAGAAGGTCATTATTGCAATCCCTTTGAGACCACTTGCTTCTTCTCTGACTGGATCCAACTATTTGTTTCATGAAGAGGGGAGCAGGGCATCTCTATCTAAGGCATATGCCAGCAGTTTGAACTTAAAAAATATAACTGATAGGCATCCATAACTTTTGTTATCACTTCCAGCTTTCCACTATATCATAAATTCACTGTTAAAAGACTGGTAATATTGCAAAGTCAAATTTTTACAGTTGCAAAATAAGATTTGTTTCTTACATCTTACTAAATGCCTCCATCATCAGACAAAAAAGGTGAAGATAAATATGGAAAATTTGAATCTGAATGTCATCTAGAGAGGTTCTGAGTAACTGAAAACAGACTTGTGATGGAAAATATCAAGTAACCTTAGCTATAGGTGTCAGTACCATGTATGTCTGTGATGTTTTTTAAAGCAAGCAAACTAGCAAAGCATACAGAGATAGAGATCAACAGTTCAGATTTACAGGGGGCTCAGCATCCCCAATCTTTTCTATCTTTTCCCCTCCACATCAGTTCTCTGCTGCTAGCACTGCCTCATGCACCATGCATATCTTGTGACACGGCTGCGCCATCATGCCATTCACCCTGCCCCCTCCTTCTCCTGGCAAAACTGGAGACCAGGCTCCTGTCGAGTGCCGAGCAGAGCCTGAACTGCAGTTCTGCTAATGGGAAGTAGATGCAGAGTCATGCTGGCACATGGGCACTCCTCCCCTAGGTGGCTGTTAGACAGGGATTCTCCACTGACTCTGGAATGTTCATAACAAAGAGGCACACGTCGCCTGCTTGGTGGGTCTTGATCCTGTTCTGGTTTGTACACGCCATGTGTGGAGGCTTTCTGCCTCTTGTTCTAGCAGCAGTTGTTTGCTGCAAAAGCAGCTTCTTGGACATGACAGGAGGGGCTCTTACTTATTCTCCACAAGACAAGGAGACTATTTCTTGTGTAATTTTCTTCCATGGTCTGACACCAAAGCAAAGGTACTTTCATTGTGCTAAACAAATAAGTTCTGCTTCCCTGTGAAAAGCAAAGAAACAAACAAAAAATAGAATGGGGGTGGTAGGCACAATGAAGAAAGCAACAATGAAATGGATCATTTAGATTTCCTTAGCTTGCCATAGTGATTTTGCAGTTATCTGGAAGTGGAGAAGAATGTTTTAGGTAGAGGAAAGAACTTTGTAGTGTTGGGGAAGACTTGCAGAATTCAGGGCAATTGCTTTGGGTTGTTGGGGACACAGGATTCCCACAAGATAATTTAAAATGTTGGGGGAAGGGGAATTGAAGAGACACACACTCTGGGACAAAAAAAATGAGTATTGACTAAAAGTTTGCACCAGTTTCTTACTAATTCCAAAATAAAAGTTATTTACCTGGAGTTTGTTACTCCTCCCCTCTCAGAACGGTCTAGGACAAAACTCTCTGCCTTACCAAGGAAAAATAAAAGGCAAAACTTCTCAGAAATTCTGAGATCTTCAAGGTTACTTGGTGGAAGCTGTAGGACTTCAACTTGCAGTCATGGCAACCAGTAATATGGTCAGAAGAAGCCTACAGGGTTGCTGAATGGAAAACGCAAAGGGTGAGTCCATTCCCATTAGCTACAAATGGTCACAACTAGATTGAAGGAAGAGGAGAAACATTCCTGCAGCCTTTGAGGAACAGCAGCACATTTATGGATACATCAGATTATCTCAGTTTTACACAGACACTGGAAGATGTTGTTCATGTTACCGGTTGTACATAACCTGACAACTTGGAGATCACAGTCAGGCTAGAGCAATGCTCTGTTAGAGGAACAGCAGAAATTAAGAAGAGTCAAACAAGCACATCTGTGTTCCAGAACCCAAATGAAGCCATAATAGTGGCAGCATCACCATGTCCAGCATCTAAACCCAAGACCACCTCTGCTTTGTTATTGCAAATGAATGGAGTCCAATACCAAATAATAACTTCAGAGACCATAAAGTGACCTATAAGATCATGTCATATGCAGCACTAGCAAGTCATGCTTATGATCTATTGTATATGTCTTACACATGAACAGTTCACACCAGCCTGCAAACTCTCCCTTCTTTCCAAAATGCTCCGAAGTCCCTTACTCTCGACCCTTGCCTCCCGCACTGAGATACCCTGGATGAAGGTTTCTGGCCAGGGTGAAACATGTTGAAACTTTGCTCTTCCTGTTACCTTGCAGATACACGTTTCTGTTGAAAGTGAAACTGAGACTGGGCTGTAGGCCTGATAAAAAGCCTGGGCTGGGGAGGCTGCCCACGAAGTGAAGGAAGGAAGGTGGGGCAGGACTCTTCTCCTGGGTCTCCAGGCTGGGACCTGAACCCTGAGTGACCTGCAGTACTCGTGAAACTACAGAAATAATTCAGAGGCTGTGCCAACATGGTGCTGTGGGGACATGGAGCCCACTTCACCCAGCTGTCCTCAGAAGCAGCACTGGGCAGGAGTTAGTTTGGGTTTCCATATGTGGGCACAGCACCAAAGTGGGGGGAGGTTGCAGACATTGTCCCCAATGGAAGGGTGTTGTGGGCTTGTTTGGGACACTGAATCCATTAGCACAGGTCAGGAAGGTTGTGTGACACAGATCTTGCACTGACTGTTTTCAAGCCAAGTGCTGTAAACTCAGAAGATTCAGTTAAAGGGGTAAGTAAGCAAAGCACGGCAAGGTAGGGCAATGCCCAATCAGCTGGAATTCTGTCTTGTGACAGAAAAAGGAGCTGGAGATGAGGTGGGAAACCTTGGGGACATTCATGGTACCAACATGTTCAACAGTCGAAGACTTCAGGGAAAAGGTGGCTTGTTGGGAAGCTTGGTGCTTTAGTGACTGAGGCTCTGGGATACATGTTGCCTGATCAATAGTGAACATCCCTGTCCAGATCATAACCCTGCCAGCAAAAGCATCAGGGAGCACCTGCAGAGACAGCCCCAGTAGTTAACTCCCTTGGCATGGTCTTCACTCCTGTCACACCTCTCACCACACTGCCAAAACACTGGAGGAAAGAGGTGCACTCCAAGTCTGGTGATCACTGGTTGGGAACAGGCTGCTCAACACAGGAACTTGGTGTGGCTGTCTACCTGGCTACTGTTAGAGAGCATTATGGTTGTCAGTGCACGAAAGAGGGAATGAAGAGTCCTACAGGGGCCCATGTGCGTTTGGTGGTGGCATTATCCCACTGTTCGCTTCCGGAGCACTGGCTCTTCCATTATTCTAGATCTGTGTAGAGAATGGATAGCATTTGTGGAAGAGTAGCATGGATCTTTCTTGATGATTTCCCTGCATGGATCCGGCAATGTGCCCTCGTGGCCAAGAAGGTCAACTCTGAGGTGCATTAAGAGGAGCGTGACTAGCAGGGTGAAGGAGGTTCTCTTCCCCCTCTACTTTGCCCTGGTGAGGCCACACCTGGAATATTGTGTCTAAACCTGGGATCACCAGTTCAAGAGAGACAGGGAACTACTGGACAGAATCCATTAGAAGGCCACAAAGATGATAAGGGGTCTGGAGCACCTCTCTGACAAGGGGAGGGTGAGAGACCTGGGACTGTTTAGGCTGAAGAACAGCAGACTGAGAAGGGATCTTATCATCAGTGCCTATATATATATGTATACACATACATATATACACACATATATAAACATACATACACATATATATATGTACATATGTAAATACATAAAGGGCAAGTGTCAAGAGAGTGGGTCCTGTAGCTTTTCAGTGATGCCCTGTGATACAACAAGGGGCAATGAACACAAACTAGAACATAGGAAGTTCCACCTCAGTGTGATGAAAAGCTTCTTTACTGTGAAGGTTATGAGCTGTGGAACAGGCTGCCCAGAGAGGCTGTAGAGTCTCCTTCTCTGGAGGCTTTCAAAACCCGCCTGGATGCATTCCTATGCAACCTGATCTAGGCAAACCACCTTTAGCAGGGGGGTTGCACTAGATGATCTCCAGGAGGCCCCTCCCAACCCCCACTATTCTGTGTTTCTGTGAGCTGAGATAAATGACGTCATTGTCATTCAGGAGAAGGCACAGACAGGGATAGTGCCTCTGTGTGTACCATGACTGGCTGGAGGCATTTCTCTGTGGGCAAGAGGGCGAAGGACACAACAGAATTTTGGGATCATACAGTCCAGTCTTTTCTGGTGAAGTGGGGAATGACCTGCATGGTCTGGGGCAGCTTGTGCTGTGAAGCAGCTTCATGTGTGTTTTGTGTTACAGGACCACACTGGAGCACACGGTGGTGATGGGCATGTGGGCAAGATGGTATCTCAGCAGAGGAGTGCCCGCATGGGAAAGTGGGTGGTTGGGGACTGTACCTGCAGGTAAGGGAAAGTTTGCTGATGGTGTGAAACAGGCTGGAATGCGGCAGAGGTGATGGGATGGAGCTATGGAACACCTGCACGCCTGGCGTATGCAAAGGCGTAGTTTGCAATGGTTTGGCAGACAAAGCACAGATCGTGTTGCAGGATCTTCAGTGCTCCACTGCAGTCTGTAGCAGTAAATCCTCCACTCGTGTGCCAAGCTATTTCACCATGGCAGGATGAAATGGACACATGCATCCCCAGGTGCCGGACAGCAGAGGTATTTGTCTGAGGAGGAGCAAGTGTAGTCACCCACCCCCACGTGCTTCCTGGGGGAGATGGACAAGGCTGTGCCTCTTTGTTGAGATGGCATTATGAGGGTGCTCGACGGGACAGGAGGCATTGTGGAATGTGATTTTTTTTAATGGGAAATTCATGATACAGTTGCATGTGTATAACTGGAGTGTTGTTATACCTATGGATCCTTCTCAGCCATGTAAAGTGACAGTGAGTGTCCTGGCGGAGGGCTGCAGCAGGGAGCAGCATGCGGTGCTAGTATAGAGTGAGAGGGACGAATTGGGTACCAGATGCCATTTATTGACAGAATCACAGAATGGTAGGGGTC
The DNA here is from genome assembly GCF_027791375.1 of Indicator indicator. Lineage (NCBI taxonomy): Eukaryota > Metazoa > Chordata > Aves > Piciformes > Indicatoridae > Indicator > Indicator indicator. Next base: position 18,126,184 of record NC_072023.1, read on the forward strand.
AGAAAGCATCTCTGCAGATCACCTAGTCCAATCCCCTGCTAGAGCAGAATCACCTACAGTCAGCCACACAGGAACATGGCCAGGCAGGTTTGGAATGCTTCCAGAGATGGAGACTCCACAACTTCTCTATGCAGCCTGCTCCAGTGCTCTGCCACCCTCAAAGGGAAGGATTTTTTCATTATGCTGACATTGAACCTCATGTGTTATTCCTAGGGTACAGGTAGCTCTGTAGGTATCAGGAGCCGGGAGAACAGGAAGCCTTTTGTTGCAGGCCTCTGTGTGTATGGGATGCAACAGAAGTCACTGTGGCTCTCCACTTGCATGGCGACAGGGTGTCAGGGGCTGGGGATGGACAGCCTTGGAGTGCTCCTGCAGCTCTTGAAGCAGAGTGTGTGGAACAGGGCATCATGGGCCCCATGGTGCAGTACATGAAGGCAACACTGTGCCAGAGGCAGTTGAGGTATGTGATAGGGAAGGGGAGCAAGTGAGGCATCCAACCCCAAGATTGGGGGGCCATCAGCAGGGGTGGGTGGTGCCTGCTGCAGGCAGCCTGGGGCCTATGTCAGTGGGCGGGTGGATGGCACGCAGGGACCGAGTGATGCCAGCGCAATGCAGGCTGCATGGCTGGCCCCGTGCCCTGGGACCTTGACGACAGCTCCGAGGGCCGGGGGTGGGGGTGCAGGCGGTGGGCAGTGCCCCAGGGGGGCAGGCAGGTGGGGTAGGGTGTGGTGGGCACCCGGGTGAGCTGGGGAGGGGGGGAGGGGGTTTGGCGGCCAGGCGGTGGAGCCTGGCTGCCGCGAGTATTATGGGATGCCTGGCTGGACCGTGGCTCCCGGCGACTATTATGGGATGTCTTGCCTGGGCGGGGGAGGGGAGTGACTATTATGGGATGCTCGTCCGGGGTGTGACTATTATGGGATGTTCCGAGGGTTACTACAGTACGTCCCCCTCCCCCCAGGGCCCGCTGCCCGCAAGAGGGACGTGCCCGTTAAGGGGCGGCGGGCGAGCGAGGAGGAGACACGCCGCGGGGGGCGCCCTTGCCCCAGCGCGAGGTCCCGGGTGGGAGACGAGTATTATGGGATGCCAGGGCGAAGGGGTGCGAGTATTATGGGATGTTTCTCGCGGAGGGGGGTGTGTGGGGTGTTAGTATTATGGGATGTTCCTGGCGGGAGGGGTGATTATTATGGGATGCCGGGCCCCAGCAGTGAGTGGGAAGTTCTGAGGGGAGGGCGAGTATTATGGGATGTCTTGGGCAGGGGGTGTTGCCAGGGAGCCGGGGGCGGGGCTTGTTGCCGGGGTCCCAGGCCATATTATGGGATGGAGGCGGGAGCGGGGCGGGGTTTAACCGGGGTTTTTTCCCCTTTAAGAGGCGGTGCCGGGGTCGGAGCCATTTTCCCTTTAGCAGCGGCAGCAGCGGCGGCGAGAGAAGAGCTGGGTGAGGAGCGGGGAGGGGACGAGGGTGCGTAGGGCCTTCTGCCGCTTCTTGGGGCGCCACTGCTGGCGGGCGCCTCTTCGGCCGCGGTTCCTTCCCTCTCCCCGGGGTCGCGCCGTCCCGCTGCCGCAGGACGTTTTTTACCCTTTCCCTACCCGACACCGCGCTGGGGAACTGCCACACCAACGGTCCCCGCAGCCCCTTGCCGGTGTCTGCCGCTGGACCCGCGCCTCGGCGCCTGTCCCTGAGCAGAGGCGACCCGTCACCGCATGGAAGCCGGACTTCCCCAGCCCCACCCTGCGCCCCCGCCCGGGAGACCGTGCCCCGGCGAGACGCTGCCCCCTCCCCGCCCCCCTCGCGCTGCCCCCGCCCTGCGGCGTGCAGCCCCGCTCCGGGCGGGGGCGCGGGTGCAGTGGGCAAGCGGAGCGGGGCTGCCGGCGCCGCCGAGCCTGCCCTGCCTTTTGTGTGGCGCTGGCGGCGGAGGAGCTGGCCTGCCTCTCCGGCCGCGGCAGTGTCGTCCTGGGGCCGGTGCGTTAAGTTTGGAGACTGCCGGCAGCGCTAGTTCCGCTGCTGTCCGCCGTAATGGGCCCTTCTCGGACTGTCCGCTACCTTCCTCGGTTCGCTGACAGCATTCCGGCTGGCCCGAGGTCTGCTATGGAAAGCCCAGCTGCCTTCCCTGCTTCACCGGCCCAAGGTAGAAATAACCGAGAGCAGCTGGCTGCAGAGGACCGGAGAATTTTCCTGTAGGACAGCTGGTTTGGCTAACTTGCCAGAGATGAGTTGCTTACTCAGTTTATGTAGTGTCTTCAAAACCTGCTTCATCACAACTCTTGTGCTGATACTTGCTGCCAATGTTTCCATTATCCGTAGGCTCCGAATCCAGTAGAGCTGCTGTCTAAGCTTTCTCGAGGATCCTCTTGGTAGCACTATTGCTTGGGAAAACGGAGTTTGAGTCTCTATAACTTTCTCTTTTTCTTTCCGATGAAGTACTGGCTTGGCTGGTGAGAAGATAACACCCTGTGAAAGCCCAGGCCTCCCCCGGTTTGGAGGACATGGCATCGGCCATTGGATCTCCATCACCATGCTCAGGGGGCAGCGATGATGATGAGATGGAGATCCTGTTGAACAACGCTATACCCCAGCATCCTGGTACGGAGAGCTTGCAGGGCATGCATGTGAAACGGGGATGATGCTGGTCTCAAGCTGAATATGTAGTACGTGATGGAACGGGTTTTGTTGTGGTGTATTTTTTTTTCTCCTACTACTAGTCACATGCATGGTTTTGATTTTGATACTCGGGTCCTAGCGTGACTTCGGAGTGCGGGGCTCATGGCTTTGTGTCAAATGGAGCTGACTTGGTCCCGAGGCGTTCCGGGTTGTCAGTGCCCATGCTGTGAGAAGGTGCAAGGGGTGGAGGCAAAGCATCCAGCTCTGACAGTGTACCAAAATGCCTGCGAGTTCCGTGCTTTGTGAATGGGGAGGTAGCAAGGAGGGGGCTGTATGTGAAAGGCAGGGTGCCTGGGAACTCAGACCGGCTGACGTCCAGAGCAAACTGCCCTGGGCTGTTGCGTGACCCACTTTCATTCATCACCACACCCAATTATTGAGGTTTCTTATGGTTCTTGCTCTGTGCTGCCTGCTCACCTTTGCTTTTCTTTGTAGTCTTTGTACCTTGCCGTTTGCATCCTCGTTAGCAACATGAGACTTGAGTTAGAGCTCTGGGTACTCTTTTGCTTTGCATTTTTTTGTTGTTGCTGTTGATGCTCTATGGACCTACATCTGGATTCTGTGTTTCCTTGTGAATGGAAATAATGTGCTGGATTATAAGACAAGTTTGAGCTTTCCTACTAACTCATGCTGTAGTGTTGTAGTGTTGGATCAGAGAAATGTTGTGGGCTTTTTGGTTTTGTTTGGCCTTTTTTCTTAACTGTCGACTCTAGGGTTTTCTGGCACCTCTGAAATCTTAGGCAGAAGGGGGCTGTCAGTAAGCCTCCTAAGGAAAAATCTTGGTGAAGAAGAACTGTTAAAACCACTGCAAACTAGAGAGCTGTAGGTAATATGTTGGAAGGGATGGGACACTAGAGGCTTTAAGTCAGAACTTGGGAAAGAAGAGGAGGTGGGATCCCTGAAGCACCTGGTGGGAGTGAAGAGACATTCCTCACTTGGGAATATGGCAGGGACCAGGTGCGTGGCCCTAGGTTCTGAGAGCTCAGCTTCTGCTATTTCACCCCCGGCTGCCGTCCCTGCTGTGACCTGTGGTTTCCTCCGTCCTACCCAGCTCCTGTGGTCAGGAGGCCATTTTCCCTTGGAGGCAGAAGGAGTGTGTGCGGTGGGCGGGGCGGCGAAGGAGGGCGGCTGGCCGGGCTGCTCCTGCAGCCTGCCACAAAGGGAAGGAAGGGCTGGCTGGCTGCCCCTGCCCCCCGGGCGAGGGGAGGGGGGTGCACAGATGGGAGCAGGCGGTGGTGAAGAGTTGGCATGTGTTCCTCTGGGTGGGCAGTCAGCTTGCTAGCGGTTGGTGCAGAAGGAAAGGCTTGAGGGTTGTGTCAAATTCAGGTGGAAAGCGTTACTGAGTAACAACTTAGCCGTGGTGGAGGATAAGTTTCTGGGCTGTATTTTTGCGTGTGGGTGGAGGATGCTCTGTACTACTGAAGAGGCTGAATAGTTGTGGGTTTGTTTTCTGGAGACCCATGGACTGAAACAGTATCCTAGCCAGGTTCCCAAATGTACTCACCATTTAGTTTCCTTTAAATATGTGGCATTTATTCTGTGCTCTTGCCTCTTCTTGCTGGGTTATGGTAAACTCCTGCTTTCAGAAGGAATGTTATGGAAATGGAGGGAGGGGACAGAGAGAAAACTGTGCAGTGGTAACAACAGTGACTTCTTATGTCTCCTGTGATTGGTAACAGAGTAAGCAGATGTCTGCTTCTTGCTACATACTTACAAATGTAGAAATGTTTGCAAGTTGAGTGGTGGCTGTGAGAAGTGGGCTGTGCTATAAGGCACAGGTAAAGCTTGAATGAGACATGTTGACACTTCCCCTCCAGAGCCTGAAGAAGAGCCGGAAGAAGAGCTTCTATCAGAGGCCGAGACACCCAAAATCAAGAAGAAGAAGAAGCCCAAGAAACTAAAGGAACCCAAAGTGCCCAAGCTCAGCAAGCGTCAGAAGAAGGAGGTAAGGGAAAGGATGCCTAAGGTCATGCTCTAAAATATGGACACATGGGGTGAGAGTGCTTACATTTGTTGGCCTCTGGCAGCAATCCTTTGTATGAACCCTCTTGGATTCATATAGTCTTGGGAAAGAGTGGTGGTTAGTGCTTATCCAGGGTATTTTCCTCACAACTGCCTGATCCTCTCTCTCCTTTCTTCCCCAGCTGGGAGACAGCTCTGGTGAGGGGAATGAGTTTGTGGAGGAAGAGGAGGAGGTTCTGCGCTCTGACAGTGAGGGCAGTGACTACACTCCAGGGAAGAAGAAGAAGAAGAAATTAGGGCCCAAGAAGGAAAAGAAAAACAAAGCCAAGCGCAAGGAGGAGGAGGAAGAAGAAGAAGAAGATGATGACTCAAAGGTGAGAAGCTACCCTGCTGACTAACTGCTCACTTCTCATTTCTGTTTATCTGATTTTGGGGATCATTGTGGTCTTCATTTGTGATGGCACATGAAGTTGGAGCTGTTTGGCCCTTCTTCCTCCATTAGACCTGCTTGACTTGGCCATTTTCCACCTTGCATTCCTTCCCCTCTTCTGTCTTTAAAGACACAGAATGTCTATTGAATCCAAAGACTTTTCCCCTCTTCCTGTGATGTTCTGCTGAGGCAGCAATTCTCACAAAAAAATCTCCCAGTCCTGACCCATTGGATCATCTGTAGATGTGTGGAGGTTCTCTTCCCTAGAGCAGAGCTAGAGCTTTTTCTCAGAGCTGCTCCCATTCTTTTTGCACAGGAGCCAAAATCATCTGCTCAGCTCCTGGAAGACTGGGGCATGGAGGATATTGATCATATCTTCACAGAGGAGGATTACCGCACGCTCACCAACTACAAAGCTTTCAGCCAGTTTGTCAGGTGAATTACAAGCCTGCACTTGGAAAGTCTCTGAAGCAAAATGAAAAAAAAAGAGATGGGATGGGGACTAGGTTCTGTGTTTTGGGAACCTCAAGGTACTTTAGAGACACTAGCAAAAACTGAAGCAAAACAGTTGAGCCACATCTTTTCAGTGATGGAGGTGATGCAAGTCCTCACTCCCAGTCCTTTTCCTTCCCTCCTGTGCTAAACTCCCATTTCACTTTCAAGCCCCTGAATATTTGCATTCTCCAGGAAGAGTGCAGGATAGGAGTGGAGACATTCATTGGCTGTTGAGATCAGAGATTAGCAAGGAATGTAGTTTGAGATGGAGGTGCTGATGGGGATGGCAGTGGGGAGGAATAATGAGTTCTTGTTTAGGGTGGTTTGGTAACTCTTCCTTAATTGTCTGCAGGCCACTTATCGCAGCCAAGAACCCTAAGATAGCAGTGTCGAAGATGATGATGGTTCTGGGAGCCAAATGGAGGGAGTTCAGCACGAACAACCCCTTCAAGGGAAGTTCAGGTGCATCAGTGGCAGCTGCTGCAGCTGCAGCTGTTGCAGTAGTGGAGAGCATGGTGACTAATGTAGATGCTGTCCTGCCACAACCTCCTGTGGAAGTGCCACTCAGGAAAGCCAAGACGAAGGAGGGCAAAGGTGAGATGAAGAACCTGGCAGCGTGGTGCAGGGTGAGTGGTGTCAGGGTTGTACTCCTTCTGACTTGCAGGCTCTTCTGTTCCCAGGACCCAATGCCCGGCGGAAGCCGAAGGCCAGTCCTCGTATTCCTGATATCAAGAAACCTAAAACAAAGAAGGTGGCACCTTTGAAAATCAAACTGGGAGGCTTTGGTTCCAAGCGTAAAAGATCATCGGTAAGTGACACTTCCTCCCTGGCTCGAAGAAGAGGTGCTGTGCTAGAAATGCTGGGGTGCGTGTCTGCCTGCTGCCCCCAGTGTGTGTGCCTGAGCTTTTCCTTGCCTACCTCAGAGTGAAGATGATGATCTGGATGTGGAGTCAGACTTTGATGATGCCAGCATCAACAGCTACTCCGTTTCAGATGGCTCCACAAGCCGCAGTAGCCGCAGTCGCAAAAAACTCAAAGCTGGAAAAAAGAAAAAGAAAGGTACCAATGCTTGCTGTCAGTTGGAGACAGAGGTACAGCTTAAGGGTGTAGGAAGATCAGTGTGGCTATTACACAGCATACCTGAGGGAGAAGAGTTGTTTGTGAAGGAAGAGCCTGATGCTGTATTTAATAAGGAAAATATTTTCAGGAATTCTTCCTGGCCTAGCTAGTGCTGAGTTTTTCTGGCCTCAGCTACACCTTTAATTGGTGAAAGGAGGCATAAAGGGCCTTGTTTTACTCCTGTGCCAGATCTTGCTCCCTGCTCTTTTACTTACACAGAGCAAGAGTTTTGGATTCTGGATCTCTGTATTACTACATAGACTTTGGAGAGGACCCTTCCTTGCTGTAGGAAGCTTGTACCTGTGGCTTGGACTGCTGTAACTCCTCACCACCCTCTGCAGGTGAGGAGGACTCCACAGTGGCTGTGGATGGCTATGAGACTGATCACCAGGACTACTGTGAGGTGTGCCAGCAGGGAGGAGAAATTATACTGTGTGATACCTGCCCTCGTGCCTACCACATGGTCTGCCTGGACCCAGACATGGAGAAAGCCCCAGAAGGCAAATGGAGCTGCCCACACTGTGTGAGTACTGGGTCCTCAACAACCCTGCAAGAGATCATGGAGGGGGATGTCAGGTGGTAATAAAACCACAAACACTTGACTTTGAGTTTATGATTTTCCCTTTCCTATAGGAAAAAGAGGGCATTCAGTGGGAAGCAAAGGAGGATAACTCTGAAGGTGAAGAAATCCTGGAGGATGTTGTTGGAGATGCTGAGGAAGAGGATGATCACCATATGGAGTTCTGTAGAGTCTGCAAGGACGGGGGAGAGCTCCTGTGCTGTGATGCCTGTCCTTCATCCTATCACATCCACTGTTTGAACCCCCCATTGCCAGAGATTCCCAACGGAGAGTGGCTGTGTCCTCGCTGCACTGTGAGTTTCTACCAGCGCCATTCTATTGATACAAGAGATGGTGGATCTAATCCCTTTGGAGCATCACATTTTCCCAGAAATGCTTAGATCTCAGGAGACTCCATCTCCTCTCATGCTTTTCTGGGAGAAATGTCACACTTTTCCAGGAAGTCCCTGAAGTGGGGGATTATAAGTGATGTTAGGTGCTTTGACTAGATGCTAAGGACTCCAAAGATGATGATCAAGAAAGGCTGTTTCAGGACATGTCCCTGTGCCAGCTGATAGTTGTACAGCAAAATGTTTTCTGTACAAACTTCCAGTGGAGGTGTGGTTGGATAGGCTGCTGGCCTTGTCAAGCCTATCAGTTTCTGTAGTTCATGCAGAACTTCAGAACTGATGTGGCCCCTATCTCAACTACATTGAGATACTGACTTCAGTTTGGGTTTTTTTCAGCCTTAGGGAAAAAAAAGACAAACTGCAGAAAGCTCAAAGCAATGCTGTAGATAAGAAGATGACATCTTCTGAGTCCAAACCATCAAATTCCGTATGCATAGTGAAGCTATAAGGAGGAGAACATTGGCTGTTTCTGCTCCTCAGCACACACGTGCTAATTAATGTATGCTCTGATGTAATGAGCTCTGGTAACTTTTCAGTGCCCAGCTTTGAAAGGCAAGGTGCAGAAGATCTTGATCTGGAAATGGGGCCAGCCCCCTGTTGGCCCACCACCACCACGTCCACCTGATGCAGACCCCAGTGCTCCTCCCCCTAAGCCCCTGGAGGGTCGACCTGAAAGGCAGTTCTTTGTCAAGTGGCAGGGCATGTCCTACTGGCACTGCTCCTGGGTGTCAGAGCTGCAGGTGAGTGGAGGGCTCTGAGTATCATGAGGGTGGGTAGCTGGTGAAAGATAACGTTGGGTGGTTAAGGAGAGAACACCTCTTAACTGCTGCTGTCACAACTGCAGCTGGAGCTGCACTGCCAGGTCATGTTTCGTAACTACCAACGCAAGAACGACATGGATGAGCCACCCTCAGGGGACTTCGGAGGGGAGGAGGAGAAAAGCCGCAAGAGGAAGAACAAGGACCCCAAGTATGCAGAGATGGAGGAGCGCTTCTATCGATACGGCATCAAGCCCGAGTGGATGATGATCCACAGGATCCTTAATCATAGGTAGGGGAGGTGGCAAAGAGGATTTTCAGCTACGACCTTAAGCAGGGCTGAAGGAGAGCAGATGAGCTAAACTGCAGTGTGACCAGGGCAAACAGTGGGGCTTCTGTTGTTTGCATGACCAATGTTGTTCTGATGGTGATTCATGGAGGGCTCCTTTCCTTCTCTCCTCATTGATGAGTGGGGGAGCACTGTCATTTTACTGTGCCTTAGGACTTACTGCAGACTTTCTTCTGCAGTGTGGATAAGAAGGGGAATGTTCACTATTTGATTAAATGGAGAGACCTACCCTATGACCAGGCATCCTGGGAAAGTGAAGATGTGGACATCCAAGATTATGACCTCTACAAGCAAGCCTACTGGAATCACAGGTCAGAGAAGTAACTAAAAGGTAGTGTTCCTTTCCCTCCCATCAAGAGAAAACATGGGGAGTATGTCAGCCTCTACCCCCCTGGCTGGACTCTTGTATGGAGGTAGCCAAGAAGCATTGTTGTTGCTGATGCATTATTCTTTTGCATGGGAGTTTTGTGATTCTTCACCACTTCATGAGGGTTCCAACCCTGTTCTTGAGCCTGAGTTAAGTGATTGTCCTTCTATTCTTTGCAAGAATTTCTCCTCCATCTGCTACAAAAGCCTTTAAAAATGCATGCTCTGTCTCTGCATAGGGAGCTGATGAGGGGTGAAGAGGGCAGGCCTGGTAAGAAGCTAAAGAAAGTGAAGATGCGGAAACTGGAAAGGCCTCCTGAAACTCCCACAGTGGATGTAAGTCACCTTTTAAGGCTCAAGAGCCTTCTGATCTAGCTGTTCATTCTGGGGACACAGGCAGGGAAATAGGAAACAGAGAGCAAGGAGCATATAGTTTAAAATTGAATGGGTTATAAAGCCTTCAACCGAAGGCCTACCTTGTCTGTTGGATGAGGCACTGGCTGGCATTTAGGGAAAGGCTTTGGTTAAAAACAAACCCAAACTCCAGAACCTTTTTGGCAGACACCTTTTGGCCACTTGAGACTTTTTTCTGGTGCTAGCCTGGTCATCATCTGTGAAGTCTCATCTGTGCTGAGGCATATTCAGGTGACTGGAAAAGTAGACTCGGTAGCTGCCTAGCCAAGGTGAAGCATCTCAACTCTTCCTCCTTTCCGCTGTAGCCAACGGTGAAATACGACCGGCAGCCGGAGTACCTGGATGTAACTGGGGGAACCCTGCATCCCTACCAACTGGAAGGACTGAACTGGCTGCGATTCTCCTGGGCCCAGGGCACAGATACAATCCTGGCTGATGAGATGGGTCTGGGAAAGACTGTGCAGACAGCTGTGTTCCTCTATTCCTTATACAAGGAGGTGAGAGCTCAGAGAGCACTACCTAGGCAAGTTCTGCCTGTGGCTGCCTTCCTCTAATGTTCTTACTTAACTCTTCATAGGGCCACTCAAAGGGTCCCTTCTTGGTGAGTGCCCCACTGTCCACAATCATCAACTGGGAAAGAGAATTTGAAATGTGGGCCCCAGATATGTATGTGGTGACTTATGTTGGGGACAAAGACAGCAGGGCTATCATCCGTGAGAACGAGTTCACCTTTGAGGATAATGCTATACGTGGAGGCAAGAAGGCATCCAGAATGAAGGTACAGAACTCTGCTGTAATGGGAGCCTGGGCTGACAGAGACTGGCTGTCAGCAGCTCAGATTCAGCTACTCTGGGCACTCAAGGGGGCTATAAGAGGGCTGCAGAGCACTGTTTACAAAGGCTTCAGTGATGGGACAAGGGGCAGTGGTTTGTGAAATGAGAGGAGATTCAGATTGGATGTCAGGAACAAGTTCTGCTCCATGCAGGTAGTGGAACACTGGAACAGATTGCCCAGGGAGGTGGTTGAGGCCCCATCCCTGGAGATATTCAAGGTCAGTCTGGACAAGGCTCTGAGCAAGTTGATCTAGTGGAGGATGAACAGTCCTAGTCTCAACTCAGTAGTGGAAAAAGAGTTGACTAAGATAATAGGGACTGTAGCAAGTCCCTCTCTCTTCTGTTTAATCTGATAAATTACATTCTGTGCCCAGACAAGAAGGAAGAGCCTGACTTGGGTGGCTAGGTTTTGTAGAATTTAGTCTTTAATAGTAAAAGCAAAATGGGAGCTAAAGCTTTGATTGGGAACTTTTGTTTCCCTTGAAATGGAACTGCATTAAGTACTAAGAGTAATTTAAAATTCCACAATAAACTACTCAAAAAGCTAAGACTTAAAGCTGAGCTGCTCCTCTCCACATCTCAATTCCTTAATGTCTATTTGCTACTGATTTGTTAAACTTTTCTAGTGCAACAATATTTGGCAACTGGAGGTGTTGAAGAGAAGCAGAGATGTGGCATTAAGGGATGTGGTTTAGCACCAGACTTGGTAGAGTTAGCTAATGGTTGGACTCCATCTTGAAGGTCTTTTCCTACCAGAACACTTGTGACCTGTCCAGAAGCAGGAGGTGCTAACAGAGTTGGGAGACCTACATGTGTGATGAGTAATGTTGAATTTTAAAGGCTGGAATGGTGTGGGTAGCCTTTTGAATTTGTGACAAGAAGCAGTGGGTGTGAAAAGTTTTTGATCTGCTGTTTGACCAGGGATCATCGACATAACTTGATGGAGAAACACTGCAACTACTCTGTTTGGGGGCATTGTCCTGTTCCATTACCATGCTCCTCTTTTCTCTTTGTAGAAGGAGGCTGCTGTCAAGTTCCATGTGCTTCTGACCTCCTATGAACTGATCACCATTGATATGGCCATACTGGGCTCCATTGACTGGGCCTGCCTCATTGTGGATGAAGCTCACAGACTGAAAAACAACCAGTCTAAGGTACACAGACTCATGGGTGGTGTATAGGCATGGCATATATCGCTGGGGGAAATGGGGAGGGAGCAGTCAGAAGATGAGGTAGCTGCTCGTGAGGATGTGAGTTTGCCACATGTAGTCATTTGTCCAGTAGTAAATTTGTGTTACTTGGTCCTGGCGTGGGCCCGGAGAACAGCAACAAAGCTGGAGAAGGGTCTGGAGAACAGGTCCTCTGAGGAGCAGCTGAGGGAACTGGGGTTCTTCTAGCCTGGAGAAAAGGAGGCTGAGGAGAGATCTTTATTGCTCTCTTCCTGAAAGGAGGTTGGAACCAGGTGAGTGTTGGTCTCTTCTCCCTAGTAACAAGAGGAAACAGCCTCAAGTTTCCCCAGGGGAGGTTCAGGTTGGCTACTAGAAGAAACTTCTTAACTGAAAGGGTTTTTGAATACCAGCACAAGCTGCCCAGGGAGGTGATTGAATCCCTTGTCCCTGGAGGTGTTTAAAAGATGCAGAGATCTGGTGCTAAGGGTGCAGAGGTTTAGCACTAGACTTGGCAGAGTTTAGATGATTGGACTTGACCTTAAAAGCCTTTTCCAACTGAAAGGATTCTATGATTTTAAAGAAAAACCCCAATAAACCAACAACAAAGAAACTCCCAAACAAACCAACCACCTTAACATCCAAGATTTGAAGATTATCATTGGCAACAACTTCACTTTTTATACATGACTGACTACATCATAGTATCACAGAGGTTGGAAGAGACCTCAAGAGATCATCAGGGCCAACCCCCCTGCCAGAGCAGGATCACTTAGGGTAGTCTGCACAGGAATGCATCCAGGTGGGTTTTGAAAGTCTCCAGAGGAGACTCCACAACGCCCCTGGGGAGCCTCTTCCAGTGCTCCATCACCCTCACTGTAAAGAAGTTTCTCCTCATGTTGAGGTGAAATCAGTTCCTGTGTGGGTGAGTAGGCAATTGGTGTATGCTGAAACAGAGGAAAACTTAGCTGTCATGGTTGCTTTCAGACACCAGCTGACTTCTCTGAAAGCAGATTATAGATGTGCACTGCCTCTCTGCCGAAAAAGTTTAGCATGCTGAGCATAAGAAGCTGCAGAGACTCAGGAAACCACAGCCCAGTGAGCCTCTGCTCCACCCCTGGAGGGGTGATGGAACAATTCATTCTGGAGGTCATCTTTAAGCATGTGGAGGAAAAGGATTATTAGGAATATTCTTCATGGGTTCACAAAGGGGATTCATGCTTGACCAATCTGAGAGCCTTCTGTGGTGGTGTCGCCAGCTGGGTAGGTGAGGTGAGAGCAGTGGATGTTGTCTGCCTTGAATTTGGCAAGGCATTTGGCAGTATTTCCTGTAACATCCTCACAGGGAAGCTTAGGAACTGGGAATTAGATGAGTGGACAGTGAGGTAGGTTGAGAGGTGGCTGAAGGACAGAGCTCAGAGGGTTGTGCTCAACTGTGCAGGGTCTAGTTGGAGGCCTGTGGCCAGTGGTGTTGCCCAGAGGTCAGTACTGGGTCCAGCCTCGTCCAACCTCTTCATCAGTGACCTGGCTGAAGGCACCGAGTGGAGCCTCAGCCAGGTTGTGATGGTACCAAACTGGGAGGAGTGGCTGACACCCTGTCAGGCTGTGCTGCCATTCAGCCAGACCTGGACAGGGTGGGAGCTGGGCAGAGGGGAACCTCATGAAGTTCAACAAGGGCAAGTGTAGGGTCCTGCACCTGGGGAGGAACAACCCCATGGACCAGGACAGGTGAGGGTTTGACCTGCTGGAGAGCAGCCATGCAGAGAAGGACATGAGCCAGCAATGTGCCCTGGTGGTCAAGAAGATCAATGATATTCTGAGGTGCATTAAGAAGAGTGTGGCTAGCAGATTGAGGGAGGTTCTCCTCCCACTCTGCTCTGATGAGGAGAAACTTCTTTGCTTTGAGGACTCGGGCCTAGAGTGGTTGTGGAATCTCTTTCTCTGGAGACTTTGAAAACCTGCCTGGATATGGCAATCCTGGGCAACATGATCTAGATGGCTGCTTTAGCAGGGGGGTTGGACAAGATGATCTTTAGAGGTCCCTTCCAACCCCTACCGCTCAATGATGCTCTGAGCCCAAGTCTCCTGTTTTCAGAGTAGGATCTCTTCATTCATCTAGCTTTGTGACAGAACTGATCAGATGTTACAGAAAGGAGTTCTTCAAAAATGCCTGGGTAGATGCTGCAAGCCATAGAGCTGCTTTTGTCTGAGTTTGCACCTTAGCTAGCTTGCTTTGATTGAGCTCAATAGACTTGACTGAGCCCCTCCCCCATCCCTTGTGCCTTAATTCTGGTCTTCATTTGTCTGTTCAGCTAGGAACAAGTTTTTACCATGAGGGTGCTGGAACACTGCAACAGGTTGCCCAGGGAGGTAGTTGAGGTCCCATCCCTGGAGATATTCAAGGTCAGGCTGGACAAGGCTCGGGGCAGCTGTCCCTGCTGACCACAGGGGGGTTGGTCTGGATGACCTTTGGAGGTCCCTTCCAACCCAAACCATTCTGTGATTCTAATTATTACTGGAAATCTGGTTTTATAGCTTCTTGGAGACAAAATTATCTCAATTTCCCCTCTATTTTTTTCTTTTAAAAATGATTTTAGCTTTTTGGATCTTGGCCTGAGGCATCACAGCTGTATGTACAGTCCAGTTTCCAGATCTTTTCTTGGAGGCACTAAGCCCGGATGTCATCCTGTGCAAATCATTTGAAGTACTGATGAATGCTTACTATTAATATTCATTAACTGAAAGAGGATGTAAAAGCTCAAGGTTGCACTGTGACTAATATTTACAGTTGGTTATTCACCAAAGCTGTGAAATCTACCTTTATGTAGAGCAGTTTCCTGTCCTGTAAGGACTGTTCGGCTGTCCTGGTCACCCTGCTCTAGTTGCAGGTCTCCCTGCTGACTGCAGGGGGGTTGGACAAGATGACCTTTGAGGGTCCCTTCCAACCCGATGCAATCTGTGAATCTGTAAAGACAGGTCATGTTTCTTGACAGATGGTGGCTCTCTACCAGAGGTCTGCATCTAGAATCAGTAAATGCAGTCTTTGATTCTAAGAGAAATATGATTTTTTGACTATGTAAAAAAAAAAAAAAAAAATATCCCTGTGGAGGCAACTAGAAGGCTCCTTCTGGCTTGATAACTGAAACATAAGAGGTGGTGGTGATTTTCTTTGTTCTGGGGTTTGGTTTGTTTTTCTGTTTGCCATCTAGTATGAGCTACTCTCATTGAGTTTGACTTTGTATTGTGCCAAGTATAAAATAAGCAAAGAAATGGCCAGGCTCGTAAAGAAATCACTGCTGTACTGGACCATGTTCACCAGCACAAACTGACACTTGTGCTTTGCAGTTCAGTACTTCAACTGCTCGCTGCCTTTGACTTGAAATGGCTTCATTGTTGTGAAAACCAGCACAAATTACCTTAAAGATACACTGGCAAATCCTGAGCTCATTCTCTTCCTGTTCAGAGCTCTGGAATGCTGCCAGGGTTGATAGGAATAGGAAGAGTGACTTGGCTATTTCTAGAATTCTTGGGGCCAGGGTAATTGTGAGAATGGGGAACACTGATTTAGCAAAAAAAAGGTGGTGGTGTAGCAGTCTGGACATGATTGGTGATGTGAAAGAGCTTGTGACTTAGAGCAAAGGACACCTCCCAGCACCTGATGGCTTGTAGGATCTGCAGTAGTCCTGTTTTAGCTGTGCAGAGCCATGCCCAAATGGGATCAGACTAGATGACTCTGACAGGAGTGCGAACTACATGGAGCTCTTATCCAAGCAGCTGGTGTGATCTAGACTGAACACCAGTTTGGTGTTAACTTATTTCTAGGATTTTTAATTTTTTTTCATTTGAGATAATCCCAAGGGTCCAGAGGAAGCCATGACCAGGGAGCTGGGGTTGTTCAGCCTGGAGAAGGGAAGGCTCCAGGCAGACCTAAGAGCAGCCTTCCAGTACCTGAAGGGAGCTACAAGAAGGCTGCAGAGGGACTGTTTGCAAAGGCCTGCAGTGACAGGACAAGGGACAATGGTTAGAAATGAGAGCAGATTTAGATTGGATGTTAGGAACAAGTTCTGCACCATGAGGGTGCTTGGAACACTGCAACAGGTTGCCCAGGGAGGTGTTTGAGGCCCCATCCCTGGAGATCTTCAAGGTCAGGCTGGACAAGGCTGTGAGCAAGCTGATCTAGTGAGGATGTCTCTGCAGACTGCAGGGGGGTTGGACTGGATGAGCTTTGGAGGTCCCTTCCAACCCAAACCATTCTATGACTTAATGAGCCTTTGACCTATTTGGGGGTGGGAAGTGTTGTGTGGGGGTTGTTCTCCACCATTTCTTCCTTGTTGTCTCTTTCCAGTTCTTCCGTGTGCTCAATGGTTACTCGCTCCAGCACAAGCTGCTGCTTACAGGAACTCCCCTACAGAACAACCTGGAAGAACTGTTCCACCTGCTGAACTTTTTGACACCAGAGAGATTCCAGTATGTCTTGCAGTGCAAGTCAGCTTTGCCTGATCCCCTTCATTGATTTTTTTTTTTGTTTTGTTTTTTTTTAATTTCCCCCCCAAATGTTATTTAAAACTTTTTTCTTGGTGGCTTTTGCTGACTGTCTGTTTCTCTGCAGTAACTTGGAGGGCTTCCTAGAGGAGTTTGCAGATATTGCCAAGGAAGATCAGATCAAGAAGCTGCATGACATGCTTGGCCCACACATGCTGAGGCGTCTCAAAGCTGATGTTTTCAAGAATATGCCATCTAAGACCGAACTCATTGTCAGAGTGGAGTTGAGTCCCATGCAGAAGTGAGTGGGAGGATGAAGAGAGCACCTGCTGTTGAGCTACTGTTGTTGTGTTTTACTGTTCCAAAGAGGATACTGAAACAGCCTTATCCTCACTGTAGGCCTTTCTACACAGTGCATGGGAGGAAGATTTCCTGCTGCCTCTGTAGCAGAGGGAAGACTAATCCTGTGCTCTGATGTAACAGATAAAGAGATAGTGAATGCTGCTGGCAGAGCCTAGGTAGCTGGCAGGTGACGTCAGGAACTGTGGAGAGTTCAGCAGGAGAGTATGTTAGAGACTCTCATGAAGGGTGTCTGAGTCTGGCTTATTTATTTTTTTTCCTCTCCAGGAAATATTACAAATACATTTTGACAAGAAACTTTGAGGCACTGAACGCACGGGGTGGTGGTAACCAAGTCTCCTTGCTCAATGTTGTTATGGATCTGAAGAAGTGTTGTAACCACCCCTACCTCTTCCCTGTGGCTGCTATGGTATGTGCAGTCATTTACTCTGTATAAGCAGATTCCCTGCTGGCTCTTACCAGGGTGACAGTTAGCTCCCTAGCAAAGCATGGAGGGGGTACCCTTCATCTTTCTGCTTCCATGGTTTCTCATCCTGTTCTGTAGACCTTTTCCCTTTCCAATGTCTTTATGTGACTAGTAGGAGCTATCTTGTGACTTGTGAAGACAGTAAGAATAGGGACCGAGTCAATGAGAAAGAGATGAGCATCTAGAAGTGAAACTGCAAGAGAAGAGGCACGGGCTAGCTCTGGTGTTTGTGTGAGCAGTGCTACACATTGTGGTTGTGCCAAGGTAGGTGGCCAGGTGTGAGTCAGTGTCTGATGAGCACAGCTAGGGCCTGTAGACAGAGCTATGTCTCTTCAAGCTGTTTTCATCCCCACCCCTTACTCCCTTTCTCTGTTTTTCTTCTCAGGAAGCTCCAAAAATGCCAAATGGTATGTATGATGGGAGTGCTCTGATTCGAGCCTCTGGGAAGCTGTTGCTGCTGCAGAAGATGTTGAAGAACCTTAAGGAAGGAGGTCACAGGGTGCTCATATTCTCTCAGGTATATAGGAAAAATCTTAAGGCTGGGAAGTTCCAGAGAGAGGAGCCTGTTGATCTGATATTCCCCTGTGCCTCCTCACCCTTCTGTGAGGATGTTTTTCTGATCTGCAGATGACTAAAATGTTGGATCTTCTGGAAGACTTTTTGGAGCACGAAGGGTACAAATATGAGCGAATTGACGGAGGAATCACAGGCAACATGCGACAGGAAGCAATCGATCGCTTCAATGGTATGGGATCCACCTGCAAGTGAAAGCTGTGGCCTTGTGTGTGCTTAGCATTCAGCATAGGATGGGTGTGCCCAAATCTCTCATTACTTTCCTGGAATCTAATAGTGATTTCCCCCTCAGGTGATGTTGATCAGATACAAAAAAATCCTTGTTTGAGTAATGCACTCTCCCTTGACTGTTTGTTGTTCTCTCTTGTTTTTTCCTAAGCTCCTGGTGCTCAGCAGTTCTGCTTTCTGCTTTCAACTCGAGCTGGGGGTCTTGGTATTAACTTGGCTACAGCAGATACTGTGATTATTTATGATTCAGACTGGAACCCCCACAATGATATCCAGGTGAGTCTGAAGGAGACCACTTGCTGTGAAGTAATCCTGAGGAAGAGGGGAAGTGAAATCATCAGGGAGAGCGAAGGAATGTGAGACTTCCCCTCTAGAAATACGCGCAATTAGAGCAGTGAAGATGGGTAGAGATGGGAAGTGAGGTAGCAGAGGATACTTCCAGGGCCTAGCCTTCGCTAATGTTAAGAGCCAACATGAAGGCAACTGGGAAGCTGTGAGGCTGTGGAGGTAGGCAGGCTGCTGCTTGTGTAGCTCCAGACTGTTCTGAGCACATCTCTTTTCTAGGCCTTCAGTCGTGCACACAGAATTGGACAGAACAAGAAAGTGATGATTTACCGCTTTGTGACAAGGGCCTCAGTGGAGGAGCGAATCACTCAGGTGGCCAAGAAGAAAATGATGCTAACTCATCTGGTAGTGAGACCAGGGTTGGGCTCCAAGACAGGCTCCATGTCCAAGCAGGAACTTGATGACATTCTCAAGTTTGGTACTGAAGAGCTCTTCAAGGATGAGGCTACTGAGGGGGGTGAGTGCCTGGGAGTAGAACTGAAGAAGGTGGGGAGGTCTGGATCTTTATTTAGCAAGTGATTGTAGGCACAGAGCTGATTATAGCTCTATAGAGAGATTTAGGGTGGCATTCCCTTTCCTAGTCCCTTGAGATCCACACAGCAGCTATGCCTGTGCTCTTCCCTCAGGAGATAACAAAGAAGGTGAGGACAGCAGCGTCATCCACTATGATGACAAAGCAATTGAGCGTCTGTTGGATCGGAACCAGGATGAAACAGAAGATACAGAACTTCAGGGCATGAATGAGTATCTCAGTTCCTTCAAGGTGGCCCAGTATGTGGTCCGTGAAGAGGAGATGGGGGTGAGTATGGGGTGGATGTCAGCTGGTATCTTCTGCTGACTGATGTAGGATCAATTAAGCAAACTGAGCTCTGATGCTTTCAAGGGCAAGCAGACATGTACTTCCTGAGGTTGGGATCTGGAGCGTAGGGCTCTTAAGCTTGTTACCTCTTTGTGGCAGGAGGAAGAGGAGGTGGAACGGGAGATCATTAAGCAGGAGGAGTCAGTGGATCCTGATTACTGGGAGAAGCTGCTGCGGCACCATTACGAGCAGCAGCAGGAGGACCTGGCCAGGAACCTGGGCAAGGGCAAGCGCATTCGCAAGCAGGTGAACTACAACGATGGCTCGCAGGAGGACAGAGGTATGAACCCCAGCAACCTGAGGGAGAGCTCGGCGTGAGTGCAGGCTGCTGGTGGGTAACGGAGTAGCCTCTCAGGCTCACGTGCTGCTTTCCTTTCAGACTGGCAGGATGATCAGTCAGATAATCAGTCAGACTACTCAGTTGCTTCTGAAGAAGGAGACGAGGACTTTGACGAGAGGTCTGAAGGTAAGTGCTTGTGAAGCCAGAGATCATGGGTGTGGGACAGCTGGGACTTGGTTTAGGTGATTGATCCACTTTGTGGTGCTGTTCTGCAAGGGAAATAGTCACATAATATGGTGCTGTGTGTTGTCTCTGCTCCTTAGTTGCATTTTCTCTTCAGCAGCTCGTCGGCCTAGTCGCAAAGGCCTGAGGAATGATAAGGATAAGCCTCTGCCTCCCTTACTTGCCCGTGTAGGAGGAAACATTGAAGTAAGTAGCACCTGGGTAGATGCTGGTGTCCTAGCAGTGTCTGTGTGGATCTTGCCACACCTGTCTGACTTCTCCTTTGTAGGTGCTGGGTTTCAATGCCCGGCAGCGCAAAGCCTTCCTCAACGCTATCATGCGCTATGGAATGCCACCTCAGGATGCCTTCACCACTCAGTGGCTTGTCCGGGACCTCCGTGGCAAGTCGGAGAAAGAGTTCAAGTGAGTCTGCATTAGGCAGGGATGGAGGACTGGCAACATACAGTCTCTTTGGGGACAAATTTAGGGTTGGTTCTTTTCTGGCCTTTCCTGGGAGACTGCATTTCCTTACTATGAGCTGATTCTTTGTGGGGGAGTGAAGCATAAGCTGAAAGAGACTGAGGGGTTGTTCCTAATCCTCTTCTTGAGACTTGACTCACCAGTCACCAAAAGCAAATGCCTGTAGAGGAGTGGCATGGCTGTGGAAGTATGTAAAGAATACTTGTTCAAGTCCTTTCTGGACTTATGGTTGCTTCTGGCTCCAGACTGAGTAAGCCCTGTCCTTTATGTATGTAGGAATTCTGTCAGGAAACGTCCCCTCAGTGGAGCCTGGAACGCTTGTTCCTGTGGGTTAGGAGTCTTGGAGTGATTTTCCTTAAGTGTTGGAAGGGCGCTGATAATGTACGTTGCCCAGGGAGGTGGCTGAGGCCCCATCCCTTGGAGATACTGAAGGTCAGGCTTGACAAGGCTTTGAGCAACCTGATCTCTAGTGGAGGATGTCCCTGCTGACTGCAGAGGGGATTGGACTAGATGACCTTTGGAGGTCTCTTCCAACCCAAACCATTCTATGTCTCCAGCTAACCGGTTTTACAGTCTAATTACTTGTCCCTTCACCGCTCCAGGGCCTATGTCTCGCTGTTCATGCGCCACTTGTGTGAACCTGGAGCTGATGGCGCAGAGACCTTTGCGGATGGAGTCCCCCGGGAGGGTCTCTCTCGCCAGCACGTTCTGACTCGCATTGGGGTCATGTCACTCATACGCAAAAAGGTGGGTGCCCAGCAGAGTCGTGCCGACTTCGCTTTCCGTGTGACTTGTAGCCACTGGGTCCTCAGCTGGTGAATTACCTCTCCTTCCACACCTATTTTTCTTGTGTCGAGTGGTCTGTCTCCTGGTTTGAGGATGAGCTTTGTAACTGTGGTGGGTTGAAAATGCCCTCCAACATAAAATTGTCAGACCAGCCCAGCTGGAAGCAAATTTACAAGCAAAACTACAGTCTAGAATGAAAAGTAATGAATATATACAAAATATACAATATTTACAGGTATTTACAATTAATAAACAGCACAAGAACCCACCTGGACAAACCAGGGGAACTAATAGCTTTCCCCTTCCCAGCTCCCTACCTGCCCCTGTACACAAGGGACAAGAGAAGGAGGAGAGAGTTATTTGTTACATTTAGCTACAAGAAGAACACAGCCAAGGTCAGCAAAGCCAGCAGAAGCACAAGTTAGTATCTGCTAGAGTGGGGAAGCCAAAAAGAAAGTTAGACTATACAGACCAACTTTGTTAGTAGTCTATCCAATGGGATTGTTTAGAATTTATCATTATTTTCCTTTTCACATCCAATGGTGATTTATTTACGTTGTACCACTTTCTGTTGAAGATCTGTGGAAAATTTTCCAGACACAGCCTGAAACTACCACAATAACACTCCTCCAAAGAGACATCTTCTTCTTCCTCTTGTGCAGGTGCAGGAATTTGAGCATGTGAATGGCCGTTGGAGCATGCCAGAACTGGCAGAGATAGAGGAGAACAAGAAACTTTCACAGCCAAGCTCACCCTCTCCTAAAACTCCAACTCCTTCAACACCAGGGGATACGCAGCCAAACACACCTGCCCCTGTCCCTCCACCTGGTGAGAGTTCCTCTCTTGCATAGTCCTGTGTCCTGACCTCATCTTTGCTCTTCCCCTCACCGGAACTGTGGTGGTGGGGCCTGGGGGTGGACACAGATCAATTTACCTCTCGTGTTAGGAGGGCTACCAAAGATATGTGCAAGCCCTTAAAGGCAGGAGAGGACACCAGCTTTCCTTGAGCTGACACCAGTGAGAAAAGCCTAGTGTTTTTAGTGAGCAGTAAAGGGCAGGTGGGGAGCATCTTCCCCAAGTTTACAGAACGATCTCTGAAGTGATCTCTGAAGGTCATCCAGTCCAACTTTCCTGCTAGAGCAGGGTCACCTACAGTGAATCATACAGGAACATGGTCAGGTGGGTTTGGAATGCCTCCAGAGACAGACTCCACAACCTCTCTCAGCATCCTGCTCCAGTGCTTTGCCACCCTCAAAAGGAAGATTTTTTTTTTTTTTTTGTTTTCCCCCCCTATGTTTGTGGAACTTTGTAACTTCCAGTTTGTGTCCATTGCCCCTTGTCCTGTCACTGGATACCACTGAGAAGAGTCTGGCTCCATCTTCCTGACTCTCACCCTTTAGGTATTGATCATCAGGAATGAGATCCCCCTCAGTCTCCTCCAGGCTAAACAGCCTCAGGTCTCTAGCCTTTCCTCATAAGGTGGATGTTCCAGTCCCCTCATCTTTATAGCCCTTTGTTGGACTCCCTCCAGTAGGTCTCAGTCTCTCTTGAATTGAACACAATACTCCAGGTGTGGCCTTACCAGGGCAGAGTAGAGCAGGAGGAGAACCTTCCTTGACCTGCTTGCCACACTCATCCTTAGCGCACCCCAGAACGCCACTGGCCTTCTCAGCTGTGAGGGCACATTGTTGGCTCATGGTGAGCTTGTGGTGCACCAGCACTCCAACATCTTTTTCTCCAGAGCTCTCCAGCAGGTCAGCTGAGTGGTGTTCATCCCACTTCGATGGGCTGAATCTCTGGGAGCAAAGGAGGTTTGTGGTTGGTAATGGTGAGGGGAGACCTAATGGCTTCTCTCCTCCTTTTGTCTGCTGTGTGTCTCCGGGATGGGGAATGTACAGAAGAAGGAGTAAAAGCAGAAGAAGGAGCCAGTGCTAAGGAGGCAGGAGAGTCATCTGAACCAGACAAAGAGCTTGGTGCCTCTGCTGCTGAAACAGAGGTGCCTATGGAGGTGAGTGTTGGGTTGCTTGTTAACTTCTTGCAGACATCTCTACTTCTGCCCTTTCTGTTCTCTTCAGCTGCTGAGACAGCTCAGTGCTTAGGGAAGATATTTAAAGATTCTTCTTGGGTCCTCAGAACTGGTCTGACAGTTCTGTGTGTTTTTGCTCTCCAGAGCTCTTCTGTTCACAGCAGTGCTTTACCTCACCTCTCATTGACTTCTGTCCTCAGCAGTGTGCCC
The DNA here is from genome assembly GCF_027791375.1 of Indicator indicator. Lineage (NCBI taxonomy): Eukaryota > Metazoa > Chordata > Aves > Piciformes > Indicatoridae > Indicator > Indicator indicator. The sequence continues at coordinate 18,149,021 of NC_072023.1, forward strand.
AGCCTGCGGAGACACCACCGCAAGAAGCAAAATCCCCGCTCAACTCCACAGAAACAGATGAAAAGAAAGTAGAGGAACCAGAGGTGAAGGAAAGACCAGATGAGCCAATGGAAGTGGAAAGCAAAGGTATTTCTAGGGAAGTTGTTTGATAGCTTGAGGAGCAATGACCCCCCCCCCCCCCCCATTAAGTATTCTCCTGATGTTGCATCTTCTCTGTTTCAGCATGTCATCTTAAAGAAATGATTGTAACTGCAGGCAATCAGTGCTCCACTACTTTGAACAGGGGGTTAGGGAACAGTATTAGCTTTGACAGGCTGCAGAACAAAACCTTGGACTTTGTGTTCCCCTTCTCTCCTGTAGCTGACTTGGAGAAAGTGGAAGACAGGGCACCAACTGAGAATCCCCCTGAACCTGCTATAATCGCCCTGGATGAGAAAGGCAAGTCAGGATAATTCCCTTCTCCTCAGCCCTCTCTTGTGAGGATTCCTCATGAGTCTGATTTGCTCTGCTATGTCACATTCTAATAATTTGCTGTGTGTACAGATGAGAAAAAGGAAGATGACAAGAGAGATGTGGTGATGCTGCAGAATGGAGAGATGCTGAAAGAGTCAGTAGATGAAAGGCACAAGAAGGCAGTGAAGCAGCGCTTCATGTTCAACATAGCAGATGGTGGCTTCACTGGTATGAGAACTCTTTATGGACTTGAACTTGGTAGTTTGCTTCACCTGGTGCTCATGAAATAACCACCAAGGCTTTTGGTGTTTCTTGCCTTTCCAGAACTGCATTCACTCTGGCAGAATGAAGAGCGGGCTGCAACTGTCACAAAGAAGACCTATGAGATCTGGCACCGACGTCATGACTACTGGCTCCTTGCTGGGATCATCAAGTATCCTTACCCTGATGAACCAGTTCTCTTCCCTTACACAAACTGTCAGGGTGAAGGTGACCCTCCTGGCTCTGGTCTACATTAAGAGGAAATGCTTTGTTGTCTTTCACAAGAGTGAAAGACAACAGGGGAGGAGGAGTCTCCTGCCAGCATAGTCAAGACTTAGCAGGACATAGTTCTCATTCCTTTCCCTTGGCTCCTGTTCCTCCCCTCTCTGCACCCCATTCTCCTGACTTCCTATTGAGAACTGTATCTGCCTGGGCTGTGTCTTCCCTTGTTCTCACTGCCTTTGTTTGCCTGAGCTCATCCCATCTCAGTCATGGCTATGCCCGTTGGCAGGATATTCAGAATGATCCACGTTACGCCATCCTCAACGAACCCTTCAAGGGTGAGATGAACAGGGGCAACTTCCTGGAAATAAAGAATAAGTTCTTGGCAAGGAGATTCAAGGTAAGTATATGTCTCTTCAGCCAGATGGACTGTTTAAGAAGAGCTCGATTGGTTGAATTTCTACTTAGAAGGTGAAGGCTTCTGCAGTACCTTTCATTTTCAGAAGGGGAAAAACAGGCAAAAATCTTAGGATGATGCAGTAGCTCCAGGAGAGGCTCTTCCTTTACTCTAGAAAGAGGGAGCTTGGGTCAGGGTGTGCTTTCCAAATGTTTGTTGAACAAAGGTGTGCAGAAGGCTTCAAGTTGTTTTCATCACAGCTGCTTGGTGTGCTCCAACCTGCTCAGTGTGCCTAAGAACTGGGGAACACAGAATGGATTGAGGAAAGGGTTGCCCTCAGTCTTTGCCTTGACCTATTATGGTCACTCCCAAACTTAGTTTTAGGAGTGATTTTAAGACTAATATGAATAAGGGCCATGTGGTTCTTACTCTTGGGGCAAAATATTTTAGTCTGGCTGATAAGTTCTGCACTAATTGATGGATTTCTCCGAATGTCCCTGACATGCCTAACAGCTTTTAGGCTCTTCCTGTAAGGAGCATGGGATGTTTCTCACTTGAGTTCAAAGAGAAGGCTCCAGAAAGAGTAAGCTGACAAACAAGTTGGTCTGAGGAGATAGGAGAGTCTTCAGTTAAACTAGATGCAGCTTGGTTTTGTGTAGATGGCCCAGCTAGATGGAGGTATTAATTGGTTTGGGCAATTTAGGCTTTACTCAGTATAAGCAGAAGCTGCTGAAAGGTTCAGCTGCACAATCTCGCCTCATAAGAGAACTGATCAGGAGAGGCTGGAGCCTTATTACTGCCTCATCTTTCAGCTCCTGGAGCAAGCACTGGTGATTGAGGAGCAGCTGCGGCGAGCTGCCTATCTGAACATGTCAGAAGACCCATCTCATCCATCTATGGCTCTGAACACACGTTTTGCAGAGGTGGAATGCCTGGCTGAGAGCCATCAGCACCTATCCAAGGAGTCAATGGCCGGGAATAAACCGGCCAATGCTGTGCTGCACAAAGGTAATGCAGGGTGTGGCACAGATGTTTAGCATCTCTGCCCACTTCTGGACTTTTACCTCTGGAGTTGCCCCTTCTCCCATCTGAACAGATGTCTGTCTCTTCCAGTTCTGAAGCAGCTGGAGGAGCTTTTGAGTGACATGAAGGCAGATGTGACTCGTTTGCCTGCCACCATTGCCCGTATCCCCCCCGTGGCAGTGCGCCTGCAGATGTCGGAGCGCAACATCCTCAGCCGGCTGGCCAACCGCAGCAGTGAGCCCCCACCCCCACCTCCCCAGCAAGTACGTACCCTCTCTGCTCAGTGAGCTGTTAGGGGAGGACTGGAGGCTCTCTGGGGAAAGCCAGGCTCCCTTGACCAGCCCTTGACTCTCAGATCATCTGTTCTCACCTTACAGGTGGCCCAGCAGCAGTGAGTCCCTGGCCCAGTGCTGTTGACCTTTTGGCCAAGCTGAAGTGTGACCCCTGTCCCCCTCTCACCCCACCCCTTTCACACTCTACCCCTCTGCCTGACATTCCTGACTGGGTGCTGTTTCCCTCCTGGAAGCTGCTACACAAGTCTCTGGGAGGAGAAGAAACTCCTTCCTCTGCAGCCAGCCTGTTAGAGCGAGGAGTGTGTTTAGGAGAGAGGGGGATGGATGATGGACTCTGTACATAGTGACTGGAGGCCCCAGTGCCATGTCTGTTACACGGAGAACCTGGCTGTGGTTGCTTGCTGCCTCCACCTGGAATTCCAGGTTTTGGTTTGGTTTTTAGGTTATGTTTGGTTTTTTTTTTTTTGTCATTTGTGTTGTTTGGGTTTGGTTTTATTCTGTTGCGCTTTTTTGTGGTTTGTTTGTTTTTTTTATTATTTTGTCTGAGTTCGTTTACTGAGCTGAGTGTGCAGCAAGACCAAGCAAAGCCAGGACTTGAGACAAAGCTACCTCCATCAAGATCCTTTTTAATACAAAAACTGACTAGACGTGTCCACTAATAAGCAGCTTGAAGACAAAAAAAAAAAAAGGCAAGAAAAAATATAATAAACAAAAACAAACACACCAGAGCAAAACCTTGATAAAACTGAAAAATAAAGTTTCCTTGTATTTTATTTTGTTTTAGGGGTGGTTTCTGCTATGGGGGGAGTGGTCTTTTGCCTCTCCCTCTCCTCTTCCTTCTTGAAGCCTGTAACTTACTCTCCTCTGGGGCCTTCCACACCCTTTCTCCTATCACAGGGGCAGAGGCTGGCGCTGCAGCCTCCCCTCGGGCCAAGCCAGGAGCTGGGACGCCCTCTCGGGCAGGACCCCTGTCTGGCCCTCGGCGAGCTACTCCCAGGTGTCCCACGTCCTGGACCCGTCCTGCGCGCCGCCTGCTCAGGCAGGCCATGACGGAGCACGCCGGGCGTGTGACGTTGCCAGCGCGGCCATTCAGGCAGCAGCAGCGGCGGCGCTAGCCAATGGGTGCGCCTGGAGGGTGGTTTACGGGGCGAGGGGGCGGGACCGGGAGGGGGTACTGGTGCAGCGCTGAGGCCTCCACGTGTGGCCGTGAGTCTGCTGTGGCCGGGGGTAACGCGGAACCATGGGGCGGAAGTTGGACCCCACCAAGGAGAAGCGCGGCCCTGGGCGCAAGGCCCGAAAGCAGCGGGGGGCCGAGGTGGAACTGGCTCGTTTCTTGCCACCAGGTAAGTCCGGCCTGGTCCGGCTCGGTGCCGCCTCGCCGCGGCCGGTGCCACTGGTGCGGGCTGTTTGACCACCGCCTATCTTTCCTTAGAGCCAGAGACCGGCAAGAAGAAGCTCTCCAGTCACGGCCGGAAAAGGTGAGAGTGGCGACCCGGCGGAGGGGTGCGAGGGGGTCCGAGGGTGGCCATGCAGGGGCTGACCGCCGCTTACCCCTCCCCATCTATTTAGGGCTGCGAAGAGGCGACTGGGAGCGGGCAGTACCCCGGCGAGAAGGAGGGCGCTTGGAGGAGGCCGGGAGCCGGCGGGTGAGCGCTGGGAGGGAGCAGAGGTTCCCCTGTCCTGCTGTCCCCCAGGGGTTCTGTCCGCCTCCGGCTTTTTATTTTTTTTTTCTGGGCGTGGGGAGCGAGGGTAGTGTATAATAGGGGAAAGGTAAAACTTAATTATTTTAAATGAATTCTTCCCGATTTCTGGGCCCTGCTGTGCCAGGTGGCAATGCTGCCTGAAGAACAAACCAGCAAAAGATCTTTTTGCTAGGCATTAAACCCCTCTTTCATTCCTAGCAAGGCAACAGATTTGAAGTGCTCTGTATTATGATCCGTGCAGCCTGGGAAGCTGTAGGGAAAAGGAAGCACAGATAAAGATTTGGGAAAAGAGGGCACTGTAATGCCTGGGAGCAAATGCCATAAGAATTTTGTAGCTTTGTTTTATTCTTTGTCTAGTTAAATCTATTTAAAGTTTCATTGTGGGAGAAGTAAGAATATCTCTCTGTTTATGTTGCTCTCAATTGTCATGGAGAACAAGCAGTCACTTTTCTTGGACAGGTAGCTCAGGACCTGATACCTTTTCTGTAGAACAACTTAAAACCCAAGGCAACTGCTTTTGAGAACGAAGCCTAATGTTGAACTATTTCTTCTACTTGTAGTTGATAAACAGGTATCTTCTCAGAAGAAGAAAGGTGCCATAAAGGCAGCAGGACAAACGCCTTGTGGCCGGTCTGGCTTTACTGATGGTAACTCAAAGTGGTTGGCTCCAGCCAAAGCCAAGAAAATCCCATCTAAAGGAAATAATGAGTTATCTAGTGATGGTGAGGTGGAAGACTGCAGCTGGGAGATGGAGGAGGATGAGGATGGGAGCAGTGAGGAGATGGTGGATGATTATGGTGCCTCATCATCAGAGGAAGAAGAGGTAAGAGCTGAAAGGACCCATCAGGTCTGAGGGAAAAGGATGGCTTTAGAGGGGGTTGAATGGAGGTGGCACAGGGCTTTTCCCTTAGGAGGAAGTTAAGCAAATGATCCCAGAATGACATTAGGTGCTTTTGTTTGTAGTCCTGTTTAAACAGAGCAGGTAAATTTCATATAAGGCATGGAGTAAGGGGCACCTGAGCCATTTCATTAACCTTTTGTCTCTGTTTAGTTGCTGCCTATTGAAAAAGCTGCCCTGAAGCAGAAGTCTGACAGGTGAGGATCTGAAAACATCACCAGTCCACAGAGTCCTTCCTTGTTTGAGGAGAAGCCTGTGTTTTTTCTTGTGTGCTCTCTGCTGTCTGAGAAATGGCAGTTGCGAGGTGCCTGTTCTTGTCTAAAACATCCATCCTGGTGTTTGTCCTTAGGGGAGGCCTCAATGAGGAAGACAGTGAAGAGGAGGAAGAAGAGGAAGAAGAGGAGATGGCAGAGGAGGAGAGCAAGCAAAAAATTGGACAGAAAGAGGAAGAAAATCTGGATCTGCAGCTCAACCTGGATGAAGATGAACAATTTAAGCTACCAAGTGATGAACAGATGGAGAAGGAGAATATCCTTTTTAGCTGTGACATCTGTGAGCCTGTGTGTGCAGGAGCATGGGGCCTGGGTACAACCAAGGAGCTTCATTTGGACCTTCCCATGAGCATGGCTTAGCAAGTGTTTTGTGCACAAGGTATTTTTAGATGAACTGCCCTAATAGACAGCGTACAGCACGGGAGAGATGTACCCTGTATGGAGCTTGGAGTTTGCTCCAGTTTCCTTGCTGGTCCTATTTTATCATGTAGTTTGTTCCTCTTACCCAGATTTTCCTGATGGTGTGTCTCTGACATAGCAGTTCCAGCACCCAAAGCTCTTGCTCTTGGGCTTTGGGGTTTGAATTTCCTGCTTCAGTACCATTTAATCTTGCCTCTGCCCATTTTCATTTGATAGTTGGACTTGGAGGTTTTTTTCTAACCTTAACCTTAGAGAACTTGTAGTCTCCTTTCTGCCATGGGGAATGTTTCTAGTATAAAAAGACTTCTTGTTGTCTTTTCCCTAGTTTTTTTCTGTTTATCTGAAGGAATTCTTTTAAGTACCTTGTAGCTCCAAGGCCTGTTGTGATGCAGGAGGTCCTGCATGCCTGGTCAGGCTTGTAAAGAGCCTGTGTGCCAGTGTGGTGGGTTGAAACTCCCCCCAACATAAAATCGCCAGACCAGCTTAGTTGAAAGCGAAGGAAGCTGTATTTACAAGCAAAACTGCAATCTAAAATATGAAGCGCGATGGATATGTACAAAACATAAAATATTTACAGGTATTTGCAATTTATAAACAGCACAAGAACCCCCCTGGACAAAACCAGGGGGTTACCAACAGCTTCCCCCTCCCTGCTCCCTTCCCCCACCTGTACACAGCAAAAGAAGAGCAGAGCAGAGAGTAGCTGTTAGTACTTAAGCACAACAAAGAAACCCAGCCAAGGTCAGCAAGCTAGCAGAAGCACCAGCTAGAGCAAAGAAGCCAAAAAAGAAGAAAGAGTCAGTGTACAAAACTAACTTTATGTTAGATTTCAGGCCAATGGGGTTATTTAAACCTTATCATTCTTTTCCTGTTTACATCCGATGGTAATTTATTTACGTTCTACTACTTTTCTGTTCCAAGATCAGTGGAAAATTTTCCAGGTGAAGTCTAAAATGACCACAGCCAGTTTCTTGGCTGGTTACGACTCCTTAATGGTCTTTCTACCTGCTGAGCCACCTGACCTGCACACCATTCACCAGCGCATCAAGGGGAACCTGGAGGTGCTGCAGGACTTCGTGGGGAAGCGGGAGGAGGGCCGCTCGCGGCAGGAGTACCTCTCCGTGCTGCGCCGGGACATGGCTGCCTACTACTCCTACAGCGACTTCTTGCTGACCAAGCTCATGGATATCTTCCCACTCCCAGAGGTAAGCTCCCATGCTGCCCACATCTCTGCAGGCTGATGAGTATTTGGCTGTCTCCCCAGGTCTTCATTTTCCTCCCTGGTCTCTGTACCTTCTTTCACTCAGCTGGTAAACTTCCTGGAAGCCAATGAAGTTCCTCGCCCCATGACCATTCGCACCAACACGCTCAAGACCCGGCGCCGGGACCTGGCACAGGTGAGCAGGAGCCTATGGTTGTCCCCTGTGCTTGCCTGTCACACAGGGCAGTGTCTTAGTCCTGTCTCCTTCTCTTACAGGCTCTAATCAACCGTGGTGTGAACCTTGATCCCCTGGGGAAGTGGTCGAAAACAGGGCTTGTTATTTATGACTCCTCCGTGCCCATTGGTGAGATCCTCACTGCTGTCAGAGGGCTCAGCTCCTGGCTCCCTTTCCTTCGCTTGTCACCTTCTTTTCATGCAATCATAGAATAGTTTAGATTGGAAGGGACCTTAAAGATCATCTACTGCCACCTCCTCACCATGAGCAGGGATGCTTCTCAACTCGACTTGGCTGCTCAAGGCCTAATCCAACCAGGCCTTGAACACCGCCAGGGAGGAGGCATACACAACCTCCCTGGACAGCCTATTGCAGGGTCTCATCACCCTCATACTGGAGAAATTCTTCCTAAGATCCAGTCTAAACCTACTGTCCTTCAGCTTGAAACTATTCCCTCTCTAGACACCCTTATGTAAAGCCCCTCTCCAGCCTTCCTGTAGGATTCCTTCAGGTACTGGACGGTACCTGGAAGGTCTCCCTGGAGTCTTTTCTTCTCCAGACTGAACAACCCCAGCTCCCTCAGCCTGTCCTTAAAGCAACCAATCCTTGGATCATCTTTATGGCCCTCTTCTGGACTCAGAGCTCTGTCCCCTTCTCATGATGGGGACTCCAGATGCAGTATTTGAGGTGGGGTCTCAGAAGAGCTCTTCTTTTCTGAGAAGAATAAACTCTTCTCTTCTGCTTTCCCTGCCCAGGTGCCACCCCTGAGTATCTGGCTGGGCACTACATGCTGCAAGGAGCCTCCAGCCTCCTGCCTGTCATGGCTTTGGCTCCACAGGAGAACGAACGCATCCTAGACATGTGCTGTGCTCCAGGGGGCAAGACCAGTTACATAGGTACCAGATGCAACCTTGGGGGGGATGCTTTCTGGTGGGTTTCCACTGGTCTCTATAGAAAGGGGCAATAGAGGAGGACTGATCTGGGGGAAAGGATGGGTGAGGGTGGCTGTCCTGCAGGCAAAAGCACGGTGCGGGCGCTCAGCCCCTTGCTGATGTGTTTTGCCCTCTGGCAGCTCAGCTGATGAAGAACACAGGAATGATTTTAGCCAATGACAGCAACGCCGAGCGGCTGCGCAGCGTGGTGGGGAACTTGCACCGGCTGGGGGTCACCAACACGGTTGTGAGCAACTGCGATGGACGGCACTTCCCCAAGGTATGCTCCTGCCCTGCGCTGGGCTGTCCTTACCCTGCTTGCCTCCAGCTGCTGGCCCTTCAGGAAAGCTTTTCTCTCAAAAGCTGGCTGTCACAAGATGAGCAGAGCTGCTGTGGTGTGTGTTATCTGATGTGGAGGCAGGGAGGAGTGAGGGATCTTTCCTGCCTTCCCAGTCTTCTGGTTTCCCTCCTGGTCTTGGTCTTGTTCCTGGTCTCCACCTGTGAGGGTAATCCCAGCTGCACCTCTGCCTGCAGGTTCTTGGAGGGTTTGACCGTGTCTTGCTTGATGCCCCTTGCAGCGGGACTGGTGTCATTTCCAAGGATCCTGCTGTCAAAACCAACAAGGTGAGTGACCAGTGGGGACACGAGGTGGGGACTCAAGTGTGAATCCTAAGACAAAGGACTCGAGGGCAGCTTTGTTCTTCAGAGATGCCTGCAGTAGGCACACTGATACTTTTCTTCTTTCCTGCTTTGTGTGTTGTACCAGAGCTAGGTTCTCTGAGGTTAGTTGTGCAGAAGACTCCAGAACTTGCAGTGTCACACATGCTTTACTCTCTTGCCATCCCTCCACCAACAGCAGAGCTCTGGGTGCTTCCCTGTGCCTCTGGCATCACATCCTTTTCCTTTCAGGATGAGAAGGACATCCTGCACTGCGCTCACCTGCAGAAGGAGCTGATTCTTAGCGCTATAGATTCAGTCAATGCTGCCTCAGAGACAGGAGGCTACATTGTCTACTGCACTTGCTCCATCACAGTAAGTCCCTTCCATGATCTGTGGTCATCTCCTAGTCAGGGTGCTGGTGAGGTTTGGATCCTAACACTTAGTGTCTGGCAGGTCGAGGAGAACGAATGGGTTGTGGATTATGCCCTGAAGAAACGCAACGTTCGCTTGGTGGCCACGGGCCTGGACTTTGGCAAAGAAGGCTTCACCAGGTGTGTGTACAGGGGACTCTCCCTTGGTGGCCAGGTGTGAGCTGAGGCACTCTGTCACTTCTCACCCCATCTCCTCCTCAGGTTCAAGGGCCGTCACTTCCACCCCTCCCTCAAGCTGACACGGCGTTTCTACCCCCACACACACAACATGGATGGCTTCTTCATCGCCAAGTTCAAGAAATTTTCTAATGCCATTCCCCAGGCACCAAAAGGTAACCTGGTGCTGAAGCTTATTTCAGCTGCTCTCACAGGCTGCTTTCCCTCCTGGAAGCCATGTAGGGTCTGACAGCACCTTCCTTTCCTTTTTCAGATGAAGAACCTGCTGTGGAAGCAGCAGCTCCATCCACTGTCTGTGATGCCGTCACAGAGCCTCAGGCAAAGAAGAAGAAACTTGAGGGATCAAAAGTTGAGAAAGAACAGAAGCTGCCACAGCCTGCTTTGAAGAAGAGACATTCATCACAGGCACAGAGGAGACCTGTGAAGGCTGGCCGTCCTGCTCCCAAAAAGCTGCGTTCTCAAGTCCCTGCTAGGAAGAAGCAGAGAGTGAAACCAGATGGACAGTGAGAGGAACTGCTTTTGCAGGTGCTGGTCCCCTCCTTGAAGAGCAAAGGCCAGAAGCTGCTGCAGCTGTGCATGGACCACCTCATCTTTCCTGCTCTGTGCAGGTAACCTCTGCAGCACTGAACACGTGGGACAGCTGTAGCGATGTTTGCTCCATTCCCTCTGCATCAAGGGCTGATGCTGTGACCCATTAAAAGTTTTGTACTCTGCCCACAGCCTCAGGTTCCCAGCCCACGCAGGATACTGAATTCTCAGAGTCACGGAATGGGTTGGGTTGGAAGGAAACTTAAACATCATCCAGTTCCAACCCCTCTGCCATGGGCAGGGACACCTTCCACTAGCCCGGGCTGCCCAAGGCCTCATCCAGCCTGGCCTTGAACACCTCCAGGGAGGGGGCATCTATAACCTCCCTGGGCAGCCTGTTCCAGTGTCTCACCACCCTCACTGTTGAGAATTTCTTCCTAATCTCCAGTCTCGATCTGCCCTCAAGCTTTAGTCCATTCCCTCTCATCCTGTCACTATGAGCCCTTGGAAAAAGTCCCTTCCCAGCTTGCTTGTAGCCCCCCTTCAGGTACTGGAAGGCTGCTCTAAGATCTTCTCTTGGCTGAGCAGCCCCAACTGCCCCAGCCTGTCCCCATAAAAGGAATTCTTTAACACAGCAGGTGTCCCAACCCAGGAAAACTAGGGAAAAGAAGGAGGCTCCACGATGCCCTCTCCTCTTCAGGAGACAGCAGCAGTGTTAGTGGGGAGAGGTGCTGGGTCTTCTGCTCTAAGCAGGCCTGTCCCGGCACTAGGTCACATTGTTTGCATAGAATGAGCCCTGAGAACCACCGAGGATGGAGATCCCACCACCTGCTCCAGTGCTGCGCTGGCCTCCCAGGAAAAAGCTTTTCCTGATGGATAGCAATGTCTTCCTCCACTGGCATTCCATTAATCAGCTCCTCTTGCCAGGATTCCCCAGCAGACCAGCAGCTGGCCCAGCAAAGCTTACCAAAGTGCTTGCTCCATGGTTTGTGGCATTGCTCTCAGCTGTGCTCCCCACTGTCTTCAGACTGCAGCAGATTACCTTCCTGCCTGGCCCTGCTTGCCTGTCAAAAGCATTGCTGCCATGGCTCAACTTCTCTGGTCAGAAGCAGAGCAGGGGAACAGCCACTAAAGAAGATGAAAAATGTTAAAAAGGAGGTGACAGAAGGAGAAAGAAAAACTCAGTTCTCACTCTAGGCCCTTCTGGGACTGAAACCTGGCCAGGCTGGACTGATGGGCTATGGCCAATTGTATGAAATTCAGCAAGGCCAAGTGCTGGGTCCTGCACTTGGATCACAACAACCCCATGAGTGCTCCAGGCTTAGGGCATAGTGGCTGAAAACTGCCCAGCAGTGAAAGACCTGGGGGTGTTGATCAACAGGTGGCTGAAAATGAGCCAGAGTGTGCTCAGGTGGCCAAGAAGGCCACCAGCATCCTGGCCTGGATCAGCAATGGCGTGACCAACAGGGCCAGGGCAGGGATTGTGCCCCTGTACTGGGTGCTGATGAGGCCACAGCTTGAGGACTGGGTTCAGTTTTGGGCCCTCACTGCGAGGACATCAAGGTGCTAGAGCAGGCCCGGAGAAGGGCAAGGAGGCTGGTGAAGAGTCTGGAGAACAGGGCTGGTGAGGAATGAATGAAGGAACTGGGGTCATTTAATCTGAAGGAAAGGAGGCTGAAGGGAGACTTTCTGGCTCTGAAAGGAGCTTGGAGCCAGATGGGGTTTGGTGTCTAGTAACAAGATGAGACGAAACAGCCTCAAGTTGCAGCATGGGAGTTCAGGTTGGATATTAGAAGAAAATTCTCAACTTAAAGGGTTTTCAAAGACTGACACAGGCTGCCCAGGGAGGTGGTTGAATCCCAATGCCTGAAGGTGTTTAAAAGCGGCAGAGATGTGGTGCTGAGGGACATGGTTTAGTGCCAGACTTGGGCAAGTTAGAGAATGGTTGGACTCGATGACCTTCAAGGTCTTTTCCAATCAAAACAATTCTATGATTCTGTGAAATCCAGTTACGACTTCCAGTGGCCATGTGTGTGCCAGGGAGGATGCAGCCAGGTCATTGGGGGCAGAGGAGGTGTCATGGGCAAGCCAGGGGAGACAGGCCAGTCACAGGACAGAACTGATGCTGGACACAGAAGGGTAGGAGAGGGGAACAAAGCCAATACGATCTGCATGCTGATCTGCTCTCAGGCAGTGGAGGCAGAAAGGTACTGGAGGGATGGAGGAGCCCTGCAGGCCTGGAGAAGAAGCAGCAGGGAGAATGCAGCAGTCAGACTCCTGGCCAAGACTAGCAAAGCTCAGAGGGTCTGGGAACTTTCTGGAAGTGTAGACTGAGCCATACCTCAGACACGATCCCACTGACACAGAGTTCCACATAGCTCAGGCCTGGGCACCTCCTTTAACTCACAGCTCAGCTCAGGCCTTGGAGGCCACACTCAGCTCTGCAGGGGAAGTCCTGGGGGAAGGGGCCATGGGGACACAGCCAGGGAGGTAACACAGGTGTCCACTTCCACACCTCTTTATGTATCAACAAATCAGGCACAGGCTCCACCAGTTAAGGAATGGGGTGACGGACCCCCACCAGGCCTTTCTGCACCATGGACCTGGGGTTGATGGTTGGACTAGGTGATCTTCAGAGGTCCCATCCCAGCCCTACCATTCTGTGAGGTCAGACTGGAAGGAAAAGACTCAAGGAAAATGCCTAAAGATGTCTAAAACAAAAGACGAGGAACCAAGCCCCAAGGCTGCTTTGTGAATGCTGAAGGAGAATTGCAGCTGCAAGCCAAGCATGATATTTGAGAGGCTGGCTGTCTCCACAGAACCTCCTCTGCCCTCTGGCTTGACATCGTCCTGTGGCAGCTCTCTGTAGGCAGGCTGCTGCTGATGGAGCAGGGGCAGGATTCCTTTTGGAGTGAGGACAACAAGGGAGGCTTTGGGAGTACAAGGAGAGTGGTTCCGCAGTGTGGTCATAGTCAGCTGTATGAGGTTAACAAGACTAAGTGCTGGGTCCTGCACAACCCTGTGAACATTTCAGGCTTGGGGAAGCATGGCTGGAAAGCTGCCCAGCAGCCATCAACACCTGGGGGTGTCGGTCAACAGCTGACTGAAGATAAGCTGGCAGCGTGCTCAGGTGGCTAAGGCGGCCACCAGCATCCTGGCCTGGATCAGCAAGAGTGTGACCAGCAGGACCAGGGCAGTGATTGTTCCCCTGTACTCAGCACTGGTGAGGACTGGGTTCGGTTTTGGGGCTCTCACTACAAAAAAAGACACTGAGATGTTGGAGCAGGTCCAGAGAGGGGCAATGAGGCTGGTGAAGGTTCTGGAGAACAGGGCTGGTGAGGAGTGGCTAAGGGAAATGAGGTCATGTAGTCTGGAGAAAAGGAGGCTGAATGGAGACCACCTAACTCTCTACAACTCCCTGAAAGGAGGTTGGAGCCAGGTGGGTGCTGGTCCTTTCCCCCCAGTAACAAGTGATAGGATGAGAGGAAATGGTCTCAAGCTGCACCAGGGGAGGTTTAGGTTGGAAAATGGAGAAAAATGTCTTTACTTAAAGGGTTCTCAAACACTGGAACAGACTGCCCAGGGAAGGTGGTGGAGTCACCATCCCTGGAGGTGTTCAAAAATCCTGTAGACTTGGGACTTCTGAACATGGTTTAATGAGCATGGTGGTGTTGGGTTGATGCTTGGACTTGGTCTTAGGGATCTTTCTCAGACGTTATGATTTTATGATTTGGTGCCTTTTTCCAGGGGAGCAGCACTGGGGAACGCACTAAAGGCGATGCAAACCCCACAACTAGAAAGCTAACGCAAGCACAGGCACACCGGGTCCGTGCCGGCTTCATGACGGGAACCGGTGCCCAGTGGGACTTCAGTTTGCGGTGCTAGGGAGGGACACCTCCCCCGCCATGCCCCAGCCCTTTACCCCGGGAAGCCCCGAAACCCACCGGAGCGGAGAACGGCGGAACGGAGCCGCTCCACACCCCCCCGGACCGAGGGGCCGGGTGAGGGAAGGGCGGCTTCCGCCTTGTCCCCTCCTCTGCTCGCTCCGCCCGGAGCCGACCAGCGGGGCCGGGTTGGGGAGCAGCTCGCAGGCCCCCTCGCCGTCGCCACCGCCGCATCCCCGCCGCAGCGGAAGCCGCACCCCCGCCTCCGGGGCCGGCCGGGTGCAGTCATCCCCTAGCCCCCCCCCCGCCTTCAGGCGCATCCCGCCTCCGCTGGGCCCCTGATTGGCGCCGGTGGCCTCGGCTCCCCCCTCCGTCTCATTCCCCGTCCCGCCGCCGCCATGAACCCGCTCTTCGGCCCCAATCTCTTCCTCCTGCCGCAGGAGCAGCAGGGGCTGCCGGGCTCCGAGCTCCCGCCTTCGCCCACCCCGCGTCCCGTAGAGACCCTGGCGGGGGAGCTGGGAGCTCCGCCGCCCGCAAGCCCCTTCCCGCCGCCGCCTGCCATGGCCCTCCGCAATGACCTGGGCTCCAACATCAGCGTCCTGAAGACGCTGAACCTGCGGTTCCGCTGCTTCCTAGCCAAGGTCCACGAGTTGGAGCGGCGCAACCGGCAGCTGGAGAAGCAGCTACAGCAGGCACTGGAGGAGGGGAGCGGCGGAGGTGTGGGGGGGAACCGGGGCCGCGGACCTCCGCGCCGTGACCAGGCGGTGCAGACCGGATTCGTCGGCCCCATCCGCACCCTGGGGCTGGGACTGGGGCCGGGCCGGGCGCTGGGTAGCCCCGGCTGCCGCACCGGTGTCCCCGGCCAAACGCTTCCTCCTTTCTCGGCCGGCTCCCGCTTCATGCCTGGCACCATCTGGTCCTTCTCGCAAGCCCGACGGCTGGGGCCGGGGCCGGAAACCACCCTGGTGCAGGGGCCGGGGGTCTCCTGGGTCCACCCAGACGGGGTGGGTGTGCAGATCGACACCATCACCCCGGAGATCCGTGCTCTATACAACGTCCTGGCCAAGGTGAAGAGGGAGCGCGATGAATACAAGCGCAGGTGAGAAGGGGCCAGAGGGAGCGAGAGGGCGTCGGGGGACCCCAGCCAGCACCGGGGAGGCTGCAGGGGTCTACCCGGGGATGCTGTTGTGGGAGCGGCGGGCAGGGGAGGGGAAGAGACAGCCCTGGCCTGACTCCCTGAGCCTGTGGTCTCTAGGCAGCGTGAGGTGAGATTGTTCGGCAAAACCGAGGACCCCTGAGAGCATTCTCTGTGCCTGGGTCTCCTCGCTTGACGTCCTGGTGTTTGAATTCTCTCGGCTTGCTCCCTGCGCCTTTTCCCGTCTTATCAACCCAGCGCAAGAGGCTAGAAATGGTTTTCCAAGCAGGGAAGAAATAACATGACTCCAAGGGCTGGAATTTTAAAGGGGGGGGGGACCTGGAAACGCTCGGGAAGGAGGAGCGGTCAGAAAGTAGGTAAGGAAGGGGCGCAGCAGCCAGTGAGTTGGGGCTGGAAGGGGCAGCTAGGAGGAGGAGGAGAGTGCTCAGGATACGTGAGAAAGGTGCCAAGACGCCCCTCAACAGGGCAGCTGGCTCTTCCAGGCCCTTTCCTTCCCCAGTGCTCTCCCAGCCGGTGCCTCAGCGGTGGCAAGCCATGCGTGGAGTACCCTGCTCTGAGGCTTTCCTCCAGACCCAAAGCAGCTGCAGCTTGGCATGTGTTTGGGAGAAGGGCAAAGCAGAAGGCCGAGCTCATTTGTTGGCCACTTCTTCTTTCCCACTCACGGGGTGGCTGCTGCTCTCTTGCATCGTGCTGGTGGTGCTTTTGTTTCAAGCCAGTTTCTAAGGCTGCTGCCACATCCACATGTAAGATGACATCAGGCTGTGGGTCAGGGTGTGGGGACTGGGTGAGGCTGTGGCTGGTGACTGACACTGTGATTTACTTTTTTTTTTTTTTTTTTTTTTTTGGGACAAGTTACTTTATGATGCTTTAGAAGCAATTAGAAAGTAACTGCTAGGTACCTGCAGGAGCATAGTCAAGTGCTCTACCGACGGGAGCCACGCACTGACCTGTGCTCCAAAGCCATGATTTTTAGGGCTGAGATCAAGGCTGGGGAGCTAACCTGACACCTGATGGTTTTGGCTTTATAAGGCTTTGGTTAGGTAGACTTATCTAGTAGATGTTCCAAAGGTGCCAAGCAAGGCATACAGAAGAGAAGAGTTGTCATCTCTTCTTTCCCACTGACTGCTGTATGCACCTTAGGCCTTTTATTATTAAGCTGGGGATCAGGCTCCTTCTCTAGGGGTGGACAGCTGTCTTTGCCTTGGATTTCAGATCAGAGCTGGAACCACCTTTTTGACCCAGAGAAATCAAGCCTCATCTGCTCAAAGCCAGAGGGGACTGCACTGTTTGTCAGTGCTGGTGAAACTTTGGGAGAAATGAGAGCTTCTCAGGGTTGCCCCACTCTGGCAAGCAGGCTTCAGGGAAGGCTGGAGGGGGGTG
This sequence comes from Indicator indicator, assembly GCF_027791375.1. Lineage (NCBI taxonomy): Eukaryota > Metazoa > Chordata > Aves > Piciformes > Indicatoridae > Indicator > Indicator indicator. Next base: position 18,165,547 of record NC_072023.1, read on the forward strand.
GTGGAGGGTGCTGGGACGCTGCAGACAGGCGGGAGGGCACCACAAGCTGCTGCAGACCAATGTTGGTGGTGGGATCTATTTTTGGACTGTGTTACCAGGAGCTGGGGGAGAGTTGACCCCACCCCCAGACCTCTTCCAGCACTGGGAACTTTGATGGGTCCAACCAGGTCCCAAACAGGGGAATGGGATAGAGGGATCCTATTTCCATACCCTTCCCTATGCTGAGGGCTGACACCGTCATCTCTTGGGAGCAGAGACCTTTCTTTCATGGTGAGCTCTGCTCTGCCATGGCGACAGTGCAGTCAGTGTCACCAATGTTATACTTCTGCTACCTGCCTGGTGGCAGAGGGAAGAGATTGTGTTAATGGTCTGTAGGCTTCCTCTCTGTCCCATGGCTTGGGTGCTTGTGCTTTGTGCAAGGCAATGTTGTCACCATGCACTCAAAATGACGCAGCAGGAGGAGCTTCTCTCAGATATGCAAGGCCTGGAATTCAAGTGTGGGATCTAGCAGGGATGTGGGGTCAAGAGAGAGAGATGAGAAAAGATGCAGCAGCAGGAGAGAGGCTTCCAGGAGATTGGTGCTGTCTGCTCCATCTGTATTCCCAAGTAGTTTTTATTTTGGATGCTGCAAGGGCATGCTGGAGGTATAGGGTGAGTAGAGATATGGCACAGCATTTTATAGGCACAGGATGATTTGGATTGGAAGGGACCTTTAAGGATTGTCTAATACAACCCCCTGCCATGGGATTTAACTAGAACATGTTGCTCAAAGCCATCACCTTGAAGATTTCCAGGGGTGGGGCATCCACAACTTCTCTGGGCAACCTGCTTCAGTATTTCACCACCCTCGTCATAGAAAAAAATCTTCCTTATGTCCCACCTAAATCTACCCTCGTTCAATTTAAAACCCTTAAAACACCTTTGCTTCTTGCCCTGTCACTACAGGGGGTACAAAAGTCTCTATCTTTCTTATAAGCCTCCTTTTAATATTGAAAGGCTGCCAGAAGGTCTTTTGTTGTAACTACCCTTCAAGGAGATGCACCAGGCTACAAGGCATTCACCATTAAGGTGAAGTTCAAACATGGTTCAAAGTGGCAAGAGAAGGGAACAAACAGCTTCAAGGCCTGAGTAGCCCAAAGGGTGCCCCACAGCACCAACATGCAAAGGGTAGGGCAGCTTGTGCCTCTTGCAGTGAAGAGGACTTTTAAAGATGGGGGCAGGGGGTTGTTTTGCTAAGTGAACTGCTTGAGGGTAGGAAGGCTCTGCAGAGGGACCTGGCCAGGCTGGATCGATGGGCTGAGGGCAATGTGATGAGATACAGCAAGGCCAAGGGCTGGGTCCTGCTCTTGGGTCACAACAACCCCATGAACACTCCAGGCTTGGAGGAGAGTGGCTGGAAACTGCCCAGCAGAGAAAGATCTGGGGGTGTTGGTCAACAGCTGGCTGAAGATGAGCCAGGGTGTGCCCAGGTGGCCAAGAAGGCCACCAGCATCCTGGCCTGAATCAGCAATGATGTGGACAGGAGGAGCAGGGCAGGGATTGTGCCCCTGTACTTTCAGTTTTGGGGTCCTCACTACAAGGAGGACATCGAGGTGCTGCAGTGTTCCACAGGAGCTGGTGAAGGGTCTGGAGGACAGGTCTGGTGAGGAGTGGTTGAGGGAACTGGGGTCATTTAGTCAGGGAAGAAGAGGCTGGAGGGAGACCCTTCTGGCTCTCTATAACTCTCAGAAAGAAGGTTGGAGCCAGATGGGGGTTGATCTCTCCTCCCTAGTAACAAGTGATAGGATGAGAGGAAATGACCTCATGTTGCAGCAGGGGAGGTTTAGGTTGGGTATTAGAAGAAAATTCTCAACTGAAAGGGTTCTCAAAGCCTGGCACAGGCTGCCCAGGGAGGTGGTTGCATCCCCATGACTGGAGGTGTTTAAAAGAGGCAGAGATGTGGAGGTGAGGGACATGGTTTAGCACCAGCCTTGGTGAAGTTGGAGAGTGGTTGGACTCAATGACCTTCAAGGTCTTTTCCAAGCAAAACAATTCTATGATTCTATGAACTTCTTGAGGGGACACACCTTGGGGAGAGAGGGTCTGAGTGGAGCCATGGGGCCAGCGCTGCATCTTGTCAACTCTCCAGCTCTGGGAGTGCTGCTGGGACCTTCTTGCCCTTACTTGCTGCCTTCTCCTTTGGGCAGATTGCTGCCTTGTGATGGTGTGGGAGGGATGCACGTCCCCCCTTGGCATGTGCTGGTGGCCATGGGGCTGTGTCCCATCCTTGCTTGCAGCCAGCAGTGAGTTGGCAGGGGCCGTGCCGGGCTGCGGGAGCCGTGCTGTAGGCAGGTTATTATTAGGAGTGGTGCATTGCAGGAGGGAGCAGGGAAGAGGGAACCAGGCGAGGGCACAGAGGTTCAGGATTCATGGGGCATGCAGTTTCCTCACTGGTGGGGTGGATTGCTGTCACCAGCCCACCTTTAAATGGGTCTGTTTGTGTTCTGGGCTCTGTTCTCCACAGCATTGGTGTGAAATGAATTCTTCCAGGGATCTGCAGCTTTGCTTCACTTCCCCATTAAGTCTGCAGTGACCTGGAGGGAGGTGTGGACCCAACCGGAGAGGAATTGTCATGCCAGGAATGATGCTGACAATGTTTTCTTAGGGTGGAAGATGTTTTTCTCCCTGGGGAGAGAGGCCTTGTTTGAACAGCTGCTATATAAGGGTGATCCTATCCTTTAACTTTCTCTTTCCCTCTCTTCATCACAGAATGTTAGGGGTTGGAGCGGACCTTCAAACACCGTCCAGTCCAACCCTCCTGCCAGAGCAGGATCACCTAGAGTAGGTCACACAGGAATGTATCCAGGTGGGTTTGCAATGTCTCCAGAGAAGGAGACTCCACAACCTCTCTGGGCAGCCTGCTCCAGGGCTCTGGCACCCTCACAATGAAAAAGTTTCTCCTTATGTTCCTGTGGAACCTCCTCTGCTCCAGCTTGCACCCATTACCCCTTGTCCTGTCATTCATCTCCCTCTTCCCCCAAAGGGATAGGAGCCCCCTTTGACTCCCCTTCTGGAATTGCAGTGTGGAGCCACCACCAACACAAGGACTGCAGACTTTGCCCTTGTTTGAGCAAGGAGCAGCATTGCCAGCCCAAACAGCTCAGAAATTCATTAAGCCAGGATTTCTCCCATCTTGTCAGCTTGTCCTGATACCCCAGGATAACAAGTGTGAGGGCTTTTCATATCCTTTCTGTTCTCCTAGACCTTATGATTTATTTTCTAAACTTGTAAGAGAAATTATGCTGCTTACTGTCTTGGTCAGTGACATGGACAATGGCGTTGAGGCCAAGTCTGTGATGACACCAAGCTGTGTGCAGTGGTTGACACACTAGAGGGAAGGGATCCATCCAGAGCAACTTGGACAGGCTGGAGAGGTGGGACCAAGCCAACCTCATCAAGTTCAACAAGGGCACGTGCAAGGTCCTGCACCTGGGTCAGGGCAATCCCAAGCACAAATCCAGGCTGGGTGAGGAGTGGCTCAAGAGCAGCCTTGAGGAGAAGGACTTGAGGTTGTCAGATGGTGACAAACTCCCCAGGAGCCAGCACTGGTCACTGGCAGCCCAGAAGGCAGCTGTGTGCTGGGCTGCATCCAAAGCAGGGAGAGCAGCAGCACAGGGAGGGGATTCTGCCCCTCTGCTCTGCTCTGCTGAGACCCCACCTGCAGCACTGCCTCCAGTTCTGGTGCCCCTAGCATAAGAGGGACATGGAGCTGCTTGAGAGGGTCCAGAGGAGGCCACCAAGGTGGATCTGAGGGGTGGAGAACCTTCTCTGTAGGAACAGGCTGAGAGAGTTGGGGCTGTTCAGCCTGGAGAAGAGAAGGCTCCAGGGAGACCTTTGAGCCTTTCAGGTACCTGAAGAGTCCTACAGAAAAGGACTTTTGACAAGGGCTTGTAGTGACAGGACAAGAAAGAATGGATTAAAGCTTGAGGAGGGCAGATTGAGACTGGAGGTCAGGAAGAAATTGTCAACAGTGAGGGTGGTGAGACACTAGAACAGGTTGCCCAGGGAGGTCGTGGATGCTCCCTCCCTGGAGGTGTTCAAGGGCAGGTTGGATGAGGCCTTGAGCAACCTGGATAAGTGGAAGGTATTCCTGCCCCTGGCAGATTTGGAACTGGATGATCTTCAATGTCCCTTCCAACCTAAACCATTCTATGCATCTATCAATCTATGAGAGGTTTCTCATGCCCTCATGCAGGGCTGGAGTGCCTGTGTTGGTGTTTGCAAGGGATCACAGCAAGCAGTGCCCAGCTCTGGTTGCTTTCCCAGAGAAATGCCACTTCTGGGAGAAATGTGACTCCCAGGAGAGCCAGGAGCCAGGTAGGACTGCAGCAGCCCTGCTTGGTGCTGCACCACAGCACTGTCAGCCAGCTTGCTCTATGTGATAGTCATTAAACAGAGAGCAGCCTGGTATCCTCCCAGCAGACTGTGGACTGGGCCAACACTGCAGCATGGCCCAAGAGGATGACCTCATGCAGTGAAATATAATATAATTGTGTTTGTACAGCAAGGCTGGGCACCTTGCAGCTCAGCCTTCTGCAAAGCTGTGGAGCTTGGTACCATACCCGCTGGCTAGCCTGGCACCAGCTGAGACAGTCGGTCCTGCTTCCTTGGAGGATGAGAGAACGTTCTTCACTTCAACCTGTTCCATGGCAGTACAGCTGAGCAGCCTGGGTCCCTGCCTGGGTGGTGTGGCCCAGTGCAGGGCAGCCCTTTGCCTCAGTGCAGGCAGGAGACAAGCCGCTCATGGCCACTCCTGCTGTAAAATGGGTTGGGGGTTTGTGCTTGTGGACAGCCTGAGCTGCAGCACTGCAGATGCACCAATGTGGTCACAGATGTGATGGGCACAGCTCTGCAATAGCTGCAAGCCTGGAGCTGAACCTAATGTGACCCAGGGTCAGGGAGCTTGGGGCAGATGGAGAGGCCAGTGGGGTGCTTTGAGCCACAGGCCAGCCCCAGCACGGCAGGGCACACAGTGCAGTTGCTGCCTGGAGCCTGTGGTTGGTGTCCCCAGCTCCCCTGTTGTGCAGCAGGCAGCTGTTGCCAGCCCACGTCAGGGACAGTGCAGAGCAGGGTCCAGAGGGTTTGTGCCCAAGGGGCTGATGGGTGTTTGGCAGCTGCCGTGGTCAGGAAACAAGCAGTGATGCATTCCTGGGCACGTTCTCCTTCCCACCCTAGCACTGTCATCACACCCTCTCAGATAGCTCTGGGGGAGCAGCTGCCACTCCTTCCTCTCTGTTTGGCAGCCGGGGAGGGCGGCTGGTGGGGTCTGACCAGCAGGTTTGTTTCCCTAGATGGGAAGAGGAGTACACAGTGCGTGTCCAGCTGCAGGACCGGGTGACTGAGCTGCAGGAGGTGAGCATCTCTGTCCACCCCTTTGCCTGCACCCCAGCTGTCTCTCACTGCTGTTGATTTGTACATCTCCCTCTGCCCGACCCAGGAAGCTCAGGAAGCCGAAGCCTGCCAGGAGGAGCTGGCCATGAAGGTGGAACAGCTCAAGGCAGAGCTTGTTGTCTTCAAGGGACTGATGAGCAATGTGAGTCCCTAACCCTTATTTAACACAGCATTGTCTTACCTGAGTGGTGGGGCCACATAGAAAAGCAGTTCCTTGGTGGGGCATGTCCAAGCACAGAGGTCGCCTGGCAGGGGTGGTCAAGGTGGGGATGCAGATGCAGTCCAGCAGCACAGGGCAGAATACGGGGGCTGTGACTGCCAGTTGCTTTGCCTAACCTTCCTCTTTCATTTCCCACCTGCGGTGCCCTGGATTCAGAACATCACAGAACTGGACACCAAGATCCAGGAGAAAGCCATGAAGGTGGACATGGACATCTGCCGGCGCATCGACATCACTGCCAAGCTGTGTGACGTGGCGCAGCAGCGCAACTGTGAGGACATGATCAAGATGTTCCAGGTGAGGAGCACTTGCTGCTGCTCCAGGCTCAGCTGCCAGCTCTGGGGAGGAGAGGTGCCAAAGGAGGTAGTAGAGACAACACCATCCCCCTGCCAGGGGAGACGCTTGGTCACCCTTACCCTCTCTCTTTGTGGTCCCTTGCTCCCTTCTGGTCTCTCAAAAGGACCAGACAAAAGGATAGGGAGAGGAGGTGGAAAGCTCCAGATGTTGCTTTGAACATTGAGAGTCCCCTCAACCTCTCACTGACCTCTTGTGTTGGGCCCGGGGACCCTGCAGTAGTAGGGAAGCAGCTACAGGAGGGAGATGAGTTCCTGGAGTGTCTGTCTCTAACTCCATCTCTCTCCTTCCCCTTCCCCTCTCCATTATCTTCTCTTTGTCTCTCTTCTGTCTCTGTCTCTTTTCTCTTTCTGAATGTTGCTGCCTTTCTGTCTCACTCTCTTTGTCCCTGCAGAAGCAGCTGGTTAGTTCCATTCAGTTTGGAGAGTGTGCACAGTTTGAACTTTCAGTTAATAAGTGGGACTTTACAGATGGACATATTTCACCTTGCTCAGATTCTGTCTTCTTTGTTCCTCTTTCCGTCACTGTGTTTCTCTGTCTCAGGACTGGGGTGGTTGGGCATTTTGAGTTTTTCTGCAGTAAAACCACATTGGTTTTGGCTTGGTTTTTCGTTTTGTTTTTCTCATCAGACTCATAGATTCCATCCTTAGTTGCTTAGTTTTTATTTCAGAAAACGCTAACCCCGTGTTTTATCCATGGCACCATCTTTAACCTGACCATAACGAGCTTTGTCTCTCTCTTTCTCTCTCTCTTGCTTTTCTTCCTTCGTTTCTGTTTTTCTCTCTTTCCCCTGCCTTTCTGTCCCTCTGCCATTCCTTTCCCCTCCACCTCCTCTCAACTGCCTGCTCCCCACCTTGGACCCGGCCTCGTTTCTGTAGTCTCTGCACTTGTCTCCTGTTAAGGTGCCAGCGGCAGGGGGGCGGAAGCGGGAGCGCAAGCAGGTCAGCGACGACGACACCTCCCTGTCGGAGAGCGATGCCTCCCGCAGGCCCGAGGAGGAGGAGGAGGACGAGACCACGGCCATGAGTATCAATGAGGAAATGCAGAGGATGCTGAACCAGCTGTGAGTGCGGCCGCTCCACACCTCTGCTCCACGCCACTGAGCTCCCTGCTGCTGCCTGGGATGGGCGAGCTGGGGCTCTGCTTCCCCGGGGAGGGTGAGGTGGCAGCCGCTGCTGGGGGTCATCTGCGCCCTGTGCAATGTGGTGTGGTGGTTCTGAGCCCTCAGGAGACCTGAGCCCAGCTGTGCTGTGGGTGGAAACTGCTCCAGCTTCCCTACTCTTGCCCCCCTTTCTGCCTTTTGGGAATCCTTGCCAGCGTTTTCCAGGGCTATTTAGCATAGAGCCAGGTCTTTTCTTCATAAACTTGGGTTTGGGCACGCTTGAGCCCACCCTGGCCAGGTCTCCAAGAGCTGCAGCCCTGCTTGTGAGTGGAGGCAAGGCTTTTGGTACCAACACAGCCCCCTGCCTGCTGGGATTTGCCTACTGGGTGCTGACCTCCTGTTTCCTTGTCCCCAGGAGGGAATATGACTTTGAGGATGACTGTGACAGCCTCACGTGGGAGGAGACAGAGGAAACGCTGCTCCTCTGGGAGGACTTCTCTGGATATGCCATCGCAGCTGCAGAGGTGCAGGGGGAGGTAACAGTGGTGTCAGGTCCCCTCCAGGATCCAGCCCTGGGTTGGCACACGTGGTCCTGCGTGAGCCTGGGAAGGTGCTCTCTTGAAGACCAGACTTTAGCCCCTTCATCCCTTTCAGGCTTTCTCAGATGCTTCCCCTCTACACCTCATCTTTGCTACATGAATGTGTGACTGCATCCTTGCAAAGGTCTTCTTATTGGGCAGACTGGAGGCCTGTAGCTGAGGACATGGCCCACACATGTGGGGAGTCACAGCCCTGCCAGAAAAGATGTCCTCTGGATTGGCTGGTCCCTTGCTCTGGCCCTCCAGCAGCAGCACTGCCCAAACAGAGGCCTCAATGTTTGGCCAAAGCCCTCACCATCTTGCATCTTCAGTGCTCAGCAGTCCCCTGAAGATGTTTCACACAGGGAATGCTCTTTGTCCTCCAAAACTCCTCTGCATTGCTGGGCTTGCTCTAGGCTGATGTGCTCACTGCCCAGTGTGAAGAGCCCTGAGCCTCTGCCCTGTGCTGGCAAGACTGACTGGGTGCTCACTGCCCAGTGTGAATAGCCCTGGGTCTCTGCCCCGTGCTGGCAAGACTGACTCGTGCTTTGTTTATGCTACACTGCTGACATTTCTTCCTCTTTTCCCATTGCTGCCAGCTCTTCCTCTGATTTCTCTCTCTCTTGCCTTTGGTTCCTTCTGCTGGCCTCTAAACGTGCTGCCCGCTCTCCCCAGCAGCAGGATGACAGCCTGGAGAAGGTGATCAAGGACACAGAATCACTGTTCAAGAGCCGTGAGAAGGAGTATCAGGAAACCATCGACCAAATAGAGGTGAGAGGAGGAGCAAGTGGGGAGGACATGGCACAAAAAGGGGTGAAATCATAGAATTGTTAGGGTTGGAAGGGACCCCAAGGCTCATCCAGTTCCAACCCCTAGACACCTCACACTAGATCAGGTTGCCCAGAGCCACATCCAGCCTGGCCTTAAACACCTCCAGGGATGGGGCTCCTACCACCTCCCTGGGTGACCTGTTCCATTGTCTCACCACCCTCATGGTGAAGAATTTCTTCCTAACATCCAATATGAATCTACCCATTTCTATTTTTGTTCCATTCCCCCAAGTCCTACCATTACCTGACACCCTAAAAAGTCCCTCACCAGCTTTCCAGGAGGCCCCCTTAAGATGCTGAAAGGCCACAATAAGGTCACCTCGGAGCCTTCTCTTCTCCAGACTGAATAGCCCCAACTCTCTCAGTCTGTCCTCATAGCAGAGGTGCTCCAGCCCTCTGATCATCCTCATGGCCCTTCTCTGGACAGGCTCCAGCACCTCCAGATCCTTCCTGTAATAGGGGCTCCAGAACTGAATGCAGCACTCCAGGTGGGGTCTCAGCAGAGCAGAGCAGAGGGGGAGAATCACCTCCCTCGCCCTGCTGGCTATGTGGGTCTGGCCGTGACCCCTGCCCTGCCCCAGGCAGCGCTCTGGGCTCATCTCTGCTGTTGTGCCTCATGCAGCTGGAGCTGGCCACAGCCAAGAACGACATGAACCGGCACCTGCACGAGTACATGGAGATGTGCAGCATGAAGCGGGGCCTGGACGTGCAGATGGAGACCTGCCGGCGCCTCATCACCCAGTCCGGGGACAGGTGAGCTGCAGCAGCGGGGCTGGCACCCCTGCTCTGGGCAAGGGCTGCAGCGAGGTGGTGACGAGTGGGAGCTGAAGCACAGGGACTGCTGCCCTGCCCTGGTGTGCTGTGGAGAGGGGCACTGCCCAGAGGCTGTTGGGTGCCTGGTGAGCAGCCTTGTGGTGGGTTGAAATTCCCCTCCCAACATAAAATTGGCAGAGCAGCTCAGTTGAAAGCAAATGAAGCTGTATTTACAAGCAAACCTACAACCTAAAATATGGAACACAATGAATAGATACAACATATACAATATTTACAGGTATTTGCAATTTATAAACAACACAAGAACTCCCCCCTGGACAAAAACCAGGGGGCTACCAAGAGCTTTCCCCTCCCTTCTCCCCTATACACAGGACAAGAAAAAAGAGGAGAAAAGCAGAGAAAGAGCTTAGTAGCACTTAGCCACAGCAAAGCAATGCAGCCAAGGTCAGCAAGCCAGCAGAAAGCCTGGAGCTAGTATCTGCTAGAGCAAAGAAGCCAAAAAGAAAAAGAGTTAGTTTACAAATATGTTGGTCTCTTCTCCCAGGCAACCAGCAGCAGAACAAGAGGACACAGTCTCAAGCTGTGTAGGGGGAAGTTTAGGCTTGATCTTAGAAAGCTAAATTCTTTACAGAAAGAGAGACTGCCCGTTGGAATGGGCTGCCCAGGGAGCTGGTGAGGTCAACATCCCTGGAGGTGTTTAAGAAAAGCCTGAATGAGGCACTTAGTGCCATGGTCTAGTTGATTAGTTAGGGTTAGATGGTCGGTTGGACTTGATGTCATCTTAGAGGTCTCTTCCAACCTGGTTGATTCTGTGATTCTGTAATCAGACCAATGGGATTATTTAGAATTTATTATTTTCCCTTTTTACATCCAATAGTAATTTATTTACATTCTACTGTGTTCTGTTCAAGATCTGTGGAAAATTTTCTAGGCACAGCTTAAAACTACCACAAGCCTCCACACAGGTTGTGCCACCACCTCTGAAGAAGGTGGGCTGCACACAGGGGTCAGTTTTGACAGGTGAAGCCAGGCATTCCCAGTGGAGACAAGAGCTGCCCTTGTGCAGGGATGTTGTGTAGGTTCCCCCAGGCTTGTGGAGCCAGACTGGGGACCTTTGGGCCTTCACTTGGTAGGGTCTTGCTCTGGGTGGGCTCCTCTCACATATCCCCCAGTCCTCCTTCACGCTTTGGACCTCTCTCTCAGCTGGTATCTTCTGGGACACCCTTCTGAGCACCCAAGGATTCCCACAGACCCATGCATGCCCCAGAGGAGTGAGACAGGCACTGCATCTTCTCTCCTCATTGCTCTGGTGTCCTCTGCCCACACTGAGCTGGGTCCTGTCCCTCTCCCTGGACAGTTCTGTGACCGCTGCCCTTTACTCTTCTCTGCAGAAAGTCTCCTGCCTTCACCCCAGCCTCCAACAGTGACTCAGCCCCGAACGAGGAGAGCGAGGAGTCCGACCGCGACCCCCCCAGCGACGCTTCCATCAGATAATGAGGGAAGGCTCAACTCCCTCGGACCCCTCTCCTGGCACAGGGGTGCCTGAGCCATGCCTGGGAGTGACTGTCAGGGACATGGAGCCATTGGTAAACATCTGCTGCCCAGGCTGGTTGCCGCTGTGGGCTACCTGTCAGATCTGGCAGCCTCTCACCGCCAGGATATGTTGCAAAGGGGAACAGCTAAACAGGCCTGGGCGCCCTCGCCTGGGCTGCTCACACTCCAGCCCTTTCTCTCTGCCCTTCCCCTGCTTTGGTTAAACCATAGTTCAGGCAGGGAGGCTCCAAACCTGCCATGGCAGCGTTCTCCAGGACCTGTCCCCAGCCCTCTGAGACCCACCTCCTCTGGCCTCTGTCCTGGTACACTTGCCTGCTGCCCTCCCTGCGCCACATGGAGCCACACGACAGATGTACCTCCCTGCAGACTGGACCTCACACTGGTGCCAACTGGACCGAGCCTGGGGCTCTCTTTGGCCTTGCTTCTGTCCAGGTGCCTGACTGGTGCCTGTGCTGTGCTGGGCACCCTGCGTGCCCCTCACCATGCACTGTGCTTTGCCCACACGTCAGCCCGGGTCTGTGTCACAGGGTGAGGGGACATTAAAGAGGACAGTTTCCTTTTCTACAGCTTTGCTGGGTGTGGGCTCTCCCTCTGCTGCTGCAGCCATCACCTGGCTTCAGGCTGGGGGTGTCCTCTACCAGACCCCAAAGCCTACATCAGTGGGGGTCTCCCATGGGACACTCCTGTCCATTGAGTATGTCTGATGGGACTGGCAGATGGGACAGCAGTGAGATCCCTGTTTTGGAACCCACTGGTCCATGATGGGCCATGTGTAGCATCAGTGCTGTGTGAGCTACCTTGTTCTTAACCTGGGGCATCATTGATGCTGAGACTGAGGGACTGGAAATGAAGCTGAATATGGCTTACGACTTGTGGACCTTCCTCCACCAGCACCTGGTCTCCCCTGCCCCACCAGGGCATCCCAGAGCACCTTCTTGCCTGCCCCCAGTCCCACATCCAGCCTTGGCATAACTGCAGCAGGGGGTCCCCTGTCCCACCATCTTTTGCAGCATTTTCCCAGTTGCCTGCTGCATCTTCTGCAGTGGCAGGAGACTGGGCCCCATCAGGGTGGCAGGAGAGGGGTGAGCTGAGAGGCTCACCCACAAAGCACTGGACTCAGGTTGCACAGCCAAGGCAGGTGAATCTATGGAGAAAGATGCTTCTCACTAAAGGTTCAGAGGGGAGAGACAGTAAATGGCAGGAGAGGTTTTGGATCATCTCCAAGGTTGGGTAAGGTGTGAGGGATGCAGGAGTTGGTCTCTGTAGGTTTGGCTTGGGCAGGTAATGCTGCTGCATGCTTCAGCTGCAGCACATCTGCACTCTGCAGCACAGGTGGTGGCTGTGTGGGCAGGGTGAGGTCCTGCGCCTGCAAGACGTTAAGGCATGTGCTGCTGCCTCCATGGGGGCTGAGCTGGCTGGGCAGAGCTGTTGGGGAGCTGATGAAGCAGAAGTTAGCAGCCAAGGAACCCTCCAGCTGGGGCACTGCTGCTGGGTTAGGAAATGGCAATTCCTGAGCTGCTTGGCTGCAGCAACTTTTGATTTCTTTGTAAGCTGCTTGTTACTCTGTTTCTCAGCCAAGAGGGAGGAGAGATCAAAGCTGCAGAGAAAGTTGTCCTTGTTTATAGATGAGAGTTGGGAGATAGACTTTCCTAAGCCTCGTGGCTGTGCTCCAAAAGCTTCGTTTGCTGATGAGGAGGCCATGCTCTTCTTATGTGTATGGTTGGTGCTGTCTCAGGTCCCCATGGCACACTGTCCCAGAACTTGCACGTGATGATCAAACACTCTGGTTACAGGTAAGAAACCTCCTTTCAAGAGGAGAGGTCAGAAGTAATGCAGAACGTGTTGGAGTGCTGTCTCCTTGGAAATGCACCTGGACAAGCTCTTGAAAACGTCTGGCAAGCCTCTAGGCATGGTGATAATGCTGGGAGCAATATTAAGACAGTATGGAGAACTGGATGGGCTGCAGACAGCTTTAGGGAAGAAAAGTCACCACTGGAAAGCTTCCAGTGGATCTACAAGACTGTGAGAGGTGCTTCAGGTATGATTTCTTCTAAATTGTTTGGCCACTTTTTCTTGGGATGGAAACAAGGAGAAGATGCTGTGTAGGCCCTCTGGCAGAGCAGGATATAGATTTCATAGCATGGAGAGCAGCTGTAAAAGCTTGAATGGTACTAAGGGAACACTGGCACAGGCTCCCCATGGAGGTGGTTGAATCCCCATGGCTGGAGGTGTTTAAAAGAGGCAGAGCTGTGGTGCTGAGGGACATGGTTTAGCACCAGCCTTGGCAGAGTTAGAGAATGGTTGGTCTGGATGATCTTGGAGGTCTTCTCCAACTGAAATGATTCTGTGGCAATGATGTCACCTAAAGGCATCATGCTCAGGCTGAGCCAATATCACAACAGATGGGAAGAGGCAGCATTTTCAGCTTTGACAGCAGACTGCATCTGGAGAAGGTGCAAGAGGAACTAGAAATTTTCAGAGGAGAAAGAAATGTGGTGAGTTGATACTTTTAACGTTCACAACCACATGGGGTAGACCTTCTAAGTTCACCATTCTAACCCCTTGGGTCAAGGTGCAGTAGGCAAGAGCAGTTGTGGTGTTGGAAGCTGTGCTGAAAGTCACATTGACTCCAGAGCTCTGACACACAGCTTGGTCACAGCATGGAAAGGTGTTTTAAACAGTCCTGACCCCCTAGCCAAAACGTGGTGGTTTATTTTGTGCTGCTTTCTGTGAAAAGGAAAAATACATTGTCCTGAGAGACTGTGGCAGGGGATGCTGAAGAATATTGTGTGTTGTGGAGAATTTCTCATCAGTTTACAAATGATGGCACCTCCAAGTAAGGCAGTGATTTTTAGAGGTCCTTTGTGACAGATGAAGACTGGGTTAGGACTGATGGTTACCTAAAAAATGAGGGAGCAGCTGAGAAAGAAATCTAGACATAAAACAGGACAAAAAAAAAAAAAAAAACCCAAAACACAACGTGTTGGTATCTATACAGGCTGGGGAATTATGAGATTGAGAGCAGCCCTGCAGAAAAGGACTTGGGGGTGCTGGTGGATGAGAAGCTGACATGAGCCAGCAAGGGGCACTTGCAGCCCAGAAGGCCAATGGCAGCCTGGGCTGCATCAAAAGCAGTGTGGGCAGATGGAGAGAGGAGATTCTGCCTTTATGCACTGGGGAGACCTCACCCACAGTGTCCAGCTCTGGAGCCCTCAACACAAGAGAGGAGGAGATTCAGAGAAGGCCAGGAAGACGATCAAGAGGTCCGGAGCACCTCTGCTGTGAGGGTAGGCTGAGGGAGCTGGGGTTGTTCAGCCTGGAGAAGAGAAGGCTCCAGGGAGATCTTAGAGCTGCATTTCAGTATTGGAAGGGGACCTGCAAGAAGGCTGCAGAGGGACTGTTTGTAAGGGCTTGGAGTGATAGGACCAGGGACAATGGTTTGAAACTGGAGCAGGGCAGGTTTGGGTTGGACAGCAGGAGGAAGTTCTGCATGATGAGAGTGGTGAAATACTGGAAGAGGCTGCCCAGGGATGTGGTTGAGGCCCTGTCCCTGGAGACATTCAAGGTCAGACTCTCTGTGGCCCTGGGCAGCCTGATCTAGTGGGAGTTGTCCCTGCTGAGTGCAGGGGGGTTGGACAAGATGACCTTTGAGGGTCCCTTCTGACCCGATGCAATCTGTCAGTCTGTATGCAGCCTTTTTCTTATACTGAAATTGTTTAGGGTAAGTATTAAAAAAGTGTGATTAAGGAAGAGAGCCTTAGGAAGAAAAGAGATTTTTGTAGTTACCCCAAAAGCTCTGATTTATTGTGCAGGAGACTCATAGAAGGGCTTGGGTTGGAAGGGACCTCTGAAGGTCATCTAGTCCTACCCCCCTGCATTCAGCAGGGACATCTTCCAGTAGATCAGCTTGCTCACAGCCTTGCCCAGCCTGACCTTAAATATCTTCAGGGATGGAGCCTCAACTACCTCCCTGAGCAACCTGTTCCAATCTAAATCTTCTCTCATTTCAAACCATTGCTTTCAGTAAACCACTTCCTTGAGTAAATGGCTATGTGACAGCAGGACTTAGAAATAAGAATAGCTAACAAAAATTAATAATAGAGCCTGAGCTTAATTAATAAAAATAAAGCAGCACAGCTGTGGGTGGGGGGGGGGGGGGGGGGGAAAAGGAATAGAGGGACAAAAAAATAAATCAGTTGTAGAAAAATATCTTCAGCTACTTGTGTCACCTCCAGAACTACAGAAGGGTAGCTGAATGTCTAAGGACACTAACAAGTTGTTCTAGTTAAAGAAAAATCAGTCCTAGCAGTAATGTAAAGGTTGTTTTTTTTTTTTTTTCCCCTTGGCTGAAATGGGTGAAAAACTAATACCCAAATGAGGCCAAAACAAGAGAAATGTCAGTTCTGTGTTTGAAAGAGCAGAATGTGGTCACAGAGGGATGATGAAGCACTTTGCAAACCATTAGCAATTATGGAGAAGCCTCCTCAGAACAAACACTTGCATTTGCAGGCACAGAGGACCAGGAGCACATTGCTGGGGTGTGTGATGGGGAGCAAGGCACTGCCCAAAGGCTGGGGAGATGGAGGGAGTGGTGCTGGAACAGGAGGAGAAGAGCAAAGCACTGTAGCTGCATTCCTGCAAGGGATGTTGTGCAATGCCCCTGCCCTCAGTGGGGATGCAGAAGGGCTGGCTGCTGGGATGGAGGGTGTGCTGAGGGGCAGGGTGTGCTGAGATGTCAGGTTGAGGACATTTATAAAAAGCCTGAGTGGCTAGATGACATCAGGGATTAGTCTGACAGGCCCTGAAGGAGCACCAATGAGAAGCCAGTGAGGGAGGAGGGCAGACAGCAAGAAGGAGGGGAAAAAATCTGCGTGGATTTCTGGAAGGATGAGGAAGTGGCAGACAAATTCAGTACCATTTTTTATACACAGAACTAATGCAGACTTTGCAAAAAGTAAATATCTCAGCAATTAGAAGGCCAAGAGGCAGTGCAATCTGTTTTTTTTTTAAACAGAGGCAAACCATAGGTTCTGGTGTTGTACAGCTTCACAGATTGCATCGGGTCAGAAGGGACCCTCAAAGGTCATCTTGTCCAACCCCCCCTGCACTCAGTAGGGACAACTCCCACTAGATCAGGCTGCCCAGGGCCACATCCAGTCTGATCTTGAATGTCTCCAGGGACAAGGCCTCAACCACATCCCTGGGCAGTCTCTTCCAGTATTTCACCACTCTCATCATGCAGAACTTCCTCCTGCTGTCCAACCCAAACCTGCCCTGCTCCAGTTTCAAACCATTGTCCCTGGTCCTATCACTCCAAGCTCTTACAAACAGTCCCTCTGCAGCCTTCTTGCAGGTCCCCTTCCAATACTGAAATGCAGCTCTAAGATCTCCCTGGAGCCTTCTCTTCTGCAGGCTGAACACCCCCAGCTCCCTCAGCCTGTCCTCACAGCAGAGGTGCTCCAGCCCCCTGATCATTTTCGTGGCCCTCCTCTGGACCCTCTCCATCAGATCCATTTCCTTCCCGTGTTGAGGGATCCAGAGCTGGACACAGCATTCCAGGTGAGGTCTCAGCAGAGCCTTGCTGCTTGCTTAGCTCAAAGCCTCATTTACTTCAGAAGTGGACAGGCTATGTTTGAAATGGCCACAACTTCTATTTCTCTTTACTGTGGTTGTGCAATTTGTTATGTTTTAGTATTTTTTTTTCTTTTTTAGGTAGTTAGTTTCCACATCTGCTTAAGCTTTTTTTTTTTTTTTTTTAAACTTGGCATCTTCCTTAATGCTGAAGTTCTGTGCTGACATCTTAAGGTGATGGTCTGAGGGCCATTTCTTGGGGGGGAGGGTAATACACCCATGGTAATGTCTGCAACTGCCCACAAATCACAGAATGGTAGGGGTGGAAAGGGACCTCTGACAATCATCTAGGTCAACCCACCCCATTAGAGCAGGATCACCTAGAGTCAATCCCACAGAAAACCCAAGAGGGTTAGAGACAGAGACACACACCTCGCCCCCCCCCAGCCTCTCTGGGGAGCCTGTTCTTCCCTCAGTTTGTTTGTTTGTTTGTTTTTTTTTTTCCCCCTATGTTTGTGTGGAAGGTAAAATAATTTATCTACCCCTTTAAAGGTTGCAGAAAAGGGCATTTGCCTGTAACAGCACTGATAATGGTCATAGTGCAGCATCATTTGAATTTCCTCTGGCTAAAATTAGAGGTGTAGCTCATCACCCATAGAGATGCTTGGCTGCTCATCAGAGAACCTGTCCCTTGGGTCAGCCAGAGAACTTTGTAGCAGCACAGCCCTGCCTAGGAGGGAACCCATATCTCAAGTGCATCCCTCCTACCCCAGCGCAGCACAGCAAGCCCTGCTGCCTGGCCACTGAGGGAAGGCAGATCCAAGCCTTCAGCCAAGACTGGTATATTTCTGTACCCTCCCTTTGCAAAGGGGAGGGTGGATTGTGGGTGTTCATAGAAGCAGCTTGTCCCAGCAGAGTGGCATGATCACTTTCAGCCCCTTTGCTAAACAAGAGCCTCTTTATGTCTGAGTGCCTGCCTTCCCTGTTTTCCTTTGAAATGCTCTAAGAGCAAACCCAGAGCTCCCCTACTTGTGCAAAAACTCCTCTTGAGAGAGCAGCAGCTGCCACAACAGATCTGGCTTTAGCCTGGTGCCATCTGCAGTCCTCTCTTTTTTTTTTTTTTTTTTTTTATTTTCCCCTCCCAAATTGACAAATAAGTATTTTTAGGACACAGTCCCAGTTCCTGCTTGGTCACCAAGCTAGCTTTTTTCCATGTCTGGAGAAGCCTTGCTGTGGGTGCCATCTGCAGGCACAGTGTCTGGATGTAAAATGAGGATTGAGGGGAGGAGCTGTGCTTTTTCCGGAGAGGAAGCTCTGCAGGTGGTCCAAAAGCTGCAGGACCTGTTTGCCAGGCTCACTCTTCCCCCTTTCCTTACGAAAGGAACATACACGTGCTTTAAGTTATGTGATTCCTGGCTTGCCTCATCAGCCTTTCAGGGACTAAACCATTCACATAATTTCCACACACACCCCCCACACACACACAGTTTTTCAAGCAAGATTGTAAACTACTTGAAATAGTATTTTTAAAAATACAACGGAACCTTCATCTGAGATGGTCCCAGGAAGTGGTGGCCTGAGGGCACACACTCTTCCCTCACCTCTCAGCTTGTAGGATAGGGCTCCTATGACATCACAGAGTTCTTTGCTCTAGGTAAATTTTCAGGCAGCCTTGTCTTGCTTAGGCTTTTTAGAGGATGAAGGAGGCTCGTTGAAGTGTTCCTGCTTTAAATCCAGCCCAAAATAGCTTTGATTTACATGGCAAAACAGGCATCACCCTCAAGGTGTTTCAGCAGCTTCTCCTCACTTCCAGATTCTCTAGCAAGGCCCTGGCTGGAATAGGCAGCAGTGCACAGGACAGCCATTCAAAGCACCCAAGCAAAGCAATCAAGGACAGGATGGGACCAACCCAAGACTAATTTGTAAACCTGACTAGTCTGCAAGGCAAAACCACCCCCCAGCAGAAACCCAGCTCCACAAAGAGGGCTGCCTCCAGGAAGCTCCCACGTAACTCCAGAGCTACCTAAAGCTCCCAGCAGGGTTGTTAGGGAGGTAAACCAAGTATTGCAGTTCTCCCAGGCCTAAAAAGTTGCTTAGAGTCCCAGCTGCTGATCAGCTGTAGGTTATTCAACCTCTTTTCTCTTTGCAGAGCAACTTTTGAGTGATTGCCCTCTAGCTTGGTAAACATTTGACACAGCCCAACCTGGAGATAAGCAGATCCAGGAAATTCTGTCCAACCTACCTTGATCCTGGGGGCTTAAGTCATCCAGCTTAAAGTCCTTGTTCCAGATCAGGATCTAAAGCAGCTAGGGTCCAGGTGACAGCTCCACCCCTGCCTGCCTGGGAGAACATGACACATTCATTATCCCTGAGGCAGTCAATTAAGCTGTGAAAGGGAAACATTTTGCACAGCACATTCCTTGGGAGGTTCAGTCTGTGCCCAGCAGTGTTCATGCTTCCAGCAGGAAGTTAACAGTCCCTGGCAGAGGGCTGACACTCACCTTGGAGATCTGCTGCTCAGGATCTTAACTGCAGCTGCCCCTCCTCTATAGAATTAAGCCAGAATTAAGACTAGCTACCACCATAGTGCCACTGGCCTCTGACACGTCCCTACACAGCCATTTCCCGAGTCCTTCTGAGAGAAATGCAAACAAAAAAACTCCTCCTTTAGTAACATTTCCACCCAGGCAGGAGAAATAATTCCTGTTTCTTGAGTCCCTTTACCAAACCAAATGCAAAACGGCAATCTGCTCAGCACTTTATTCTGCCATACACCTACCAGACAAGGAAATCGAGAGCTAGAAGGTGGATGCAACAGCAGAACTGCTTCCTGTTCCACCATGCAGCAAGTCCTGTGAGCACAGCGCTGCACCACACCTTTTGGCTGGCAGGCAGGAGTCTTGCCTCTAACACATCTGCCACAGGTAACTGCTCACCAGTCTGCTCACTGCAGGGACACTCACACCTTCACAACTTAGGTATCCCAGGACTCAAGCTGCCTGAACTCCTCTGGCCCTTCCCCTTCCCTTTGCCATCTTCCACAGTCCCACCATTGCATCCAGGCAGCACAGCTGAGAAAAGCTGGCCCAGCAGCTGCATCCAGGGCTCATTCTGAAGGGGGCACTCCCTTGCTCATTACACAGCACCATCACACTACCCTCCTTGTCCCCTCTCCCACTGACAAGACAGGCAAGGTGCTTCAGATGGTGATCACTTTATTGATGTAAGGTGGTACACAAACAGATCAGTTTCTATCAGCCTCTCCACCTCCCCCAGGCTCAGGGAGAAGTTGGAGGAGTGGGGGAGACAAGGGAACAGAACTGGCCTCTCACTGCAGGATGCAGAGCTAAGCGGTGGTGAAGAAGGGCAGGGGCTCCAAAGGAGAGTCCTGCTTC
This sequence comes from Indicator indicator, assembly GCF_027791375.1. Taxonomy (NCBI): domain Eukaryota; kingdom Metazoa; phylum Chordata; class Aves; order Piciformes; family Indicatoridae; genus Indicator; species Indicator indicator. The sequence goes on from NC_072023.1 coordinate 18,185,355, forward strand.
TCTAGGCAGCAGGGGGGCTTGGTGTGCTTGGCTTACTCCTTGGATGCCATGTGGACCATCAAGTCCACCACACGGTTGCTGTATCCATACTCATTATCATACCTGAGGACAGAAACAGACAGGGCTGTCAGGCCTGACCACCCTGCATCCACCCCTCCATTGTTCCTGCACATCTGGACCAGGCAGCTTCCCACCCACTTCCATCAAGAATGTGGGAAGCCTTCCATCCACCCTCAAGTAAGGAATGAGCACTACAGACATTTCTGGTAAGAGGCAATCTCACTTCACAGAGATGGCCCACCCTGCGCTGCCAGCCAGAAGTGATCGATAGGACAGTCTGTCACTTGGCTGTGCCAGCACTTACCTCCCCACACAGCCCTGTAGCATCACCACCCCCCCCACACACACACTGCACCTACCAGGAAACCAGCTTGACAAAGTGGTCATTCAGTGCAATGCCAGCACCAGCATCAAAGGTGGAGGAATGGCTGTCACCATTGAAGTCACAGGAGACAACCTGGAACAGAGGGAATCGTAACACACCATTACTCAACACACCACTACTCACAGCTTCCAAGCCAGGATCCCAGCAAGGCTGCTACAGCCAGCAGAAAAAGGAGGCAAGCTCCAGCAACCACAGACCAGGAGGACTCACCTGGTCCTCTGTGTATGCCAGGATGCCCTTCAGGGGCCCATCAGCAGCAGCCTTCACTACCCTTTTGATGTCATCATACTTGGCCTGAATAAGGACAGATTTAAGATGGGTCAGGATGAGGCTCACACAAAATGTCTGCTGGAGGAGGAGGGGAAGCACCATGGCAGGTGCCATGATCACAATGATGAAATTTCAGGGAAGAGATGGGTGCAGAGAGGGCAATTCCAGGCACAAGTTTAGAAGCAGCAGGGGCAGGTCATTTGGGCTCTGTCCACAACTTACTGGTTTCTCCAGGCGGCAGGTCAGGTCCACAACAGAGACGTTGGGGGTTGGCACACGGAAAGCCATTCCAGTGAGTTTCCTGCAAGAAACACAAGTCACCAGGTAAGAACACCCAGCAGGCCCTCTGCCAGCCCTGCACTCTGCTAGGAATGCTCCTCCTGCCTCCAGGAAAGGCTACTACTAACCCATTGAGCTCAGGGATGACTTTTCCCACAGCCTTAGCAGCCCCAGTAGATGCTGGGATAATGTTCTGGGCAGCACCTCTGCCATCCCTCCACAGCTTCCCAGAGGGCCCATCCACTGTCTTCTGTGTGGCTGTGATGGCATGGACAGTAGTCTGGGAAAAGAGAACACAAGAGTAAAACCACAGCCAGTAATTTCCAGAAGAAGCATCCCAGGCACCTCTTCCCCAACACAGGGAGTACAGATGCTTCTCCTCTCACGAGAGGATCTGGGAATAGGGCATCCTTAGCAGCAAACTCCAGACCTACCATAAGACCCTCCACGATGCCAAAATTATCATGGATGACCTTGGCCAAGGGTGCCAAGCAGTTAGTGGTGCAAGAAGCATTGCTAGGGAAGACAGAAAGAGTCATCAGGCAGAGGCTGATTATTTACACACATGAGCCCCCATGCAGCTGGCAAGAGCTCCAGGCCAGAGAGCACCTTCCTCAATCCTTACCTGACAATTTTCAGAGACTTATCATACTTTTCATGGTTGACACCCATCACAAACATGGGAGCATCAGCAGAGGGAGCGGAGATGATGACACGTTTAGCACCACCCTTCAGATGAGCCTGGAAAAAGGAGGACATTGGGTACTCGAGAATCCCTCCAACAGCTCACTTCTTCAGATAACCTCATGCCCCACAGGCAGGAGCAGCAGCATTTCTTCCCCCATGTGCTACCGTAGCATACTCACCCCAGCCTTTTCCATGGTGGTGAAGACACCAGTGGACTCCACAACATACTCAGCACCTGCATCTGCCCACTTGATGTTGCTGGGGTCACGCCTAAGGAGGAACAAAAATTGTGAGAGCTGTTCCACAAGATGCCTGCTTTTCATCCTCCAGAGGGAGAAGAGGGAGAGATACTTACTCCTGGAAGATGGTGATGGCATTCCCATTAATCACAAGTTTCCCATTTTCAGCCTTAACAGTGCCTTTGAAGTGACCATGAGTTGAGTCATATTTGAACATGTAAACCTAGAAAGAAGAGAAAGGGGTGTTGGTGGGGAAATCAAGCACCCCAGCTACCATCTCTACAACCCTTGCTCTGCCTACACCACGAGTATCAGCTCCCCATCTCCTCAGCGACCGTGTCCCCCCCTGCACTGTACTCTGCTGAAGCTCTCGGCTCCCTGCCATCCTCCACCTCGCACCTGGTTTTCCTAGGAAGCTACTAGAAAGGAGGCAGAGGCGTTCTGCTCCGCAGCGCCTGCAGGGGGCACTGCGCCGCAACTCACCATGTAGTTCAGATCAATGAAGGGATCGTTGATGGCCACCACTTGCACTTTGCCAGAGAGGACGGCAGCCCGGGTAACCAGGCGGCCAATGCGGCCAAATCTGGGGAGAGAGACACGCAGGTGAAGAGGAGCAAGAGCGAACTTGCCAGGCTGGGCACGGCTGGCTGCCTTCCCTCGGGATCATCCGCCACTCCCTGCCCGGCGGGGTGGGAGGGAGCCCGGTAACCGCGTCCAAAGGCCAGGGTGCTCCAGTTAAAGATTAAGAGCGACCCCCACATCGGAAAGGTCAAGCGCTAAATTTACTGAGGGCCCCGGGGATCCGGTTACTCCTCGGCCCGGCGGGAGAAGGTCACATCCCACGGGCCACCACACATACACGATCTGCCAAGCGACCGTTAGCTGGGGGCTGAAGCCCACCGGAGGGGCGTGGGGACCCCCAAGAAGGCCGAAGCAGGCGGGTAACGGTGGCGCTTCCAAGGTGAATCACCCCCAATCTGCAGAGGGAAGTGACTCAGCAGCTCGCCCGGCCCCTCAGCCTGCTGCGGGGGGTGACTGTGGACAGGGAACAGGCGGGGTACACCAACGCCAAATCCCCCCCCCACGTCCTTCAGACGACCTTGCCGCCCCCCCAACACCCATCCCCCGCCTCCCAGTGCCGTAGCCCCGGCCTCGGCGCTCACCCATTGACTCCGACTTTCACCATCTTTGTCTCTTCGGGATATTCCTGCAGGCAGAAACGGCCGGTGAGGCGCAGGGACACGGGAATGGAGCGCGGGGGATGTGGGAAACCGCCCCCACCCCCGCTCACGTTGCCCTAACCGCTGAGGGATGGGGAGAAGGGGTGCAGACGATCTTCTCCCCCTACGACGCTGCTCACCCGCCCGCCCCCGCCCCCCGCGCGCCTCACCGCCCGCCCCCCCCCGGCTGTGTCCTGCAGCGCTCCGCATCATGCTGTCTTTGTGCCTGCCGGCCCCGCTCCGCCCGATACCCGCCGCCTGAAGGCTGGCGCTCGCTCTCAACCCAGCCCAGCCCTCCACCACGAAACCTGGCCCTAGATCGGGATTTTTTACCTGCCTGCCTGCCCCACCCCCACCTCTATTCCTCTGCGCATCTTCTCCCCACCCTCCCCCGGCCGTTACCTGCTACCTCTGACCCGCCCGGCGCGCAGTGAGAAGGTGGCGCAACCGCGCTCCCCTGCTACTTATACCCGCGCAGGGAGGGGCGGGTCGGGGTCCGCCTCGCCGGGCCGATGTCGAATGGGAGCGGAGGGGCCGGGCAGGCCTACGTGCGGCCGTGCTGCGGGTGCGGCTGCTGCTGCTTCTGTCTCGGTTCACACCCCCCCACCCCCCGCGCCCCTGCCTCCCCGTTCCCCCCCTCCCCTTCTATCGCCCTTCGTAACAAAGGCCCGGCGCCGGGAGGCATGGGGTGTCCGTAACGGTCCCCGTGGGCTACGTGCTGCACCTCCCCTCCAAGCCACGCTGTGCCTTGGTGATGGTGGCGGTAGCGGGAGATGCCCCGGTCCTGAAGGATGCAGAATCCTTGCCTTAGAGCGTGAAGGTGTCCCCAGAGCAGGGAAAGGCTGGAGAATCCCCCTCCCCGCTGATGGGCAGTGAGGCTTCTTCGGGCTCACTGCTGCCAGCACCCCAGGGAACTGCGTGTGCTGCTTTCATTTGGTAACAAAGGAGACACGCTGCCCACCCTGTGCCCCTCAGCCTGCCTGCTCCCCCGGCACGGCAGCTAGGGCAAAGTGGCCCCAGAGATGCTGGAGACACCCCAAGGGAGAAGTGGGCCCTAAGCATCTCCCATTCCTTCACAACATTGGGAGGCAGTGGGTGCTGGTCGGGAGCCTCCAACGTTGGAACCCCCGGTCTGTCTTTTGCTCCCCTGAGTGGGCTTAAAACAGACGTGCTCGAGACAGGAGCCACCGGGCCGGCTGCTTGCCCGGAGGCCACCCGCCGCAATGTGAACACCATCTTAATGAAGCACTGCGGCACTGCTGCTACCCGTGGGACGTGACGGCGGAAATCCTGCCCGTCCGCCACCTCGGCCCGCCTTCATCGGCTGCCTTCGAGAAGGAAGTGCTCTCTTCATGTCCGCCGCTGTCCAGCTCGCCACCCTTCCATACTCAGCTCCCTCACTGAGCCGCGTCCCTTTGACCCGGTGCAGGGCTTGCTCAGCTCAGGTGCAGTGGGACAAACCTGCGTTAGGCACAAGGCACAGAGCATGCCGAAAAGCCTCCATCCCTTGAGGAGGGTGCCCAGAGGAAGGTGTGGGAATGGTGGGGATGCAGATGCACGCTGATGGGAGCATCAAGTTGAAGCAACCAGTCCCTCTGGCTTCAGCTAAGCAGGGCTTCAGCAGGGCTGAGGATGAGGAGGGAGGAGTGAGCTGGGGGATACACGCAGGCGGTGGGGCGAGGGGTAGAGAAGGGGTCAAGGTAACCCAACTCTCCTTATACTGCTGCTATTCCCGGTGCCGCTGAGGGCTCCACAGCTAAGTTTAGACCTGGCCGAGGTTACAACCTTTTCTTAAAGGCCGGGGGGTGACGGCACGTGTGGTAACGGCCGTGGGGCCGGAGGAACGCAAGCCCCTGCCCCGCGGTTCGTGGTGCCCCAGATGCAGCCCATCCAGGAGCCGCTGGCGAGGTGGCTCCCGGGGGCCAGCTTCTGCACAAACAGGTGGCCTCCTGTTTGCTCGGCAAACACTGCAGCGCCGGAGGGGCAGAGTACGGCTGGGATGCGCCAACGCGGCCCCTCTGCCTCCGTGTCCAGCCCGCGGTCAGCACCTCGCTCGCCATTCCCCGCCCCCCGTCGCGGCCCCGGCAGCGCTGCAGCCGTGCGTGCAGCCCGGCCCCCTCGGAATGGCGGCGGGCACCTAACATGGCCCTCAGAGCGACGGCCGGCGGCGTTGGCGGGCTCTGCCGCCATCTCCCGGCCTGCCCCCGCCACCAGCCCCTCTGCTGCGCAAGGCCTCCCAGGGAGGCGCTGCCGCCGAGCCAGGATGCGGAAATTAACTGTTTAATTAGCCAGTCCTAGAGCAAGGAGAGGAGGGAAGGGGCGGCCGGCAACGCAGGGGGCCGGCGGCCGAAAGGCAGCCACGGCGCCGCGTCGCTTCTCTTCTGCTGTTTCGCTACTGATATTTTTCCGCTCTCCGTCGGCGCAGAAGCTTTAGAAGGGTTTCGGCCACCGCCTGGCCAGTGGTGAATCCCAAGCCGGTGCTGTGAGCGCCTCGGTCTCTGGCTGTGGAGAAGCAGGGCTGGTGAGCAGCCCAGTGGTCTGCAGCTGCTTGCTCCCGGGCCGCAGCACAACCCCCGGCACGGCTGGCTCCGCAGCCCAGCCTTTGCCCCGGCTGCAGGCAGGTGGTGGCCCCATGGCATGCCTGCTGGCCGTATCCTCTCACTCCAGGTCCTCCCTGCCGTCCGTGCTCTCAAGGCTCCCCATACTTGCCTGCCTACTTGTTCCAGCCCGCTCTGCTGGCCCTCTCACCTCGGAGCCCCTTCAAGGCTAACAACCCAAACCACTGAAAGTCCCGATTCGGTCCAGTTTCAGCCCAAAGCAGCCCCTGGGCACGGCCTGCCAGGCCCAATCTCCAGGCAGTGCCCACTTGCGACTGGCAAGGGTCCTGCGCCAGAGAGAGGGACGGGCAGCTCTAGACCCCGATGGGAGGAAAGGGAGGGCGGAGGAGAGCAGCTGAGGGCCGAAGCTGGACCCTTCCTTCATGTCCTCTTCGGCCAGTGTGGACTCAGGCTCCAGGGGCAGCAACCGGGAAAGGAGCATCTGGGATAAACAGAGGAGAGCAGGGTGAGAGCAGAGCTGGTGATTAGGCCTTGTACCCCACTGCCCACACCTTCCTTAGGGCTAAGGCAGGACATAAAATGGTGCCTGTGCTGTGTCTGTGGCATTACGTCTGGACACAGGGAACAGCTAGACCAGCAGCTCCTGCAGTCTGGAATCATTCTGCGGTTCAGAGAGCAGGCAGGCAGCTGCTGCAAGCCACTACCAAGCTGCAGGTTGCTGTGCTCTTGTCAGGCTGTCACCCCCTTGTACTTGCAAGGTAACAGGCTTCAGCCTTTGCTCCTTTTGCTGATGCTCATCACCTTCATGTGCTCAGGCTGCTGTGTGATCATTTTTTCCCCCCCGCAAAGGGCTGGTGGGGAGGATGGACCTGCCCCAAATATCTGCTGTTAAAGATTGAAGGGAAGGCAGGAGCAGAGAAGGTGTGAGGAAGGAGGACTCCACATTTGTTTGGAACGCTCTCGGTTGTCTGTGCAGACAGGAGTGTGCTGATCATACACCCCTGGCACTGGCAGCAGCCTCCGGCTGTAGGGAGACAAGGGCTGGGTTAGGTGCACTGGAGGCAGGGCATGGCTGCCCAGGCAAGCGTCTTGCAGTAGCCGTTCCACATCTGTCCCTCATGTGGCTGCTGAGCTAAGGCCGAAGATGACTTTGTGAAGCTCTTTTTGGAGTGAGTTAACTCAAGCAGACACAGACATCAATAGTGAGGAGCGAAAGTGGTGAGTCATAGCAGCATCAGTCTTGTGATTTCAGTTCACATCCTAACTGCTTCCCTGGAGCTGTCTTGGAGCAGCACGAAGGAAAGGTGTTGGGCTTAGGTTTGGGTTTGGGAATCAGGTAGATTTGAAAGCCAAAATCATTATTGCTGTCATTGCTGAAGATAAAAGATGAAGAAATGAAGAAGTCCTTAGCTGGCATCCTGGCCAGAGCTCTTGGCCTTAAAGAGAGGCTACTGGGGGGTAGTACTGTGTTTAGGAGTGACAATGCCTGGCTTAATAGGATGCAGTTTCTTTCTGAAGCAGCAGAACCAGGCACTGAACATTATGAGGGGCATGACTGTAATTTCTGGTGGCTGCTGACACAGAGCAGAGTAAGACATGACCAGTATCCTGTTTGTTAAAAGCCTCCTTAGGCAATGTGTGGAATCCTACAGGCAGCCTGCCTTAATCCAGAGAGCACTAAAAAGCACTAAAAAGCCTCTGTCCACTTGCTGTCTTGTCATGCTGGTGCTCTTCAGGAGCTGGGTTACAAAGATGCAGTCACCCTGTAGCTGAGGCTGTTGGACTGCAGGGGAGGGAGCAGTCAGACAGCAGTCTCTTGATAGCTGGAATTTGGGACCAGCTCTTTTTCCGGGTTCAAACATGACCTCTGCAAATTGCCCCTCTGCTCCTGAAACCTCCCTCAACTCCCTCCCAGTCCTTCCTACCTGTAGCCTCTGTCTTGGCAAAGCCCCAGTCTGGACGCTGGTGGAGAGCAGAGCTATGAGGAGGAGCAGCGAGCAAGGCCATGGCTGCAGCATTGCCTTGTCGCCGGCTCGTGGGAGGCCAGGCAGCACCTGCAGGGTCCCCTGGCCCCTCCTTGCCTTTATAGCTTTGGGTCTGGCAGGCGCCTGGCCCCCAGCTCTCTGCTGAATACCCCCTGGAGCTCCTTAACCTTTCAGCCCTTTTATCCAGGGTGATATATTTCAGGGTGAGCTCAGTGAGACCCCTTCCTCTAAAGAAAAAGGACACAAAGGTGTTTACTGAGTGTCTGGGAAGACAAATCTGAGTCGAGCTGCTGCTGGCTAGGACCTGGAGGTATCTGTCAGGGTCAGGAATAGGGTGAGACCTCGAAACACATCCCGAGGGGAAGATATTGGAGGCTGCATTGTACAGTGCTGTTGAACACACTCCTTGTAGGTAGAGCACTGTTAATGTTCTGTCTCTAATCAGTATGGGCATGAACTCTACAGCTCACCCCGTGGTAGGCATGCTGCTGGCTGCATGGAGCTGGCACAGATTCAGCTCTGTGACAGCACAGGCTTTGGAGTTTAATGTTTCTGTCTGGGTGAGCCTGTAGGCTTGGGAATGAAGAGCTCTGGCTGCAGAAGGTGTGTGAATCCCAACACCAACTCTGCAGGGTTTATAGCCATGGCAGGAGCGTGAATCTAGTACCAATGGGCATGAATCCTGCAGGCTGGTTGTCCTGAGTCACCATCTGAAGGGCTGGGCTGAGTTTCCAGAGGAACAGGCACAGAAAGGAGCTTGTCCAGCATCAGCCTGCACTTTCTCAAGCTCAGGCTCACAATGGGAGCAAGATGGCAAGGAGCAGATTCCTACCTCCTAAATCTTCTGGCTGTTGTTCCCCCCCGCTCCCGCCCTTTGTTTACCTCTACCATTTTACTGTAGTTTCTCACCAGCTGAACCAGGCAATGAGGTCACTGTTTGGAGATCAGGGTGCAGAAGTCAGCTTGAGTGTGAAGACAGAAACTAATCAGAAAAGTTTATCATGGGAGAGGACTCGAGGGGACTGTACCCCAGTACAGTATTAGTCTTGGGTGTGCTGGGTGAGTTTGATAACACCATGGACTTCCCTTTCTCCAGTACTGTAGTACAAAGCAGCTGGCTCAGAACTTGCCAGGCAGTGTTCTGCTGCCTGCTTTTGTTTTGTTTGATCGTTTTAAGAAGAAAATTAGAAAAAATATTTTGCAGAGCTAACAGAAGTCATGGGTTTTGCTCTCCTTCTTTCCCTCCTTCCTTCCTTCCCAGCATTTTGCACTTGCTGGGATTTGTGGATCCTTTTCTTCCCTACCCAAGGAGCTAGAAAGTTTTGTGAATCATTTTGCATTCCAGTCCATGAAAAGTAAGTCTGGAACACAGATGCTGGAAAGCAGGAGGGGCTTTGCACAGGTAGGGACATCCAAGTGTGTTATCTCCACCTGATAACTGTGACATGTAACTGGCACTGGTCCCAGAGCAATGTTCTGGTGATCCTGTCTGGCAGTCCTCCTGTCACCTCCTTGCCTGTGCCAGCTCTCTGGAGAAATGCCAGCAAGTGGAGGGGCTCCCTAGGTCCCAGCTAATGGATAACACCAAAACATTTGATGAGGAACAGGATTCCTTTCATAGCAGCTTTTTAAACCATAAAGCACAGGTGACTGCTGGTGTGGGCATTTGAAGTGGGGGTGTGCACAGAGCCAGCCTCTGCCTTTTGAGTGTGGTGGGATGTGGAGCTCTGAGGTGTGAAAGCTTCAGAGGGGTGAGGGAGAGGAAGGAGGATGGGAAGCTAGCACAAGTTCATCCTGCATGCAGGATGTCTCTGAGGATGTTGTTCTGCACTTTCTAGTCACATTTGACCAACCAGAAGCAGCTGTGCCAGCCTGCTGGAGCATCCATGCCACTGGCAAGGTGGCTGCAGGCAGATGCAGCTCAGGTTAAACGGTTCCAGGAGTCAACTCTTTCCTGAGCAGAAAAATAAGCATAAAAGCAAAGAGTGCTTTGGTTTTGATGTGAAATGTAGTGATGGTTTGATGAGGTGGCTCCCATACTGCAAGAATGCCAGAAATGTATTTGCAATTGCTCCAAATTCCAGCACACTTGCACAAAGCCTGAGTCCTGCAGGGATGGACAGGCTCTAAAATCTCAAGGGAGGTTCCTGGGGTGGATTAGAAGGGGTGTGGTGAGTAGGTTCTCCTGCCCCTCTACTCTGCCCTGGTGAGGCCACAACTGGAATATTGTGTCCAGTTCTGGGTCCCTCAGTTCAAGAAGGGGGCCAGGGAACTACTTGAGAGTCCAGCACAGAGCCACAAAGATGCTGAAGGCAGTGGAAGATCTCCCTGCTGAGGAAAGGCTGAGGGAGCTGGGGCTCTTTAGCTTGGAGCAGAGGAGCCTGAGGGCTGACCTCATCCATGTTTATCAAGATGTGAAGGGCAGTGTGGGGAGGATGGAGCCAGGCTCTGCTCAGGGATGTCCAATGACAGGACAAGGGGCAATGGGTGCAAGCTGGAGCAGAGGAGGTTCCACAGGAACAGAAGGAGAAAGTTTTTCCCTGTGAGGGTGCCAGAGCCCTGGAGCAGGCTGCCCAGAGAGGTTGTGGAGTCTCCTTCTCTGGAGAGGTTCCAAACCCACCTGGATGTGTTCTTGTGTGACCTGCCCTAGGTGATGCTGCTCTGGCAGGGGGGGTGGACTGGATGATCTTTGGAGGTCCCTTCCCTCCTTGGTCTCCCTCCCTTGCTGGGTCTCCCTCCTTGGGTCCAGCAAAGGCAGGGAGGGAGTTGTCATCACTGTCTCATACCAAGCAAGAAACTTTAGAGGCCACAGAAAATGTCCCAACTTTCTTGCAGATTCACAAATCCAGCAAGGCCTGGATAGGTTGCAGGTGCTCAGTGTCTCAGGTGCCATGGAGTTACAGCTGCTCTGTGTCCCAGATCCTTGCTGGGGCTGCAGCAGAACTGAATAGTTGCTCTGATGTGTCCTGGCAGTGGCTGTGAAGCGAAAAGGCTTTGGCAGCCAACGAGTCCCTGGTTGCCCCAGATTCCCCAGACTCCAGTAGGCTGTTGTCCTTTCCTCTCTGGCACTGATCAGTTTTCTCTGTCAGTCCCCTTCCCCCGATGCTCAGCACCAATTCCAGACTTTGTAAGCTCACCAGAAAAGCAGTCTCCTGCTGAATCACAATCAGTCTTATAGAAGTTGGTTATAAAGGGAAGGAGCAGGGCAGCTGGAGGGCAGGACTAGGAACTGGTTGAAGTACCCCTTGGGGAACATGCCCTGCCCATGGTGATGGAAAGGGCTGATGGTCAAGAGAGGTTCTGCTCCCCCTCTAGCGTGCCCTGGTGAGACCTCATCTGGAATATTGTGTCTGGTTCTGGGCTCCCCAGTTCAAGGACAGGGAACTACTGGAGAGAGTCCAGCAGAGAGCCACTAAGATGCTGAGGGGACTGGAACATCTTATGAAGAAAGGCTGAGAGCTGGGGCTGTTTAGACTGGAGGAGACTGAGGGGGAATCTCATTGGTGCTGATCAATACCTAAAGGGTGCGTGTCAGGAGGATGAAGCCAGACTCTTCTCAGTGGTGCCCAGGGACAGGACAAGGAGCAGTGGGCACAAACTGGAACTCAGGAGGTTCCACATAAACATAAGGGCAAAAAAATCTTCCCTTTGATGGTGGCAGGACACTGGACCAGGCTACCCAGAGAGGTGAAGACTCCACCTCTGAAGACTTTCAAAACACACCTGGATGTGTTCCTAGGTGATTTACTGTAGGAGATCTGGCAGGGATGTTGGACTAGATCTTTAGAGGTCCCTTCCAATCATTTTGTGATTCTGTGGTTGCTGCAGCCTCTAGCAGCATGGATGTCATTCACAGCATTCCAGTGGTACCACCTGTAGATGTTTGGAGCCCACTGTGGTCAGGAGTCCTTCAGAGAATGGAAACACCACTCACTTGGCACTGAGTGCCAAGTGCCTCTGCCTCAGAAAGGAGGGAGTGGGACTGCTCCATCTGTAGCACTTCCTGGTCACCATGGCAGCCACTGAAATAGTTGCTTGTGAGGAACAGAAGGGGAGAAACCCATGGCATGGCTTCCAAACCTGGCTTGGTTTTTTCTTCATCTTTCTGCAGGCCTTTCTTTATCCATGATGCAGGATTGCCAATTCCCCCAAAGTCAGGAGAGGCTCCACCTGCACAGCCTGCAGAAAGGGAACAACTGGAGCTGCTGCTCATCTTCTACTCCAACTTGACCAGGAAAGAGCAACAGACTGCAAAGGTAGAAAGGCAGATGTGTGGCTGTCTTGAAGGAAAATGGTGAACCACTTGTAGTGGAAAAGCAGGTCCTGAAGGGAAGCCAATGCTTAGTTTTATGGCCACCCATAAAACTTGCTTCCTGTACCCTTGCACTCTGATCTCCCCGCCTGCTATTCTGTCACCACCTTGTCTCGTGTACACACAACCTTACTGCATGGGCTTGGAAAGCCTTGAGCCTGGGTAGGCCATAGATGACACCAAGCTGTGTGCTGTGGTTGGCACACTATAGGGAAGGGATCCATCCAGAGGGCCTTGGACAGGCTGGAGAGGTGAGACCAAGCCAACCTCATCAAGTTCAACAAGGGCACGTGCAAGGTCCTACACCTGGGTCAGGGCAATCCCAAGCACAAATCCAGGCTGGGTGAGGAGTGGCTCAAGAGCAGCCTTGAGGAGAAGGACTTGGGGGTGTCAGTTGGTGACAAACTCCCCAGGAGCCAGCAATGGTCACTGTCAGCCCAGAAGGCAGCTGTGTGCTGGGCTGCATCCAAAGCAGGGAGAGCAGCAGCACAGTGAGGGGATTCTGCCCCTCTGCTCTGCTGAGACCTCACCTGCAGCACTGCCTCCAGTTCTGGTGTCCCCAGCATAAGAGGGACAAGGAGTGAGGTCATGAAGATGATCAGAGGGCTGAGGAACCTCCCCTGTGGGGACATGCTGAGAGAGCTGGGGCTGTTTGGCCTGGAGAAGAACAGCCTTCCAGTACCTGAAAGGGACTTTTGAGAAGGGCTTGTAGTGACAGGAGAAGAACAGATTGAAGTTTGAGGAGGGCAGATTGAGACTGGAGATTAGGAAGAAATTATTTGCAGTGAGGGTGGTGAGACACTGGAACAGGTTTCCCAGGGAGGTTGTGGATGTCCCCTCCCTGGAGGTGCTCAAGGTCAGGCTGGATAAGGCCTTGAGCAACTTGGTCGAGTGGCAGGTGTCCCTGCCTGTGGCAGGGAGGCTGAAGTAGATGATTTTTGTGAGACAGACAGGCTGGAGAATTGGGCAGGGAAAAAATTAATGAAATCCAACAAGGCCAAGTGTAGAGACTTGCACCTGGGAAAGAACAACCCCATGGACCAGGATAGGCTGGGGACTGACCTGTTGGAGAGCAGTGAAGGGGCAAGGAGCCTGGGGGGTCCTAGTGGATGGAAGGATGCCCATGAGCCAGCAATGCCAAATGACAGGACAAGGGGCAATGGGTGGAAGTTGAGGCAGAAGAAGTTCCATGGAAACATGAGGAAAACTTTTTTCACTGTGAGGGTGACAGAACAATGGAGCAGGCTGCCCAGGGGGGTTGTGGAGTCTCCCTTTCTGGAGCCATTCCAAACCCACCTGGATACATTCCTGTGTGACCTGTCCTAGGTGATCCTGCTCTGGCAGGGGCATTGGACTGGCTGATCTTTGGATGTTCCTTCCAACCCCTAACATTCTGTGATTCTGGTCCCTTCCAACCTTCTGTGACAGGAAGACCTTTTGATTCTTGCCCAGCTTGTCACTGGCCTGCTCTCTAAGCAGCTTCCAGGTAAGAGCAAAGAACTCTGCACTAACAGCTCTGGAACAAAGGCCAACCTGCTTTTGGGATGGGAGGTTAAAGGTTGTTTAACACAAATTCACATGGGGCATTTCATGATCAGAGGGCCTGCCCAGGAGTGCCAGGACTGCCCCAGGGATGTGGCATTCCTGAGGGAAAGAGCTGAAGTGCCAGCCCAGTCAGCCTTCCTGCCTCCCCTATCCCCCAGACCCTCACCTCTTCTTTGAGGTAACTCAGCCTCAGAGCCCTGCTGGGCTTTGCAGGGCATGATCCTTCACAACAGGATCAAACATAAAGGAGTCTCAACTCAGCAAGCTCCTTCTGGGTCTGTGCTAAGAGAACCAGCAGGCATCCTTACAGCCAGGGAAGGGAAGGAACAGGCTCTGCTCAGCAGTTAGTGTAGCTCTTCTTGGAGAGACTTTATTCCAGAGATATTTTTATGTTTAAAATCAGAAGCACTTCCTTTCATCTGCAGAGTCAGGGCAAAACCAGCCAAGCACTGTCCACTGCTGCCTGTCCTGGTGGCAGTACCAAAAGATGCGCTCAGAGCCTTCTCCTGGTGGAACACCTTTAGTGCAAGAGTTTCTAGGGTCAAGCTGTGCTGCCTTGGGAGAGTGAAGTGTGATTCAGATTTTTCCAGATTGCACAACGTAACTGTCCCCTAGCAGAGGAGAGATTTGTCCATGGGAACATCAATCTGGATGCATTCACACACATTTTGGAAATGGATCATTCCTCTCATATTGGGTCCAGCTCTGGAACCTGAGAAGGACATGAGCCTCTTGGAGCAGGTCTAGAGAAGGCCACAAACAGGAGTGGAGAGCTGAAACCCTTTTACTGTGAGACCAAGCTGAGAGAGTTGAGGTTGTTCAGCCTAGAGAAGAGAAGGCTCTGGGGAGACCTTCTTGTGGCCTTTCAGTATTTAAAGACTTTAGAGCATGGCCCTGCAGTGACAGGACAGGGGGTGCTGGGCTGAAACTAAAAGAGGGAGATTTAGACTTGAGAGAGGAAGAAATTATCCACCCAGTGTGGCAAGACCATGGCCCAGGTTGCCCGGAGAAGTGGTAGATGTCCCATCCCTGGAACCAGTGCAGGTCAGCTGTCCCTCCTGACTGGAAGGGGGTGGGACTGGATGACATTGAGAGGTCCCTTCTGCCATTCTGGGATGCTGTGATTTGCTTTCTTCCAGTGTATAGCTTCCATCTGGTCCTTGTTTAAAGCAGTGACACATCAGGGCAGAGCTCAGGCAAGAGCAGGTGCCTGCTGCATCCCAAGAGCTTTATTTTCAGGGCAGGACAGTGGCAGATGTCCCCTCAGCGCTGCCGGCGGGCTGAGGCTCTGGTGATGGGAGTCGTTTTGGTGGGAGTCTCCTCTGGTCTGAGTTCTGCTGACAGCTCTAAAGAGAGGAAAGTGGGTTAAGAACCAGCACTGCAGTGCCTGGAACAGAGAAAGCTCCACCCAGTCTAGGCACTGCTTTGAGCCTTGCACACCTGCCACCACTGCCAAAATCATGTCCCTGCTGGGCCAAATCTACACTCTTTCCAGTATGGGCTGTTGGAGACTAGCATAGGGGAAAGGGCCCTGGGGGTCCTGGTGGACGGAAAGATGCCCATGAGCCCTGGTACAATGTGCCCTGGTGGCCAAGGGCATCCTGGGGTGGATTAGAAGGGCTGTGGTGAATAGGTTGAGAGAGGTTCTCCTGCCCCTCTACTCTGCCCTGGTGAGGCCACATCTGGAATATTGTGTCCAGTTCTGGGCCCCTCAGTTCAAGAAGGACCTCAGGGAAGTGCTTGAGAGAGTCCAGCACAGAGCCACAAAGATACTGAAGGCAGTGGAAGATCTCCCTGCTGAGGAAAGGCTGAGGGAGCTGGGGCTCTTCAGCTTGGAGCAGAGGAGCCTGAGGGCTGACCTCAGTCATGTTGATCAAGATGTGAAGGGCAGTGTGGGGAGGATGGAGCCAGGCTCTGCTCAGGGATGTCCAATGACAGGACAAGGGGCAATGGGTGCAAGCTGGAGCAGAGGAGGTTCCACAGGAACAGAAGGAGAAAGTTTTTCCCTGTGAGGGTGCCAGATCCCTGGAGCAGGCTGCCCAGAGAGGTTGTGGAGTCTCCTCTGGAGACATTCCAAACCCACCTGGATGTGTTCCTGTGTGCTCTGGCAGGGGGGGTGGACTCAATGGCCTTGAAAGGTCCCTTCTGACCCTTAACATTCTGTTATTTTCTGCCTTCTGAGCATACCTGTGCAATGCCTTACCATCCTCAGAGCTGTTCTCCTCGTCACTGGAGAAGGTGATGAGAGTTTTTTTACGTGGCAGGTGCTTTTTGGTACTCTTCCGGCTGCGGAGGCGGAGACGCTGACGCTGGGGTGTAACAAAATCTTCGTCACTGTTGGCAGAGCTCAGGGGCTGGCGGCGTGAACCTGCCAAGAAACAAAACAGAGGAAGAAAGGTTGCAGCCATGCTGCCTGTAAGAGTGAGGACAGTCCCTAAGGATCTCAGCTGGACTGTAGGATCACAGAATCAGAGAATGGTTTGGGTTGGAAGGGACCTCCAGAGGTCATCTAGACCAATCCCCCTGCAGGCAGCAGGGACATCCTCCACGGTATCAGCTTGCTCAGAGCCTTGTCCAGCCTCACCTTGAGTATCTCCAGGGATGGGGCCTCAACTCCCTCCCTGGGCAACCTGTTGCAGTGTTCCAAGCACCCTCCTGGTGCAGAACTTGTTCCTAACATCCAGTCTAAATCTGCTCTTCTCTAATTCCAAACCAGGGTCAGGAGGGAGGCTGCAGGCTCCCAAGAGGACATACTTGCTGCTGGTTTCTGCTTGGCAGGCTTTGGCATTGGTGTTCTGCCACCTTCCTGGCACGGCTCTTCTGAATCCAAGCCTCGGTTATGGGAGACAGACATCTTCTGCTGCAGCTCTTCAGCCAAAGCCTGATGGAGATGTACACAGTGAGGGGAAGAAAGAAGAAAAGAGAGAAGGTGAGGAGAGAGCAGTATTCCATCCTGAGCAGAATTGCTATCAGTTGCCATCAGACAATTGGTAAATGGCTCAGGGTGAGAAGGAAGCTGCTTGAGCTGGAGGGAAGCAGGGCTGTCAGTCACTGTGTGTAAAGAGCAATCATTGTCCTGCCCTGGACACCTGCCCCTCCCATCCTTACTTTAGTCTCAGGTTTGCTGCCTCCTCTGAGGAATCGACCCAGCACAGTTTGGAAGCAGCTGTAGACAGTTGTGTCTTGGAGCTTGTCTGCAAAGCAGTCAAAGTTGTCCTGCAGCTTGTGAAGGCCCCGTTCTGAGAGGGGAAGCAGAGTAAGGCAGAAGGCCAGGTCCTGATACCGGTGTTCAGTTCTGGGAGAGACAAAGAGGGCATCAGCTCCTATGGACAGGGCTGTGCAAGGATGAGCACATCCTACCCACAACTGCAACACATGAGCACAAAACATGGCTGCAGGTGCTTCTCAGGCTCCTCAGGCTGTTCTGTTGCAGAGTGCCATGGAATACTCACTGGATGTCATCAAAGACACTGCCTTAGCTCCTGTCTGAAACAGAACTGAAGGCTTCCCTGCTAAAGAACACAGCCATTGGTTTAAAAAGTGTCAGAAGTTATTGCTGTCTACAAGGACCAAAACAGTGAGTGAGAATCTTCTTGAAGGGCCCTGTTTCAGCTGAAGAAGAAACCCAACCCCCCCCCCCCCCCCCCATTTCTGCATGTTTGAAACAGCCTCAGGCAGAAGCTCTGATTTTTGTTCTCCATTTCCTGGCCAGTTGCATAAAGGCAGACACAAACTGAACAAAGAGCTGCTGGACCAGAGGGAGAGCAAAGCTGAAGCACACACAGGTGCTTCCACAGCTAAACTCTGAACAAGACATCTAAACAAGACTTGGCACTTTGCTATGCTTGGAACTCCAGAACTGCTGAGGAGGGCAATGGTTGCTGCAGAATCTATTCTGGTAAGCTCCTGGTTTAGCCTGGCACAAAAGTCTTGAACTAGCACTACTGCTGGTGTTCTACTACTCATCTTTGTGGCACAGAAAGGTGAGCACATTGAACTGGATGATCTTTCAAGGTTCCTTCCAACCCCTACTATTCTGTGATTTTAGCTAAGGTTGGACATGGCTCACACCAGACACTTTTTTATTAAAAGCTCTGCAGAGGGCAGTTTTGGAGAGAGGGGCCACTCTCCACTCCAGATCAGGAAATAAAAGCCAAATATTTCTGGGGAATACACAACTCCCAGAGGCATCTGAGCTGGGCACATGCCCAGGCATTTCGTGGGAATGGCCAAGATAAGCAGACACAGCTTAAACCCCAAGGGCAGAGCCACAATGATGGAGAAGGAAAACCACAGGAATCACAGAATAGTTTGGGTGGGAAGGGACCTTGAAGATCATCCAGATCCAACACTCCTGCCATGGGTGAGGACACCTTCCACTAGAGTAGGTTGCTCAAGGCCTCATCCAGCCTGGCCTTGAACACCTCCAGGGAGGGGGCATGGAGGAAGGCAGGGTGCACCCAAGGCAGTAGAAAGTAAAATGAAGTTATCACTTTTCAGTCCACACCAGAGAGGGAGATAAATTTCTGCTGTCTTTCTTCTTGGGGAAAAAAGAAAGAAAGTATGTATCTGGGTCAGTGAAGTTCTAGCTCAAGGAGCAGGAGAAAAGAGAAGCAAAACCCCTAAGCCCCAGAAACCAAGAATCCTAGAATGGTTTGGGTTGGAAGGGACCTCCAAAGGTCATCCAGTCCAATCTGCCTGCAGTCCTACAAGCAGGAACATTCTCCACTAGATCAGCTTGCTCCCAGCCTGACCTTCAATATCTCCAGGCATGGGGCCTCAACCCCCTCCCTGGGCAGCCTGTTGCAGTGTTCCAGCAGCCTCGTGGTGCAGAACTTGTTCCTAACATCCAATCTAAATCTGCTCTCCTCTCATTTCAAACCATTGCCTGCAGAGAAGCAGCACAATGGTGCACAAACCCCACCTGTGGGATTAGTGTCCTTGCTCAGCTATAATGCAGACCTAAGCTGTCCTAACACCTTTTCCCTAAGAAAGGAGAAAAGGGAGCAGGGTCAGCCTGTAATAATCACAGAATCAGAGAGTTGTTTCAGTTGGGAAAGACCTCCAAGGTCATCAAGCCCAACCATTCTCTAACTCTATCCAAGGCTGGTGCTAAACCGCGCACCTCAGCACCACATCTCTGCCTCTTTTATACACCTCCAAAGATGGGGATTCAACCACCTCTTTGGGCAGCCTCTGCCAGTGTTTGGGAACCCTTTCAATCAAGAAGTTTCTTCTGCTGTCCAACCTAAACCTCCCCTGGTGCTACTTGAGGCCGGAAGCCTCAATTTCTATTTATTTATTCATGTATTTTTAGGAGGAATGTTGAGGAAAAGAAGAAGGGACCTAATCCAGCTTGTATCAGCATTTGTCACATGAAGAATAGGATGGGAGCCTGCAAGGACCACCATATACCAGCTGCTTTCTTCTCTTTGCCTAGCAGGAAGATGAGGACTCCAACCCCACCTGACAATCCGGAACCGCTGGCACAGCTTCTCCACCAGGCTCTCAGTCTGTTTATCTTTGGTGATGTAGGAGAAGAGATGTCTGCAAAGAAACGTGGAAAGCTGAGAGCCCAGAAAGGAACCCCCACTTCTGCCTACACCACAGGGTGCTCACAGCTATCCTATACAACAGTCAGGGTGGTGGGCCTCCAGAAAACCTCTCTCTGCATGCTTCAGGCTTGGTTCAGAAGAAGCTGTAAGCATTAATTTCAAAGAGTAATCACAGTCCCTGTTGAGGAGAAAGCTGCTATGACACCTTTCAATAACAGCTCTGCCTAGGATCAAACTAAGGAGTCCAGCTAGAACAGGGACCTCTGAAGGTCTGCAGTGATAAAGGGCAGCTACAGGTAGGAGGGATGCTCACAAAGATGGAATGTTGTCTTCTGATCTACTCCATCTGTTTTTACAAGCATAGAACACCTCCAGAAAATCTCCTCAGTTCCCAAGCTGTGCTGGCAGACTGGTATCACACCTGGGATCACAGAATGTAGGGGTTGGAAGGGACCTCCAAGATCATCCAGTCCAACCCCCCTGCCAGAGCAGCATCACCTAGGGCACCCTCACAGGAACATATCCAAGTGTGTTTGGAATGTCTTCTGAGGAGACTCCACAACCTCTCTGGGGAGCCTGCTCCAGGGCTCTGGCACCCTCACAGGGAAAAACTTTCTCCTTCTGTTCCCATGGAACCTCCTCTGCTCCAGCTTGCACCCATTGCCTCTTGTCCTGTCATTGGACATCCCTGAGCAGAGCCTGGCTCCATCCTCCCCACACTGCCCTTCACATCTTTATAGCTGTCTTACCCACACTGCTCACACTTCAGTGCAAGTGCTACACTTATTCTCTGGGTCTGTGGGAACACCTCCAGTTTGATGTCTATTAAAAATTGGACTGAAAATTCCAATATTGTGTCCTGTTCTTTTTATAGACTCATAGAATGGGTTTGGTTGGAAGAGACCTCCAAAGGTCATCCAGTCCAATCCTCCTGCAGTCCTACAAGCAGGGACATCCTCCACCAGATCAGCTTGCTCACAGCCTTGTCCAGCCTGGCCTTGAATATCCCAGGGATGGGACCTCAGCTACCTCTCTGGGCAACCTGTTGCAGTGTTCCAGCACCCTCATGGTGCAGAATTTGTTCCTAACATCCAGTCTAAATCTGCTCTTCTCTCATTTCAAACCATTGCTCCTTGTCCTATCCCTGCAGGCCTTTGCAAACAGTCCCTCTGCAGCCTTCTTGCAGTCCCTTGCATGTACTGGAAGGCTGCTCTTAGGTCTGCCTGGAGCCTTCTCTTCTCCAGGCTGAACAACCTCAGCTCCCTCAGCCTGTCCTCATAGCAGAGGGGTTCCAGCCCCATGATCATTTTCATGGCCTCCTGTGGATCTGCTCCACCAGGTCCATGTCCTTCCTGTGTTGATGGTACCAGAGCTGGACACAGCACTCCAGGCAAGGCCTCACCAGAGCAGAGAGGCAAAATCACTTCTCTTGATCTCCCCATGCATTAAATCCAACTTTTCTCCTTTTGCAGAAAGTCATTTTGAATGGGGCAGTGGAAACTCTTGTGGAGCCTCTCCTCACCTCCAGCCATGCAGCCTTAGAATCTATTCCCCTCAGCATGACTGCATTTCAGACACAGACTGGAAAACTCAGATGGAAGAGAACAGCTGACAAAGCATTTTGTAGTTTCTCTTCCCTGGGCCAAAAGCAGTGCTGGTCAAAAAGATGTCTTTAGCCTCAGCTACCTCATGATGGTGTGGAAGTCCTTCTCCTCTGTGCCACAGCTGGGGTCTGAGAGGCGACTGATGATGTCTGGAAGCAGGTTGTAGATGGCATTGCCCTGTGCAGAATGCAAGGTTCTACATGAGAGAGACAGTCACAATTTGGCTCAAGTCAAGCCAAATCAGCTGTTCACTTCAACCCTTTTCTCCCCTCTTCACATCCACTGCCCAAGAACAGCTTTTTGAAACAGGCTGCTCAGAGCTATCTGAAGATAAAGGGAGGGGGAACACGGGACACAAACCAACAGCTGCAGCCCTTGGTTTGCAACATCTCTGCAGACTTCAGGAGATTTTTCTTGCTTTCCAACCTTATCACAACCCAACAAAAAAACCCCAGCTTCTGATAAAGGAACCTTCTACTGCAGTTCAGATCACGAACTGCCTCCCATCTTGCCTGAAAAGGCTCAGGTCCAGGTTCCCTTCTCACTACTTTACATGATTGCAGCATGGACACCGCAGAGATGGTGCAGGCAGGTGGCCAGCTCTGAACAGAGCAAGGCAGCAAAGCCCCACTGTCACTGCAGCTTCTCAGCAAATCTCAGACTCTGAAGGGCCCAGAGCAGCCTTCACATTGAATGAACAGTGAACATAGGGTGGTGCTTCTGCTGCTCTTACTGCTGGGGCTGTGACTGCTTCACAGGTTAAGTGTCTCAGTGTCACACAGCCAAGAGCAACTTTGAAAGGTCAAAGTCAGCGACAATGGGGTTGAAACAAAACTTGTGTTGCTCAATTTTCTTGTCTACCTTCATTTAGACAACACAGAGGGACAGAGCTGCTCATAGTGCTAACACACCTCCTTGACCAAGCCTCCACCAGCCCTTCCCTGCTGTGCGACCTGAGGTCCCCCAGCACCCACTTGCCTTATTGGAGAATTCACTGAAAAAGCTCTGAGCCAGTTCCACGATCTCCTCCTCTGGGTCTACAAGCAGAGCTGCCATCTCACTCACTTGGCCCTTCACCTTGACCATGTCTTTGAGGATGAGGTGAGTCATCACCACCCCAGCTGTCTGCCTCACACTGGGGCAGGGGTCCCGCAACCTGACACAAAAGAGCAGGTAGCATCAGGCAATCTTGGAGTCCTTTCTGTTAGGAAAGATCTTTAAGATGATTGAGCCCAACCGTTCTCCAACTTGACCAAAGCTGGTGCTAAACCATGTCCCTTAGCACCACATCTCGGTGTCTTTCATCTGGGCTGAATCCCCATTCAGCCATGTGTCGGTGTGAGCTGAAATTCCCCCCCCCACCGACAATAACCAGGCTAGCCCAGTCTGGAAGCAAATGAAAAGCTGTATTTACAAGCAGAGTCTAAAATCTACAATGAAATGCAATGAATATGTACAAATATACAAAATTCACAACATTCACAAATATATACAATCAACAGAAAAAGCACAATCGATCTCCCTTTGCTTCCCCCCAAGGGGACCCTCCCAAAGGGGCCTCCCTCTCCCAGGAGCTTCCCCCCCAGACCCCCCTGGACAGAGAAGCAGAGTTAGTTAAGCAGAAAATTGTTAACTTAGCTGCCAAGGTCAGTGTGTTATCTTCAGCCAGAAGAGAAGAAGAAACAGCAGCCAGACAGCCCAGCAACTGCCCCCACTGCCGAACGCAGAATGTGCAGAGTGCCTACTTTGTTTTGGGTAATAGTTCTTAAACATTTCTATCTATCCAATGGAAGTGTTTAGAACAATTGTTATTTTGCTTTCTTACACCCAATAGTGACTTATTTACATTCTTTCACTTTCTCTGTTTTGAACTTTGCAAGGAAAAATTAAAAAAAACAGTTTCAAACCATCACAAGCCACCTCCCTGGAAAGCCTGTTCCAGTGTTTGAGAACCCTTTCAGGCAAAACTAAAACTCCCCTGGTGCAACTTGAGACATTTCCTCTCCTCCCTAGTAACAAGGGATAGGAAGAGAGACCAAGCCTCACCTCACTCCAACCTCCATGAAAGAAGGGAAGACCTCGTTGCTCTCTACAGCTACCTCCAGGTACACCTCATATCTGAAGGTAGCTGTAGACAGCAATAAGGTCTCCCCATAGCCTCCTTTTCTCCACACTAAACAATGTCAGTTCCCTCAGCTGCTCCTCACCAGACCTGTTCTCCAGACCAGCTCCTCACCAGCTTCACTGCCCTTCTCTGGACCTCAATGTGTCCAGCTGAGTATCTCTAAGTTACTGATACCCACAGCAGCCTATCCCACACCCCATGTCTGTCATCGATTCAGGAAACCAAATTTGAAGGTGTCATTCTCACCTTTCAGAGGCCCAGTGTCATACTTGACCAGAGCTCTCATTACCTGTCCTCTCTCAGCATTACCTGGCATAGAGATGTGATGTCCAAGGCTCCACCTGGTTGGGGAAACGGATGGCCAGATCTCCTGCTGCAATGATGAGGTTGGATCTCACCCTAGGCAGTGTGGACTTCTCCATCATAGTGAACAGCAGGCGCAAGTGGGAGTCACAAAACTCAGAGCTGATGAGACAGGGTACAAAAAAGAAGGCATAGGTGCCAAAAATTTCATCTCAGACAATCAAGAATCAAATTATAGAATCAGTGAATGGTTTGGGTTGGAAGGAACCTCTAAAGGTCATCCAGTCCAACCTCCCTGAAGTCAACAAGGACATCCTCCACTAGAGCAGCTTGCTCACAGCCTTGTCCAGCCTGACCTTGAATATCTCTAGGAATGGGACCTCAAACACCTCCCTGGGCAACCTGTTGCAGTGTTCCAGCACCCTCATGGTGCACAACTTGTTCCTAACACTCAATCTAAATCTGCTCTTCTCTCATTTCAAACCATTGCCCCTTGTCCTATCCCTGCAGGCCTTTGCAAACAGTCCCTCTGCAGCCTTCTTGGAGCTCCCTTCAGGTACTGGAAGGCTGCAATTAGGTCTGCCTGGAGCCTTCTCTTCTCCAGGCTGAACAACCCCAGCTCCCTCAGTCTGTCCTCATAGCAGAGGTGCTCCAGCCCTTGGATCATTTTCATGGCCCTCCTCTGGACCCTTTCCATCAGATCCATGTCCTTGTTGTGCTGAGGGCTCCAGAGCTGGACACAGCACTGCAGGTGAGGTCTCCCCAGAGCAGAGAGGCAGAATCACCTCTCTCCATCTCTGACCACACTGCTTTTGATGCAGCCCCGGCTGCCACTGGTCTTCTGGGCTGCAGGCCATGCTGTTGGCTGTCCATTTCTGGCTATAAATGCTGCTTTGGGTTGCAAGGAGTTGTAAGGTTTGTTTGTCCTTTAGCACCAGGAAGAGGAGCCTGGCATGGCATTACCTGATCATGCAGAGCTTGCCAAGAGCGAGGGCTGCAGCAGCCGAGAGTGACGCATCGCTGTAGAGCCCAGGGTTGTTGCAGATCTTGAGCACCAGTGGAACAAAGGCAGAGAAGAGGTGGTTCTCTAGAGTGGGGATAAAGACAGCAAGGATGAGAGCGCTCTTTCTGCATCCTTGTCTCAGAACTCCTGCAATTTAGGAACTGGTTGACTCAGTTTCCCCATTGGAAAAACCACCTCCAGAGATGCAGAGTAAAGAAATGCTATGGAGAAGCTGACAGCAGACAAAAACGTCAGAGATTCTGAAGGAAACTTCTTCACTGAAAGGGTTCTCAAGCACTGGCACAGGCTCCCCAGGGAGGTGGTTCAATCTCCATCCCTGGAGGAGTTTAAAAGAAGCAGAGATGTGGTGCTGAGGGACATGGTTTAACACCAGACTTGGTCCAGTTAGAGAATGGTTGGACTCAGTGATCTTCAAGGTCTTCTCTAACTGAAATGATTCCATGATTCTGGTCCTCATGAGGCTGTTTCATAGAATCACTAAGGTTGGGAAAGACTTCTGAGATCATCATGTCCAGTCATTAGCTAACCATACCCAGTCTGGTGCTAAACCATGTCCTTCAGCACCACATCTCTGCCTCTTTTAAGCACCTGCAGGCATGGAGGTGTTGGAAAAAGCTTACAAATGTTAATTAGCTGGGCCAGCTTGTGCCAGCTCGGCAATTTAACCACAGCCTTACTGCCTGGAACTAAGCCTTGTTAGTCTTTACATCCTTTTCACTGAAGCCTCCACACAGATCTGTCCTTAAGTAACAAAGTGTCCTTCAAAACCAAAGAAAACCAATTAATATGGTCCAGGATCTGGCAAACAACACAATGATCTAACCTATGACCATATAAGGAAAAGGAATGCAAAAGGTTCAAACAGTTCAAGAAACGTTCTTCTCCTGAAGGCTGTCAGAGACCCTGGAGACCACAGCTCCTAGCTGGAAGACCCCTACCCCAAAATGAACCCCTCACCCTCTGAGCATGCCCAGTGAATTCAAGAGAAGCTGGACCTTTAGTGTGAAGCGAGTAAGAGACTGCCCAATGGATGGCTGGTAGGTGTTGCCATGAGGTGCAGTTACTACATCTCACTGTACAAATATCTGCCAGGAATTTCACCTGGTGTGTGCTGGGTTTGTGGGAATGCCCCCAGCACACAAACTTGCACAGCTCTGTAATAAAGCAATGGCTGCTCCTTAGTGCCAACCCCAGCGGGGAGGAGCTGGGGTCCTGATTTCGGTGACATCAGCACCACATCTTTGCCTCTTTTCAGTACCTCCAGGGATGGGGATTCAACCACCTCCCTGGGCAGCCTGTTCCAATGCTTGACCACTTTCAGGAAAGATTTTTTTCCCTAATATCCAACCTAAACCTCCCCTGGTGCAACTTGAGGCTATTTCCTCTCATCCTATCACTTTTTACTAGGGAGAAGAAACCAACACCCACTTCACTCAAGCCTCCTTTCAGGGAGTTGTAGAGAGCAATGAGGTCTCCCCTCAACTTCCTTTTTCTTTGCCCTAAGCAATTCCAGGTCCTCAGCTGTTCCTCACCAGGCCTGTTTTCCAGACCCTACAACAGCTTCGTTGGCCTCCTCTGGACACATTCAGCATCTCAGTGTCCTTGTAATGAGGGGCCCCAAACTGAGCACAGTATCTGGGATGTGAGCCTTCCTCCTCCTGGATCAGTAACCTCCTGTCCATGTTCTCTCCCAGGAGCTGAGGGAGCTCCTTGGCAGCAGCTACACTTACCCTCTAGAAGTTCTGCCTCACAAATACTGCGGATGAGCTCAGCCTCTATGTCGTCAGCAGAGGCTCCCACAAGGAGCTCCTCTTCCGTACTGGTCTCATTTCCTGAGCTCTGTGCAGAAAGGAAGACTGTGAAAAGGATGACAGGCAACAACAACCCCTTCCTTCACAAAACACTCTCCTCTCAGGCCAGAGCTGCATGTTACCGGCAGCATGACTAGAGCTGAGAACAACAGATCCAGAGTTTGGGAACCCACTTTTCCCTCAGAACTGCATGGAGCTGTGAAGGGTGGCTCAGGATTTGCCAAGTCAGTCTAAGCTACTGAAGCTATTAAGCTAAGACAGACGTAGGACACATCTGGCATCAGTGGTCAAGTCTGGCACAACTTAAGGGACATGCCAATCCTAACAGCAAGAAACTCAAAGCAGGCTGTGAATTGCTGGCCTGGTGAGCAGGATTAGGGGAAACCCTATAGCAAGGCAAAGGTAGTACAGAGACGCTGCACAGAGACCAAATCTGCATCTAGCTGCTGTTGCTTGGAAAAATCTGAGAGCAACCTCCTCCTGTTGTGACACTGATAAGCAGGGTGGGTGACAAAGTGAGCTCCAGATTTCTCTGGGCATAGCAGTTTACACCTCCAACAGAGACTGGACAGCTAGGGACACAACATTTTTCTCTGTTCTCACCAAAGTCAGCCTCACTGCACCCTCCAAAGTGTTCTGAGGCAGACCTATCAGAGTATCTCTACCACACAGATCCCAGTAAGAAAGCTGCTGTTAAAACTTTTATCATCACCACCTGAGAGAGGACAGGAGCCTCAAACTCTGACAGGACTAAGGTTCTAAAACCCATGGCACCACTGGCAGCAATTGCAAAAAACTGCACTGGTAAGAAAGGAGGTGATAAGTGGACAGGAGATGGTTACCTG
The DNA here is from genome assembly GCF_027791375.1 of Indicator indicator. Classification (NCBI taxonomy): domain Eukaryota; kingdom Metazoa; phylum Chordata; class Aves; order Piciformes; family Indicatoridae; genus Indicator; species Indicator indicator. Next base: position 18,212,162 of record NC_072023.1, read on the forward strand.
AAGCAGGAGTTAAGCATGGCCATCACTGTTCATCCCCTTCTCTCTATCTCTTCAAAACCCAAGGCCAGTGAGAGAGTCTTAGTCAACAGAGCTACTCAAGGACCTCAGCTCTGCCTGTCTGCCCTGACCAACACAGGTCCATCTCTGTTCCCAAAGCATGCATTACCCTGGACCTTGTGCATCCTCAGGAATGCCTTCTCCAGAGCTTTGCTGTAGCAGCAGGTGGGACGCTGGAGGAGTTGCCCCCAGGAGAAAACCAAACACCTCAGCTCTCACCTGGGGTCTCTGCTTCCTGGTGCTGCCGATGGATTGTTTCTTGGTCTTCTCCTCCCTGAGGGTGCGGCGCCTGCGCAGCTCTGCACTCACTGCCACTTCCAAATGCACCACCTGCTGCAATGCCACCTCTCCCACCAGGGACACCAGATGAGTCAGTAGGAATGCAGGGAGACTGCTGTCACCTTCAGAGGCTCTGCTGGGAGAACCCCCTGCATCTAGTGAAGAAAAACGACTACAGCTCAGTCCTGATTTGGCCTCTTCCCTCATCAGTCCCTGCCGGGTCTCGCTGTGCGACCCAGATCTGTGCTCTAGACTCCTTTCACAGCACTCACACCCTTCCATGCCAGGAGCCCCTCAGCTCTGTGGTTACTCTAGTCCATGCAATGGCAGCACTAGACACCAAGAGTACAGATTTCCTTCAGCAGCTTTTTTCCTCACCAGCTTTCTGCCCATCGGCCTCCTGCAGCTTCTCAAGCACTTGCTGAGTGCACTTCTGCAGGATGTGAGCACAGATCTTCTCTGCACCTTCTGCCAGCTGGTAGATCAGGGCAACTGCTGCCTCCATAAAGGGGATCCAGTCACTACTTGGCTGGGCAAAGCCTAACAGAAAAAGGAGCAAGGTACTACCCATCCTAGTGACAACACAGGCTGTCTCCCAGCCCAGCTTCACCCCTCTAACCCTGCTGCTGACCTGAGCTTACCTTGACTCAGTGTCTCACTCAGGCAACCAAAGAGTGTGTGGTCCTGTGGCAGTCGAAAAGGTGCAGTGTCCTTGCCCAGTGCTGGCTGGAGACAGGACAGAGGAGTTACTCTTGCCATAGAAGAGGTTCCCCCATGCCCTTTCTGCTGCATAACATTGCTGTGTGCACAGTGCTCATCAAACCCACAGCACAGACAGGGAACACTGCTCTGTGACTGAACACACAGCAGAGACAGTGCTGAGGCCACTTCTCTTTAATGTCTTTATCAATGAACTGGACAAGGTGAACCAGGCACCCTCAGTAAGCATGCAGCTGACACGGAGCTGGGAGGGAGTGTTGATCTGCTGGAGGGTAGGAAGGCTCTGCAGAGGGACCTGGACATGCTGGGACAGGACCAGTGGGATAAGATTCAACAAAGCCAAGGGTTGGGTCCTGCACTTGGGTCACAACAACCCCATGAACACTCCAGGCTTGGGGCAGAGTGGCTGGAAACTGCCCAGCAGGGAAACACCTGGGGGTGTTGGCCAAGAGCTGACTGAAGATGAGCCAGGGTGTGCCCAGGTGGCCAAGAAGGCCACCAGCATCCTGGCCTGGATCAGCAATGGCGTGACCAGCAGGGCAGGGATTGTCCCTCTGTATTCGGCACTGGGGAGGCCACAGCTTGCAGTGCTCCAGATGAGGTCTTCCTAGATAGGTCAGTGTCTGCCTGATCAATATAGACGTGAGCAAATCAAGCTGATTCTTGAGGATTTAGCAGCTTTCAGTAACTGGAAACAAAGCTTCTCAGTTCACTACAATCCTACTGTCTGTGCTGAATTTTTGGTTGGGGGAAGGTGGAGGGGGAAGAGAAAGAAGAGCTACCAGTCATTCATGTACCTACAGTTCAGTCCCTTCTCACATAAAATTGAACTGCAGAGTTAAGTCAAGCTAAAACTGAATTAGAAACATCTGCACAGTGTGCACTTCCAGCCCAGAAGGCCAATGGCATCCTGGGCTGCATCAAAATCAGCAGGGCCAGCAAGTCCAGAGAGGTGACTCTGCCCCTCTGCTCTGGTGAGACCTCACCTGCAGTGCTGTGTGCAGCTCTGGAGCCCTCAACATAGGAAGGACATGGACCTGATGATAGGATGAGTGGCAATGGTTTAAAGTGAGAGGAGAGCAGATTTAGATTGGATGTTAGGAACAACTTCTGCACCAGGAGGGTGCTGGAACACTGCAACAGGTTGCACAGGGAGGGAGTTGAGGCCCCATCGCTGGAGATATTCAAGGCCAGGCTGGACAAGGCTGTGAGCAAGCTGCTCTAGTGGGGATGTCCCTGCTTGTAGGACTGCAGGGGGATTGGACTGGATGACCTTTGGAGGTCCCTTCCAACCCAAACCATTCTATGATCCCATTTAAGAATAATGTGAAACACATTAATTAATTAAGATCCTGCAAGAAGACCCCCAGTGAAAAGGACAAACACAGAAGGGTTCTGTGTGAAGAACTGCTGCTTTTCATGTTGGAACTCTTGAACCACGATGCCCTAAATGCTCAAGACAAAAGGCAGAGACAAAAGAAAGTATAAATGGTTCCCCAGACAAAGAAGCCATCGAGAACCATGTTGTTTCAGGTTTGAAACCCTTTCATGTTTTAGATTCAGCTGTAAGCTGAATATCAATTGATAGAGAAGGGAAAAGAATCACACCACCAGAAAACATCAGCAGAGGAGAAGACTTTAAGGTTGAGGAAACACAAGTCACTTTAGCACTGGGAGTCTGAAGAACATTGAAAGGAAAAGGGATTTTCTTGTGCACTGAACTCTTCCCTAACTGAATTCAGTCTGCTGCCTACTGCCAATGGTTTCTTACAGGCTCGCTGATGTGTGTTAAGCTTTCCAGGCAGTGCTGCTGAATGGCCTCAACCCACTCCATCTCAGAATCGGTAAGAATTTAATCACTTGTCTCTCTTTTCAACACAAACCATTTCCTCCCACTTCTTTGTTTCCAGGTGTCCTCACAACCAGACTAAAAGTCTCACCTTTGGGTTACTGCCAAGTTTGGAGATGGCACGGCACACTTCTAGAGCCAGGCGATAGTCCTCATGTGCCCTTTCAGACAGCCCCACTGTCACCAGGACATCCAAGTTGCTGCCTATGATCTCTGGCTTCCCTCTGTGGAGTGGAAGGGATAAGGGTATTACATCACAGACCCACAGAAGGTTAGAGGTTGGAAAGGACCTCCAAAGATCACCCAGTCCAACACCCCTGCCAGAGCAGCATCACCTAGGGCAGGTCACACAGGAATGCATCCAAGCAGGTTTGGAATGTCTCCAGAGAAGGAGACTCCACAACCTCTCAGGGCAGCCTGCTCCAAGGCTCTGCCACCCTCACAGGGAAAAACTTTCTCCTTCTGTTCCTGGGGAACCTCCTCTGCTGCAGCTTGCACCCATTGCCCCTTGTCCTGTCATTGGACATCCCTGAGCAGAGCCTGGCTCCATCCTCCCCACACTGCCCTTCACATCTTGATCAACTTGACTGAGGTCAGCCCTCAGGCTCCTCTGCTCTGCCCCAGCTCCCTCAGCCTTTCCTCAGCAGGGAGATCTTCCACTGCCTTCAGCATCTTTGTGGGTCTGCGCTGGACTCTTTCAAGCAGTTTCCTGTGGTCCTTCTTGAACTCAAGAGCCCAGAACTGGACACAATATTCCAGATGTGGCCTCACCAGGGCAGAGTAGAAGGCAAGAGAACCTCTCTTGACCTACCACACCCCTTCTAATCCACCCCAGGTGGTCCTCTTGGCCAGCAGGGCACATTGCTGGCTCATGGGCACTCTATTGTCCACCGGTACACCTAGGTCCCTTCCCCTGTCAGTATGGATAATGAAGAGAAATACTCCTTGTGCCTTACAGAAGGCAATGGTTTGAGTAAGAGGACATCCATCCAATGACTCAAGATAGAGCTAGAGGAGCAGCAATGTTCCACAGAAGTCAGTAAAATCCCCACTCCACGAGGAGATGAGGTTCTCAGACATGAACAACACTGGGCACGCTGTCACTTTGAAAGAAAAATTTTGGACTCTCTTACCAAAGAGAAGCAAAACTTGAAGGAGTAAGCAAAAAAAAAAAAAAAAGCTGCAAAGCAGAGAAAAGTCCAGCAGCCCAGGACTAATGACAACTAGAATCATACAGTCATTTAGGCTGGAAAAGACCTTCAGGATCATCAAGTCCAACCATTAACCCTGCTCTACCAAGTCCAGCACTAAGACCTATCCTCAAGCACCACATCTGCACTTGCTGCTTCCTTCCTTACTGTGAGAAACAATTACAAGTGAGAAACCAAACCCAAACACAACCTGTCTCCCTCTAACTGTGAAAGGCAGAATTGTTAGTGCCTCATCCTCAGCCCAGCTCTGAGGAATGCAGAATTAACTGGGTGAAGAACCAAGAACAGGCTCTGATGTATTTCAAAAGAAAACCTAAAAAGCTTCCAACGAGCATCTATAGAACAAAAGTAAATCACCTCTGCTCTGGTGAGACCTCAGCTGCAGTGCTGCATCCAGCTCTAGAGCCCTCCACACATGGACCTGATGGAGCAGGTCCAGGGGAGAGCCACAGAGATTATCAGGGGGCTATGAGGACAGGCTGTGGGAGCTGGGGATGTTCAGCCTGGAAAAGAAGAGGCTCCAGGGAGACCTAATAGTGGCTTTCCAGTACCTGAAGGGGACTACAGTTCTATGATTCTCAGTACCTTGGAAGGAACAGCTAACAGGCACAGTGCAGAACTAGCTGGAAGCTCTGGAAACGGTCCCAGCTCTAGAGCCAGGAACTTTTAAGCACATCATTATACAGGCCTATTTTTGACTGAGGAAGGACTGAAGTAGGAAGATCAAGAAGAAATCTTGCAGCTAAGGTAAAGTACCAAAGGGTTACTGGGCTAGGAAACTGAGGGAATGAAAGCCCTGTGGTGCAGTTACAGTCTTCTGGCCTCCAGAAAGTGAAGCAGATTCATCCATGCTAAAGGCTCCAGACCTTTCTACTCATTGCTTCTCTTTGTTGTTACCCACACACAGAGAGCTGCAGAGCTGGGATGGGACACAGTAAGCTCTGAGATGGGATGCACATTCTGAACACAAAGAAAAAAGTCACATCATTATACTGAGACATCACGCTGCTGGGACCCAGCACAACTAGGTTTAAATCCAGGAGGTGGTTGGTTACTGTTTTTGAAGCTGCAGTTCTTGACCCACCACTGAAAAACCCAACTCCCTGTAGCTCCTCCCGGGCACAGAACTCTACCAGGCCCTGTGCTCACCGTGCCATCATCCCCAGCAGCATCACAGCAGCACAACGTTCTTGTGGGGAGCACTGAGACTTCTCTGTGAATCGCCCCCAAAGCAGCTGGATCACAGCTGGATTGATTTCATCTTTCTGCACAAACTCTGTGACCTGTACAGGAAATGCAATAAAACAAGGAGAGAGAGGCAGAGGAGAATGGACTTCAAAGCAAATATGACAGTGAGTGCAACAACTACCGTTACAGAACAGACATCTAAGGTCACAAACACAACCCAAGCCCTGTACTCACTATTTCTTCTAAGCACTCTATTGTTCCTTGTGATGCATCCACCATGAGGAGAGAGAGGGATTGCACCAGACTCTGGGCCTTGGCCCTTTGAAAAGGGAAAAATAAAATAGAAATTAAAATAATAATCAGAGATAAAGAAAAAGCAACTGTCATGATCACTCCTGAGGACATCTCGCAGGTAACAGAGCTGATCCATGAGGGCAGGAAAACTTGCCCAAAAGAAAGGAAGGCAGGAGGAAGGAGGGGGAGGGAGGAGCAGGAGCGGCACCTGTGCGAGTCGGCGCCGGCGGGCAGGTAGAGTCTCCTGTAGGCGCTCAGCACCGTCTCCCTGATGCCAGCCTCCTTTGACCAGATGAGGGGCAGCATCCTGCGCACTCCCAGCAGGGCCTGGGGCACCCCAAACTGCGACACTGTCACAAAGAACTCAATGGCTTCCTGCACCACTGCAGAGAGAAGAACAGTTGTGTCAGTGCAGCTCTTTCCTAACCCCTATTAGAGGGGGCACTAAAACTAATATGCAGGTGGTGCTGCCCTCAGAGCAAGTCCTACAAGCACCTGAGTCAGCAGGGACATCCTCCACTAGAGCAGCTTGCTCAGAGCCCTGTCCAGCCTCAACCACCTCCCTGAGCAACCTGTTGCAGTGTTCCAGCAGCCTCATGGTGCAGAACTCATTCCTAACATCCAATCTAAATCTGCTCTCTCATTTCAAACCATTGTCCCTCGTCCTATCACTGCAGACATTTGCAAACAGTCCCTCTGCAGTGTTCTTGTAGCCCCCTTCAGGTACTGGAAAGCTGCTGTTAAGTTTCCTCACAGCCTTCTCTTCTCCAGGCTACAGCACAGGGCAGCACGGAGGTGGAAAATTAACAAAATCTGCACAGCCAAAAAAAAAAAAATCTCACCCAAAACCAAACCAACAAAACCCCAATCAACCAGAAAACCTCCAAACACAAAACTTGAAACCCAGGTGTTTATGTATGATATAAGAGGCAGCCTTGAACTTTGAAGGACCTGTAAAGACATTGAACTCAGGAGTTCATGTTTGTGTGTGCAGCTGATGACATCCAAACCTTGCTGGGAAAGCAGCACACACTGAGCATGGGTAAAAGATGAATCCTTGGCACAGAAGAAGATTCAGAAATGCCTGCATGAAGCTAGGGCATGGGAGTGCCCAGACCCATCTGTACCCCAGAACTGTGCAAGCAGCACCAATGGATGTGTCTAGGAAAATAGAGAGGAGGGAGCTGTGTCCCCCCTCTGCCCCAGCCCCCTCAGCGGTGTTGATTCACAATAACCATTTAAAAAACAGTCTAACTGGTTACAGTAATTCTGATGCTAAATAAGGACAGCTGAATTAATGCAGTCTGCTCACCACTACCTTTCACTATAGCACTGAGGAGGACCAGGCCATAGAAGCTGTGTAGTGATAGGATGAGGGGGAATGGATTGAAGCTTGAGGAGGGCAGATTGAGGCTGGACATTAGGAAGAAATCCTTGACAGTGAGGGTGGCGAGACACTGGAACAGGTTGCCCAGGGAGATTGTGGATGCCTCCTCCCTGGAGGTGTTCAAGGCCTGGCTGTCTGAGGCCTTGAGCAACCTGGGCTAGTGGAAGGTATCCACTAGATACTGGCAGAGGGTTGGAACTGGATGATCTGTAAGGCCCCTTCCAACCCAGCCAGTCTATGAATCTATGAATCACTTTCAGCTAAAGAATAGGAGAGGTGAAATAGATGAGAAAAGCTGCTCAGAGCCAGAAGAACAACTAAAGCTGCATTAGGGCACCAAGCAGATTACAGGAACCAGCTTCAGTGGCCATGCTTACTCTGGGAGAAGCTCAGCTGAGGTGAAACTGTATCCCCTTCCATAGGAAGTAGGAGAGCTTCCAGAAATGAAGTCATTTTGGTCAACCAGATTTTAAACCCATTCTCAACCTTGATAGTTACAATGAGATTCCCAGAAAGCTCATTCAGAACCCAACACAGCCCCTTCATGACACCCATTTAGATGGTGCCTCTTTTTCTGCTCTGCTGGAAGCACCGGTGACATCTCTTTAGCGAAAAGCAGCTCCTCTGAACTTTTCGTCTTCACCACTCCCACATCTCCTTTCTAGCAAAGGGAAATGGTGAAGAGGGATCCCCAGCTGTCTTTCACCCACCTGAGATGGAATTCTCATACATCATCTTGCTGATCAGGCCCAGGGCTTCTGTGATTTTCTCTGAGAAGCTGTAAGCATCTTTCAGGTATTGCACCACCATCTGCTGTTTGAGCAGCTCTGTCTGAGGTTGATCTTCCAGGACAACTTCTTCACTGTTAAGACTGTTGCCATGTGGAGGATTCTCACAGTTCTCAGGTGGGCATGAACCTGTACAGCGTGGACACTTGTTTGTGAGAATATGGAAGGCACAAGAGAAACAGACACAGTCCAGGGCATTTTAACCCTTCTCTTTCCACCTCAGAGTGACACCTCCCAAGAGTCAGAGGACAAAGATCCGACTTCTGCCATCAGACTTTGCTGCAAAGACAAAACCTCAGCATGCTGTAGAGCAAGTTTCAGTACTACAATAGGATACACCACAGAAATGCCAGTTCAGTAGATGAGTGGAGATAAGCATGGCCCATTTAGCTCAAACTCCATTAAAATGCTAAAGAAGTTAATCTGAACTTGACAGCTCCCCAAAGACAGATGAGGTCCTAAATGGAAATCAGGGCAGATTAGGGAGAAGGCAAACACTACCACTCCCTATCAAAGTTTGCACAAGTATGGAGAGTTGAAGAAGTTAAGGAGATTTTTAGATGGTAGATACTTTTGATAGAAATGAGCTCACAGAGAGAGTGATTTGCCATTGGAATGGGCAAATGGCCCAGGGAGGTGGTAGAGTCACCGTTCCTGGAGATGTTCAAGAAAAGACTGGATGGGACACTTAGTGCCATGGTCTAGTTGATTGGATAGGGCTGGGTGATGGGTTGGACGGGATGATCTTGGAGGTCTCTTCCAACCTGGTTGATTCTATGATTCTATGGAGTCTCCTCTGGAGACTTTCAAAACCCACCTGGATACATTCCTGTGTGAACTACCCTAAGTGATCCTGCTCTGGCAGGGGGGATTGGACTGGATGATCTCTGGAGGTCCCTTCCAACCTCTAATGTACTGTGATTCTATGATGGGACTGGATAGGAAACCTTCTGAAACAAACACCAAAGATAAAGCACGTGAAGTCTGAAAAACACACCTAAGAGGCTTGAACCCCAGGTAAGCTCAAAGATACGACTGCCTGAAGCAGGTACTTGGTCAAGGCTGCTAAGGGTAAACACATCCCACCACCTGTTCAGGAAGAACTGATCAATTCAGACAGGACAGAAGGCCCCGAGTTACCTGTGTGAAGGCATCAGAAACACTTCTAATGAGAACATGCAACTGTTCCAGCCAGAAACAACCAGGACTAAGGTGATCCAGCCAAAATGCCAGGCCACAAGACAAGCAAATGATTCAGAGATGGTGCAGCTCTAGGAGCTGTCAACTACACATAGAGTGAGTCCCACAGGTTGGAAGGGGAACAGGGTATTCCAGAGGGTTTTGGTCTAGCTCTGGCATCACCTTGGCCTTAGGGAAGAGACAGGGGCAGCTGAATTAGTTACCTGTGTAAAGTCTCTTCAGAACACCCAGGATTGTTGCCTCCTCATTTTCCTCTGTGGGACCAGTGAAGGGCTCCTTCCCCTGGAAGCAGCTCAGGGCCTTCTGCGTGAGGCGGGCTGCACTCCTGGACAATGACATCACCCAAGAGAACATCAGCAACCCACAAGGGCAGGGCACAAGGGAAACAATCCCACCCTGCCCCAACTGCCTGGGAAAGTGTCTCCTGTCAGCATCTTGTGCTGAGAGCTGATGGCAAACTCTTCCTACAGCCTTATGTTACTGGAAATCATCCATCTAACCTGGATCCCAAACCTTCCTCGAGCAGAGAACAGGAGACTGAGACGTCCCTTGGCACAAACACTCTCACAAACTACAGAACCTTCTTACTTGTAATTCAGCTTCCTCAACAGCTTAGTGATTTGCTCCAACGTACTCTCCACTGTTTCTCCAACTTCCACCATGTCCTCTTCCTCTTCCTGCAGTGGTTGAAAGAGCTGCTGTGTGGCAGCCCTAACTTCTGGCAGCATTGCCTCCCACTCTTCCTCTGGGTTGACCACTGGATCTATTTAAAACAAAAAGGGAAATTAAAAAAAAAAAAAAAAAAAAAAAAAAGAGGGAATGACAAATACAGAGCCTCAAATGATACCCTAAATAAGGAAACTCATCTGGAACTTTGGAAATCTATTTTTTTTTTCCCCACAGGCAGGTACTATTTCCATTGCTGATCCCACCCTGACAGCAGTAAGAAAAGAACTCTTTGGCACAAAACAAAACAAAATCACCCCGCAAAAAACCCAAACCCAAAACCAGCAAACAAACATAACCACAAAAAACCCCAAACAAACCAACCTCCAAAACTGCTGAGGGTTAAAAAAAACCCTAACAACCAAGCCAGACAGAACCATCAGTTAATATTTAGTGTTTTGTAGACAGCATCATGTCCAAGGCTAAACAAGTTTAAATTAAGAGCCGACCAAAATCACAGCTCAAGCAGTCCTTGACTGGTTGAAAATGGAAAGGTAGAGGGTGTTCATTGGTGTTTTCAGTTGTTACCCTGAAAACAGGATATTGAGCTGAATGGACTGTTGAGCTGGCTATGGATGTGGAGATGGTATTTTTATAACACCACCGGATGAGAAAGTGTCCCGAGTTTAATCCCAGTTACTTAGCCTCACTGTCTCACATGAGTTAAGATCTGAGATAAAAGCCAGCACAACCTGGAAGCAAATTTAAGATGAGGAAAAAAAAAGAAACCCTGATAAGCCCTGGGAAGAAGGGAAATTACCTGCTGTGGTTCTGCTATGGTCCTTCATTTCTTGCAGTTTCTGCATCTCTTTCTTCAGTGGCTCAGCCAAGTCAGCACAGTTGAGCTTGAAGATGCCAGGAAGAAATGTAGTATGTTACTTATTCTCCTTTTTCTGAAATCCAGAATTCTCCTTCCTCCACTACTCCCTGCTTTAAGCTGTCAATCCCCTCAGATAACCCTGGTTTTGGATACTGGAATAGTAGACTGGCCTTCAGCCTGGAATGGGAACTGTTGTATATTGCCAGTCTGGGGCTCAGAAGGTGCAGCTAAATATAGAGCTGCAGCTCTGTGCAGAATATTCTAAAAGACTAATTCTGATTCTAAGAAAGAAACCCCACAGTGGGTTAAAATCAGACTGCTGCAGTTTTTTTTCCACAAACACATCCCTCCTGGCCTTCAGCTGCTGGTAGCAACTAAAACAATTGAGGAAAGAGACAGAGAAAGAAAGATCTGAACCTAGGCAATGCAGAAAGCTTCCACCTGCAGAGTCAAAGGCTATGTTGTTCTTCCCCCAAGACACAGAAAGCTGCCTTCCTGGCTGTATCCCACAGCAGTTGTTCAGCCTGCAGGCACCTAGCAGATCCATCACACTATCTGGGATTACCTTGCTGGAGAATGGATTGTTGGACAGAAAGGCAGCCAGGAGCTGGATGGCATTTTTAACCACAACCACAGCTTTGTCTTTGAGACGCCCGACAACCAGCGGCACCAGCGACCGGAACAGAGTCAAAGGCAGGGCCTAGCACACAACCAGAGTACAAAGGCAGCACCAAGAGTTAGAGACACAGGAAAAGATCTTTTGCTGCAGACATTAATGAACTAAAAGGCATAGGCTATAGAGTTACAGAAAAGTCTAGGTTTGGAGTGACCTCTGGATATCTTCTGGTCCAACCTCTGCTGAAAGCAAGGACTCAGGTTAGGTTATCCAGGGTCCCACTAAACTGAGCCTCAAGTGTATCTACCAGGGGTGATCTTTTCTCATACCAATGTCCAAAAGGAGCTTGCAGACTGTGCTCCTTCCTTCTAGTCTGTTCCAGTAATGAAAAGCAGCATTTAATTTCTGTTCCCAAATTCTCTCACCCCTAGGATCCTTGCTCTTGGGGAAAAGGAGTTGCAAAGGAACCCCAATATGCAAAGACAGTATCTTTGTCTGCTAAACTTCAGTCTCTGCAGACAAAGAATTACAGAATCAACCAGGTTGGAAGATACCTCCAAGATCATCCAGTCCAACCGACCACCCAGCCCTATCTAATCAACTAGACCGTGGCACTAAGTGCCTCATCCAGGCTTTTCTTAAACAACTCCAGGGACGTCAACCCCACCAGTTGCCTGGGCAGCCCATTCCAATGGGCAATCTCTGTGAAGAACTTCTTTCTGAGATCAAGCCTAAACTTCCCCCTACACAGCTCGAGACTGTGTCCTCTTGTTCTGTTGCTGGTTCCCTGGTAGAAGAGACAAATTCTCACATGGCTGGAATGTCCCTTCAGGTAGTTGCTGACAGCAATCAGGTCTCCCCTGAGCCTCCTCTTCTCCAGGCTAAACACCCCCAGCTCCCTCAGCCTCTCCTCACAGGGCTTGTGCTCCAGACCCCTCACCAGCTCTGTTGCCCTCCTCTGGACATGTTCGAGTATCTCAATGCCCTTCTGAAATTGAGGAACCAGAACTGGACACAGTACTCAAGGTGTGGCCTAACCAGTGCTGAGTACAGGGGCAGAATGACTTCCCTGTTTCTGCTGGCCACACTACTCCTGAGATGCAGGCCAGGATGCTATTGGGCTTCTTGGCTACCTGGGCACACTGCTGGCTCATGTTCAGGCGGCTGTCAACCAGCACCCCCAGGTCCCTTTCTGCCTGGCTGCTCTCCAGCCACTCTGATCCCAGCCTGTAGCGCTGCATGGGGTTGTTGTGGCCAATATGTAGAACCCAGCACTCAGAGCAGGGTGCCAGAAATTCCCTCAGGCAAGGAAGAGAGGCAAGGCTGACTGAGGCAGGGCAGCTCCCTGGCACAGGCTTACCTTGCACTGCACGATGCGAGTGAAGAGCTGCAGCACACGGCTGCGCACAAAGCTGTTGATGTCACAGACGTGGGTCTGCAGCATGGCCAGGAACTGGTCCCGGGTGCCACGGGCAGCCTCCTCCAGCTGGTCACCATTCAGCACCTGCACCAGCACCTCGGCCATAGCCGCCAGCACGGCATTGCGCATCACGTAGCTCTGCAAAGAGAGGAGCTGTTCAGCCAGGGACAGGCAAACACCTGACTGCATCTGCCAAGGGCAAGGACAGTCCAGGATTTGGGCCTTCTGAATCCCAGGCTCCAGCCTGAAGTGATTTTCTCCATTATGGACTTTGTGTTAATCTTGGGTGAAGGTGGCTGTGCCTGCAAGCCAGAGTAATCCAGCCCTGCTATCCAGCTAGAAGCCAAGAACTGATACGAGAAACACATCTTAACCTGCCCTGAAAAGCCAGAAAAGAGAACAGGACAAACTCCTTAAGTACCAAAGACAAGGGACAACAGCTGGGATCTCAGACCAGTGAGCGATGGTACTCTGTCCTCTGACATGAAAGTGACAGACAGTGGTTATGGTTTCTGCTTCCTTTGCACCAGAACCTGTTGAAAAGGGCAGGTTTTGGCTTCTTGAGCTCTGTGAACTAAGTTCCAAGATCTGTTTGCAGATGGAAAAACTGGATAGCAGCACCTCCACCTCCCACCAGCCTTCAGACAGGTAATACTGAGGGAATGTACCTCCCCATCCAAGTGAGGCAGGAGAACACTCATGTTGGAGAGCACTAGAGCAGGAGTCCGTTCTGCCAGCTCAGTTATAAAGGCAGCGAAACCCTTGACTCCAGAAGCATCACGGGACAGGTCCTGGGGACATTTCTGCCCGATTTCCCTGTGCAGAAAGATGAAACAAGGAATAGGGTGCCTCCAGTTGCTAGGAATAGAAGGACAAGCTTCAGGGTGTTTTTCTCACCTTAGCAATTCACCCACCAGGCTTTTCAGACCATACTCTGTAACCCAGAGGCTCACAGCCTGTGCAAACACTGGAGCTACGTGTTCGAAGTGCTGCAGCATCTGTGTGATCTTCAGAGTGGCACCTTTCACACAGAAGGAAGAGGTTAGAAAAAGTAACTGTGAGTGGCTCCAGGAAGAGGGCAGAAGAGCAGGAACTCACTGAATATGTGATCATAGCGACTCAGAGCTGCAGCGAGCAGGTGTGTGACGGCCTCACGTGTGGCCCGGTGCTTCTGAAGGCCAATACTTGGATTCTCCAGGATACGGTAGCAGCTTCCTGTCATTAAGCTGAAGTCACAGAAGACAGACAGTGAAGCTCACCATCACAACTTGGACTACCATGATTCTAGCACACTGCACTAGGCAAACATGTGTGTCTCAAGAGAGATTCTCCAGTAGCCTAAAAAGCCCTGAGCAAATACCATCTGAACTCTCAAGGCCTACATAAGGAAAGGAGGCAGTTCAAATCTTTTCTGCCTTAGGGTGGTTTCCTCAAGTTTCCCAGCAATCTACACCCCACATGGCTGTACCTCACTGGCAAATTTAATATTTAACCTTTCCCTCCAGAAAACTGTCACTCATCACACTTGTCCATCCACTCCATCCCATACCTGACAAACTCTTCTTCTACCACCAAACCACCCCAAAGCTGACACAGATCCAGCTGCAGCAGCTGCAGGAGCAACCGTAAAAGAGGCTCCCTCTCCTCTTCCCACAAGAATACAGAGCTCTTGGGCCTTTTCTTCTTATTCTAGAAAGGAGATTACACAACAAGATATAGCAGCAGCTTAGTAACATAAAACACACCATCACCACCTTGCTCCCTTCAAAACATAAAATCACTGTTAAATTCTACAGCACAAGAGAAGCCCAACAGATGTCATCTAGTAGGACATCCATAAAGCCTATGACACAGTCCCCTACAACATCCCTCTCTCTAAGCTGGAGATATGGATTGGATGGGTGGACTGTCCAGGGGATAAAGAATTGGTTGGATGATGTCATCCAAAGGGTAGTGGCAAGCAGCTCGATGTCCAGGTGAAGAGAGGTGACAGGTGCTGTCCCTCAGGGGTCTGTACTGGGACCAGTGCTGTTCCATATCTTCATCAGTGATACAGACAGAGGGATTGAGGCATCCTCAGCACGTCTGCTGATGTGATTCTGTGACACCAAGCTGTGTGGTGTGGTTTACATGACTGAAGGATAGGATGACATCCAGAAGGACCCGGACAAGCTAGAGAAGTGGGCTGAGGAGAACCTCATGAGGTTCAATACGGTAAAATGCAAGGTCCTGCAACCCTAGATATTAAACCAGGCTGGGGGATGATGAGATTGAGAGCAGCCCTGCAGAAAAGGACTTAGGGGTGCTGGTGGATGAGAAGCTGGACATGACTTAACAGTGTGTACCTACAGCAGAGAGGACAAATCGTATCCTGGACTGCATCAAAAGCAGCATGGCCAGCACATGGAGAGAGGTGATTCTGCCCCTCTGCTCTGGGGAGACCTCACCTGAAGTGCTGTGTCCAGCTCTGGAGCTCCCAACACAAGAGAGACATGGACCTGCTGGAGCAAGTCCAGAGGAGGGCCATAAAGATGATCAGAGGGCTGGAGGACCTGGACGCAGCAGAGCAGAGGCAGAATCACCTCTCTCCATCTCTGGCCACACTGCTTTTCATGCATCCCAGGATGCCACTGGCCTTCTGGGCTGCAAGTGCCCATTGCTGGCTCATGTCATGTTCTTTAAGATCTTCTCAATTTCCCCTGCAGTACACAATAAGCTGGGAGGGAGCAGGGCCAGGACAGCTGACCCAAACTAGCCAAAGGGATATACCAGCCCACAGAACATCATGCTCAGTACATAAACTGGGGGGGATTTGGCCTTGAGGGGCGCATGGATCACTGCATGGGCAGTAGATAGTGGGTGGCAAGAAACTGCGTTATACATCACTTGTCTTTTTTTATTTCTCCCTCTTTCAGTTATATTCCTTTATTATTATGCTATTATTGTTATTAAATCTTATTTTAGTTATTCATCTATTCTTATCTCAACTCAGGATGTAGGGTTTCTTCCCTAATACTCCTCGTCATTCCACTAGAAAGGAGAGTAAATGAGGGACTGTGTGGTGTTTAGTTGCTGCTTGAGGTTAAACCATGACATCATTTTGGCTGTTTCCCATGTAGAGTTTCACAGAAATACCAGTACTCCACATTAAGCACTGCTGTTAGTGGCATCATGTTTAACTAAACCCAGCTATAACATCTGACAGACATCATAAAGCTCAGCAAGCTTATATATTTCCTACTTTAATCATCTTAGATGTCTCCCTTACCTTCCCACCAGGATCTACTTCCAGCACACCACACTTGCAGATTTCCATTTCAAAGGCATTCATTAGACCAGTCAGCAAGTAGCAGTTCATCTTGAGAGCATTAAGGTGAGCTTTGCGGTCTGCACTGCTCAGCCCAGAATCAGCCAGGATGGTGGGAAGCTCATTGGAATGATAGGACACCACTGAAGAGAGGCAGAAAATCATCAGCACTCCTCGCCAGGCCCCTGAACCATCCCTCCCCGTTGGAGACTCAGAGCAGCCATCAGATTACCAAAGACTTGTGCTCACATCTCACCAGCTGTAACATGGGTTGCCCCTTGCAACCCAAACCTTGCATGTGCTGTCCCATCCTATTCCCACAGCCTCTTGTCAGCTCAAAGCAACACTCACTCAGAGCTGATGCATCCCGAAGATGCATTTTCCAGGGACATGAGGAAGTGGATTTTCTGTCGGCCTGCCCTTACAGTGAACACGCACAGCTCAGCGTCGTCCACCAAGATTACAGACCTGTATTACTGGAATGAGCTGAGGGTGCAACCCAGCTGGTCGAGTCACATTAGCCTTTATATCATCACTGAGCTGCCAAAGGAGAGCAACCACTCTATTGTTTCTGCTTCAGCAGATACCGACCTTTCATCAGCAGTTCCACAGCATCCTCCTTGATAGCAGACTCTACAGCTCGGAAGTGGCTGCATGGCAAACACAGTGTATGAGGGCTGCAAGTAAAGACCATCTGCGAGATGTGTAAGCGCCCAGTCACACCAGTCTATCCACAACCCTCCCTCACCCGGCTCTGCTCTGCTCCCGGTGCCCTCAGCTCCGCGCTCGTCGCCTCTGTACTCACTGAAGCAAGCTGTAGATGGAATCGAAGTGCTGCAGCACCGCCAACGCGCCCTGTGCTCGAAATGCGGTCCGGAAGGCTACAGGGAAACACGGAGAAGAAAGGAGGCAATCACGGACATAAGCCGGCGGTAGGACCGGACCGGGCCGGGCCAGGCTAGGCTAGGCTAGGCTAGGCCTAGGAGGGCTTGCATAGGGGTCGTGGTGAAGAGGCTTACCTGTGATAGCGGGCGACAGTTCGCGGACAGGCAGCACGTCCTGCACGACATAGCGCCCATAGCCGCCGCACCGCAGCAGATCGCCAGGTGCCAGGGGCAACTGGAACTCCCAGGCCGCTGCCATCGCCGCCAGCACAACGCTACGAAACCACCACCCCGCCGGGACTGGCCTCGGCGCTCAAACCAGCGCGCGAGGCAGCGCCCGCCCTCGCCGCGGCCTATCAGCGCCCAGCAGAGCTATGACACGCCAGCACCTCGCCCAATCGCTGGCTCCTTGCTCGACCGTTAGCCGTGACGCTACTTCCTCGTCTCGCCGCTTCCCGGCGGCCACAGCGACTGGGAGGGGCGTGGCTGAGGTCCCGGTCTCGGCGGGGCAGGCTCAGCAGTGTCGCTCCTCCAACCCCGCTGGTAGCAGGACACCCCACGGGATCGCCTCCCATGGCGGCGCTGTTGTGGGCCACGGGGCGAGCCATGCTAGCCCCGGCAGCGTCCCTGCTCCAGGCCGAGCGAAGCATTAGCGGTGGTGGGGCGCGTTGGGGGCCTGTGCGGCCTGGCCTCCCCGTTCCCCTTTCCTCGCCCCTGGCAGGGCTCACTCGGGCCTTCCGCATCAAGGAGCCCCCGAAGCCTAAGCAGGTGGATCGGTGGACAGAAAAACGGGCCTTGTTCGGGGTCTACGATAACATAGGGATACTGGGTAAGACACTCCCCTACTCCCCGCTGTCAGGGCAGGAGGGGGAGGGAGGCTCGACCCATCTGTGGGCAAGCAGCTCCTGCAGCAGCGAGAGGGCGGGGAGGATTTGGGCCAGCCGCTTGGGGAACAGCCTCCTCTGTGGCCTGGCTTCAGCCTCTCTGCCTTGCTCCTCTGATCTTAGGCGGTTTCCAGATCCACCCGAAGAACCTGATTGTGGGTCCCAAGTGGCTGCGAGGCTGGCGGGGGAATGAGCTGCAGAGGTGTATCCGCAAGAAACAGATGGTGGGAGAGCGGATGTTTGCAGAGGACTACCACAACCTCAACAAGAGGATCCGGTACCTGTACAAGCGCTTCAATCGCACCGGCAAGCACCGCTAAGGAGCGACTCTGTGCTAGGCATGTAGAACGTGGGTTCAGGGCATCATACTCAAAATAAAGCCAGCTTTCACACAGCTGGGTTCCTAGTGCTTCCTGCAACCTTTGCTGTGCGTTTCTGACCCAGCCGCAAGGTTCTGCTGCTGCTTCAGACCTGAGCTAACAACCCACATCCCTGAACTTGGTATGAGAATACTCATTTTTGTTTTGTCCAGGCTTCTAGCATCCTTTCAGTCTCTGTGAGCCCCAGGTTCTCGCATCCTCCTGCACAGAACTACAGAATAGTAGGGGTTGGAAGGGACCTTTCAAGGACATCCAATCCAACCCCCCTGCTTGAACAGCATCACCTTGGGCAGGCCACACAGGAACACATCCAGGCAGGCTTTAAAAGTGTCCAGAGAAGGAGACTCCACAACCTCGCTGAGCAGCCTGCTCCAGCGCTCCATCACTCTCACCATACAGAAGCATCTCCTCACGCTGAGGTGGGACCTCCTGTGTTCCAGCTTGTACCTGCTCCTTGCCTATCACTGGGCACCACTGAAAAGAGCCTGGCCCCTTCATCTTAACACCCACCCCTCAGATATTTGTAGGCATTGTTAAGGTCCCCTCTCAGTCTTCACCAGATTAAATAGCCCTAGGGCTCTCAGTCTTTCTCCATAGCAGAGATGTTCAAGTTCCCCAATCATCAATTTCAGTATGCTCCTGCTTAGGAGTTGCTTGCTGACTCCATGTATCTTGTTACAGAGTAATGCTACTCTGTCTTCAAAAGCACTTGGTTGGAAGCAGCAAGGAATGAAAAGAACTTCTTAAAGCCTAGGAAGGTGAAGCCAGTCTCTGTTTAAGCAGCTAAAGTCCATGTTCTCAGGAACAGAGTGGCAGACCTGGGGTATGGATTCAGGAAATGTGCACAGATCCAAGTGGAGATCGAGCAAGCACCTGAAAGAGAGTGGCTGGGGGTTATATGTAAATGATAGGCATAGCAAATCCTTGGGTCAAAGTATGATAGAAACTGAGAAAGTGTTAGAGAAGACTATCTTGTAGCCTTTGTCACTTCTTGGTCCCTAAGCACCAACTTGGTAAGGGGTCTGCGGGCCAACAGTTCCACAAGCTCCATCTTCTATTCATCGCAATGGTTATTGCAGCGGCCTTCAAACTGTGGTGGGAAGGTTGCCAAGCTACAGAAGCTTCTTCCCAGGACTTGTTCCTTTGAAGCTTGTCTAAAGGCACAGCTTAAAACCCCTTCAGTTCCACTGAGTCTAGTGCCAGATACCTTCTTAATCCTCGATAGCCCTATCTGCAAATCATCTGGCTGCAGCCATAACCCCATAATAAGCCTTTACCTTCCTTACATCCACAGCCTTTTGGCTCCCAGGCTGTAATTTGTAATGTACCTGTCTTGTATATCTACTAATCTGTCAGATCACAGAATGGCAGGGGTTGGAAGGAACCTCTGGAGACCATCTAGTCCAACCCATCTGCTAGATAAGGTTGCACATGAACATAGTCAGGTGGGTTTTGGAGACTCTACAACTTCTCTGGGCAGCCAGTTCCAATGAAACCTCCTGTGCTGTAGTTTGTGCCAACTGCCCCTTGTCCTGTTGCTGGGCTCCACTGAAAAGAGCCCAGCTCCATCCTCATGACCCTACACTTTAGATATTGATAAGCATTGAGAACCTCTCTCAGGGGGATCTCTCTAAGCTAAAGAGCCCCAAGTCTTTCAGTGTCTCCTTGTCAGAGAGATGCTCTCATCATCTCTGTGGTCCTCTGTTGAACTCTGTCCAATAGTTCCCTGTCTCTCTTGAACTGGGGATCCCAGAGCTGGACACAGTACTCCAGATACGGTCTCACCAGAGTAGAGTAGAGGAGAACCTCCCTTGATCTTCTGGTCACACTCTTCTTACCGCACCCCAGGATACTGTTGGCCTTCTTGGCTGTAAGGGCACACTGCTGGCTTGAGATTAACTTGTCCATCAGGACTCCAAGGGCCTTCTCCACAGAGCAGCTTCAGAGAAGGTCAACCCCTAACCTGTGGTGGTGCATGAGGTTATTCCTCCCCAGTGCAGGACTCTACGCTTGCCCTTGTTAAAATTCATGAGCTTGAAGATCTGGCACTATAAACTTTTATCAAAGAAAAGGTGTGAACCAATTGCTTATCCCCCTACTCACCACACCAACTGCCATATGGAGAGACTTCTTCCAGTGTGCTCCTAGCACTCGTTTTGTCCTGCAGAATCCTCCCTTCTGATCCAGCTGATTTGTCAACATCTTTAGAGGGGAAGCCCCCAAACATGGACCTGTTTTAGGGGCTGCTGCTGGAGTCTGATTTCCCCCAGCAGGAGCTTGAACGCCGGTGCTTCAGGGACCTGTTTCGATCCCCTTTGACACTACTGCATGATGGAAGCGGGCCAGCAGCTTCATTGCGGAGACAGCGCCAACAAACGCACTACACGCACGGTAGTCAGGAGACAGCTCAGCAGCTCTACAGCCCCATATACAACGGCACCGGCACGGCAAGTGCTCCATGATGGAAAACCGGGCGCGGGACTGGCAATGGCGCTCCGGCCCTGCCTGGCCCAAATGGAGCGCGGTGCGGCCGCTCAGGCCTGTCACAGACCGGGCGCAGGACGCGCAGCCTGTGCAGAGCGGAGGGCTGTGCCCGTCTGCACACGGCGCCTCACTGCGCCCGTGCCCTGGAGCGCTGATTGGCTGTTGGAGGAACACAAAGGCGGTGCTGATTTGCTGCTCCCCGCAAATCTTTCCTGCAGCCACTTCTGATTAGCTGGTTGGCTCTAGGGGCGGGACGTGAAGTCCTATTAGAGCGAAGTCCCCCGCGGTACTTGTGCTGCTGTGGAGTTGTGGGCGGGCGAGGCGCCGGCTGTTGCCGCGGTGTGTCCGGACGGTCGTGCTTAGGCTCTGCGATGTGAGTGTCCGCCCGGCCGTGGGGCTGTGTGCAGCGGGAGGGAATGGGCTGGGGTTGGAGCTGAAGGGTGCGTTGTAGCAGCCACAGGCACGGCTTCCCGCACCACTGCCCGGGAGATCTCGGTTCCTTAGCCCGTCCCCTGCCGAGGTCTCGTAGAGCGCATGGTTTGTGTGGGTGATATTCGGTGTGGGGGTTGCTCTCCCATCCGGGGCTCCCGCTGCGCTGTGTCCCCTTTTGGCGTGGCCCCGTCCCTCTCCGTCCTCTGGGCAGGCTGCAAACCACCTCCCGGTTACCTATGTGCTGCCAGGCGGCTGTCACCTTCCTCCCCAGTCTTCGGGAGGCCGGGCACTGCTGCACTCGCAGACCCTTCCCCCGCTCTGGCTGCTTTCCCCTGATGTCATCCTCTGGGGATGCCCTTGCTCCCGGTTTTCCCCGGAGCTTGCCTGCTCCCGGTCCGGGGGAGATACAGGGATGGTTCAGGCTCTTGGGCCTATTGCCAGCACTGTCCCAGCCTAGGGACACTGGGGTTCAGGTGGATTTGGGGAGATGTGGTGTCTGTGTGTGTGTGGTTCCTCTCTCTTGATCAGCTAACTGTCTGTAATTACATTTCCCTAGGTCTGACCCAGCACAGCAACCTGCTTCTGCAGTCCCTGAAGGGGAAGCCCCTGGTGGGGGACCCCCTGAACCACCCCCCAATCTGACCAGCAACCGTCGGCTGCAGCAGACGGAGGCCCAAGTGCAGGAGGTTGGTAACTCTGCCAGCCATGCTGGCTTCCTTTAGGCTGCCTGGACTGTTCTCCTGCTCTGCAGCAGCACTGTTCTTGGCACGCCTCTGTTGCTGAGGGTGGATGCTCTTGGTACGTCAGTGCCAGGAGTGCATTTAGTACTCAATACGCAAAATGTGATTGCAGACCTGTAAAAGGAGGCCATAAAGAGATTGTTTTATGTTTAAAAGCTGCTTAATTCTAGGTATGATTTATAAGAAGCAGGGTTGTTAGATTTTCAGAACCTCATATTGTGCATCTGTTACAGAAAACAGCTTGAGGAGAAGGACTTGGGGGTACCTGTTGACAACAAACACCATAAACTAGCAATGGTCGCTGGCAGCCCAGAAGGCAGCTGTGTGCTGGGCTGCATTCAAAGCAGGGAGAACAGCAGCACAGGGAGGGGATTCTGCCCCTCTGCTCTGCTGAGACCCCACCTGCAGCACTGCCTCTGGGTCTGGTGCCCCCAGCACAAGAGGGCATGGAGGTGCTGGAGCAGGTTCAGAGGAGGCCACCAAGAGGATCAGACCGCTGGAGAACCTCCCCTATGAGTACCGAGCTGGGGCTGTTCTGCCTGGAGAAGAGAAGGCTCAGGGAAGATCTAATAGCAGCCTTCCAGTACCTGAAAGGGTCCTACAAGAAAGCCAGGAAGGGACTTTTTACAAGGGCTCATAGTGACAGGATGAGACGGAATGGATTGAAGTTTGAGGAGGGCAGATTGAGACTGGAGATTAGGAAGAAATTCTTGATAGTGAGGGTGGTAAGACACTGGAACAGGTTGCCCAGGGAAGTCGTGGATGACCCCCTCACTGGAGGTGTTCAAGGCCAGGCTGGATGAGGCCTTGAGCAGCCTTGGCTAGTGGGAAATGTCTTTGCACATGGCAGAAAGGTTGGAACTAGATGATCTTCAGGGTCCCTTCCAGACTAAACCATTCTATGGCTGTATATAATAAGACTTATGGAAATAAGCCTATGCGGCTCTTAATTCCTTGCCTGCTGCTTCAACGCAGCATCTGTGTGCAGATTTGGTGTGGGGAACCTTGCCTGGCTTGCCAGGGGCAGCGTCTGTGCTGTGGCTGCTGAGGTGCAGTGCCACAATTGTGCCTCGCTGAGGCAGCAGTACTCCAAGTTTCTGCTGTGGCTCTCGAGGAGTGAGTGTTGGTTTTATCAGCAGGGGTGCCTTAGGCTTTTTTGAGCTAAGAGCTTTTAAAACCAGGTTCAAGTCTAGGATTTTTTTTTTCTCCCCCACTTGAAAGCTGTTTCTTGCCTTGGCTTTTTGTTTCTGGGGTCTTCCCTTGTTAGTATCTCTGTGGTAGCAGGTGGCTAAGTGACTTCTCTTACTTTTTCAGCTCTCTGTACCAATACAAGCGTTGCTGCTATCCTTCTCTCTGCAGGTGGTTGATTTAATGCGTGTAAATGTAGACAAGGTGCTGGAACGAGACCAGATACTGTCACAGCTGGATGACCGGGCTGATGCACTTCAGGCTGGTGCCTCACAGTTTGAAAGTAGTGCAGCAAAACTCAAAAGGAAGTATTGGTGGAAGAACTGCAAGGTGAGTTCCCTAGTGTCATAACCTCCTTCACTAGAAGGAAATGGAACTAGCCCTCTCCTGTAGGGCTTGGAGAGGGTAGTTGGGTCTCAATAACGATTTCAAATGCTTAGGATTCCTTCACTGTGGAAAGACTTCGAGGCCTTGGCTGTCCTACCTTTCAGGATCTGGCATGTGTTCCCTGGCTGGCAGGGAAGGTGTGCACTTGTCACTCTG
Source organism: Indicator indicator (assembly GCF_027791375.1). NCBI lineage: Eukaryota > Metazoa > Chordata > Aves > Piciformes > Indicatoridae > Indicator > Indicator indicator. The sequence goes on from NC_072023.1 coordinate 18,235,559, forward strand.
TTCTAAATATTACTGCTTGATAATCTCTCTTTCCAGATGATGATCATGATGGGAGTGATTGGTGCCATTGTGGTGATGGTGATTGCAAGTAAGTACTGAAAAGCCCAGGATCAAGGGTGAAGAAGCACTGAGTATTTTAAACTCTTCCTTTTTGGTCTGAGATCTTGGAGGGTCTTGGTTGCCTAAGTGTTAACTTCAGTCGTTGGGGAAGGGAGGTGGTGGTGGTGGCTGGAACTCCTATGCTTACTGTGGCCATGGTATGCTTTACATACTGACAGAAGGAATTGGGGGTGGCCATCATTGTAGAAATGAGAAATTTCTGTCTGCCAGGTCAAACATGTAAGTATGAGGGGCATTTACCTTTGAGTGGGTGGGTTGGCAAGCCTGTTCCCTGCTGGGGGATTTGGAGGTTTCAGAGACCTTTGGTGTAACTTGCCCTTTTGTTCTTTCCTTTTTTCTTATTGCTTTGTCTCCAGTTTACTTTTTTACTTGAATGTAGCTCCTTCAATCTGCCTGTCACCTTGCCTGTTTCCTTTTGTCCCTGGATCTTTCTTTCCCTTTCACCTAGCTTCTTCATTTCTTTCTATACTTGTCTAGAACTCTGAAGCACTCTACTTAACATGGTTAGATTCTTCAACAGCTGCTGCAGCTTTAGGCAGGGTCATCTGAGTTTAGAGGAAAGGGAAGTAGAGGAGGAGCAGGTAGCTATTGCCCCTGCTTTTCCGCAAGGAATTTTTGCAGTTTAATTTCACGGGAGCTTGTCAAATGATGCCTGGGTGAATTCTAGAAAAATAAGAATGCCTTAAAACAGTGCCTTTGGGAATAAAGGACTTCAGCATGTGAGATCCTTTAGTGTTCTGCCTAAAAGGAGTGGTAAGCATGGCTTGAGCCTTTCACTGAGCTGCTGAAATAAAGGCAGGTTTGTGCTGCTCAGTTGCCGTGAGCCATCTGACTAAGCTGGATGTACTGATGTAGATTCCTCTAGTCATGGAGAGGTAAGCACTTCAATTATTTATTCTGCCTGTCCTGATTTTCAGAGGACTTGCTGTCTGAGTGTGTCCATTTTGGTTATTTTAAAGGAGAACCTACATGATTACCTCAGTCAAATGCAACAGACTAAACACAGTGAAGTGCAAGGAATTTTGCTGCTGTCTAAAAGGCAGTGTTGGGAGTAAAACCTCCTGCCAGAAGGAACAAAAGAACAGCAGTAAGGAATCTGGAGAGGGGGGATGCTGTCAAATATTCCTTTCATCTATGCAGACACATAGCCATGATGCCCTGGCTTTTTACTGTGTTGTAGCTTTCTGCAAGTCTTCGAGGGTAGTGGTGAAATGGGACTGGATGCTTTGCTTTTGTGTTACTGGGTTGAATGTCAAAAGAAGTCTACTACCTAGCTGATGCAGGTGAAGGAGATTGGAGGTATTCCAGACAATCCAGTGAGTCGCTTGGTCAGTTTCCAGAATACCTTTCCTTTTTCTGCTGCCACAAAGCCCTAACTTTCAGCAGGAGTTAGAAAATACTTGGAATGGTTAGCTAGGGATTCAAAGGGAAATGCTGCTCTAGTCATGGGTATTGCAAAGTAACAGCAGATGTCCCAGTTCAGCTCTTTAGAGATCTTGCCTATCAAACTGAAATCCTTGAGTTTGGTGGTCTCCACTAGAAGGAAATGCTGTGGCTTTCTGTAAGCAAGCCTCTTGTTCTTCTCTGTCAAAAATAAGAAGTTATCAGTAGCTTGAATGTGCTGTCATACGTGAGGCTAAATGAGCTGCCCTGCTCCTCAGTTCTGGCAGTTTTCTGAGGAATGTGCATCTTGGTTTGTTTGGTGGTGGTTGTTTTTTTTTTCTTGGGGGGGTTTTGGCTTTTTTTTGGGCGGGGAGAGGGAGCAGGAGGGGTGGTTGGTTTGTCTGTTTTTGCACAAGCTGAGCTGTAGCCTGTAAATAGACTGGCAAGAGGGCACTCCTTTAAGAAACTCCTCCCTGGTTCTAGAATACACTAAAATCTGTCTAGGCGTAAGGGGATGTGGGGAGGCAGGGGAGAACATCACTGGAGTTTACAGATGGGAGTGAAGTGTGACAGATGAGAGGAGCAGATGCTTTTTGTTTCACTGGGTTTGCTGGGGAACGCCCCCTCAGGGCATCTGGGAGGGGGCTAGGTTTTGCACACCGACTTCCATGCCCCAGCATTTCATTTGCGCTGAGTTCATCTCCCTGCAATCCATCCCTCTCCACCTTGGGTGAGGGCAGAGATGAAGATTTGGAGTGAAGCAGCCCTCGTTCCCTCAGCACTTCCCTAATTCCTTGTGGAACTGAGATGTGATGGATGGTCAGAAATGCATCTACTGAAGAGGAGCCAGGGCCTGCTTGTCCTACTTACTGCTGTCATTTTAGGGGGTGGGAATGCAAGCTTGAGACCAGCAATTCTCTTGAATTCTTCTAAAGAAGCCTTTGGTGCAACATTACTCCTGTTCTTCTGGGGACAGAGGTCCTGCTAGGCTAACTCTCCCATTTCTTTCTCTTAGATGTTGTATGTTGCCTTTTCTGTTTCATTTCACCTTATTTGTGTCTCTCTGCATGGGCAAAAAAAAACCAAAAATCACCAAAGGCTCTCTGAGTAAAAGCAGGGGGTTCTGTCCACAGAATTACAGTCATTCATGCAGTTTATTTCCTCCCTCTATAAACACAACTGTTATCTCCTGGCATGTTACAGCTCCTGTACTTTAGATGGTCTCTAAGAAACACAATTTACCACCTTATGGAGTCTGTCTGGTCTGTCAGTGGGCAGGAGGGGTTGGGATACCAAACAGCCGAAGTTCTGGCTGTCCAAACCAGTGGCTGGCCTTCCGCTGCAATGGTGGTTGCAGCTGCACTGCAGCACCCTGCTGGACTGGCTGTCTGCTAAGTCTGTAACAAGTAAGAAGCACCAGCAGCTCTGGGTAAAGAGGCTGCCCAAGACTACTCTACTTCCAGTTACTGTGTAATGCATGGAGGTAGTCCCTGGAAGGGTATCTTACTGGCAGCTCTAGTTCCTCAGGCTGTGCTGCCTTTGGGGTTCTTTAACCTATCCTGAGATAATTCTCCAGAGGTGCTGGTACACAGGTTCATGATCCAAATGAAACCCTTGAAGATTAGGATGCTGTTGACAGCATATTTTAGAACATGGCTGGAATAAAGCTAAGTGTTCCCTTGTTTTGCTCAGCCTTTTCTCCTCCAGACTAACCACCCCCAGCTCTCTGTCCTGCTTCATAGCAGAGATGTTCCAGTTCCCAAATCATCCTTGTAGCTCTGTTGCACTCTCTCCAGCAGATCCCAGTCTCTTGAACTGGGAAGCCCCAAACTGGACACTATTCCAGGTGTGGTCTCACAAGGGCAGAGCAGAGGGGGAGGAGAATCTCAGACCCAATAAGGAACAGGAAGACCCTAGTCACAAATATAATTATTGAACCCAGGGGCAGGTGAATGGCCAGGGTAGCATTGCCCAGGGATTTCTTTGTTCAGCTGGGAATCCTTTCCAGAGACTCCCTGTGCTGCTGTAGCACTTTGCCTGAGAAACCCAGGATTGGAACTGAGGAGCTTGCTACCCCTGGACAGAAGGTGAGTGAATTGGGAATAAAAACGCTGAAACTGTGAAATCTTGGTGTTCTAAAGGATGTGAAGACACGTGGACCTTTGGCCATAAACACATCCCTTAGCCGTAAACATGCAATCCTCTAGACATAAACACACCTGGGACTAGGAATAGGGGGCAGGATTTTTCAACCCACCACAGGAACCAAGTGGGCATCTTCCTCATATGTACACTAGATCAGCACCAGACTCGGTAGTTAGACAATGGCTGGGTTCAATAATCTTCAAGGTCTTTTCCAACTGTAATTATTCTGATTCTACAGTTCATCCTTGATGATCCCCAAAGCAATAACATTTTATGAGACCAAAGGATTCACCTACAGTAGTGAAAGCAATAAACCCAATCAAACCACAGTGCAGCCTTTTGCTATGGTTCAGGTAGAACACCCCAGGAAGAAGAAAACACAGGTGCCACAGGGAAAGTGCAGCCTCTGCTCCTGCTGCTACCCAGCTGAGCTGTGCAATCCCAGTGCCTCACTCGTGTTCCACCCCACCATCCCCGCTCGGCCCACGTGGTTCCAGGCTGTTGTAGGAGGGCAGCATGGTCACCACAGCCTCCACAGTGAAGCGGTGGGGGGCACCGGCAGGCGGCGCCTCGGCGTGGCAAGCGGCATTACCGTGACCGGCCTGCGGGGGTCCCAGTGCAGAGAGCTGCTGTCGGGAACGGAACCAGCGCAATGCCAAGATGAAGGTGATGACGATGAAATCCAGAATCAGTTCTGCCAGCTCCATCACAGACAGCACAGAAGATCCAAACCACAGGCTCCACTGGTTCCCAAGCTGGGACAGCAAAGTCACTACCTGCAAGAGACAGAAAGGGCAGTGAGGACAGCCCTTGTATGAGCCTTTTGCCTCCCTGCCTGCTTCCACCAGCAATGCACGGTGCTGGGGGGGTTCCTTCCACCCTAACACAGGAAAAGAGAGCTGATGGCTGGCAATGCTGCTGGAACATACACCTGCCAGTATGGAGGGCATTTAGTGGTGAGCTTGGCAGTGATGGGATGACAGTTGGACTTGACCTTGGAGGTCTTTTCCAACCTTAATGATTCTGTCATGGCGAATGGCTGGCTAGAGAGGACACGACAGTCAAATGTGTACCGTGAAGGCTGGAGACTCCCCATTGGTCTTGTAGTTCCACTCCTCAAAAAAGATATTCACTTTGGCAACCCCATTCCTGTAAACAAAAGACAGGGGCTCAGGAACCCCAAGTTCTCAATCCCTGCATTTCTTCACCCTTCTCTGACCCGTTCTGCCCTTCATCCTCTTCCCACATACACCATCCAGAGCCCTTTCTCCATCTCCACAGTTCCCTCATGCTGCACTAAATACACTCTTTGGACTTTACAGTGCATTTCTGAGACTGCAGTGTGAAACCAATCACAGAACATTAGAGGTTGGAAGGGACCTCCAAAGATCATCCAGCCCAACCCCCTGCCACAGCAGGATCACCTAGAGTAGGTCACATGGGAACACATCCAGGTGGGTTTTGAATGTCTCCACAGAAGGAGACCTACTATGTTGGCCAAGTTGGTGTCCCCCAGGGATCAGTGCTGGGCCCCATCCTGTTCAATATCTTTATTGATGATCTGGATGAGGGGATTGAGTCCATCATCAGTAAATTTGCAGATGACACCAAGCTGGGAGCAGGTGTTGATCTGTTAGAAGGTAGAAGGGCTCTGCAGAGGGACCTTGACAGGCTGGACAGATGGGCAGAGTCCAACAGGATGGCATTCAACAAGTCCAAGTGCCGGGTGCTGCACTTCGGCCACAACAACCCCATGCAGAGCTACAGGCTGGGGTCAGAGTGGCTGGAGAGCAGCCAGGTGGAAAGGGACCTGGGGGTGCTGATTGACAGTAGGCTGAACATGAGCCAGCAGTGTGCCCAGGTGGCCAAGAGAGCCAATGGCATCCTGGCCTGCATCAGGAATAGTGTGGCCAACAGGAGCAGGAAGGTCATTGTACCCCTGTACACAGCACTGGTTAGGCCACACCTTGAGTACTGTGTCCAGTTCTGGGCCCCTCAGTTTAGGAAAGATGTTGAATTGCTGGAGCATGTCCAGAGAAGGGCAACGAGGCTGGGGAGAGGCCTTGAGCACAAGCCCTATGAGGAGAGGCTGAGGGAGCTGGGACTGTTTAGCCTGGAGAAGAGGAGGCTCAGGGGAGACCTCATTGCTGTCTACAACTACCTGAAGGGAGGTTGTAGCCAGGAGGGGGTTGGTCTCTTCTCCCAGGCAACCAGCACCAGAACAAGAGGACACAGTCTCAAGCTGCACCAGGGGAGGTTTAGGCTGGAGGTGAGGAGAAAGTTCTTCACAGAGAGAGTGGTTGGCCATTGGAATGTGCTGCCCAGGGAGGTGGTGGAGTCACCATCCCTGGAGGTGTTCAAGAGGGGATTGGACGTGGCACTTGGTGCCATGGTTTAGATAGTTATGAGGTGTAGGGTGACAGGTTGGACTCGATGATCTTTGAGGTCTCTTCCAACCTTCTTGATTCTTGATACAAGCTCCTGTGTGGTTCTCCTTCCTCCTCTGTCATCTTAACTCTGATCTGCCCCCCCCCCCAGCCACACCCATACCACTGGGATGGTTCCTGCTTTGGACATCAGCACTGTTTAAAAGGTCTCACCTCTTGGATGTGATGTTGTATTTGTTCTGTTGTGAAAGCACATAAAAGACCCAGTCCTGAAATGACAGTGTGATAAACTGTGTTACACGATCTCAGCCACCTCCTGTAGGTTTAGTACAGGTTCAAAAAGGACCAAATGGGAGTGCAGAGCACTGCTGGGGGAGCCAAGACACTCCCTCCTTACCTCTGAGACAGCAGAAGGCCAGCGAGAGTACCCAGCTGATAGCTGGTATTGCGTCATTCTGGAAGACAAGAGGCATGTTAGCTGTGAAAGCTGTAGGAGGCACAGGTTAGGTCTTTCAAGCAGTGAATGCTTTCCAACACCTCTAGAAACCAAGCATTTCCAGCCTGCTTGGCTTGACTGATGACCAAACTTACTTGCAAGGTTTCCTGCATTTGTGGAAACAGCGCAGCACGTCAGCTTTGAATTCAGCCAGGAGTTTGTAATAGCAGTAGCCTGAGCAGCAGGGAAAGGAAATCCAGGTAAGCTCATGGCAACTGTGTACAAAAGGTGATGTGATGAGGAATCCAGAGGTTTCCTTCCACAACCTTAGAGGGACTAACCAGCCAAGACAAGAATGTCTTTCTGATGTCTCACATCAGGAAGCTCATTGAAGACTATGAGATGTACTGAGATATGAGGTGGACCAAACAGGTTCAGGTGTGCATAAGCTTTATTACTACTCCTGTTCACTTCACAGATTCACAGATTGCATTGGGTTGGAAGGAACCCTCCAAGGTCGCCTTGTCCAACTCCCTTGCACTCAGCAGGGACACCTTCAGCTAGATCAGGCTGCCCAGGGCCACATCAAGTCTGATCTTGAATGTCTCCAGAGATGAGGCCTCAGACACATCCCTGGGCAATCTATTCCAGTATTTCACCACTCTTGTTGTAAAGAACGTCTTCCTGATGTCCAACCTAAATCTACCCTATTCCAGCTTCAAACCATTGCCCCTTGTCCTATCACTCCAAGCCCTTCTAACCAGTCCCTCTCCAGCCTTCCTGTAGGTCTCCTTCAGATATTGAAATGCAGCTCTAGGGTCTCTCTGCAGCCTTCTCCAGGCTGAACAGCCCCAGTTTTGTCAGCCTGTCTTCATAGCAGGTGCTCCAGCCCTCTGGGGGCTTACCCCAGGACTTACCCCAGGCTATATGCTTTGTGTAGTCACAGTACGCTGCTCCAGCAGGTAAGGGGTAGAAGTAATAAGCACAGCCGCAGCGCTCTACCATGTTGAGCTGAAAGCAGGAACGAATACAGACCTGGGAGGCAAATGATATGGAAAAGGTTGAACAAGGGAACCAAGCCCTCTGCAGCCTGCATCACATCATACTGTTAACATAGCCCATGGGGAAAGGGGAAGGGTAAGAAGGTGATTGTGAATGACCTGCTCTGTGTAGCGGGAGGAGTAGAGGTTTTGCACTGGCACGTCGCTGCCATCCTCGGTGCAGTCGCTGTAGCTGCCCCCCAGGCGCATGGTCATCTCCTGCAACACACAACAACTGGCACTGTGCTCTTCCCTTTCCGCCCTTCTAGGCCACACACATTGCTTGGCCAGCAGCATCTGCCTTCATCAGGTCATCAGCTCCCCCTGCTTCCCTTCATCTCACTGTTCACTGATAAACTGCAGCCAAATTCCAGCAGGCTGCTCTTCCTCCCCTCCCTTCACTCCATGGCATTAATCCCCTCCCTTAGCCACACACTGGGCCGTATCACACACATCAAATTAAACCTCCCCCACAACCTGGCCTCCACCATGACCACAGCTCTTCCCCCTGCTGCTTCCTCACCTTTCTCATGCTAATGGAGGTCTCAATACCCGGGCGAACGTTGAAGCCTCCATCATCCATGAATGCTGGTTCGTTCTGATCATGGACCATGACCCTGGCTCCTGTCACCGTGGACAGCAGAGGGATGAAATCGTTCTGTTCAGTGCGCACCACCAGAGACAGCCCTGAGGAAATGTCAGAGAGCAAGGCAGGTCATGGCTGGCTGTTACACAGGAGAGCGAGCAGAATGGTCACAAATAAGTCCCTAAGGGGTAAAGGAAGAGAAATATCAACTAGGGCTGCACCAAAACTAGGCAGCATTGGAGGGTAGCCAAAGTGAGACCAGGGACAAAGCTCGAGGCTCCAGGAGAGGCCTAAAGAAAACTGGAATACTTCACCGTGGCTTAGAAAAAGCAGAACTGGGAACAGAGAGATTTCATGGAAAGGCTCAGAGACAGATGGAAAAAAAGCCTGAAGCCCTAGAGAGGTCTCAGTGGGGGTTGTGAACACAAACAGATCAGCTGCTGGAAACAGGAAAACAGGGAAGGAGGATGTGAAGTCCAGGCTCTCAGGAGCACAGCACTACAGCTCAACAGGGGACTTCAAGGAAGGGCCTGCACAGGTCCAGAGGGAGCAGCGGACATCAGAATCAGAGAGAGAGTTCAGTATGGTAGCAGTGATGGACAGTCACATTCATGAGACAATCCATCTCCACGTGGGTGAAAACAGAGCTTGGGTAAGAGAGAGCAAGGCTGCAATCTGATACAAGTACTAGGCACAGCAGGATGCCCAGCCTCCTGGAGAAAACAGCTGAGCTATTGTCCTTACTCACCGAGGAGTACTTCTCACCTACCATTATTGATCCCTGGCAGTGAAGATGTCCACAGGCTGCTGCTGTTGTCATTAAATGTATAGCAGTTCCCATACAAGGGGTGGTGGAAGTGGGTGTAATTCCTGAGAGGGAAACAGAAATATGGAGGTGGGGTGAGAACGGCTGTGAGACCAAGGGGAAGGCTTTCTGAAAGCAGACAATTCTGTTCACCTGCAGAGATAGAGGCTTACATCAGGTGGACAGGTTTTGTTGTGTCAACTTGTCCAAGTAGGGAAAAGCAATTAAAATGTGCTGTAAAAAACTGTCCTGCAGCTGGACAGGCTTTAATGACAGGTTTTTCATACTGTTAAATCTGGAGAAGCCAAATAGGTTTTAGCAGTACTAGCAAACTCTTAGTTCTTCCTACCCCTCTTCCTCCCTTGCTGATGGGCTTCATTCCACTACCTCTTTGATGCTTTTTGACCAATAATGGCAGAAGTGGGATTATGTTTTTTAACTCTGTTTTTGTAACAACTCTCTCTCCTCCTCCTGGATGTGAGCTGTTCTGTACCAGTTCACCACTGCAGAGAACAGAATACTTTAACATTGCACATCAGCACGCACTCTACTGCATTTATGTGAAACACGAGAAAAGGGAGAACCATTCTCCAAGGTTCATAGCTTAAGGTCACAGAAACTGTGACCCTGGTGAGCAGAACCCACAGAATATGTTAAGAACAAGTTCTTTACCATGACGGTGGTGGAACACTGCAACAGGTTGCCCAGGGAGGTCTTTGAGGCCCCATCCCTGGAGATATTGAAGATCAGGCTGGACAAGGCTCTGAGCAAGCTGATCTAGTGGAGGATGTCTCTGCTGACTGCAGAGGGGTTGGACTAGATGACCTTTGGAGGTCCCTTCCAACCCAACCCATTCTGATTCTATGAAAGCCTCAAGAAGCAATCTGAGACAATGGGAACTGAACAAGGAACAACCCAAACTTGGGAGAGTGGTTCTCTAATGTGGGTTTCTTGGCTTCCCTTGGACCCAGGCACAAAACAGGGTTGTTTTCTGAGAGACTCAGTAGGACCTTTCCACCACTTACGCCTTGTCACAGCTTGCTTCATTGAAGCGGCAGGAATAGATGAAATTCTCAAAGTCAGACTCATCCAGGGCTTTGGCATCAGGCATCTGTGCCAGGATATTGATATAGTGGAAGCTGTACCACTCCCGCACAGCATCCACCCCTGAGGAGTACGCCTGGTGGAAGCAGTCCTTGTTGTTTTCACTGCACTGTTAAGGGAACATAAGGAGAAAACCACATGAGGGAAGTAATGTCCGGGAGGTGAGGCTGTGCCTGTGTCTCAGCTGTGCTCCCTCAGCACGGGCACAGATGAACCCGAGGGAGTTGAGAGCTTCACAGGGCTCCTGTGCTCTACCAAAAGACCATCAGCAGGATGGGGAAAGGCAAAACCAGAGGAGCTTCCCCGTGGATGGGAAACACCATACGAATGAGCAAGTGTGAGTAAAACCCAGAAAGGCAGCAGTGGTGTGCAGGGTGATCTACTTCATGTAAATTCCACATGGTATAAACCCAGAAACTTGAAATTCTTGGTGGAGAGCCCTTCCTTTAGGGTGTGTCCAGAAAAAAAAACATTTGTAATCTGGTGGGAACTCCAGTTGACTGGCAAGCCATTAGCTTCAGTCCTTCAGTGTCTTTTTTATCTGCTGACACAGATATCCTCAGGCAAAGAAGCTGCAACCTAGGAGCAAATGTGACCATAACCACTTTTCACATGGCCCGCAGTCATCCAATATGTTCTCCTCTGCTATTATTGAGCAACACTGTGGTTAATGTTAATAAATGGGTCTCTAAAGGCAGATGCAAGGCTGATGTAGCCTTCAGGAATATCAAAGTTTCCCACTACTACCCAGGAAAACACAGGCACTGATGTGGACAAGTCTCCTGGGGCCCATGTGGACAGGGATAGGACTTGGAGAGTAGGATTACACTGGGCAAAGGCTTCAGCTCTACCTTCATCTGTCATTAGAAAAACCCAGGGCAGACTAATCAGACTTCTATGTAGAAAAAGGCATACCAGAAGTTTAATAAGACAGAAGTAGCTAGGCAGAGGCCAGAATGGGTAGGATCTAAGATATCTAGGGACCTCACCAGAACAAAGCCAATTTTCCAGTCATTCTTGTCCACTGAGGGGCTGTTCTCTGGCAAGTTGACCAAGTTATCCCTCTTCTGCCTCCGCAGGGGATGACGCTGCACGTGATGGAGCAGGCTCCTGGAGCTGCGCTTCTGCGTGGCTGGCTCGGACCAGTCACTCCGTGACAGAGACATGTTGTAGTCATAAAGGTCTAGCAGTGTCTGATGGGTGATTTGGTCCAGCTCATCTAGCTTCTTCCGGATGGCACTGTACCTGTACAAGGAGAAGAGCCTTCAGGTTTAGGGACAGGTGCACATAAACAGCTCAGTAAGAGATGTGGCAAAAAAAAAGATTTGCTGGGATGATTCAGGACATTCCTGCTGCCAGATGAAAATCCAAACACTTGCTGGAGGGTACGATCCTTGTAGGAGAGAAGTAAACCCATCTGGTTTTGTCCTGTGGCAGTCTACAGTGCAGCCTGCAGAGCTGCTAAGTGAACAGCCTTACTCTGAGTGCCCTGCAGCATCAGCTGCCAGCAGCCTCAGGGAGACCTTTCTCTATACAGTTCCCTAAAAGGGAGGTGGTAATGAGGTGGGTGTTGGTCTCCTCTCCCAAGTAACAAGTGATACTACAAATGGAAACGGCCTCAAATTACACCAGGGCAGGTTTAGGTTGGCTATTAGAAGATACTTCCTTCACTGAAAGGGTTCTCAAACAATGAAACAGCCTCCTCAGGGAGGTGGTTGAAACCCCACGCTTGCAGATGTTACAAAGAGGCAAAGATGTGGTGCTGAGGACATGGTTTAGCACCAGCCTTGGCAGAGTTAGAGAATGGTTGGACTCGATGATCTTAAAACGTTTTTCCCAAACTAAATGATTCTATGATTCCAGCTCTGGGAGTCCATTTCTTACCTATATGGATTGAGGGTACACAGAGTCACAGCTGGGAAAGTCAGCCTGTCGGAATTGAGGTTGAGGTTGAGGTTGACAGGGTAGCTGAAGTACTCTCTGTAGAGGATTCCAAACTGCCAGTACATTAAGCCGAAGGTGAGAAAGAAGAGGACGGACCAGAAGGCTGTCTTCATCTTATTCTTTTTGGAACACACCAGGCGGATGGCCCCGTGGATGGTTGTGTTGCTGCAGAAAAACTGGAAGAGCTCCTGGTAGGAACTGTAGAACTCGATCAGACCCTCCTGCTCCTCTTTCTGCTGCTGCTCCTCTTCTTGCTTCCATTGCCTTGTTTTTTCCCCTTCTGACATCTTCACAGACCCACCCTACAACACAAACTCAGAATTAGGGAGCAGCTCTGCAGACTCCAGCTCCAAGAAGCCGTCCCCGGCACAAAACCATCATCTTCCCAAATCCATGTTACTTCCACCTCTTCTTCCTCCTCCCCAACTCCCCACCCCGGGGTGCAGATCCCCAGCCATCCACGCACTGCTCCCTCCCTCCACCCCACAGAACAGCCCCCGCTGCTCTTCCATACGCTGTACCCCCGGGCCCACCGCCCCCTCTCCCGGCCGAGGCGGCGGGACTGACCCCAGGCTCCGTGCCCATGGCGTGCGGCGGCTGCTCGGCCCGGGGCCGGTGTGCTCTCCCCGAGCGCTGCCGGCTCTCCTGCTGCCTCCCCGACTGGACTGGGACCGGTTCCTTTCCAGTTCGAACCAGCACCTCGCCCGGCTCCTGCCCTGTTAGCCTCGCCCCTCCTTCCTGCTCCTGCCTCGCCCCTCCGGGCGCTGCTCCCAGGCATGAAAAGCCCTCTTTAAACCCCCAGGTGACCGGGGCCGGGGCAGAGGAGGCCGGGGACGCGCCGGGGCGGTGACCTTGGCGGTGCCGGCGGGGGGTCAAGGCGCGGCCGCCTGGCTCCCGGCGAGCAGCAGGCCCCAGGCCGCTCCTCCCTGTGCAGAGCCCTGCCCCGGGCAGGTAGGACTGCGGAACAGCCTGTCCCTCCTCCTCCTCCTCCCACCCCTCCACCGCCGTGGGGAGGCAGCGTCCCAGCGAGCAGGGGTGATGCAGAAAGGAAGTTGGCAGCTCTTAGAATCACGGAATGCATAGTTTGGGTTGGAAAAGATCTTTCAGATCGTCAAGTCAAACAATTCTCTAACTCTACCCAAGGCTGGTGCTAAACCTTGTCCCTCAGCATCACATCTCTGCTCTTTTAAACACCTCCAGGCATGGGGATACAACCACCTGTCTGGGGAGCCTGTTCCAGTGGTTGAGAACCCTTAAGTAAAGAGGTTCTCCTAATATCGAATCTAAACCTCCCCTGGTGCAACTTGAGGCCATTTCCTATTGTCCTATCTCAAGGACAGCAGGAGGCTGCCTGGCTGGGATCTCCCCTGCCATGACCATAGATTGGGGTGCACACAGTCTGGTGGTGAGGCCTTCCATGTGGCTTTAATCGTCAAATTGTGCTTTTCAAGGGCAAAAAGCTGAGGCAGATGGCAAAGTTTGGGTGAGTTTTGCACGAGGGATGGGGCTGAGGCAGAGAAGACTGGTGGTGACTCGGTGACATACATGAGGTAGCATCACTTCTGCTGGTTCATTAACCAGAGAAATCTTCCACCTCCAGAAGTACCTGGCTTGACCATGAGTGGAGGCACATTCCTCTGGTCTGTGCCTGGGAAATCAAGGTGTTTGTTACCCAAAGCCTTGCAGCTTTTCCTCACATCCATAGACAGATGTGACCAGGAGTCCCTAACACCCCCTTGCCACTGTAAGAGTGGAACCTTTTTCCCGATCCTTTCTTCAAAGAATTTTCTCTCCACCTAGCTCTCTCTGGGGCTCCATTTGTTTCTTTCTTTTAGGAATTGCCTCCTTCAGATCAGTCCTTGTTCAGAGTTACTTGCCATTGAATTTTGATCCTGTATTTGAGTTACAATGGTTTGGTTAGTGATGCAAAACACACGGCCACTTTTCCCTCTTCATATTGCAAAACACCAGGCAGGAGACTTTTGAGGCCAGCAGTTAAATGATGGTGTGACAGCAGCAGCCTTCTGACAGCTGCTTGTTCAAAACCTACAGCCACAACCTTAGAATCATAGCATCATAGAATGGTTTGGGTTGGAAGGGACCTCCAGAGGTCATCTGATCCAGCCCCCCTGCAGTCAGCAGGGACATCCTCCACTAGATCATATTTACTTTACCTCTAACAACATTCTGAGTCCAAGCCGCTGAAAAGACCATGCTCCATCAGGAGCTTGTTACTAGGTCCTCCTGTTTTGAAATGGGAAGCACCCTGTTGTTCTGAGCAGTGCTTCTGTGTGTTATATCTGCACAAGCTGAATGCATGATTGGTTTTTACTGCTACTGAACAACCCTGAGTAAACATGAATCACTTTTTATGGCATCAAATTTGAAATGTTTCTTTACCAGCCCAAGCAGGAATGTGATCATGATCTGTAGTGCTCTGCTACTGTGGTGGGAAAGAAATAGACAAGCCCTTCCTGGTCTGGTGTGGATTCCAAGTGCAATAAATTAGACATATTTTTGAACTACTTGAAAGACTTCTGATCGTTTTGTTCTTTTGTATACCCATATATGCAATCACATTTTCCTTCTGCTGCAAGGCAAAAGCCAGTGGTAATTTCTGGATTACCTGCAGACGATTTTCTGCATTAAAAGCAGCAACCCCAACAGTCAGTGAGGATCAGCATGCATGGTGCTAGAAGTTTAACCAGTAAGGCACCAGCCTAGTGTCTGATAAAGGTGGGTAGATATGAGGCTATGCTTTGCACGGCTCTTGCTCTTCAGCAGCCAGTTACTTACCCCTCCCTAGAGGCACAGGCAGTGACCTCTTGTAGGACCCTGACTCCTCCTAAACAGATTTAATGTCTCAAAACTGTGTGGTGATAACATTGTAACCTGGGGTTTGGAATGAGAAAGTCTGCCTGGAAGCGGGAGGTGTGGCATGCAGCAAGGACCCTGCTCTCCTTGCCCAGAGGTGAGCAGATAAGTTCTGTGTTTTTTCCTGAGTTAACTTCTTCATTGCGTGACTCCACATTTTGATCAGTGTGCATCTGCCAAGGAAGACCTCGCTGGATCTGCACCCACCCCTCAAGATCTGCATTGGTCCTGCAAGACATGGCTAGAATGAAGGGTGGTGCTCTCTCTCTCTCATCTCTTTCTTCTCCTAGAATGGCCTAGGTTGGAAGAGACCTCAGAGATCATCGACTCCAACCTCCCTGCATTGGGTAGGGAAGGCTCTCAGCTAGACTTGGTTGCTCAAGGCCTCTTTTTTCTCTCCTTGATTAATTATCACCATTAATCCCTCCTGTTCTATCTTTCCTCCTTTTTCTCACCCTCTCTCTTTAACAAAGTTTCAGAGTTTTCTCAGCTGATACATAACCTTCTTTGTGTTTTAATTCCTACTGGAGCAATTGTAAGGATCTCTGGGTACTGGGCTTTTCTGGACTCTGACACCTCTAAAGAAGATCATTATTATAAAGCCATCAGGAATCTGCAAATCAATATAATGGGCTGGTGAATAACCTTCTCCCTTTGCTGCTGATGGAACATGCCAGGCAGCAGTGGTGTCTGCCCCAAAAATTACCAGTGATACTACAACACAGATTCACAGAATGGTTTAGGTTGGAAAGGACCTTAAAGATCATCATAAAGTTCCAACCCCCTGCCATGGGCAGGGACATCTTCCACTAGACCAGGATGCTCAAGACCTCATCCAACCTGGCCTTGAACACTTCCATGGAGGTGGCATCCACAACCTCCCTGGGCAACCTGTTCCAGTGTCTCACCAGCCTCGCTGGAAAGAATTTCTTCCTAACCTCCAGTCTTAATCTTGTTCTCCTCAAGCTTCAAATCATTCCAATCTCTCACCCTAGCACTACAAGCCCTTGGAAAAAGTCCCTTCCCAGCTTTCTTGTAGGGACCCTTGAGGTACTGGAAGGCTGCTCTAAGGTCTCCCAAGAGCCTTCTCTTCTCCAGGCTGAACAGCCTCAACTTTCTCAGCCTGTCCCCTTAGGATCACTCAGCCAGGTCATCAGCTCCTCAGCTACTGATCTCAGTCTGGTCCCATTGCAGTAGGATTGGCTGCAGGAAATGGCTAGATAAAAGTTGCCACCCACTGGTGTAGCTAAACTGAGATCAGTGCCCACCTGGAGGCTGTGTGCTGCTCAGGCTGAAAAAAGAAAAGCTACAAGACTGGATGTCAGACCCAGGGAGTTCTCTGGCTGCTTTGTCCTGTGGGGCAATTAATAAGTGGTGTGATCAAGATGGAGTCTCCTTGAGGTTCCCACACACATTTCTCTGCTCTCCCCAGATGAAATCTTTACTTTCCTCATTCCAGCCCTAACAATATAATTATTATCACAACCACCTGACTCCCCAGGACTGTGTCCCCACCCCTTTTGTGAGCTCTCCTGCTTGTTCCTGGAAACTGGAGGCAGATGCAACCACCTCAGACCAGTTTTATTTCTGACACCTGCTTCTCCCCACCCAACAGAGATCACAGGGTTGGGTCTAGTCACCTTCAAAGCCCAGTGAAGTACCCAGCACAGCAGAGATTTGCTTGATAGATACACAGATGCTCACTGCTCCCCAGCTGGAGCTTTATTAGAGCTAACATTAGGACAACTGAGTTTGTATTTACCTCCATTTTTACCACTGCCTCATATAATTGTCCAAGTGCCCCCTTTATTTACTCACACTTCAGTGCTTTCATGTTGTTTCTGCTTCTCAGCCCTGCTCTGGTGATGATGGCCTTTCGTTCTCTGGAATATAAACCAGAAGTGAGTCCACATGGAATTAAGCATTTAAGAAGAGTAATTAATCTATAAATCCTATTTATTTTATGAGTAAGGCCAGATTTTGTAGCCAAATAACTTATGATAACGCTTCCCACCACAACCTTCTCGAAAGGCAGAGTGGAAGGCATTATGCCCCTTTCTCACCTCCTTTTTCATAGTTCAGACATAGAATCATAGAATCATAGAATGGTTTGAGTTGGAAGGGACCTCCAAAGGTCATCCATTCCAATCCCTTTGCACACAGCAGGGACATCCTCTACAAGATCAGGCTGCCCAGAGCCTTGTCCAGCCTGACCTTGAATATCTCCGTAACTTGTTGCGGTGTTCCACCACCCTCATGGTGCAGAACTTGTTCCTAACATCCAATCTAAATCTGCTCTTCTTTCATTTCAAGCCATTGCCCCTTGTCCTATCTCTGCAAGGCTTTTGCAAACAGTCCCTCTGCAGCCTTCTTGTAGCCCTCTTCAGGTACTGGCAGGCTGCTGTTAGGTCTCCCTGGAGCCTTCTCTTCTTCAGGCTGAACAACCTCAGCTCCCTCAGCCTGTCCTCACAGCAGGTACTCCAGGTCCCTAGTCATTTTTGTGGCCAGCAGGTCCAGAGAGGTGATTCTGCCACTTTACTCTGCTCTGGTAGTACCTCACCTGAAGTACTGCATCCAGCTCTGGAGCGCTCAGCACAGGAGGGACATGGACCTTATGGAGCAGGATCCAGAGGAGAGCCATGAAAATGATCCAAGGGCTGGAGCACCTCTGCTACAAGATACTCTGCTGTGAAAATTCTATCATCTGCACAGCATAGGAAGAGCAGCCCAGTTATTACAGAATATTTCCAGTCTGATGGGATTATTTTGTAGATGGGAGATGCTGGACTTGAAACAAAAGAGCAGGAACAGGTCCCACAGAATTTTCCCTTTTGCAGTTTCCTTCTGACTCACCCTGTCACCACAATGTGACTCATCATGTCTGGGCAAGTGCTCTGCTAAGGAGAGTTGGTTACTGAAGATGTTTAGGATCTCCAGCTCAGCACTGGAGCAAGGCATTGCAGAGAGCTAGAGATGGAGAATGAGGATGGATGAGCCTCTTCTGCACAGTGACTTTGGCATACAGTACAGCAGCAGAGACATCCTCCGTGTAGTTTGATCTTCTCTTCTGAGCAGTTGTGTGAATCCTGCCAAGCTCCCAGCCTCACCATCCTTTCAGCTCAACTTTTCCCCTTCTAGCATTTATTTCAGTGAATTTTTGTAAAATAATTTGGTTTCCATTTATTCCCTACCAGTGTAAGGAAATGCAGCCCACTGCTTTCCATGCAGCTGTTGTATTTGTGCCTTGATACCTGACCAGATATCTCTCATACCTTAACTCAAAAGAACAACTCTACCTGGAGCATCTTATTTCAAGGAGGTGGAAACCCCTGATGTTTGTTGCATTTACAGGCTCAGATGAGGTAGGTAGTTAAATGAACAGCCTTAGGTTCCAGCCAGGAACCAAATTCACATTCAGGAAAGAAACACCCATCTTTGACAGTGCCACTTTCACCCCCTGATGTGTTTTCCGTTGGTTACACTTTGCTGTGACACAGTAATCAGGACAGAGCCAGCTTCCTCTGTGGTTTCACTGAAATGCTGGAACTTGGACCCTTCTCATTTCCTGGCCATTGGTCTTGCTGCAACGTGCCCCAAATCCCAAAGAACTGTTACTGAAGGAAAGCAGTGAGATGAACTGGAGATGGAGGATGAGGAAGGCTACACCACTTTAAATTTACGACCCTCAGCTTCAGGCATTACTTCCAGATATTCAAGCAGCAACAAATATTCTGGATTTAAGGCTCCAGCCAGCTTTGTTTCAGTAGACAGTAAGTACAGATGGAAATGAACTTCTCAACCTAAATCAGGACATAACTTCAATTTGCATGTTCATGTTGATTGCTTTAGGTCCTTCTAAACTTAAGAGTATATCCAAAGATAAATGTTCCCAATAACAGCAAAAAGAATAATGGCATCCTGGGGGGCATCAAGAAAAGCATGTCCAGAAGGTTTAGGGAGGTTCTCCTCCTACTCTGCTCTTCCCTGGTGAGACCAAACCTGCAATACTGTGTCCAGTTTAGAGCTCCGTGGTTCAAGAGAGACAGAGATCTGCTCGAGAGAGTCCAATGGAGGCTATGGGGATGATTTGAGGACTTGAATGTCTCTGCTACGAAGAAAGACTGAGAGCCCTGGGGCTATTTAGTCTGGAGAAGAGAAGGCTGAGAGAGGACCTTATCAATGTCTATAAATACCTGAATGGTAGTGTCAAGCTGAAGGAACCAGGCTCTTTTTGGTAGTGCCCAGTGGTAGGATAATGAGAAATGGGTACAAGCTGGAACACAGGAAGTTCCACCTCAGCACAAAGAGACACTTCTGTATGGTGAGGGTGATGGAGCACTAGAGCAGGCTACCCAGAGAGGTTGTGGAGTCTCCTTCTCTGGAGACCTTCAAAACTCACCTGGATGTGTTCCTGTGACCTGCCCTAGGTGATGCTGCTCTGGCAGTGGGGTTGGACTGGATGATCTCTGGAAGTCCCTTCCAACCCTTGACATTCTGTGATTCTGTCAATCTTGTGTACCACGATTCATGATCATAGACAACATTTTTTCCTGACCCTTATCTTTACTCCAATTATCTTTTCCATTTACTTCAACACAGAAGACAAATTCCACCTTTCTGTGGATTCTCTTTTTTTTACCTTTTGGTAGGACTCATTCCTCAGAGCAGGGCACTACCAAGAGAGGAAGGCACTGTAGTTTTTTCAGATAATGCCTTGTGAATGGAAGCATTTTTCTCAGCTATGGGGAGCAGAAAAGTGCCCTGCTTATTAGCCTGAATAGAGAATGTAAGCTCTCATAAGAGGATTGCTGCTGGGTTTTGCTGCTGACTGGGTTTCTCTCTTTGTCCCAGGAACCTCTGCCTCCTCTTCCATCTGGAGGCCAGTGGCTTTTGCTTTCCTTGCTCTGTGGCTGGTGCTGCTGCTGGGGCTGGTAGCCCTGCTAGCCCTGTGTAAGTACTGGGGTGCCCTGAGCTGCTGCTGTGGGAGTGAACTCCAGATGTATGCCTGCTTCCTCTGTCCTTGCAGGATGTCCCTGGTGTCCCTGCTCCCCAGTGGAAATAATATGGCAAGGAGGGCACCAGCAGAGCTCTCCCATAGAAGTATCCCTAAGGCTGGCACTGCTCAACTGTGACCACTAATACCTGCACTTATGTTAGCCCTGATGGTGACAGTAATCATAATGCAAGATCTAAACCTAATTAACCCTAAACCCTTAATCTTAATCCTAACTTTAATTACCCTAATATTAAAACTAACCCCTAAGCAAAAATTTAACCTATCCCTGCTCATAAATCTAAACTTCTCCCCAAGCATAAATCTAACCCATAAACCTAACCCCAACCATTATCCTAAACCATAAAACAAACATAACCCTAACCATTAATATCTAAAACTAATCCTAACCCTAACCTATACCCCTGAGTATAATCCCAACCCTCATCCTAAATCATAAGCCAAACATAACCCTAACCCCAACCCTTATCCTACACTCTAACCCTAGCCCTACCCTAGCCACTCACTAACCCTAAACCTAAGTCTAAACCCTCACCCCTAATCATGAACTTAATCAACAAAATTACCCTAATCCTAATCCTAACCTTCTTCCAGGGAAGGCAATCCTGACATCACAGCATTGTGACTGGGCAGCATCACAGTACTGTGTCTGCTGCATTTGCCCAATGATTGCAGCAGATGTTCCACAGAATTATTTCAGTTCACATCCAAAAGTGATGCCACATTACAGCTAGAGATAGAGATAGATAGCCACCACCTTCTCTTTGGCAGGAGAGAAGCAGCTCTAAGTGCCCAGAGCCAATACTTGGCGGGGGGGGGGGCATCACAAAAATATTAGGTCAGAGGCAACCCACCCTTTCTTCCTAACCATTTAATGCTGGGCTATCACCAACATCAGATAAGATCATAGAATCATAGAACAGTTTGGGTTGGAAGGGACCTCCCAAGATCATCCAATCCAGACCCCTGCAGTCAGCAGAGACATCCTTCACTAGATCAGCTTGCTCAGAGCCTTGTCCAGACTGATCTTCAGTATCTCCAGGGATAGGGCCTCAATTCCCTCCCTGGGCAACCTGTTGCAGTGTTCCAGCACCCTCATGGTGCAGAACTTGTTCCTAACATCCAATCTAAATCTCCTATCCTCTAGCTCTATCTGTAGTTTTGTCCAGATGACATCTGAAAATCTTCAAGGACAAAGATGCTCCCACCTTCCTAGGTGACTTTTAGTGCTGTACAGCCCTCCTTGTGAAGAAAAATGCACATGAATTACGTGTGATGGTGGACATACAAATGAAGTAGACAAAAAAATAAAGGAATGCCCAAGCCTACAAATTAAAGCTACATTTGAAGCTACAGATCCTCAAACCAATCTTTGATAAAGGCTTTGTTGCCCTTTAGTTTTTCAGGTTTCCAAGGATCCCGAGGAAGGAAAGAAGCTGCAGGAGATGAGGAAAGCCTTGTGTTTTGAAGTGAAGGAGAAAAATGGTAAACGTGGTTGTTATGTAGGTGAACACAAATTCCCCCCTTTTCAGAGCCCATGGACTCAGAAACTAAAATCAACAGTGAAAACCACCTGACTGCTGGGTCAAGATCTGCTTTGAACTGTGGCAGGATTTGAGATGTGGATACATGTCCCCCAGTATGCAAAACAAGTTGTCTCTGGCCCCTCAAGAGCTGATTCATGGCTACTCTTCATATCTTCTCAGTCAAGCCATAGATAAAGCCTCTCTGCTGCTCCCAGTCTGCATAATGCTCCAGACATGGGAAAGAGTAGCTGGAAAGCTACCCAGCAGGGAAAGACCTGGGGGTGTTGGTAAACAGCTGGCTAGCATGTGCCCAGGTGGCCAAGAAGGCCACCAGCATCCTGGCCTGGATCAGCAATAGTGTGACCAGCAAGAGCAGGGCAGTGACTGTGCCCTTGTACTCAGCACTGGGGAGGACACACCTGGAGGGCTGAGTTCAGTTTTGAGGCCCTCACTAGAAGAAGGACATTGAAGTGCTGGAGTGGGTCCAGAGAAGCGGAAGGAAGCTGTTGAAGGGTCTGGAGAACAGGTCTGGTGAGCAGCGGCTGAGGAAACTGGGGGTGTTCAGCCTGGAGAAAAGGAGGCTCAGGGGAGACCTCATTGCTCTCTACAGCTTCCTGAAAGGAGGTGGGAGCCAGGTGGGGGTTGGTCTCTTCTCCCTGGTAACAACTGACAGGACAAAAGGAAATGGCCTCAAGCTGCAACAGGGGAGGTTTAGGTTGGACATTAGAAGAAACTTCTTGACTGAAAGGGTTCTCAAACACTGGAACAGGCTTCTCAGGAGGGTGGTTGAATCCCCATGCCTGGAGATAGTTCAAAGAGCAGAGAAGTGGTGCTGAAGGACATGGTTTAGTACCAGAGCTGGTCGAGTTAGAGAGTGGTTGGACTCTGATCTTAAAGGGCTTTCCAACCAAAACAATTCTATGATACTCTCTCTGATTTCCAGAAACAAAATGTGCTGTCTGTCCAGCAAGCTGGCACAGCAGTGGAGCTGACAACTGCTTCTACATTTCACAGCAGAAGAAAACATGGAAGGAAAGCCAGGAATTCTGTTCCTCAAGAAACTCCACTCTTCTTGTGCTCAAAGACAGAGCAAAGATGGTATGGTCATAACCTCATACATTCCTTTCTATCATAGGTTTTAATTTCCAGCAACCTTATGGGCAGACACAACTGGGAGCCTCTTTTCCAACACATATGAAGCTCACCCAAAGCCCAAACATCCCTATTTTTGTTTTGCTACATAAAACTTTCACAAGGAAGCAAGCTTCCCTGGAAATCTCTCTCCTTTCTCCAGCTGGAGTTAGTTTCAGATAGTTTCAACTCAATCCAAGGGCTGGCCTGTTGGATTTATTTGTTTAAAGTGAAAATCAGATGGGAAGAGACAAAATGGAAGGTGGGAAAATGGTTTAGTGTTGAGTTTAGAAGCATCCTAGGGTCAGAATTGTGGTTCACAATGCTGGGGCACACCTGAGCGTGGCACCTTCAATGCTGACACTGAGATTTTGGTGTGCTTTGTAAATCCATTTCAGTTCCAGATGTCTGAGTGCTTGCTTCTTCTTCCACACTGGGGCTATTCTTTTTGACCTCCAGACAATGCCTCAGCAAGGCACAGTTCTTCCATAGGTTCTGGGTTGTGTCTGTCAGCCATATGTGAACACCTCAGACAAGCTGGAGAACCTCAAAAGGTGCTAGAGGTCTGTATTTAGGGTAACAGGCTCTGCTTGTTAGGCTCATCTCACCTGATTTCAGGCATCTACAATGCAAGCAGCCTGTAACTTTAGAGCTACTTCCTCTAAAGTGGGGGGTTCTGGCCAACAGAGTCACGATTCAGTAGCAATCCCAGTGGGATGAATCACTCCCCAGGCTCCACTGGACCTCTTGGCTAGATCTCTGCTGATTCTTTATTGGAGCTTAAACAGTGCTCCCACATCTGCATCTAAAGTGCAGATATCTAAAGGCAATGTAGATACCTAAAGGCAGACCAGATAAGGCTGCTCTTCCTGGTTTGCTTTGGGTTTTTTTTTTGTTTGTTTTTTTCTTTTAAAAAGCAGGTTTTTTACAGACCCAGGGTACATTCATCTGGTGGCAGTTCATTAAACACTGGTACTTGAATGGGCAGTCAGCACTGCCTCATGGAAAACAAGCATGGACAAGAGATTGCTCTTTTATTAGGGGTTATCTCTGTTGGGTGCAGAACTCTCACAGCTGGAAGACACCGGAACTTAGGTCTTAGATTTCAAACATAGTTGTGATGATTTTCTCACACCTGCAGGCTTCTCTGCCACATGATTCACAGTTCTACTGGGTTGGATTGTCATACATGTCTGAAAAGAACAGCTGGTACTGGGAAGATGGAACAGCTTTTTCCAAACAAGAGACAAACTGGTAAGGCCTTGTGGGTTAGGATCAGTGTGGTTATACCCAGTGGGCTTCAGTAAATCCCAAGAGACTTTTGCTTCCTCTTCCTTCCCACGTTTGTCACCTGTGCAATGATGAAGGAGCATAGAGACCATTGTATCTGCTATGGAACTCCAAATTCATGGAATTGTAGAATCCTGGAATTGGTTTGGTTGCCCTTTTCTGGACCTGCTCTAGCCCACTGATGTCATTCTGGGAATCAGGACCATAAACTGGACCAGTCCTCCAGGTGTGGCCTCCCCAGTGCTGAGTACAGAGGGACAATCACTGCCCTGGCCCTGCTGGACACACCACTGCTGATCCAGGCCAGGATGTCTGTGGTCTTCTTGGCCACCTGGGCACACCCTGGCTCATCTTCAGCCAGCTGTGGATCAGCATCCCTGGGTCTTTCTCTGCCAGGCAGCTTTCAAGCCACTCTTCCCCAAGCCTGGAGCTTTGCATAGGGTTGTTGTGACCTAAGTGCAGGACCCAGCACTTGGCCTTGTTGAATCTCATACAGCTGGTCCCAGCCCACTGATCCAGGCTGTTCAGGTCCCTTTGCAGAGCCTTCCTACTCTCAAGCAGGTAAACACTCCTGCTTTGATTCATGTCATCTGTAATTCATATCCTGTGTAAGGAACAGTGGTTGGCAAAGAACAGCTTGATCACACACACCAGACCCAAAAGGATCACACAGCATAAATAAAATAGCTCCAAGGGGACAATACCTCTACCTTCCAGTAGCAAATCAGGAGGATTTACTAATGTTCCAAATATTGATATGATGTCACCAGGACATCACTAAGCATATCTTTTAATTTCCTAGGGTTGTTCTCTATGACAACATCTTCTGTGCCTCCATTTATGGACAAACTATTTATGCCAGCAACTCCTGCTCGACAAAGCAGTTGTGGATCTGTGAGAAACTGGCTGTTGTGTTCCCCTGAAGAAGCACTGCAGAAAGGGATGTGGGGCCTGCCACTGTCAGATACCAACTTTTGGAACTGGAAGTTTTTCTTTTTGTTTGTCATGCAATTTTGTCAGAATGGTGATTCAAATGGACAGGTCTCTACTGACTAAATCTTCTTTTGTCTGCATTTTCACTCCCAGACCACCCACCCATAATCCTCTTCTAAAGCAGCTTGCCTCAGCAGCCCTTCTTTCCCAAATCTGTTTGCCCAGCTGTTAACACTGAGGTACAGGGATACAGAAAGAATTCCAGGCTCTATCCACACAATTCTTCTCATATACAGAACCATAGAATCATAGAATTGTTTTGGTTGGAAAAGACTTCTCAAGTCCAACTGTCAATCCAACACCACCATGGCCATTAAATCACGTCCCCAAGTGCCATGTCCACCTGTTTCTTGAACACCTCCAGGGATGGTGACTCCACCACCTCCCTAGGTAGTCTGTTCCAGTGCCTGACCACTCTTGCAGTAAAGAAACTTTTCCTAATGTCCAGCCAAAACCTCCCCTGGCACAATTTCAGGCCACAATTTCTTGTTCTATCCCCTGGTACTAGGGAGAAGAGACCAACACCCACCTGGCTGCAACCTCCTTTCTGGGAGTTGTAGAGAGCAATGAGGTCTCCTCTCAGCCTCCTCTTCTCCAGACTAAACAACCCCAGTTCCCTCAGCCACTCCTCACCAGCCTTGTCCTCCAGACCCTTCCCCAGCTTTGTTGCCCTTCTCTGGACCTGCTCCAGCCACTCAATGTCCTTCTTTGAGTGAGGGGCCCCAAGGTGTGGCCTCCCCAGTGCTGAATACAGGAGGAATACTTCTTGAAAGTAAATGATGGTTCCACTTTTCTGGAGTTGGAGTTCTTCTCAATTTTGCATGTCAGCCTTTGTTTTGTGTCAAACACTCATACATCCTTTGTGTATCCATATATTGTATCTATGTGTTGTTTGCTTGGGTATTTGGAGACTTCTCTTAAAATAAATGAAAATAACAGTATGTCTTTAATATTCCATAACTCCTTGGAAAAACATTATCAAAGCTCCTTAGCAAAAACCCCTGAACCCCTATTTCTAATATATTGAAATCTGTTTCTGAACTGAATGACCTCACTCAGTTCTCATTTTACTCCTTTTTCTTCCAATAAGTTCACACCTGATTTTACTCATATATTTTTCCTAGCCACCTGGTATACACTTTGATGGCTGCATTGTGAAAACCAATGCTAGCCTCTGGGTTGAAATACAACAATAATAAAATCCAACAAGGCCAAGAGTAGAGCCTGGCATCTGGGAAAGAACAACCCCATGGACCAGGATGGGTTGGGGACTGACCTGTCAGAGAGCAGCTGTTGGGAAAGAGACCTGGGGGTCCTGGTGGACAGAAGGATGCCCATGAGCCAGCAATGGGCCCTGGTGGCCAAGAAGGCCAAGGGCATCCTGGGGGATTAGAAGGGCTGTGGTGAGTAGGTCCAGAGAGATTCTCCTCCCATTCTACTCTGTCCTGGTGAGGCTGCAACTGGAATATTGTGTCCAGTTATGGGCCCCTCTGTTCAAGAAGGACCTCAGGGAACTGCTTGAGAGAGCACAGAGCCACAAAGATGCTGAAGGCAGTGGAAGATCTCCCTGCTGAGGAAAGACTGAAGGAGCTGGGGCTCTTTGGCTTGGAGGAAATGAGAAGGAAACAAGAGGAAATGGCCTCAAGTTGCAGCAGGGGAGGTTTAGGTTGGATATTAAAAGAAACTTCTTGACTGAAAGTGTTCTCAACATTGGAACAGGCTCCCCAGGGAAGTGGTTGAATCCCATCCATGCAGGTGTTAAAAAGAGGCAGAGTTGTGGTGCTGAGGGACATGGTTTAGTGCCAGCCTTGATAGGGTTAGAGAATGGTTGGACTCTTAAAGATGATCTTAAAGGTGTTTTCCAGCTGAAAGGAATCTGATTCTGTGATTCCCCTGAGGAAGGAAAAGGAGGGGTCACAGTGATGCTTTAACACACATCTTCCCTTAGGGCGTTTGAAGTGTGACTCATTCTCCTCTTCTTCCCTCCCTCTTCTGCTTTTCTTTTTGGTTCTCCTTCCCAAGTCCTTCAGTCTGTCTTTTAAGAGGATTGTCACTGAGCAATGACAACGCACAGCAATACAGAGGAAGAGGATGGATACTCTAGTTTAATTCACCTGCCACCTCATCCAGCCAGGAGCTACAGGTCCCCAAACATCAACCAAGGTATAACTGACACGTGCTCTTTGAACTTTCTGTGCTATGGCAGACAATAATAGAAAGAGTCTCTCTAGTCCAGCTCAGGAAATAAGAAAAAGATGTCCTTATGTGTTGGATGTTCAGGTTGGAGGCACTGTTTGTGTGTTATGTCTGACAAAACCCAGCATGCATGACTGTGAGAGAGTGGAGCTACTGCAAATACTTGTCCTAAATTTCTGTAGGAGAAGGCAGGTGGCTTCAGGATCAAGCTCTGGAATGTATGAATCATTTTTGATGTGGGTAGTTTTATTCATTCTTACAAGAAATGGCTGTAGAGACAGGACAATCTGACTCTGATAGGAGAAAAACCTTCATGGTTTGCCCTCTGGACCTGCATTTTTAAGAAAATACTGAGGTTTCATAATCTTTAATGGCAAAGGGTTAAGGCAGCACTGGGCCTAATTGCACAGGTCATGAAATTTCCCTTCTTCAAGCCCCAAAGCTCTGATTGGGCTAAACTATGAATTTTAAGAGAGCATTACTTTAGTGAGTATGGTGGTGGTGAGCTGACAGTAGGTCTTGATGATCTCAGAGGTCTTTCCCAACCTTAATGATTCTATGATCCTATGATCCAGCTTGGTATTTCTTCATCTGGAAGGTCCATCATACTGCACTGCCATGACCATTTGGTGATGACAGCTCCCTGGAGCTTTTGAATTAGGAAATCCTCTGTGGATATTTTGGACTCCAGAATTTTCCTGAACCAGGCTTCAGGCTGGAGCTGGCATGCAGCTTGTGCAGGAAAGATTTTTATGGTATGCAAATTCTTCTTACTCTGCTCTGGCAGAGGAGAGGAACACAGTGCTGCCATCCTTAGATCCTTCTAGGTTGAAGGATTACTACAATGTTTCAGTTTCATAATTTGTCAAAGGCAAGTTCTATTTGTTCACTCCTTTCAAGCAGATGTATTTAACAGAGGGTCCACAGCTTCTTCTCGACTTGCATTTGAGTTGATTCTTAAAATATAACACAGCCTGGAATGGGAACTCTTTTGAGAGTCACCACTTGGATCTTGGTGGTGGGTTGGAGTGTTGGGAGCACTGCTGAACAGGGTACCTGCCCTCAGATAAATTATTGGTTTCTCCCAGGGTACTCTCTTCCCTTTGCTGCATGGTGTCCAGTTATCTTCACTTTGTTTCTGCTGTGCCTGGCCCTCACTGTAGGAATGACAGTCCTAGGTAAGTGCTGGAGTGTGCTGTGTTCCTTTAGTCATCTTAACTCCTTAATACTGACTCCTGAAGTGACTTTAAACATCATCTGGTTCCAGCTGTCCTGCCACGGGCAGGGACACCTTCCACTAGTCCTGGTTGCTCAAGGTTTCATCCAACCCAGCCTTGAACACCTCCAGGAAGGGGACATCCACAACCTCCCTGGGCAGCCTGTTCCAGTGTCTCAGCACCCTCACTGGAAAGAATTTCTTCCTGATTTCCAGTCTCAATCTGCCCTCCTCAATCTTCAATCCATTCCCTCTTGTCCTGTTACTCTTTGTAAAAACTCTCTTCCCAGCTCTCCTGAAGCCCCCTTCAGATACTGAAATGTAGCATTAAGGTCTCCCAGAGCCTTCTCTTCTCCAGGCTGAATACTCACAAATCCCTCAGCCTGTCCCCACAGGGGAGGTTCCTCAGCCCTCTGATCATGTTCATGGCCCTTCTCTGGACCTGCTCCAGCAGCTCCATGTCCCTCTTATGCTGGGGGCCCCAGAACTGGAGGCAGTGCTGCAGGTGGGGCCTCAGAGCAGAGGGGCAGAATCCCCTCCCTGTGCTGCTGCTCTCCCTGCTTTAGATGCAGCCCAGCACACAGCTGCCTTCTGGGCTGCCAGTGACCAGTGCTGGCTCCTGGGGAGTTTGTCACCAACTGACACCCCCAAGTCCTTCTCCTCAAGGCTGCTCTTGAGCCACTCCTCGCCCAGCCTGGATTTGTGCTTGGGATTGCCCTGACCCAGGTGCAGGACCTTGCTCTTGGCCTTGTTGAACTTGATGAGGTTGGCTTGGCCCCACCTCTCCAGCCTGTCCAAGGCCCTCTGGATGACAAGGTCAACATGATTAGGTCAAGATAGCCCTTCCTAAGCATTTTTTGGTATTATTTTAGTCCTTTTTTAGGATACCAGCAATGTCCCTGTGATTAAACTGCCTTTAAAATTTGGAAATCTCTTTGTCCATCATTGTCTCATCTCTTCACAATACGTGACAAGGTATCATCAAATCACATGTGTTACTCAAAGGGAATATGCAAGACATGATGAAGCATGTATCATGCAGCAGCAGCATCACAGCTTTGCTGTCTTATTAGGAATATCTCTCTAAACTTCAGGTCTCAGAGATTCAAAGGCACCTGTGGGACACAATGAAAACTTGCAAGGACTAAAAGAGAGGTTGTGCTTGATGGGCGATGCAACCAGTAAGTAGAACTTCTGCTCACACAGCCTGCAATCCGTGTGAGGTCTTACTCCAGACTGAACAAGGATGTTACATGCTGTATCAGGTTAAATAATGAATCTTTTAACAAAGTAAGTGTAGATGTCACCCATGAAGTGTGACAGCCTTCAGCTCTCCATAACTTTGATTTTTTCCAGGCCTATGGGGGGCATAGGAAGTCCTTTACCCTTCCTTTGGCTGTTTATAAGGGACTGATGGTTTCTTTCACTTCCAGACCCCAGATGCTCACTCTGCCCTGTAAACTGGAAATGGGCTGGAGGTGACACCTGTTTCTACATTTCAGAAGAGGTGGCTACATGGCAGGAAAGTGAAAACCATTGCTTCTCCCAGAATGCCACCCTTCTCACGCTGAAATGGAAAAGCAAGTTGGTATGGTTCTTCTCATACTGGTGTTCCTTTGCCTGGGTGTCAACTGTTCAAAACCCCTCAGCAGGCAATCAGTATCTCTTGATGTTACATAGTGAAAGAGGTACTGACCACAGAGTCTGAGGCAATGCAGACTGCAGAACACTCAACCACAAATGTGCAGTGATGAGGTAACCAGCAACACAGGATATTACTCACCCAAACACTGGACATGAGTGTCATGGATCCTGTGGAAGTTAGAAGCAGTGAGTCTTTCATTCAGGAAGTCTCTTTGAATACTCAGAGACAGTGCTCTAAAAAAATAAAATATTGCCTTGGTCTTACCCTTAGTAGGGATGCCAGACACAAACTATTCCTGTTTGCTTAGAATCATAGAATTGTATTGATTGGGAAAGATATTTAAGGTCATTGAGTCCAACCATCATCTAATTCTTTACAGAGATGTTGCCTTTTGGAAACTGTGATGAAGAATTTGGAGAGTTAAATTAACTCCTTTGGTTCTCTCTTGATCAGTTCCTCCCTCAACAGTAGTTCTTTAGGTAGAGAAAAAAACCCAAATGGGCTAAAAGGTCCTCAGTAATATATGTTGTGCATTTTTTTTAATAGGCTAGCATAGCTCAAATATCAGCCAAACTCTCTTATTGGGTTGGATTATCCTATGGAGTTGATGGCTGGTCTTGGGCAGATGGTACCAAACTTTCTACAAAGAGAATGGACTGGTAAGTTTCCTGAACTTAAGCACTTGGTGGGTTTTAATAATTTCTTGCACAATATCCTCCCTGTGCACTGCAGGAGGAGAAAATCAAAATCCTACTAATGGCAAGGTTTCAAGGTAGAACCCAGCCACAGATGAATTTGGAGTTAAAGCTCTCCTTTAGGTGTGGAGTCCTCAAAAGAGAAAAATGCTCCAAAGTGTGAGCAGGAGTCAACAAACAAATACAACCAGTGGCTACTGGTCACTCACTGTTTAAAACCATTTACTTTGTGAAACACAGAATCATAGCATGGTCTGGGTTGGGAGGGACCTCCATAGGTCATCTGGTCCAACCCTCTCTGCAGTCAGCAGGGACATCCTTTACTAGATCAGCTTGCTCACAGCCTTGTTGAGCCAGACCTTGAATATCTCCAGGGATGGGGCCCCAGCTACCTCCCTGGGCAACCTGTTGCAGTGTTCCAGCACCCTCATGGTGCAGAACTTGTTCCTAACACCCAATCTAAATCTGCTCTCATTTCAAACCATTGCCTCTTGCCCCATCACTGCAGACCTTTGCAAACAGTCCCTCTGCAGCCTGCTTGTAGCTCCCTTCTGGACGCTGTTAGGTCTTCCTGGAGCCTTTTCTTCCCCAGGCTGAACACTCCCAGCTCACTCAGCCTGTCCTCATAGCAGAGGAGCTCCAGCCTCCTGATCCCTTGACTCTATAGGAAGCCCCTCCCTGGAGGTATTCAAAATGAGGTTGGATGAAGTCTTGATCAACCTGGTCTAGAGGCTTTCTTGGCCACGTGGGCACACACTGGGCTCAGGGTCAGAGAATGATCCTCTAGACTTGAATTCTAGGAGCTGTTAACATTCTCCAACATTTTGTATAAATCTTTATAAACCTTAAAATGACTCTGCCTTGCAATTTTCCAATGATGTATGATTATCCAGGAAGACTACATGGGTTTTGGTTTTGTTTAAGTTTGTACATGACAGTTTTTTTTACAAGATGGTCTTTCTTTTCTCCCCCTCCCTAGGATCACTTTGTCCTCCAAGCACAACTGTGCATACCTGCATTATTATAAGGCAAGGGTTTACAGTGGGAATTGTTTGGCGAAATATCCCTGGATCTGTGAGAAGGCAGCAGTCCAGCTAACTTAAAAAAGACTAACAGCAGAAAAAAGAACTGGAAGAGTATGAAGAAGATTTTGATGTCAGATCTTTCAAAGAAGGGGTGGATAATAATGTTTAATACAAACTCAGAGGAAAGCCCATCCTTTCTTCCGGCTGTATTCACACATACACAAACACGTAGATATAAAGAGCCACAGTAACAAATGTTGAACCAGGAATTATAGAATGGTTTGGGTTAGAAGGGACCTCCAAAGGTCATCCAGTCCAACTGCCCTGCAGGCAGCAGGGGCATTCTTCACTAGATCAGCTTGCTCAGAGCCTTGTGGAGCCTGACTTTGAGTATCTCCACAGATGGAGCCTCACCTACCTCCCTGGGCAACCTGTTGCAATGTTCCAGCACCCTCACAGTGCAGAACTTGTTCCTAACACTCAATCTAAATCTGTTCTTCTCTTATTTCAAACCATTGCCCCTTGTCCTATCCCTGCAGGCCTTTGCAAACAGTCCCTCTGCAGCCTCCTTGTAGCTCCCTTCAGGTACTGGAAGGCTGCTATTAGGTCTGCCTGGAGCCTTCTCTTCTCCATGCTGAACAACCCCAGCTCCCTCAGCCTGGCCTCGTAGCAGAGGTGCTCCAGCACCCTGATCATCTTTGTAGCCCTCCTCTGGACCCTCTTCATCAGGTCCATGTTCTTCTTGTGTTGAGGTCTCCAGAATGTGCCCTTGTGGCCAAGGAGACCAATGGTATTCTGGGGTGCAGTAAGAAAAGCATGGCCAGCAGGTTGAGGGAAGTTCTCCTCTCGCTCTACTCTTCCCTGGTGAAGCAACACCCTTGATGTTGTGTCCAGTTCTGGCTCCCTACAACTCCCTGAAAGAAGGTTGGAGCCAGGTGGGTGTTGGTCTCTTCTCCCTTGGTCTTTTCAAGTGACAGAACAAGGGGAAATGGCATGAAGTTGCACCAGGGGAGGTTTGGGTTGGTTCTTAGAAGAAACTTCATTGCAAGGGTTTTGAAACACTGGAAGAGGCTCCCCAGGGAGTTGGTTGAATTTCCATGTCTGGTGGTGTTTTAAAAGAGGCAGAGGTGTGGTGGTGAGGGGCATAGGATGAAAGAAAGTGGCCTCAAGTTTCCCCAGAGGAGGTTTAGGTTGGACATTAGAAGAAACTTCTTGACTGAAAGGGTTCTCAAAGATGGGAACCGATTCCCCAGAGGGGTGACTGAATCTCCATGCCTGGAGGTGTTTATAAGAGGCAGAGATGTGGTGCTGAGGGACATGGTCTAGCACCAGCCTTGGTCAAGTTAGAGGAGGGTTGGACTTGATGATCTTAAACCAAAACAATTCTGTGATTCTATTTCATGATTCTATGTGTGAATATATGTATGGGTGGGCAGATACATAGGTAGACAGATAGAGAGAGAGAGAGAGGGGGAGATATAGACAGACAGATAGAGAGAGAGAGAGATAGACAGATAGACAAATATAGAGATATAGATAGTCAGATAGATAGATAGGCAGATAAACTTGTACTAAAGCCTGATTATCCTGCACCACTACTTTTATAATTAGAGACTGGTCAGTGTTTTTAGCTTGCCTAGAAGGAATACATTATGTTCATGAATCCATTGGTTCTGCTCTGCAACTCTGATATGCATGACCAAGGCTAATCATTCACCAGATTAATGTGGATGCAGTGATTGCAACATGGGCCAACAAGTTTCTCTAGTTGCTAGCCTGTCCTTAACATATATTTAGGCACCAGTCCCAGATGGTTCCCAAACACAAATAGTAACACATTACTGCAGAGTAATTTTTTTTTATCCCAGCTATACAAAAGAGAAAGAGAAGGTGAAAACAATTCTGTGCATGTAATAACATTCTGAATAGCCACAAGCAATAACAGAAATCTAAAGCAGTTCTACAAGAGGAAAAAGTAATGGGTTATTGAATGGAACCTCCTAATGTAACCAGTTGCAGGACAAAGAGAAAACTGGGATAGGAGAACGTACAGATCTTCCTGTGATGCAAAGTATTTGTGGGGACTTCTCAGGAGGCTATGCAGGAAGTTCAGAAGTGGG
Organism: Indicator indicator; assembly: GCF_027791375.1. NCBI lineage: Eukaryota > Metazoa > Chordata > Aves > Piciformes > Indicatoridae > Indicator > Indicator indicator. The sequence goes on from NC_072023.1 coordinate 18,269,234, forward strand.
AACTGTGAGTGAGCAGGTTGTCATACCAAGAGATTACCAGGTAAGAGGGACAGTGGCAAAGCCTTAAAATGGGAGATAGAAGAGGTGGGAGTCCTGGGGGAGAAGCAGATGCTCATGAGCCAGCAATGTGCCCTGCTGGCCAAGTAGGCCAAGGGCATCCTGGGGTGGATTAGAAGGGGTGTGGTGAGTAGGTCGAGAGAGATTCTCCTCCCATTCTACTCTGTCCTGGTGAGGCTGCAACTGGAATATTGTGTCCAGTTATGGGCCCCTCAATTCAAGAAAGACTTCAGGAAACTGCTTGAGAGTCCAGCACAGAGCCATGAAGGTGCTGAAGGCAGTGGAAGATCTCCCTGCTGAGGAAAGGCTGAGGGAGCTGAGGCTCTTTACCTTGGAGCAGAGGAGCCTGAGGGCTGACCTCAGTCATGTTGATCAAGATGTGAAGGGCAGTGTGGGGAGGATGGAGCCAGGCTCTGCTCAGGGATGTCCAATGACAGGACAAGGGACAATGGGTGCAAGCAGGAGCAGAGGAGGTTCCATGGGAACAGAAGGAGAAAGTTTTTCATTGTGAGGGTGCCAGAGCCCTGGAGCAGGCTGCCCAGAGAGGTTGTGGAGTCTCCTTCTCTGGAGACATTGCAAACTCACCTGGATGTGTTCCTGTGTGACCTGCCCTAGGTGATGCTGCTCTGGCAGGGGGGTTGGACTTGATGATGTTTGGAGGTCCCTTCCAACCCCTCACATTCTGTGATGCTGTGTTGCATGTGCATATCTCTATACACACAAAGATTGCATTCACATCCACACACCTATGCACATGACTAGGTATGGGAATTGCTCTATATCCTATTGCAGTCTCATTCACTGCAGCAGTGCCTTACTTGAAGCATATTCAGGATGTTGGTCTCACAGCTAAAATCAGTAGATTGGATCCACAAAGGTAGGACATGTGAGTACAGGGACAGAAAAGGTACTGGAGAAGGGAGAGGAATCTGAATTCCACTTGAACAGGTCAATAACATGACCTTCAACCTACTCCCCTCAGGGTAGGGGCGGGGAGAGGAATAATTTGGAATGAACCAACTTGGACCCTTTCTGCTGACCGAAGGAAAGGGTCAGGTCTGCAGAGATCTCATGATGCCCTTCACTGAACAAGTTCAACACCCAGAGTAAGAACTTGTAGCCACCGCTTTTGTCCTGATCTGACTGGAAGGCTTTTGGGATCTCTTCAAAAGAGGGAGAGAAGCAGGCAGAAACAAACAGGAATTTCTACAGACAAAGAGGAAAAGTCCAGAAAAGAAGGACAGGCCCAGAAGAGGACTGACAGAGGTAGAGCAGCAAGAAGAGACTGGATTCAACACACAGCAAGGAATCTGTTCCTTCTCCTGGTCAGTGGGGAGGTGAGGATGTACTGAAACTAGAAAGAAGACACAGAGCAGCCTGAGACACCAAGAGGCTACAGAAACACCCTATGGGGATGCACAGCCCAGTCATGATCTGCGTTGTTTTGGGATGTTTCTTAAGCGTAAGTCACATCTCAGGTTCCTTTTTATGGGGTCTCTGCTTCATTCTGGAGTTACCTTGGAAAGATGGAGGGCCATTAGCAGCTGACAGTCACAGTAATTTCCCTGGACATACAAAAGGCAGACATGCAGAATACTTGCTGTTGTTCCAGGGATGGTAACAGAGGGCTCAGGGTACCCAAGAAAAAGTAAATGAGAAGGGTGAGAATGCTGATGGGATAGAGCAGAACTGAAGTCCTGTGGCTATAATAGGAAGATGGGTTATTAATATTTGAGCATGGAGAAAGGCCTACATCTGCAGCATGACACAGCTTCTGGTGGGGAAAGAGAAACTTGTGGTGAGAGGGAAGCTTAAGTCACTGTGCTGGTAACAGTGCTAAATAGGATTTTAATGAGTATGGGAAGTTAAGATATGTAACGATAGAGTTGGTATCACAATAACTTCTGACCTACAGCAGAATATGTGATGGAACATTGGTAAGAGGAGGTCCTCACTGTAGGAGATTCAGGTAAAGAGTGCAGGTGACAGAGACAAAAGTTGCATATGGCAAAAACTTAACTTGCTCCAGCTGTATCTTGTTTGTCTTTCTCCTTCTAGCTCCCTCAAGTGAGAGGGGAGGAAGGCTGTCTCAATGCTGAACTGTGAGTACTTGTTGACCTTGCACTCTTGAGAAGACAATAAAGAACAAAGGCTGTAGAGGACAACAGTGTCCTGACATGGTAGCAGACATTATCCAGACAAGATTACTTTAGTTCCAGCCCTTGAAAACTTCCATAAAATTCCCGTTTCCTTGAATGGGGGGGTGGATTATTTCCTATCTTTTCAACAACAGGAGCACATGATACTGCTCCTGCTACCTATTTGGGTGCCTGTAACACTGAAAAGCTTTCTGGTGCAATTTTAATGACACATTTGGAATTGACCTGTCCTTGAAAATTTATTTGATGTAATACAATTTTGGTGAATATTCTTCCTGCTGATGTCATTTGCAAGAAAAACAGAAATCAAGACAAAGCAAGTGTGAAAAATTGCTGAGGAGAATTCATTTTTACTAAAAAAGAAATATTGAAAAATGCATGGGCACATCTACTAATGACAAATAAAAGAACATGCAGCACAGCACCCAAAAAGTCTGGAGGAGAATGACTTGGTGTCAGTTGGTGACAAACTCCCCAGGAGCCAGCACTGGTCACTGTCAGCCCAGAAGGCAGCTGTGTGCTGGGCTGCATCCAAAGCAGGGAGAGCAGCAGCACAGGGAGGGGATTCTGCCCCTCTGCTCTGCTCTGCTGAGACCCCACCTGCAGCACTGCCTCCAGTTCTGGTGCCCCCAGCATAAGAGGGGCATGGAGCTGCTGGAGCAGGTCCAGAGGAGGCCTCAAAGATGATCAGAGGGCTGGAGAACCTCTGCTCTGGGGACAGGCTGAGAGAGTTGGGGCTGTTCAGCCTGGAGAAGAGAAGGCTCCAGGGAGACCTTAGAGCAGCCTTCCAGTACCTGAAGGGAGCCTACAGGAAAGCCAGGAAGAGACTTTTTACAAGGGCTTGCAGTCACAGGTCAGAGGGAATGGATTGAAGTTTGAGGAGGGCAGATTTAGACTGGAGATGAGGAAGAAAAAAAGGTTTGCAAACAATTGAGTAGGCCCTCACTCCCAGAATGACATTAAAGTGCTGGAGCAGATCCAGAGAAGGGTGATGAAGCTGGTGAAGGGTTTGGCAAACAGGTCTGGTGAGGAGCAGCTGAGGGAACTGGGGGTGTTCAGTCTGGAGAAAAGGAGGCTGAGGGGAGACCTCATTGTTCTCTACCACTCCCTGAAAGGAGGTTAGAGCCAGGTGGGGTCAGTTTCTCCTCCCTAGTATCTGACAGCAGAAGAGGAAATGGTCTCACGTTGCACCAGGGGAAGTTTAGGTTGGCTATTAGAAGATAGCTTTTCACTGAAGCGGTTCTGAAACACTGTAAGAGGCTCTGCAGGGAGGTTGTTGAATCCCTGTGGGTGGGTATATAAAAGAGGCAGAGATCTGGTGCTGAGGGACATGGTTTAGCACCAGACTTGGTTGAATTGGAGAATGGTTGGACTCAGTGATCTTAATGGGCTTTTGCAAATGAGGCTATTGTATGATTCTATGAACCACCAGGGTAGCAATAAAGAAATGAAGGCAAAGAAAAGGCAAACTCGCCTAATAGTAATGGGTGAAGTTGGACAACTGTCTCCTCTACAAGGCATGGTTAGTTTCCCATCACTGAGCCATTTCGATGGTAGAGTGTAATCGAGGAGTGAGGGAAGCTGGAAGAGAATACAGCAGAGATCTTTGAGGGGCAATGGTATGAAATGAGAAAAGAGTAGATTTAGAGTGGATGTTAGGAACAAGTTCTACACCATGAGGGTGCTGGAACATTGCAATAGGTTGCCTAGGAAGGTAGTTGAGGCCCCATCTGTGGAGATATTCAAGGTCAGGCTGGACAAGGCTGTGAACAAGCTGATCTAGTGGAGGATGTCCCTGCTGACTGCAGGGGGATTGGACTAGGTGACCTTTGGAGGTCCCTTCCCACCCAAACCATTCTGAGACTATGATTCTACGATTCTATTTGGCATTCTGTGGCTAACTACATGTTGTACCCTCTTGTCTTCAGCTGCTCAGGTACGGAGTGGGACCGGCTGTGGTATATCTGGTAAGATGATCTATGTTTACTTCAAATAGCTGCATCACTAGCTAAAGTGAATCTGGAGAGAAGATAAAGCCAGGCTTTTTAGAAGTTCCCAGCAGAAGGATCTGAGGTGGCTGGCCAACCTGCATCCAGGGCAATTCTGATTAGACAGAAGGAAAAAGTGCTGTTTCCAAGGGTGGTGCAGCACTGGAACAGGTGCCCAGAGCAGACACAGGATTTCCATCCCTGGAGACTGTCCAAAATCTGCTGGACAAGGCTCTAAATGACCTTGTATACCTCTGAGCTTAGCTCTACCTCAAACAGGAAGAGACCTTAAAAGGCCACCTGCCAACAGAGTCTTTCTGTCCTAATTCTGCATCTTCTCTTTTTCCAGGCTTCTGATGGTGATTGGTGGACTGCTGCTCCTTTGTGGTGTGGTTTCCATCTGTGTGAGATGCTGTTTGCATTGTCATCAGACAGGAGAGGAATCAGGTCCTCAGCCCTATGAGGTCACCGTCATTGCTTTTGATCATGACAGCACCCTCCAGAACACCATTACCTGTGAGTTGGCTTTGACAGAACCCCAGTCCTACAGCACAGCCTGACATGTGGTGCTGCACTTGGAAAAAGCCCAGACTGTGGCACCTCAGGGCTGGCAGAGGGAAGTTCATGGCAGGATGCAGGGAAAGTGGCATCTGTACACAGTACAAATTAAGGCTTCATGCAGCACATGCAGCCAGAGGGTGAATCAGCTGTGAGATATTTGGGTGGAATGAGAGCAGCTACAGGCCTCTGAGAAGTTTTGAGGAGTAATTGTGGGCTGTTGCTGAGGGGGTTTCCTTTTAGAGAAGAATGAAGGGACAGGAAAAGGAAAGCATTCAGGCTGTGGGGAGAGCAAAGCCTGTGCACTGCAGATACACTGATCGGGTGGTGCTGTCAGGATGGGAAGAAAGGCTTTGGTTTCCTCCCTTCCAGCTCTCCATTCCGTGCTCGGGCCTGCTGCCAGGACGATATTAGCAGTGGCACATTCCCACAACGCTGTCCAGGGAGCACCACCCCTCTCAGCAGCAGACACCCCTCCAGTCTATGAAGAAGCTCTGCACATGAGCAGATTCACCGTGGTCAAGACAGGACAGAAAGCACCAGACCTGGATCCAGTGCCAGAGGAAAAGCTGCAGGTGTCTGCTGAGGGCAAGGATGTCCAACCAGCCTCCCCAGGACACTAGTGCCTCTTTTTACTGAATGGCAAATAGTACCCAGTAGTTACATGCAGAAACTATTCTGAGCAGAGTTAGGAATTTTAGATTAACCTCTATAGTCTAATGAGAAAGGGACTGAAACAGTTTCAGATCCAGCATAATCCTGTGGCTCCTTCTGATACCTCACTTAGACAATCAACAGTTGGCCTTCCCTGTGTGTCAATCATTGCACTACTATGACCCTTTGCATGCATAAGCAGGCAGCAGCTTCAAGGTGCTGAGCCACTTTGCAGGCTAGTGACCTGCAGGGAGATTGCAGATGCTGGCTTGTTCTGTTTGCCTCCAGCCCAAGTTGCCTGAGGGTCACAGAATCACAGAGTGGTAGGGGTTAGAAGGGATGATCTTTGGAGGTCCCTTCCAACCCCTACCATTCTGTGATTCTGTAATGAAATGTTAAGCAGCCCTGAATGAATTGTTTGTACATGTTCATGCAGACATGAATACACAGGTAGCAGATATCAACACCTTTTCGAAGTGGCCTTTCCTAGTGGAGTGTCCAAAGTCTCACTGTCCTTCACATGCTGATCTTCTTTCCTGTGAAATACAGAGAATGGCTTTTCTTTGTAGGTAAGGCAAACAAGGACCAGGTCCCCACATATGTTGAGGAATCCAACTGCTGTTGAGATTACAGTCATGGAAAATTTTAGAAAAAGTTGGTAACATAGCTTCAGGGACAGTATAAAGCTGAACTGAACCACCAAAACATCTCTGATGCTGTCCAATTACAGGAATTTTGTATCCAAGAGAATTTAATTGAGGATCTTGATAATCCTAGGTCACACATTTCTTCCTGAATTGCCTAGTTGATACCTAGCTCTACCATTCATGAGGGAGAAAATGGAATGGAGCCAATAAATAAGAGACATAGAAGGTTAGGGCTCTTCTGCTGTGCAGCATTCCTGAAATAGCAGCAACAACTGCTTGTGGAACACCTACTGCAGTGACATCAGCTGCTCTCCAAAGTCACATTCAAGCCTGTGTGCTTCACCAAGCTGCAGAACATTTCCTGGAAGGCTCTTGTTTACTCCACGGCAAATGTCTGAAGCGAGCAGAGACACTGGAACATGCGTCAAGCACTGTGGAGCCCAGAAACCTCCTGGAAGACTTCCCAGGCGTTTCTAGGGCACAAACCGTTCCTCCACCACTTCCACCCCTTACCCTGCCTATGAGGCCTGAGCTGCGCAAGCATCCAACAGGAGGTGGCAGCCCTGCTCCACAGGGCAGCAAACCTGCCTGCCAAAGCAGGAACACAGCATTTACACAACTGGCAATCAGAAATACAACACAATTTTTTCCCTCCCGTAAGATCTGCAATAAAAAGAGAGGTTTAAAAAGTCTTCATTTTCCCCTCTGCATCAAATCACCTCAGCTATCTCCTTCCTTCCTTCCTTCCTTCCTTCCTTCCTTCCTTCCTTCCTTCCTTCCTTCCTTCCTTCCTTCCTTCCTTCCTTCCTTCCTTCCTTCCTTCCTTCCTTCCTTCCTTCCTTCCTTCCTTCCTTCCTTCCTTCCTTCCTTCCTTCCTTCCTTCCTTCCTTCCTTCCTTCCTTCCTTCTTTCCTTCCTTCCTCCCTTCCTCCCTTCCTTCCTCCCTTCCTTCCTCCCTCCCTCCCTTCCTCCCTCCCTTCCTTCCTCCCTTCCTTCCTTCCTCCCTTCCTTCCTTCCTTCCTTCCTTCCTTCCTTCCTTCCTTCCTTCCTTCCTTCCTTCCTTCCTTCCTTCCTTCCTTCCTTCCTTCCTTCCTTCCTTCCTTCCTTCCTTCCTTCCTTCCTTCCTTCCTTCCTTCCTTCCTTCCTTCCTTCCTATCTCTTTCTTTCTCTTTCTTTCTTTCTCTATTTCTCTTCCCTTCTTTCTCTCTTTCTCTTCCCTTCTTTCTAGTGAGGGGTGACCTCATTCATGTTTGTAAAGATGTGAAGGGCAGTGTGGGGAGGATGGAGCCAGGCTCTGCTCAGGGATGTCCAATGACAGCACAAGGGGCAATGGGTGCAAGCTGGAGCAGAGGAGGTTCTATGCGAACAGGAAGAGAAGCTTTTTCATTGTGAGGGTACAGAGCCCTGGAGCAGGCTGCCCAGAGAGGTTGTGGAGTCTCCTTCTCTGGAGACATTGCAAACCCACCTGGATGTGTTCCTGTGTGACCTGCCCTAGGTGATGCTGCTCTGGCAGGGGGGTTGGACTGGATGATCTTTGGAGGTCCCTTTCCAACCCCTAATATTCTGTGTTATGCTGTGAAGGAAGGACATTTACACAGCCTCACTCAACAGGTTGAACAGCAACAGCACTTCCCACATGTGTTCACCCCCCATCCAACAAGCCATATCAATCACAACAAAGTGCAGTGGAGAGAAAGCTTTGGTTCTTGCCTCCTGTTTCAAAAACTACAGACAAGTAGCACTGCTAGCTAGAGGCTATAGAATAATAGAATTGTTCTGGTTGAAAAAGGCCTTTAAGAACATTGAACCCAACTGTTCTCTGACTCAACCAAGGCTGGTGTTAAACCATGTCCCTCAGCTCCATATCTCTGCCTCTTTTAAACACCTCCAGGGGTGGGGATTCAACCACCTCCCTGGGCAGCCTGTGCCAGGCTTTGAGAACCCTTCCACTGAACAACTGTCTTCTAATAGCCAAAAAAACCCTCCCATGGTGTAAGCTGAGACCATATCCTCTTGCCCTATCGCTTGTTACTTGGCAGAAGAGATCAATGCCCACCTCTCTCCAACCTCAAAGGTGAGAGTGCAACCACTCTCCACTGGCTACTTATAGCCTGCACATGATTTGGGCAGGAGCAACATGATGGGAATGAGGGTACACTGCCACCAGGTGCTGCAAAGCAGTTGTCCACACCACCCTTAGGTCTGCCTAGAACGTGTGGCACTTAAAGACTGGTCTTCAGAAACACCCCACTGTTTGTCTCCTTTGTTTTCACAGGACTGTAAGTAACAATGATCCCCATCCAGCCACTGGGAACTACTGGTTGGAACAAAGGGATCTCAGACTTGTGTTGTTCAGATCTGGGCTCTTGTCCTGTCCTGCTGCTTTTCGACCATAATGAGGTATTTTCCTTAACAGCTTCCCAGTATCATTTATTTCCATTTAGGCAGCTGGAGCTGAGGCTGGGCCTTGCAACCAGTTTGGAATGTGAGAGAGCAGGTTTTCTGCAAAAATTGACCAGCTGTAGGAAACAGAGCATCAAGCAGTTCAGCAGAGACAGGACAGAGACACTTCCTAGAGGAAAGCAAAACATCTACACAATGGGCCACTGTTTGCTGGCAGTGGCTAACTGTGCCCTCATCCAGAGCCCATGTGCCTCTGCTGGCTCTGAGGCTGCTATAGATCCAGTGACAAGTGAAACTGGTGACCAGTCATGAGAGGTGCAGGAGACACATCAGGCGAGGACTGTGCCATGGACAAGCATCCATGGAGTCCCCAACACAAGGACATGGATCTGTTGGAGAGGGCAGAGAGGAGGGGCACAAAAATTATCAGAGAGCAAGGCAGTGATTGTCCCCCTGACTCAGCACTGGCGAGGTCCCGCCTTGAAGATGGGGTTCAGTTTTGGGGTCCTTACTACAAGAAAGACATTGAGGTGCTGGAGTAGATCCAGAGAATGGCAAGGAAGCTAGAACAGGGTCTGGAGAACAGTTCTGGTGAGGAGCAGCTAAAGGAACTGGGGTTGTTTAGTGTGGAGAAAAGGATGCTGGAGGAGACCTTCTTGCTCTCCACAGCTCCCTAAAAGGAGGTTGGAGTCAGGTAGGGGTTGGTCTCTTCTCCCTAGTAACAAGGAAATGGCCTCAAATTCCACCAGGGAAGGTTTAGATTTGATATTAGAAGAAACTGCTTCACTGAAAGGGTTCTCAACCACTGGAAGAGGCTGCCCAGGGAGGTGATTGAATTGTCATGCCTGGAGGTGTTTAAAAGAGGCAGAGCTATGGTGCTGAAGGCATTGTCTAGCACCAGACTTGGTAGTTAGAGAGTGGTTGGACTCTATGATCTCAAAGGGCTTCTCCATCCAAACCAATTCTATGATTCTATAAACTACCCAGGCAGTCCAGAGTTATAGGTAGCTGAACAGTAGCTCCAGGGGGTTGCCAGGAGACAGCCACACAAATGAATCTCCAAGAAACACTGGGCAAATAATGGATATTTTTCTCCTTAATTCACAGAATTTCAGTCAGCTGTGTAGACAGACCTAAGGCAGCTTCCCAGCCGTGCACTGCAGAGCTGCTAGCACTGCCCTGAAGCGCTGTGTGGTACAGTGAGGGCTGCAAACCCTGCCCCCAGATTCTCTGCAGATATTTTTACCTCCTGCTTTTATGGCCACAGCCTTGGCAACGCTTGGGAATCCCTTTTAAAGTGAGTCTGCCTACGTGAGCTGCAGACACATTGACACACCAGGTACTCAGAGCTGTGCTGACACCCTAGGCTAAAAAAAGAGCATATTGTTTTGACACCCTGTGCTAGACCACTTTGTGCTGGCAGCCCAGGGTAGGAAAACTTGCCAGCTCCATGTCCAGTTCTTCCTTCTAGCACATGGACCCAGGATGTGGGGTTTGTCACATGCTCATGGGTTGACATTTTAATAAGAACTCTAAGGCAGATGATGAGCTGTTTGTCACTGCTTCTGCATGGATCATCTTCCTGCCTGTTGTTGTGCCACTGCCATTATCGTTATTACAGAGCTGAGAGGAGAGTGCTGGGAATTCAGGGCTTGCTGGGAAGGAAGAAGGGAGCAGGAGGAGTGAGGCTTGTGGCTGCACATCCAGCACTGCATCCTCAGGGCAGAAAGAGTTCAGGGAGGAGATCTGTGACCCTCATATGGGATTTGTTGGGGAAGAATGACTCACCTAGCAATATGCTTGCAGGCCATGGCTTTGCATCAGACCAGGCAAGAAACTCCTGTCTGATTTGTCAACAGAAATACAAACTAGAAGCTACCTTAGCTGCCTTGTGTATAGTCCTGGAGATAGAAACAGCAACTTACAGGACAACAGGAGTTTGACATCAGTCCATTAAAACTGCCAGAACACGTTAGTGGCCTGGGTGAAACAGGCTAGAAAGTGTCCTCTCCTTTGTCCTCGAGGTAGAGGCATCTGCTAGGCTGCAGACAGCTAGGAAGCAAGAAGGCCAAACACAGGTATTACAGAAAGGCACAGATGTCACAAAACCAGAATTTTCCCCAGGTCTAAGCACTGGGATTCTTTCAGTCTCTAGGCTGCTTACTATGGCACTGCACAAAACCAAAGCCTTCTGACTCACCCTTCCTGAGATCCTCTGACACTCCCTGCAAATATAGGGAAGTGCTGACATCTCCTAGGACAGAAACAAACTGATGCTCGAGCACAAACCTTATGCACATAAACTAGTGAAGACTGGGTCACACTGGTCTATGCCATTCCCACTGTGACCCACGCTGTCCTTTAGAGATTTGGGCATGGACCTGTTGGAGCATCTATTGATATGTACAGGAAGTCACACTATACCACACTGAGTAGTAAAACCTGAGACCAGACTTTCTGGGGACACACTTCAGCCATCCAAAAGCAGATGTCATGATTTGGGTGAGAATAATCCCATCTCAACATGTGGCAACTTATTGCCACAAAGCCAGTTTAAAGTGACAGGTTCAGCTGTCCATGCCCGCATTATTAAGTGCAAGTGAGATTTCTAACCCATATCCTTTTACACTCCTGTCCTGTGCCAGAGAAGATTATCTGGGAGCTGCTACCATCTGAGCATATCTGTTCCTAAGTAAATATATTTCCTTCATATCTCTTCTTCTCATGGTCAAGAGGAGAGATTACAGTGCACCAGGTCTTAGAGAGGGAGCATTGACAAAAGGCCTGTGGGGTCAAGAAACAGCATGCTATTGAGTGAAAAGGGGGGTGATGGCCAGTATATGAAACAGCTCTCTACAAGGCAGAGGGCACAAGCTAGTACCCTGGATCTCCCATGAGGATTTGGAATAAGCCTTCAAATCCCTGGTGTTGGCATGAGTCCCACTCTGCAGCAACTCAAGGGTGCATATCAATAAGTAGGGATAAAGCCACCAGTCCTATGAGCTTCCTGGGGCAGCCTAACGGATTTATAGGAATAATTCCATAAAAAGACCATGGCTTTATGTTTCCCTGATCCTGTTTTTATCATTAAAGAGTATGTAGCTTGCTCTTCAATTTAATCAAGATTCAAGCTGACTCTGTGCTACAATCTGTTTTTTTTTTTTTTCCCATTCTAACCATGCTGTAGGAGCAGACTTCCAGCAAAACAGCAATAAGGTCCTTTCCTGAGACAACACACTGAAATAGGGTTGAATAGGATATGGGAGACTTGGGTCTGTTCACCTCTGCTGCAGGTGTGGCCTTGGAGTCAGCTAGAAAAAACAACCACACAGATATTCCAAGTATGTATCAGCTGAATAACTGGGAAAAAAACTGGCTGGCTATTTCAGCTTGTTTGCAGACAGTTCCCTTTAACTGACTGCTGTTTGTAATGTGCATCTGGTCTGGAGCACGATGTGACACACTTTCTGCCCTTTGAGCTGTTCTAACTAGGCAATAATCAGGCTCCAACAGAGACGGTCATAAAAACAACCACGGTTTTGGTCTTGCATCTCACAACCCGTGCAAGAAGAGGCCAGGTGCCCCAGGCGGCTGCGCTGCCTGGATGAGAGGGAGGAGCACGGCAACCATCCCCCGCAGCCGGCTCCTGCTGTATTTATAACCCCTGAGTCATGCTGGGGGGAGGGCCGATGGTGTTGCTCAATAGGGTGTTTATTTTCCTGACTTATTAAAAATAAAATATATTTTAAAATGTGTTTATTTTATTACTCCCCATCACATGTGAGCTGGAAGGTGGGACACCCTGGGCAGGCTGGCTCCATGGGCTGAGGCCAAATGTATGAGATTCAACAAGGTCGAGTGTTGAGTCCTGCATCTGGGTCACAACAACCCCATGAATGCTCCAGGCTTGGGGCACAGTGGCTGGAAACTGCCCAGCAGAGAAAGACCTGGGGCTCTTGGTTGACAGCTGGCTGAAGATGAACCTGGGTGCACTCAGGTGGCCAAGGCAGCCACCAGCATCCTGGCCTGGATCAGCAATGGCGTGACCAGCAGGAGCAGGGCAGGGATTGTCCCACAGTATTCAGCTCTGGTGAGGTCACACCTTGAGGACTAGGTTTAACTTAGGGGGCCTCACTCCAAGAAAGACATTGAGGTGCTGGATTGGGTCCAGAGAAGGGCAAAGAAGCTGGTGAAGGGCATGGAGGTCTGGTGAGGAGCAGCTGAGGGGACTGTGCTTAACCCAAAGGAGCCTGGAGCGAGGTGTGGGTTGGTCTCTTCTCCCTAGCAACAAGTGGTAGGATGAGAGGAAATGGCCTCAAGTTGCACCAGGGGAGTTTAGGTTGGATATTAGAAGACATTTCCTGACTGAAAGGATTCTCACAGCCTGGAACAGGCTGCCCAGGAAGCTGGTTGAATCCCTATCCCTCTAGGTGTTTGAACGAGGCAGAGCTGTGGCGCTGAGGGACATGGCTTAGCACCAGCCTGGGTCGAGTTGAATAATGCTTGGTCTGATGGACCTTACAGGCCTTTTCCAGCCGAAACAATTCCCTGACTCCATGCCTCTGCCGGCGACAGGGCCGGGGCGGAGGGGGCGGAGTGGCTGCCCATGACGTTCAGGGCGCTCGGCCGCCGCCGCTCCGCGCTCCGCCGCTGGGCTCCTGCGCCGGGGGTGGCGCCGCGCTTGTGGGGGCGGGCAGGGGCTGGCTCCGGTATCCGGCCGGCAGCGGGAGGGAGCCGCGGCAGTCATTCGCGAAGGGACGCGGACAACCCGGCAGCATGAAATTCCAGTACAAGGAAGACCACCCGTTCGAGTACAGGAAAAAAGAAGGGGAGAAAATCAGGAAGAAATATCCCGACAGAGTCCCTGTGAGTGTGAGGCGATTGCGGTTTGCCTGGCAAGGCCGCCGCGCTCTGACGCCTTTTGTTTTCCTTCTCGGCTGTTTCCTGATCCTGATCCTTATTTTTTAAGGCTACCTCCCCCCCCCCCCCCCCTCCCCCCGCAATAAGACATTAGTAATTGCTCTTTTATCTGATTCAAATTCCAGGCTAGTGGGTTTTTTCCTTCCTTTTGTTTGTTTTTTTTCCTTGAGAGCAAAGCCGTGGCTGTTTATTCCGTAGGAGTGCTGGGGGGCAGCGGGGTTTAAAATCCCTTTTTTGGGGGGAGGGAAGAATCCGCAGTAATTCGACAGCGCGAATGCTGCTGATATTTTTTTTTTTTCTGGTGGCCTGCATGCGTGGGGATGGATGGGGAAGGAGCTTACCATTAGTTCGGTGAAAATGGAGAACAATGAGTGGGTTAAGCCAAGGTCTGTATTCTGCTGTCCCTTCATTTTTATTTTCGTTCCTTCTGGCCTCTTTCAGCTGTAGTCTCGCCCTGTTCTTTTCCTTCGCATGAAAGCAAAATGGCTCTTCCCAGTCTTTCTGCTCTCCTGTTTAATCATCCTGTGGGGAGTAAAAACAGTAAAAGAAACGTCACTTGATAAACAAGGTCGCCTTCTAGCAAAACTTTGCTTCCTCATCCTTAGGTCCCTTAGCGGGGGGGGCTGTGGGAAACGTACAGCTTTATAATTAGTAGTAATAATTAAGAGGAGAAAAAAAAGGAATGATAAATCGAATTTATTGTGAGTTATATCTATATCTATATAGATATATATGTTCCTTTTAATAAGTGTTTGGCACATGTTCTTTCTTTCCATCCCCACTGGAGAGGCATGGCCTGGATTTACTGCCCAGGGGGACTGCATGCAAAATAACTTGAAACTTCCCTGTAAATCTAAGGACAAGGGGGAACAGTTAGGTCCACGTTCTTTCCTGACAGGATAAGATTGTTTGTTTTGGGTGTTTTTTTTTTTGTTTTTTTTTTTTTTTTTTTAGGATTGGCCCTCAGCTGGATTTACAGAAGTTTTTGGAAGTCAGCATTTGGGTGCATTTGCTTTCAGGACTGCCTGGCATAGTGTAGCAGGTTGAGCATGTAGGGGTGAAGTGTCTCTGCTTCTGTGGTGGATGATGAGGATCACAGGGGGTTCATGAAACAAGCTGTAAACTGAGGATTAACAGGGCAGCAGATGATGATAGATATGTCTGGAGGAGCTGTGTGGGGAGCCCCGGAGATACTAAGCAAGAGGTAGAAGAGGTCAAGATCGGGGGGGGGCATCAGCATGTCATGGAGAAAGGCAGGACCAGAATAACCAGGTATGCTGTAGTTAAGAGCAGATGGAAACAACATGTGGTGAGGCTCAGATGTGAATTGTCAGGGCAAGCCTATTGTCAGAGCTGCAGCAGACAACTGTTCTTTAAATCCCTTCTGTCTCTGCCCTTCCTGACAGCAGGATCCTTGAAGATGACGTCCTTTTGGCTGCCTACACTGCAGTGCCCTGACACATCTCAGCATTTTGCTGAGATTATACTGTTAGCCACAGCCACCATCCAGCAGGACCAGACGTACAGATAATCTGTGCCTGCCCTTTGGAGTCTCTGTGTGGGTTGGTTTGTGTATGTGTGTGAAGGGTTTAGTGCTTCAGAAGAGATACCTGTGTCAGCAGGCAAACTGACTGCAACTGATACTCAGATTAGCAGGGCGCCTCCATTCCTCCTCTGCATCTTTGCAAGGAGATCTCTCTAGTGATCAGTGATGATCCAGTAGCTGGAAGGAGCCTACAAGAAAGCTGTGAAGGGACTTTTTACAAGGGCTGGTAGTGATAAAGTGAGAGGGAATGGACTGAAGCTTGAGGAGGGCAGATTGAGACTGGAGATTAGGAAAAAATTCTTGACAGTGAGGGTGATGAGACACTGGAACAGGTTGCCCAGGGAGGTCATGGATGCCCCCTCTCTGGAGGTGTTAAAGGCCAGGCTGGATGAGGCCTTGAGCAACCTGGGCTAGTGGAAGGTGTCCCTGCCCATAGCAGGGAAGGTGGGACTAGATGATGTTTAAGGTCCCTTCCAACCCAAACCATTCTATGAATTCTATAAAGGATCTGATTTAAATCTTCCCTGGGGGTTTAGAGGCTTCAACTCTCACCTCTTCTCACAGACACAGTTTCTTTTCCTTCATTATCTAGTGAACAAGCCACAGAGTGGCCACATCAGTGCCTCTAGCTAGCAGTGCTTCTTGCCAGTTCTTTTTGAAATAGGAGGCAAGAACTAAAGGTGTTTCTCCACTGCACTTTTGTGACAGATATTGCTTGTTGGATATGGGGATGAAAACATTTGCAAGATGTTGTTATTCAGCCTGCACCTGTTCACTGAGGTTGTGGAACTGTCCTTCCTGCACAGATTCACAGAATGTTAGGGAGTAGGAGTGACCTCCAAAGATCATCCAGTCCAACTCCCC
The DNA here is from genome assembly GCF_027791375.1 of Indicator indicator. NCBI lineage: Eukaryota > Metazoa > Chordata > Aves > Piciformes > Indicatoridae > Indicator > Indicator indicator. The sequence goes on from NC_072023.1 coordinate 18,285,029, forward strand.
TGCCAGACCAAGATCACCTAGGGCAGGTCACACAGGAATGCATCCAATGAGGTTTGGAATGTTTCCAGAGGAGACTCCACCTCCTCTCTGGGCAGCCTGCTCCAGGGCTCTGGCACCCTCACAGTGACAAAGTTTCTCCTCCGGTTCCTGTGGAACCTTCTCTGCTCCATCTTGCACCCATTGCCCTTTGCCCTGTCATTGGACATCACCAAGCAGAGCCTGGCTCTGCCCAACTGACACTGCCTTTCACAACTTTATAAACTGAATGAAGTCACCTCAGTCTCCTCCAAGCTAAAGAGCCCCAGCTCCCTCAGCCTTTCCTCAGCAGGCAGATGTTCCATGCCCTTCAGCATCTTGTCCTGCCACAAGCTGCCTGAAAGATCTTGAATGCCTGGTACTCATTGAGGTGCTTCAAGCTCTTCAAGTAGCAGAGACCACTGTGGTTTTGTTTTAAAAACAAACATAACTTCCATGGGGTTTGGCTGTGTTGTCAGTACTCAAGTGGAGCACAGGGACGAGATGTCCAAGCTGGCATCTCTATGGTGTGATGTGCTTTGCAGATCCTCACCTGGATCTACAAGAAACTGAGTTAGCATGGCTCTTTGTCCAGGCTAAACAGAGCAAGCTCATCATCTCAGCAGTTTTCTCTGCACAGTGTCTCACTGCTGTGACACCACCATTTTGTATTTGAAGAAGGCTTAGCCCACAGCAGCTCAGCCTTTTCTGTTACACAATAAATGAAGTTGCTGATTTGGGTTGCCAAATAGCTGTGGGAACGTGGAGCCCATTGAAATGGGTTCCATGGTATCTCAGATGGAGCATTTACAGTTACAGGGTGTAACAGAATTGAGAAGCTGAGGATCTTAGGCAGATCCACCTTCTTGTTTAGATGGTCAAAATGGCTTCTGCAGAACAGCAGGCCACAGAGATTGACTAATGGAATGTATCTCTTGCCAGTTTAAAAATAAGTATCACAAACCCCCAAACAGACAACAAAAAAACCCCAACCTTGCCTGCAGGTTTTTCTTTTTTTTTTTTTTTTTTGGTTGGTTGGTTTGGTTTGGTTTGGTTTTTTCCTGCACAAACAGAGCAGTTCCAAAGGTTTCCAAGGCTTTCCACTGGAGGAGATCAGGTCACTTTGGAATGCTTTCTGCTTCTGAGGTAAATATTTTACTTAGCTTTGGTAACAAAAAGTTCCCTGTCACAGAAGGTCTGACCTTAGAGCTGCTGAGCTTCATATTTGTCTCTGTCATAATGACTTTAGAATAGAATCATAGAATGCTTTGGATTGGAAGGGACCTCTAAAAGTCATCCAGTCCAACTGCCCTGCAGGCAGCAGGGACATCCTCCATGAGAGCAGCTTGCTCAGAGCCTTGTTCAGCCTAACCTTGAATATCTCCAGGGACAGGGCCTCAGCTACCTCCCTGGGCAGCCTGTTGCAGTGTTCCAGCAACCTTATGGTGCAGAACTTGTTCCTAACACCCAATCTAAATCTGCTCTTCTCTCATTTCAAACCATTGCTCCTTGTCCTATCCCTGCAGGCCTTTGCAAACAGTCCCTCTGCAGCCTTCTTGTAGCTCCCTTCAGGTACTGGAAGGCTGCAATTAGGTCTGCCTGAAGCCTTCTCCTCTCCAGGTTGAACAACCTCAGCTCCCTCAGCCTGTCCTCATAGCAGAGGTGCTCCAGCCCCCTGATCATCATGGTGGTCTTCCTCTGGACCCTCTCCATCAGGTCCATATTCTCCACATGAGGTCTCCCCAGAGCAGAGAGGCAGAATCCCCTCTCTCCATCTCTGGCCATGCTGCTTTTGATGCAGCCCAGGCTGCCATTGGCCTTCTGGGATTCAAGTGCCCATTGCTGGCTCATGTCCAGTGTCTCATCCACCAGCAGCACCCCCAAGTCCTTTTCTGCAGGGCTGCTCTCAATCTCACCATCCCCCAGTCTGGATTGATATCTAGGATTGCCCTGACCTAGGTGCAGGACCTTGCACTTTGCGTTACTGAAGCTCCTAAGATTCTCCTCAGCCCAGCTCTCCAGCCTGTCCAGCTCCCTCTGGATGGCATCCTGTCCTTCAAACTTATCAACTGCACTACTCAGCTTGGTATCATCTGTGAACTTGGTGAACTATAATGAGGATTTCTAGTTTGTGTCAAAGGTCTCTCTGGGTCAAGGTACCCAGATGGTGGCCTGTGGTTTTTAATTATTAGACTATAAGGAAATGTCCAGAACTATAGGAAGTAGAGAAAGGATAAGATTTTTCAGAGTAGAGGACAACTGCTGAAGAACTAAGGATTAAAAAAACCCCAACCCATAATATTCCCCAGTGAGCTGTAGCTCTTTAATTTTTTTCTTCATTGTAGAGCACCTGGTACTTGTGAAGGCAGAAATTAGGATGTGGGGACTACTGGGAATAGGGCTGAAGTGTGCCAGGCAGTTGGGAACTGTAACGTGGAAACAGTTCAGCTAGTTCTGGTTTTCATTTCTTAGCATTGTGGCAGCTCCTTCATATTAAATTAACCTGCATTGGTCCCAGCAAGGTGACCTGGTTTCTTTTTTTTTCCTTGGCCATTATGGTTTATTTTTATGTCTGTTCCAGTGCTTACTGCTGCAGTCTCAGGCTCCCAGCCAGTGATTTTAAGTCTCCTCACCTGTCTGTGCTTTAATGTTGTACATTTGTTGTAGATTAAATAAGTTTCTGAAGGCCTGGTAGCACCATCTCTGTCTTTTTTCCCACTGATCCTTTCTTCTGGTCCATTTCATTTTGTGGTACTCAGGGTGTATTTGTTGCTCTGTATCATTCTCTCTCTCCAGGTAATTGTGGAAAAGGCACCAAAAGCCAGAGTACCTGACCTAGACAAAAGGAAGTATCTCGTGCCTTCTGACCTCACAGGTAACACAAGTCCTCCCTTCCTTCCTGATTTTCAGTCAGATTTCAGAAATGCTTTTACACGGTGTTCAGCAGCAAGAAGATACCCAGGCAGACTCAACATCTTACCACGAGGTTTTCAGGACAGGCTGAGGGAGCTGGGGTTGTTCAGTCTGGAGAAGAGAAGACTCCAGGGTGGACCTCAGAGCAGCCTTCCTTCACCTGAAGGGGGACCTTACAGGAAGGCTGGAGAGGGACTTTTCATGAAGATGTCTAGACAGGACAAGGGGGAATGGCTTGAAGCTGAGGGAGAGCAGGGTTAGACTGAATCTGAGGAAGAAGTTCTTCAGTATGAGGGTGGTGAGACTCTGGAATAGGCTGCCCAGCGAGGTTGTGGATGCCTCCTCCCTGGGGGTGTTCAAGGCCAGGTTGGCTAAGGCCTTGAGCAGCCAAGTCTAGTTGAGAGGTGTCCCTACCCATGGTGGGGAGGTTGGAGTAGATGATCTCTGAGGCCCCTTCCAACCTAAGCCATTCTAAAATTCTGTGATCCTTACCCCAGGTTGGCCTTGTTATATTTGTGTACCTTGCAGCCTGGATTACAACATTCTCTGAGGTCTTCTCAGGTATCCCCCTGATCTAGCTAATCTGTGTGTGTGTCACAGCTGACTGCTAGCCACGATGAAAATAAGTCAGTTGTATGTCATAATCATCAGTCAGTGATGACCTACCTGCAGAGTTGCCAGAGGCTGTATGCTCCATGCTGGAAGAGACAGGTCCCATCATTTTCCACATCTGTGGTTGGAGTCATGGCTACAAAGTTCCTTTTCTAAGTGGTCATGGCCATTTTGTGTGTGATGACATTTGTTTTCATTTGAGAACATGACTGAGTAACAGGAATAGCATTTCTTTTTCTTCCAGTGTACAGTGGGTTGTGAAATACTTTCTTATGCAACATAGCTCAAGCAAATAGTAAGGAATTTGTTTTCAGGAATGATAGGATCACTTACACCCAGATTAAATTCTCCAAGATGTCTCTGATCTATAGAATTTAAAGGTTAACCTAGTTAGGAGGTCTTCCTACTAATCCCCACCATAGAGTATTTCAGACCGTGGTAGGTAAAATGTAGACTTAGATAGTCCCTGGCATGAAGCATGTACCTGAGAAACTGCAGGCTCTGAGTGGATTGGCTGCTAGGGTGGTCAGTCAGGGAGTTGGTGCTTTCTTCTCTGTGGTGTTCATTTTTCCTTACTTGGCATGTAAAGGATGTGACTTCCACCACCAAAAGAAAGCAGCCATGGTTAAAGGGTTCTCAAACGCTGGAACCGGTGCCCTGGGGTGGTAGCTCAATTCCCATCCATGGAGGTGTTAGAAAGAGGCAGAGATGTGGTGCTAAGGGACATGGATTAGCACCAGACTTGGAGTTAGAGAATGATTGGACTTGATGACCTTTTCCAGTCAAAACGAGTCTATGATTCTGTGATTAGGTTAAAAACCCAAACAAACCACAAATCACCAAAAAACCACCAAAAATGTTCCTTCTTCATCTAAGGTGTTCTCTTCTATTCCTCTTCAGTTGGCCAATTCTACTTCTTAATCCGAAAACGGATCCACCTGAGGCCAGAAGATGCCCTCTTCTTCTTTGTCAATAACACCATCCCTCCCACCAGTGCCACCATGGGCCAGCTGTATGAGGTAAGCCTGGCCCATCTCTTCCACCTCTTCCTGGAGTGTCCAGAAGAATGCACATCCTGACTGAAGGACAACTGAACACTACTCAGCTGGCAGTGAATGCAGCTTAGTCATGGATGTCTGAATAGTGACCCCCTTGGCCTGGGCTGTATCGTGTCAGCTCTTGAGGGATATTGTATGCTGCAGTTACAAAGAGGAGTCTGGGGAGCCTCATCATGTTAACTGATTGTTTGCTAGTTGAAAGGGTTGTCAAGTCAGGCAGTGAGTACTTGCCCCAGCACTGAGATGTTGCTCCTAGCACTTGAACAAAGTGTTGAAATAAACTACTTTATACTTCAGATTTCAGAGGAAAGGTTGGGGTGGAGCAGCACATTCACACTAGCTTTCCTGTTCATACAAAAGAGATTTCCTTTGGGCCATTGGAGGAACACAGTGTCACTGGGCAACCAGCTGTAAATATGTTGTGAAGGAGTATTTATTCTTCATGCAGAATTACTTTCTTATGCCTTGTACTGTGTATGAGGACCTTGTAGGACACTGTGAACATTGCTGCACAGTGTTTCTAGCAGGCAGTGTTGTTTGATTAACCTTAAAGTCATATTGTGTGCCTATCAGGGGAGTGCTCCTCAATTACACAGCTGTTACATCATGGGTGGTTTGCAGCCTGGATTGATTTCTCCTTGATTAGTTCAGTATCTTCCACAGTGATACAGACAGTAAGGCTGAGGGGCACCTTCAGCAAGTTTGCAGATGATCCCAAGTGGAGTGTTGTGGTTGATAAGACTGAAGGATGGGATGGGTGTCATCCAAAGGGACCTGGACAGGCTGGAGAGTTGGGCTGAGGAGAATCTCATGAGGTTCAATAAGGCAAAGTGTAAAGTCCTGCACCTAGCTTGGGGCAATCCTAGATATCAGTCCAGGCTGGGGGATGGTGAGATTGAGAGCAGCCCTGCAGAAAAGGACTTGGGGGTGCTGGTGGTGGATGAGAAGCTGGACGTGAGCCAGCAATGGGCACTTGCAGCCCAGAAGGCCAATGGCAGCCTGGGCTGCATCAAAAGCAGCATGGCCAGAGATGGAGAGAGGTGATTCTGCCTCTGCTCTGGGGAGACCTCACCTGCAGTGCTGTGTGCAGCTCTGGAGCCCTCAACACAGGAAGGACATGGACCTGAGGGAGAGGGTCCAGAAGAGGCCACAAGGATGATCAGGAGGCTGGAGCACCTCTGCTATGGGGACAGGCTGAGAGAGTTGGGTTTGTTCAGCCTGGAGAAGAGAAGGCTTGGGGGAGACCTAATAGCAGCCTTCCAGGAACTGAAGGGGGCTAAAACAAAGCTGCAGAGGGACTGTTTGCAAATGCCTGCAGTGATAGGATGAGGGGCAATGGTTTGAAATGAGAGCAGAGCAGATTTAGATTGGATGTTAGGAACAAGTTCTGCAACATGAAGGTGCTGGAACACTGCAACAGGTTGCCCAGGGAGATAGTTGAGGCCCCATCCCTGAAGATATTCAAAGTCAGGCTGGACAAGGCTCTGAGCTAATTGGACTGGATGATCTTTGGAGGTCCCTTCCAACCCAAACCATTCTATGATTTCTCCTTCTCCTGTGTTAGGCTGTTTTAAATAGAAAGTTCCAAAGGACCAAATATGGTCCTCTGAGCCTTATTTGATCTGTAACTTGTTGGAAAGAGGTGGACAATTGGTGTGTGGACTGATGAAAGTGATATAAAATCAACACACAGAAGAAGTTTTCCACTTCTGTATATGTAGGAGGAAGGGGTGACCACTGTCCAAAGTTAGACAGTGTCTGAAGCTGAGGTCAGGACTCAGTTCCTGGCACTCTGCGGACTTTCTGTATCACTGTAATCACTCAGCATCTGTCCACACATAAACCAGGACTAGAAACACAGCCATTTGTCAAAGTGGTCTGAAAAACAGCAAATATTATCCATATTTACCAATGCTGAAGTTTAAATTTTAGAGGTGAGATTCGACTCGTTATAGCCTTCCAACTCTCTCCTCTTGATCCTGATGCCATACCAGTTCTGAGGTTCTGCTGGACAGCTTGCAGTGGAAGCTGGGACTGGTGCAGCCCTGGGCAAGCTGGGGAGTGTTAATGAGCTCTTCAGTACCATGCTGACATCAGGCACACTGCAAAGCAAAAGGGCTGGCTGGGGCCAGAAGGGATTTATGGGACCTAAGAGTCTATCCTATAGCTTGGAAAGTTTCTTGCTCCTGTTTTTTGTTGCTTTTCCCCCACTCTGGGCATGAGGAGCTTCCCTTTTGTCTTTGGTTTGTTCGTATGTGTGGTTTGCATTTTGTCTGCTCATAGATTGACAGAATGGTTTGGGTTGGAAGGAACTTTAAAGACCATCCAGTTCCAACCCTCTGCCATGGGCAGGGACACCTTCCACTAGACCAGGCTGCTCAAGGCCCTGTCCAGCCTGGCCTTGAACACCTCCATGGAGGTGGCATCCACAACCTTCCTGGGCAACCTGTTCCAGTGTCTCACCATCCTCACTGGAAAGAATTTCTTCCTAATCTCCAGTCTCAATCTGCCCTGCTCAAGCTTCAATCTAATCCCTGTTGTCCTGTCACTACAAGCCCTTGTAAGATGCAGTCCTGTTCCCCTGCCCTACTATACATGCTGGTATTTGCCTTGGTATTATTTTGCATTATTTCAATAAATTTATTGTTTTTTCCCCTACCTCAACTCCTGAAGGTTTTCTCTTACTGTACCTGCCTCCTGGATCCCCTTGTCCTTGTCCCACCTGAGAGGGGATGGAGGGGTGGGGGGTAGGGCTTGCTTGTTAGAGCAGACTGTGTTAAAGTCAGGACAGCTGGGCTTTTTCATGTGTAGTGGTTTGTTACCTCCTGCCTCTCTGCCCTTGCAGGACAACCATGAGGAAGACTATTTTCTCTACGTGGCCTACAGCGATGAGAGCGTCTATGGCAAGTGAGCAGCAGCCCCTCAGGCAGACAGGGGAGATGGACTGTTGGAATGGATTTGGGGGGGGAAGTGTTGGAGAGGAGGAAGAAGGATGCCTGAGAAGAGGGGAAGAGAACTGGAAGTGAACCACATGCACAATGCCATCACCTTCCATGCATTAATTGTAACCATTCTTTTTTCAATTGAGGGGAGGGAGGGGTGGGGGTCAGTGTATGAAAGGGTGAACTGAAAGGCTAAGGAGGGGTTCAGTGCTGAGGGATGGGGAGACTCCACTCTTAAGAGTTCTTCTGTTGCCACAGCTGGAAGTAACCCAGTCCTGGAGACTGCTAGACAAACCAGTATGGTGGAGCTCCAGGAGAGTTACTGGGCAGGCTGGACCTTTTTGTGTAACTCTTTCATTGGCTGAAGAAGGCATGCCACATATTGTACACTGTCCTTGTCACATCCTGCCCGTGGCACAGGCTGCACTCCTGTGAGCATTCAGTGAGCTGTGAAATACTTCACTTTGGCTGTCACATGAGGCTGTCCCTCTGCTGACAGTCTTCACTCCCAGCTGCTACCTGTGAAGCGTTCCGAGAGTTTTGTGTTTCCCATCACTTCCATCAGTATTAGAAGGGCTGACTCAGAGGGCTGGGAACTCCTCAGCTGTGAGATGTGAAGGTTGGAGAAAAGAAGAAAGTATTTGTTTTGTTTCCCTTGTTGCTTTAATTGCAAGTGCTGGACAGAAAAATTCGAGACAAGCCCTTTGTTCTTTGGAGTGAAGTCAAGTGCAAAGGGCTTGAGGCCCTCAAGAGAGTGAGTGCCCACTGCAGCTTTGAGACAGGACTGAGTATACAAAACACATCCACCGTGGCTGCTCAGCAAACTTCTCATTAGTGAGCTTCACCCAGGCAGATCCTGGAGGCTGCTGAGATTGTCTGGTTGGTTCCTAGCTAACTTACAAGTGAGAGAGCATTTCTGGCTACCTAACTTTAGTCTCCCTTGCTGTGCAATAAGGCAACTAACTACTAATGGTCTTGTTATTGGAGAACCCAGAAAAATGATCCAGCAGCGTTGTCCTTATACCAGTCTCCTGCAGATTTGGATGTATCAGAAGTCCTGTGGGTTTGGCCCTCCCTTCCACATCTCACCTTTGTACAGCCCTTTGCACCACGTGCACAAGTGGAAGAAAACAGTTGCTCCCATGTGTGTACAGCAGTGCAGCTCTTGGCCACAAGAGAGCTGCTTCTAGGCTGGACTGGGAAGGGGAATAGATACTCTGTAGACTTGAAAAATGATTTTATTTTAAGCCATTGTTGTTCTTAGATGCCAGATAGATGCTGTCCTGTGCAGGCCTTACACTGTCATGCCAAAGCAGTTTCTTCCCAGTGACACAAAGAACAGATTTTCCCCTAAGCGGTACAACTCTGGTGAAAGGATGGGCTTTGGGAAGTGAGCTGACTTTCAGGAGAATTCTGGGGTTTTAATCTACAAATCAGAGAACTGGACCTGAATTACTGTAAAGGTAGGAATGTGTAAGAGAGGGACCACAGGGAGGAAAAGACAAGAAGTCTGGAAGAAGACAGGCAGATGCCAAAATAACTTGGAAAATGTTTACCCTATTTACATGAAGTTAGCACCCAGCTCTCTTCATTCTTCAGGAAGGAGAAATTAAGATGAGTGTTCCTCTCACTAGGGAAGACAGGAAATCAGGTTTCAGCCTTCTCTGACAGTTGTTCCACAGAGGTACCTGGGGCAAAAGAGCAGGCTAGGAGTGTGAAGGTCAGAGAAGGCAGTGTAGTAGGGCAGAAGGGTCACTGCCTACAGGGTATGGGAAGTGGCAGAAGAGTTGGAAGAGAAGGGAAGGGCCCACAAAGGATGTAGACAGAGTAGTTGTATCAGGCAGATGGAAAACGGGGGGAGAAAAAGATGAAGTATGTGGGTTAGTAACCCCAGATTTTTCAGCCTGACCTTCAGGTTTGCTCTTCCCTCACGTTTTCATCTGGAATAAATGTGTTTGGGTGAGTTGTACCTACTGCCAACTCAGATCACCTCAGCTTCTACCTGCAGTGCTCAGTCCTCTCTTCTGGCTCACTCTGCTCGAGCTACCAGGCTCTTTTTGCATCCTCTGGGTGCAAATCTGCATCAGTCTCTTGACTGAGGAAGCTCTGAACGTTCTGAAGCAGAGAACAAACCCAGGTGTTCTAGTGTAGAGCAGAAGCCGTGGGCAGGTGGTGTGCACCTCCCTGCTGCTGTCCCACTTGCTCACTTGTGTGCTGCCAAGATTTGGCTGTGTGGTGTCTTGAATGAGCCTGTTCTGAGGCACACTCAGGGGAGAAGGAGGTAGCAGCTAGGGTGCTTGGATTTGTGTTCAGACCTCCCATTCCCTCCTGCTGCTGGGCTGATCAGTGACATTTGTGGGACTAATCTCAGCTGTTTCTTAGCTGTAGAGGTTGCAGTTTAATTTAGTTATTTTCTGTTTCTTTTAACTGGATTGTGGCCCTTAGCTCTATTTCTGCACTAGTCCAGTCTTGTACAAGGTAATGTGTTGGTTAGCTGCAGGTTCTTGTCAAATAAAGGTCATACTACTTGAGCTAAATCAACCAATCAATAAAGATGCATTTGAAAACCACAGCTTTGGTCCAAAATGGATGACTTACAATTTCTTTCCAAGGGGAACTTCTCAGTGAAGGGACAGCTTTTCTTGCTGCTGCTTTTTCCCTGTCCCAGGACGAGTCACTTCTCTCCTCTGTTTGGTCATGTTGTCACACACACATAGCTGTGTCTTGCTGTGCCATCAGCGTGAGCTTTGCTTAGACCTGGATGATATGAGAAGGTCTTAAAAAGCATAATAGATGCATGAGGAGCTGGACGTGAGCCAACAACATGAGCTTGCAGCCCAGAAAGCCAATGGCAGGCTGGGCTACATCAAAAGCAGCATGACCAGCAGGTCCAGAGATGTGCTTCTGCCCCTCTGCTCTGCTCTGGTAAGACCCCCTAGAGAACTGCATCCACCTCTCAGCACAGGAAGGACATGGACCTAATGGAGCAGCTCCAAAGGAGGGCCACAAAGATGATCAGGGGGCTGGACAACCTCTGCTACAAGGGCAGGCTGAGGGAGCTGGGGTTCTTGAGCCTGGAGAAGAGAAGGCTCTGGAGAGACCTTAGAGCTACATTTCAGTACCTGAAGGGGGCTAAAAGAAGGCTGCAGAGGGACTGTTTGCAAAGGCCTGCAGGGATAGGACAAGGGGCAATGGTTTGAAATGAGAGAAGAGCAGATTTAGATTGGATGTTAGGAACAAGTCCTGCACCATTAGGGTGCTGGAACACTGCAACAGGTTGCCCAGGGAGGTAAGTGAGGCTCCATCCCTGGAGATACTGAAGGTCAGGCTCAACAAGGCTCTGAGCAAGCTGCTCTAGTGGAGCATGTCCCTGCTGACTGCAGGGGGGTTAGACTATGATTCTATGTACAGTTCCTTTTATGCCACTATAAAAATGTCAGTTGGATTTGGTTACTTTCAAGCCTACCTAAGCTAACCTGGAGACAAGGCAGGGAAATCAGAACAAGAATGCTCACATTGAGCCATGTTATTGAGAGGAAATTAAATGCAGGCCTTATCACTCAGCAGGAAAATGGCTTTTTATGGGCAACTTCACAAGCAGTGTCTTGGCACAGATTTGCTTTCAGGGGAAACTAAAGCAGATCTTTTATGGAGAGTTTGTGAGGTGCTCAGCATCCTGAATTCCCACGGATTCCCTTGCTCAGAGCTTTGATAAGGGAAAGCAAATAGGAGAGAATCCATGTAAGGCAGAAGGTTGCTCTCTGCAGTGTAACAAGATAGGGAGCTGGGAGAACAGTGAGGCATTCTCCACAGCCAGCTCCCTGCTTAACAAAGCTCTCTGTGAACCACTCGGCATTACTCATCAAGTGCAGCAGCACCATGGATGCTGTTCACAGCTCTGAGGCTGCGTTGTGCATCTGAACCACACCCACCTGGGATGGGCAGGGCCTTTCAGAACATCCCATTCCTCTGGGTGGGAGGTTTGAATGAAGCAAATGGGGCCTTTAATAAAGAGTCTATTGTATTGCTTGACTGGTAACTGTGAATTTGATGTGAATTTAACAGGTAACTTTGAACATTCTTCCTAATCTCCTGTCTAAATCTGCCCTCCTCAAGCATCAAATCATTCCAATCTCTCACCCTAGCACTCCAAGCCCTTGTAAAAAGTCCCTTCCTGGCTTTCTTGTAGGTCCCCTGAGCATCACATCTCTGCCTCTTTTAATCACCTCCTGGGGATTCAAACACCTCTCTGGGGAGCTTGTGCCAGTGCTTGAGAATCCTTTCAGGCAAGAAGTTTCTTCTAATATCCAACTTAAACCTCCCCTGGGGGAACTTGAGGCCATATCTTTTCATCCCATCACTTGTTAATAAGGAGATCAACCTCCACCTCCCTCCAACCTCCTTTCATGGAGTTGTAGAGAGTGAGGTCTCCCCCTCAGCCTCCTTTTCTCCACTAAACAACCCAGTTCCCTCAGCTGCTGCTCACCACACCTGTTCTCCAGACCCTTCACCAGCTTCTTTGCCCTTCCCTAGACTGCTCCAGCCCCTCAATACCCTTCTTGTAGTGAAGGGCCCCAAAACTGAACGCTTGGCCTCACCAGTGCTGAGTCAGGGGGACAATCACTTCTCTGGTCCTGCTGGCCACACCATTGCTGATCCAGGCCAGGATGCTGTTGGCCGCCTTGGCCACCTGAGCACAAGCTGCCTCATCTTCAGACAATCCTCACTGCTCAAGTCCTGTGGCAAAGGAGTGATCACAGAGATCAATCTGGTTGGTGCTATGTTCTCACCATAACCACATGACAATATCACTGGGCATACCTCTGCTCCTCATATGTTGTCTTTCCTGTAGCTCCACCTTTCTTACTTGGTGTCCTCTTAAAATTTCCATACTGTGTTCAGACTAGCTGTTAGAACCATGGACTGGTGTCCTTCCAACCCCCCCTCCCCCAAATAATTAACCCAATAATCAGCAATTCAAAAGAGAAGCACATTTGCAGAAACCACCTTGTGGTGGGTTGACCCTGGCTGGCTGACAAATACCTACCAAGCCACTCTATCACTGCCCTCCTCAACTGGACAAGGGACAGAGAATACAATGAAAGGTTCATAGGTCGAGACAAGCTCAAGGAGGTCACTCCCCACTTACTGTCATGGGTAAATCTCTCCATGTGGGAAAATGAATTTTATTTATTGCCAATCCAAGTAGGATGAGGAGAAAGAACCCCAAATCTTGAACCCACCTTCCTGTTTCACTCCTGCTTTCTCCACCCCTCCACCTGTGCAGTGAAGGGCGATGGGCAATAGGGGTCACAGTCAGTTCAGCACGCACCAGCTCTGGCCCTTCTTCCTCCTTAGGGGCAGATCTTCTCATGCTCTTTCCCTGCTCCAGCATGTGGAGCTCTCTCAATGAGGCCATAGGTCCTGCCAGGAGCCTGCTCCAGTGTGGGCTTTCCATGGGGTCACAACCTTTTCGGGTGCATTCACCTGCTCCAGTGTGGGTCCTCCATGGGCTGTCCACAGATTATCTGCTCCACCATTAACCGCCACAGGCTGCAGAAGGACAACCTGCCTCACTATGGTCCTCACCATGGGTTGTGGGGGAACCTCTGCTCCAGCACCTGGGGTACCTCTTTGACCCCCTTCTCCCCTGCCCTTGGTGTCTGCAGGGCTGTTTCTCTCACATACTCTCACTGCTCTCTCTTCTGGCTGCTCTTGTGCAGCTTTTTTCACCATTTCTTAAATATGTTATCACAGAGGTGCTACCAACATCACTGGTGGGCATAGCTTTGGCCAGTGGTGAGTCCATCTTTGAGCTGGCTGCAGCTGGCTCTATTGGACATAGGGGAAGCTTCTGGCACCTTCTCACAGAAGCCGCTCTTGTGGCTCCCTCTGCTACCAAACCCTTGCCACACAAACCCAAGACACTCCTTTAACTCAGGTTTCTGATGACATTTCCTACAGCTTCATGAACTCACTTTGCTCTCAAATGACCACTGGCAAAATATCAACAGGTTGATTTAATCATCATGATGATAATAGTTGTTTGTTTTGGCACAGGAGAGAAGTCTGAAATTCCACACCTAAGCTTGCAAACTGCCTAGAAAGGGCAAACTCAGAAGCTTCTGCAGTGAAAAGGTCCTTCAGAGGATCGTGTACTCTGTCATTAAACTGTGCACATCCACACCAGCAATATCAGCATAGAGCTCAGGCACCACCAGCTCAGGCACCTGCAGCACTGCGTGGTCATTGCTGGTCTTGACAGCTGTCTGTAAGGCCTGGATCAGTTCTGTTGGAGAAGGCCTCTTAGTTGCATTCCACTGCCAGCAGGACTTCATGATGCTGTACCTGCCAGATGGAGAAGTAGAGAAGCACTGGGAACAAGAAGCATCGAGCAAAAGTTATACTACAGTTAACTCACATTTAAAGGAATCTCCTCTTTTTCTGATTCGTAAAAAGTTCTTTCAATGACCCTTTGAAATCTGCAACCACATCAGAACGTGTAGGGACAAAGGTGTGCAGGCCCAGGGTGTCAATCTGAGTATGGAAAGGGACTCTTTGGTATTCCAGTATTACAGAAGGAAAAGACCTTTTGGGCCACCAACATGACCAAGGGACTGGAGCACCTCTCCTGTGAAGACAGGCTGAAAGAGTTGGGGCTGTTCAGCCTGGAGAAGAGAAGGCTCCAGGGAGACCTTAGAGCAGCCTGCCAGTACCTGAAGGGGACTACAAGAAAGCTGGGGAAAGACATTTGACAAGGGCTTGGAGTGATAGGGTGAGAAATTGGAATGATTTGAAGTTTGAGGAGGGCAGATTGAGACTGGAGATTAGGAAGAAATTCTTTCCAGTGAGGGTGGTGAGACACTGGAAGAGGTTGCCCAAGGAGGCTGTGGATGCCCCTTCCCTGGAGGTGTTCAAGGCCAGGCTGGATGAGGTCTTGAGCAACCTGGGCTGGCAGAATGTGTCTCTACCTATGGCAAGGGGAGTTGGAACTGTATGATCTTCAAGGTCCCTTCCAACCCAAACTATTCTATGAATCTATGAATCTCCTATAAGATGCAGGTTTCATGTCTCTTTTCCATTTAGCTCTGCAGATCTCAAGTTCAACTCTCCCTAATGCAAGTGACTTACATGGTTTGCTGGCAGTTTGAAGGCTGCTTCATAATGTTCTGTCTCTGCAGGTAATGCAAAATGTCAGATGGTGGCACCTCAGGATATGGTGGAGCACCTGGAAGAGCAAAAGGAATACCAGTATAAACCCCAGCAGTGTCTGTGTCAGAACATCTTTCTTCCTTAGCAAAATCCATTTGCTTCCTCACACAATTCACACTGACAGAGCCTAAAAGGAATTGCCACCACTTAGCAGGTTGTTAGAAACCAGGATGCTGATCTACATGGCCCAACATTATCTTGAGATTTTGGGTCTTCTTAATTTGCTGCTTCTTTATGTATTTGGTTTTTTATTATCATGAAATCTTCTTACCTAATGTAATCATTTCATACAGCAGGATTCCAAAAGACCATCTGCAAGAGAAGAAAACAAAGCAAGCTGAAGTTTCCGTTCCAGGTACCCAGCTGGCTTCAGTACCGCAAACAACTCAGCATGACTGCAGAAATGAGAAGAAAAGAGATGAGCTACAAGGAGGAGCGTTAGGCTGAGATGAGGTGTGCCTCACTGTGAACCTCAGGAGGTGACAGCACGGAGTGGCAGGGGTTGGAAGGGACCTCTGGAGATCACCTAGTCCAACTGCCCTGATAAAGCAGGGTCACCCAGAGCAAGTTGCATGGGAATGTGTCCAAGTAGGTTTTGAAAGTCTCCAGAGAAGGAGCCTCCACAACTTCCCTGGGCAGCCTGCTGCAGTGCTCTGGCACCTCCACAGTAAACAAGCTCTTCCTACATTGCAGTGAAAGCTCCTGTGTTCTACTCTGCTCCTTGGTCTATCACTGGGCACCACTGAGCAGGGCCCAGCCCCATCCTCATGACCTCCACCCTTTAGATGCTGATCAGCATTGAGAAGATGCCCTCTCAGTCTGCTATTCTTCAGGTTCAAAAGCCCCAGGTTTCTCACCTCTCCTCATTAAAGAGGTGCTCCAGACCCCTCAGCATCTTTTTGGCCCTCCACTGGCCTCTCTCCCTGCCTCTCTTGAACTGGGGAGCCCAGAACCAGACAAAATACTCCAGGTGTGGCCTCACCAGTAGAGGGGGAGGAGGACGTCCCTTGACCTGCTGGCCACACTCTTCTTAATGTCCCCCAGAAGACCATTGGCCTTCTTGGCCATAAAGGCACATTACTGGCTCCTGCTGAACTTGCTGTTCACCAGCATTCCCAGGTCCTTCTCCAAAGCTGCTTTGCACCAAGTTAGGGGATGAGTGCAAGAGATAGTGACTATCAGACAGATGAAAGTCTAGTGCAATGAAGTCATACATGTCTGCCTTGATGCTGGGGGGTTTCTTCAGGAGCTTCTCTGGTGCCTGCCACTTGACTGGCACAATCTGTGTGACTGAGTGGGCACCATACTTGTGAGTTTCATAGGCCAGACCTAAACCACAGAGCTTGGCAGTGAAGTTGTGATGAAGGAGGACATTCCTGGCAGCAACGTCGCCATGGAACAACTTCTTCCGTTCAAGGTAAGCCTGGAAAGTTGTAAAAGAAAAAGACCTTGAGAATTTTAAAGGGAATGTTTAAATTAAAACTGGTATGATTGAAATGGAGCTGATTTAAATTTCCACTTGGACTCTACCTGTCCACACCATGGAACAGAGGTGCAGGCTCACCAAAATGACACAAGCATCCTTGGCTCAGTTTTACCAAAGCACATTCTCAGTGCCTAGGCCAAGAGGCCACCACACAGGCTTGTGTGGTAACCTAGCAAGAAGGAAATCCAGTAGGGAGCAGACTTACCAGAGCTGCTGCAACCTGCTGTCCAACCTCATACACTTGCCTCTCAGTGAGGTCACAGGGGATACCATCCATGGGCATTACATCCTAGAAACAAGAGAGCAGACTGCTGTGGTGAGACCCCACCTGCACACAGAAGGAGAACTCATAGAATCCTAGAATAGTTTGGGTTGGAAGGGATCTCCAAAGCTCATCCAGTCCAACCCCCCTGTGGCCAGCAGGGACATCCTCCACTAGATCTGCTTGCTCAGAGCCTTGTCAAGCCTGACCTTTAGTATACCCAGGGATGGGGCCTAGGTACCCCAGCCTAAGTGCAGGCCTTTACACTTTGCCTTATTGAATCTCATGAGATTCTCCTCAGCCCACCTCTCCAGCCTGTCCAGCTCCCTCTGGATGGCACTCATCTTTCAATCTTGTGTAGAACTTCTCTGGGAGATGGAATTTGTTTAGACTGATAGAGAGGGTTGCATGGAGGGATTAAAAGAATCATCTGTGACTTATGGATTATATGTAGCTAAGGGAGTTCAGAAGATGTTATATCATCACATCTTTTGACTTACCTTCCGACACGTCCATAGGAACGTCAACAGGTCACCAAGGGACACATCTTCCAAGACCATATAAAATGGGAGCTGGTCTACACAGCATCCAACCAATTCAACCAGGTTCTCATGATGGCCAAGATTTTGATGGAATTTAATCCTTCCCAGGAAATCCTTTACTTCCTGGGGACAAGCCTGGCCTGAAAGAACAGAAAACCCTAAACCAAACAAAACGAACCCCAAAAAAAAAGCCCACAACCACAACAACAAAACCCAAATGGAGACAGCAAAGAACTGTGTGAACAGCTTAAAATCAACATGAACTCAGATAAATTCTTGGCTTTCAGCCTGGGATCACTGGCAGAACTTTGGGTTCTTTGATCATGGGTTGGTCTAGAAGACACCAGGCCTGCTAGATACAGCTGGGGTTAACTTGTCTCAGAGAGGAAAAAGGATCCCGGGACCAAAATTAGCAGGGCTCTCAGGAAGAGCTTTAAACTAGATTGGAAGGGGGATGGAGACCTGAAGGCAGAGAAGGAAGAAATCAGGCTTGCCTGTGATAAGCAGAGGATTGACTCACTGGGGGCTCTTGAGGCAGTAGAAGCCAGTAAGGAAGCTCCTATGGAATACCTCAAGGGAGCTCTGCTAGGATAGTGCTGCAGCCACTGCCCAGCTGGAGCCTCTGCATGCAGCATGGGCAACAAACAGGAGGAGCTGGAAGCTACTCTGCAGCTAGTAGCCATCACTGAGACTTGGTGATACTGAACACAACTTGTTCTTGCTCAACAATGACCCCAGAGTTCTGCCCAGCATCCTGTCTCCGTACCAAAGTGGATCCTGGCCATGTGCCGTACCTCGTAAGGCTTTCAGTACCACACTCTTGGTCTTGCCAGGGTTCCCAGTTTCCAGCTGTGCCCTGTAGATGCTCCCATAGTGGCCGTCTTTTATCAGCTGCAGGCTGCCTGCTGACAGCTTCTCTCGTGGTATCTCCAGGTCTTTCAGAGCCCAGGATGCAGAACTCAGCAGGGCCTCCACAGATGTCTCACTCAGCTGGATATAGTGGCTCTCTGTGGAGCTGGATTCCTGCTGATCCTTGGTATTCACTGACAAAAGCAAATACCCATGAAGCCAGACAGAAGAACCCTTGCCTTAGGTGGCTATACCCATCCTTCTGTCCTCTTTAATTTTTCATAGAACCAGAGAATCCTTTCTGCTGGAAAAGCCTTTTAAGATCAAGTCCAACCATTCCCTAACTCATCCAAGCTCAACCACATTCCTCAGCACCATGTCTCTGCCTCTTTTAAATATCTCCAGGGAAATAACTGCTCCATACTGGTTGGATATCAGGGCACAGTAAGGACTTCTTAATATATCTTACTTCTTCTGACCCTTGAAGAGGAAAAGGAATTTATCAACCCCTCTATTTCATGGAAAGGCAGAATGAGTCTGGAGATCTCTAACATATTTCACTCTGGGAACTTTCTAGGTAAGTTGCATTTGTACCTAATTCCCATGTCCTGAAGCAATGACCTTTCCCTTTTGTTAGCAGCTACCAGTTGTTATGAAAGTGCCATGCACAGGATGTTCCCACAAAGGCCTTATCTTGGTTCTCAATTATTTCCCCTAACATAAGCTGGAGAGATGCTTTCCTCTACCAAACCAAAATCAGTTCAGAACCAGGTTTTCACTTCCACACAGCAATATGTGGAGTCTGAAGAGCAGAGCTTGTGAGAAGCAGCTGAGGGAACTGGGGTTGTTTAGTCTGGAAAGGAAGAGGCTGAGGGGAGACCTCATTTGTCTCTACAACTCCCTGAAAGGAGGTTGGAGAAAAGTAGTGGTCAGTCTCTTCTCAACAAGTGATAGGATAAGAGGAAGAGGCCTCAAGTTGCACCAGGGGAGGTTTAGGTTGGATATTAGAAGAAACTTGTTCAGTGAAAGGGTTCTCAAACACTGGCACAGGCTGCCCAAGGAGGTGATTGAATCTCCATGCCTGGAGGTGTTTAAAAGAGGCAGAGATGTGGTGCTGAGGGACGTGGTTTAGTACCAGCCTTGGCAGAATTAGAGAATGGTTGGACTGGAAGAGCTTAAAGGTCTTTTCCAAACAAAATGATTCTATGATTCTGTCAGTCTCTGTTCTATCTCCTGTTGTCTACACAGGGAGTGGGAAACAGCAGTTTAAAATTAAATTTCTTAAATGACAGTATAGAAAATGGATTAAGTGGGTGTGATCTTCATTAAAATGACTGCCATTCATGATCACTCCACTGAACCCCTCCTTGCAGGAACCTGTGAGGGGCTGTCACACAAATCCACTTTGCAGCTCTCCAGTACTTGAAGGGAGCCTACAAGAAAGCTGAGGAGGGGCATTTGACAGGGGCTTCTCATGAGAGGAAACGAGGCAATGGCTTTAAGCTTGAGGAGGGCAGATTGAGACTGGAGATCAGGAAGAAATCTTTTAGAGTGAGGGTGGTGAGACACTGGAACAGGTGGTCCAGGGAGGTTGTGGATTCCCCTTCCCTGGAGGTGTTCAAGGCCAGGTTGGATAAGGCCTTGAGCAACCTGGGCTAGTGGAAGGTGTTCTTGTCCATGGCAGGGGGGTTGGAACTATATGTTCTTCAAGGTCCTTTCCAACCTAAACCATTCTGTGACTCTAAATTTCCTCAGATCCATCAGTACCAGAGATCCTGCTCCCACTACTGCAAGTTGGGTACACCAGTGTGCTCAATCTTTCTAGGGTTCACCCTACTGCTGAATACCACTCAGGCTCTTCAGAAGTGCTCTTGCTTGGCTGTCACTGAAGCAATGGCCAAATGGGACTAAATTCTGGTCACTGGAACCTGAAACTCTGGCTGAAAATCATTTACCTGGGTGTCCAGGTGATGCTGATTGCTGCTGCTTTGCTCTCAAGCCTCGGCAGTGGAGCCAAAGGATGACAGTTAGCAGGATGACAAAAAACCCCACCAGGAGAACTGGGACAACGATCACTTCAGTCTGATATTCACGCACAACTGGCCACAGGAAGAGAAAATAGGAAACCAAGGAATGAACAGCACTGCCTGCTGCACATTGCTCCTGTCTAACAAAGCAGTAATAACTCATTTCAGCAGCTTCCCACCCCAAAAGCAGCTGCATCCACCCTCTGCTCTTTGGAACAGCAACTCAGCACTGGTAGGGCTGTGTTTCAAAGGTGCTGAGTGTCTACACTGCATGGAACCACTGGGACTTCCACATTCATTCATGGTGCTTTAATACAGAGGCTACGAGCTGTAGCTATGTGAGAACAGAACCAGCCCTGGCAGAGGGACAGCACAGAGATGGGAGCTGGATATTGCTCTGCCATCACAAATGGCATAGCATAGGTTGGACATCAGGAAGAAGTTCTGCAGAACTTCTACAAGAGTGGTGAAATACTGGAACAGGCTGCCCAGGAATGCTGTTGAGGCCCTGTCCCTGAAGACATTCAAAATCAGACTGTACATGGCCCTGGGCAGCCTGAACTAGTGGGAGGTGTCCCTGCCGACTGCAGGGGGTTGGACAAGATGACATTTGAGGGTCCCTTCCAAGCCAGTGCAATCTGTGAGGCTGTGAAGGAAACTGTGAATCTTACCACAGAGCTTGTCATTGCTGCTGCATTCCAGTAGCATGCGTGTGAATCGTTTCACATCCCCTGCCATCTTCAGTTACAACCAAGTGGGTCTCCAGCCTTTGTCTTCTGCACAGACACGAAGAATACTAATGACATTTGTTAGAAAAATAGATCATGTATGACACAAGAAGTAAGCTGAATATGGAGCCTTCCATCCCTTAAGATCAGTGGTTGCATGAAGAAGCAGTGCTGGGCATTGAAAGAGTCCAGCCCAGAGCCACAAAGCTGCTGAGCTCTGTGTCATCTCCCTGCTGAGCAAAGGCTGAGGGAGCTGGGGCTCTTTAGCTTGGAGCAGAGGAGCCTGAGGGCTGACCTCAGTCATGTTGATCAAGATGTGAAGGGCAGTGTGGGGAGGATGGAGCCAGGCTCTGCTCAGGGATGTCCAATGACAGCACAAGGGGCAATGGGTGCAAGCTGGAGCAGAGGAGGTTCCTTGTAGCAGAGGTGTTCCTGCCACCAGATCATCTTCATGACCTCCTCTGGACCCTCTCCATCAGGTCCATGTATCTCCTGTGTTGAGGGCTCCAGAGCTGGACACAGCACTGCAGGTGAGGTCTCCCCAGAGCAGAGCAGAGGCAGAATCCCCTCTCTCCATCTCTGGCCATGCTGCTTTTGATGCAGCCCAGGCTGCCATTGGCCTTCTGGGCTGCAAGTGCCCATTGCTGGCTCATGTCCAGCTCCTCATCCACCAGCAGCCCAAAGTCCTTCTCTGCAGGGCTGCTCTCAATCTCATCATCCCCCAGCCTGGACTGACATCTCAACTTAAGTCCACACAGTATCATTTAAAACATTTTATAGGCATGGAGTTTTTTTATCTTGTAAGTTCTGCCTTTGCTTTCAGCTATGAGTTCATGGCAATTAACCCCAATGGTTAACGATAAGTGATATCATTTTGATTGATACTGATATGGGTGATGGATGAAACTTTAGACAGTGAAATTGTGCTTCATCAGCTGTACAACAGAGACATCAGAAAGAGGAAAATGGGATGTATCTGCACTTGGAGATGTCATAAAAAGTCATAAAATAATTTCAGTTAGTCCTTTAAGATTGAGCCCAACCATTCTCTAACTTCCTCAAGGCTGGTGCTAAACCTTGTCCCTCAGCACCACATCTCTGCCTCTTTTATGTGCCTCCAGGCATGGGAATTCAATGACCTCCCTGGGGAGCCTATTCCAGTCTTTGAAAACTCTTTCTTGAACTTTCAAGAAGTTTCTTCTAATATCCAATCTAAACCTCCCATGGTGCAACTTGAGGTCATTTCCTCTTGTCCTGTCACTTCTTACTAGGGATAAGAGACCAACACCCATCTGGCTCCAACCTCCTTTCAGGGAGTTGTGGAGAGCCAGAAAGACTTCCCTCAGCCTCCTTTTCTTCAGACTAAACAAACGCAGTTCCCTCAGCTGCTCCTCACCAGACCCCTCTACGAGACCTCTCCTCCAGACCCTTCACCAGTTTGTTGCCCTTTTCTGCACCTGCTCCAGCCCCTCAATGTCCTTCCTGTAGTGGTAGGCCCTAAAACTGAGCACAGTCCTCAAGGTGTGGCCCTGCTCCTGCTGGTCATGCCATTGCTGATCCAGGGCAGGATGCTGGTGGCCTTCTTAGCTACCTGGGCACACCTTGGCTCATCTTCAGCCAGCTGTTGACCAACACCCCCAGGTATTTCTCTGCTGGGCAGCTTTCCAGTCACTCTGTCCCCAAAGTCTGTAGCATTGCATGGGGTTGTTGTGACCCAAGTGCAGGACCCAGCTCTTGGCCTTCTTTGATCTCATAGAATTGGTCTCATCCCATTGATCCAGGCTGTTCAGGTCCCTCTGCAGAGCCTTCCTACACTGAAGCAGATCCACACTCCCTCCCAGCTCAGTGTCATCTACAAACTTACTGAGGGTGCCTTGATCCCCCCAAATCAATCCCCGTCTGGCTTGGTTACTAAGATCAGTTCCCACCATCAGTACAAATGTACACAAGCTTGAGTACTGATGAGCTATCCTGTCTAAAGAGCAAGCCAATGAAATGAATTGAATGGGATAAAAACAAAGGCTCAGATTCATTTTGTGTTTTTATCAGACTATTTAAACTGTGCTACAAGCTGCAGTTATTTCTTCAGACTTCCTGGTCTGCATTAACTGCTCACCACCTTGTTATGAAAACGTTCTTCTGTGTGTTTTTTATGCACTGGTGAGGACCAGCTGTGATGTGACTAGAGGCACAGAAAGAACAGCTGAGTAGTATCTTCAGCATTCAGCCTGGCTGATAAAAACCAAAATACTTCAACCATGACACCTCACAGTAGCAGAACCATACTCTCAAGCTTTCCCAGTCACCTTTTCTCTAGTGCTTTTATTGTTTTCCTTCTTTGATCACGGCCCCCATCAAGGCTTAGGCAACTGTTCTGCACAAGCACACTGCCCTGGCTGTGCAGCTGAAAGGGAGCAGAGCTTCCAGGGCACTGCAGAAGCCAAAATGGCAGTGAAACCATGCTGCAGGGGCTCAGGACAGACAAGCACTTGTGGATACTAAACATAAGAGAAGACGACGAAAAGCAGCATGGAAAAGCAAATGGCAAAAGAAACATTTCTTCTCCTGCAATATCTGCTGTTTCACCAAGAGCAGTGTCCAAAACAAACAGAGAACAAGTCCCACAGGTTTTGAGCTCAACAACTTGATGCCATAAGAACACAGATGTCTGCAAAAAGGTAAATATTTCTTAGATTCCATATCCTGCCTCTTCTGCCTTCAGAAGCCCTCAGGGACTATCTCCAACAGCCTGTCAGACCATGACATCTTTGCAAGATTCTTCCTGGCTCATCAAGTCATCTCATCTCCCATGATACTGCACCTGTGGGTTACCAAGCACCAACCCCAATGCTGCAGATGAGGAAATTCTGACCAGTTAACCCAGGTCATAACATACTGGAGCCACCTCACTTCTGTCCGAGCAAGAGTTACCGATAATACTCTGGGCCTTGCTGTCCTGGCTGTTCCAATGTCTCCGCTATGACATGCTGCCTGTGGTGGGGAGGTTGGAGCAGATGATCTCTGAGGTCCCCTCCAACCTGAGCCATTCTAGGATTCTATGACTCTATGAAACCTAGGCTAGCTGCTGCTGAAGGATAGTAAAGGGATGAAAGAAAATTTAGGCTGACTGCTTCTGAAGTCAGCAAATGATGAGGTCCGTGCTGCTCTGTGAGCAGGTGAATTACTTTGGGCAAACCAGAATCCTTTTCAAGGGAGCAGGAAAAAAAAACCTGGCAAAGTCAGCAGTCACTGCTGCATTGAGAAATGAGTCAGGAGGACTCTGCACTGCTGCTGACAAGATTAGTCCAAAATGGCACCATATCAGTGGAGATAAGCAAGTTCTCATGGTGCTGAGTTTTGCTTCATCTCACATAAAATAATTCATTTGTGCAGCGTGAGGAAATACAGCAGACTCTGCTTCCATAAATGTACAGCCACAAGGAAAAGGAGCTGAAGATGTTGAAGGCAGTGGAAGATCTCCCTGCTGAGGAAAGACTGAAGGAGCTGGGGCTCCAGCTTGGAGCAGAGGAGCCTGAGGGCTGACCTCATTCATGGTTATCAGATGTGAAGGGCAGTGTGGGAAGGATGGAGCCAGGCTCTGCTCAGGGATGTCCAATGATAGGACAAGGGGCAGTGGGTGCAAGCTGGAGCAGAGGAGGTTCCATGGGAACAGAAAGAGAAAGTTTTTCCCTGTGAGGGTGCCAGAGCCCTGGAGCAGGCTGCCCAGAGAGGTTGTGGAGTCTCCTTCTCTGGAGACATTGCAAACCCACCTGGATGTGTTCCTGTGTGACCTGCCCTAGGTGATGCTGTTCTGGCAGGGGGGTTGGACTGGATGATCTTTGGAGGTCCCTTCCACCCCCTAGCATTCTGTGATTCTGTGTGATTCTGAAGCTCTGTACACAACTTCAGGGTCACAGTTTCCAAACTTTTGGATGTTTCTTGGTGAATATCACATGGATTTGGTTTATAATTTAAGCAGCAGCTCATGTGCATACACACACAGAGACTCATGCAAAGAGATACATACAGACAAAAATCAAGGTAGCTGCACCACTTTGGTTTACAGTTAGCCTCCTTAAAATCAAGCAACAGTGATGGAAGTCAGATGCTAATTAGTTCTGAATCCAGCCCTAGGCATGTATTACTTAACCTAGGCATGTATTACTTAACCACAGAGTGGAGGTATTTGCACACACCTGCATAGCATCCCCCACGTTGTTTCAGAGACTAACTTGGTAAGAAACTTATTCCCTTTGTTCCTGTTTCAAATGTGCCTAGAAGTGATTTCATTTAAATCAATCTGCATGCAGAGACATCTCTTTATTTTTGCTCCTCAGACACTCCCCCACCCCATCATGATCATGGAGATTTATGGCTACCACTAACTTCAGTACAAGCAGCAAACACACGCACAGGTGTTTCTCTGTACATATACAGGCATGCAGACTTCACAGCACAGCAATGCCCTAGTTTGGGGCACAGTTATATTAATTAAAGTCTTTTAACAAAATAAATCTTCACAGGCTAATCTCTCAGCAGTGCTTTCTCTCACTTACCTGAGTTGCACCACTTCTCTTGCCCTGCGGTAGTCTGTTCCTGAAGCTTGCCTGCTGCAGGTTCCCAGTTTGTCTGAGGCCGCTTCTGATAAGGCCTTGTGTGGTTGCAATCTCTATGGTTAAGTTCTTCCTCGCTGATTTTCCTCCCCCAGACCTGCCCAG
The DNA here is from genome assembly GCF_027791375.1 of Indicator indicator. NCBI lineage: Eukaryota > Metazoa > Chordata > Aves > Piciformes > Indicatoridae > Indicator > Indicator indicator. Next base: position 18,310,393 of record NC_072023.1, read on the forward strand.
TTACAATTCCTTACTCCTCAAGGTCTTCTCAGCTGTCTCCCCAGGGCGATCGGTTGAGCGTGGGTCCCAGCAGGTGAGGTGACAGGTCAGCACACACTTGTAAAACGGGTCTGCCTGGCTTCCACACACCAGCTGCTCTCCTGCTGCTGACAGAAACAAGGCAAGAGCAAAGAGTCACTCCTCGGGCGGGGACCCAGACTGGAATTTGAAAGGCAGGCAAACATAGATGGAGAGGGATAGGCTAACGTCACAAACAGAGATCACACACTTCAGATTACAGGCTCATACTCAGAAAAAAAACCGGGTTCTTGGGACAGAAAATCTATCAGACTTGCAAGAGCCCAGAGGCTAAGTAAGCTTTCTGTCAGGAACATGATCTGAAGTGAAAAGAGAGGGAAAAGATTAATAATACCAACAGGCAGCAGCAGCACAGGCTGATTTCACCTGCTTTGCTCACTTGCATCCCTCCTGCTTGGGCTGTCCTTGCACTCTGCCAGCATTTTCCAGCCCTGCCATCAATTCTCCCCTGCCCTTTCTTGCCACAAGTCCAGCCTGGAGCTCTCACATAGCCCTGCCAATGACCTTCACTTGCAAATTCCCTTCAAAATCCCTCTGGAGCTCCCCAGCTAGTTTGGGCAATGCTCTTCAAGTTGCTCTGTGATTAATTCCTGCTATGATGGCTTTGGGGTCAGTGTTGTGCTCTGCTGGTACCCTCAGTGGCTGCACAGCATGACCTTCAGGGCACTTCAGTTCCCAGCTTTTCAGTTCTGGAGCCTTCCTTCCTGCCCAAGCCATGTATGAGAGTCCCAGCTGCTGGCCTGCCCTCCTCTGTCACCACAAAATCTTGTGTTAAAGAGTTTCAGATTCCTGGCTCCTGGTTAACTGAGTCTTTACAAGGTAATTTGCTCACCTGCTTCATAGAGTGAAGGCACTTGTGTTATAAGAGGAAGCAACATGAGACCTATCCTTGAGAGACAAAGTTCATTTCACAGCCAACAAGGCATGGCAAGTGGCTTGGGGAAGATGTGGAAGATGACCTGATCTCTGCAAACTCTTTGAGTAAAACTTACCCACTCCTGTTAACACTTTGTTGCTGCACAGATTATATTGCGGTGAGAAAGTGTTACTAGTGGTGGAGGCAATGGCTCTAGATACTGAAACACAGTAGTTAATTTCTCTGTAAGAAGGACTGCACCTCACTATATTTCTATACCCTAAACTTCTCTCTGGGACTGTTCTTCCAGCTGTCATTTTCTGTGCAGGTGTACAAAATGGTGAAAGCCAGGACTAGTTTCTTCCATTGCTTGATCTCTCCACAGAGACTGGCAGGAGTGAAACAGCATTGGTGAAACTGCTCTATGATGTGGACTTCTATCCCCTGAGAAACCAGAAGAGACAGATCACAGAATCACAGAATGATGGGGGTTGGAAGAGACCTCTGAAGATCTAGTCCAACCCCCCTGCTAAGAGCAGGTTCACTGAGAGCAGGTTGCACAGGAATGCATCCAGGTGGGTTTTAAGCATCTCCAGAGAAGGAGATTCCATGAAAGAGAGTCCACAACCTCTCTGGGCAGCCTGCTCCAGTGCTCCAAGTCCTTCTCTTCCAGACTGCTCTAAAGCCACTCCTCCTCCAGCCTGGATTTGTGCTTGGGATTGCCCTGACCCAGGTGCAGGACCTTTCACCTGGCCTTGTTGAACTTGATGAGGTTGGCTTGGTCCCACCTCTCCAGCCTGTCCAAGTCCCTCTGGATGGATCCCTTCCCTCCAGTTTGTCAACCACAGCACACAGCTTGGTGTCATCACAGACTTGCTGAGGGTACCTCAATCCCACATCACTGACAAAGACCTGTACACCTATTGTCTACCCTCTAACACATTGCTGTGTCCTACTTACAGTACAGAGTAAAGCACAAATAAACTCAAACATGCTGAAACAAGACATGCTCCTGTCTGCCAGTGTCACTGGCAGTGGCACACTTATTACAATGTAGCAGCAAGGTGGTCACTAAGCTATTGGAATTCCAGCCATAAACATAGAGTATCTGCTGCCCAGGTTTCCACAGAGTAATGAGGCACCAGTAGACCAAAAATCCACCTCCTAACCACATATACACATGTGGACAGCAGGGAGGCAGCATCCTGGAGGCAGCTTAAAGGCACAGAATTTAGGAGCTGGGGTTACCTAAGAAATGGTGGTGCCACCTCAAACTGACAATCTATCAGCTTACTTCTACACCTCAGGGCTGGCAGTGCAAGTGCCTAGGGAAAACGAAAGACTCTAACAACATAAATTAGCTTTTGCTCAACTCCTTTTGGATCTCTGTAAAACCCTTACACAACACGATTCTCTATGCTAAATTACACAGTGTTCATGAGCGAGTAATTACTTTTGTTTGGAAGCTGGATAACCATCTTCACTGGAAGGGTCCTCAAAGACTGAAACAAGCTCCCCGGGGTGATGGCTGAATCCCCATGCCTGGAACTGTTTAAAAGTGGCAGATATGGTACTGAGGGATACAGCTTAACACCAGCCTTGGTAGAGGTAGAGACCTTAAGGGTCTTTTCCAACCAGAAGTGATTCTATGAAAATGCTAACATAATCACTTAAAAACAAGCCTGAGCTTGTGTGGTTGAGAAAAGAGAAGAGACAGGACAAATCTTTTAATGTTTGGACATTGATCTGGAATGGGACACTATTTGGTGTGTGAGCAGAGAAAGGAGACAATTCTCACTCTATTACCACCAGGTAATTCCTACTATCAGCAAACTCTTGCCAAGCTTTGAGTCTTGCTGCTTTTCAGAGATACCTAACCCTTCTCTGCAAACACCTCTGTTTTTATCCTAGATTGATGGAAGCGTTTGGGTCGGAAGGGACCCTACCTTCAAGACCACCCCCTGCATAGACTGGGGACACCTGCACTAGGTCACATTGCCCCATTCAACCCTGGGGGCCGTACATGCCGGCAGGGCACAGCCAGCGGGGGCATAGGCAGGGCCAAGCGGTTACCTCCTGTCGTCCAGCCTCCGGGGAAGGTAAGGGACCAGATGTTGTCCAGCAGGCCCGGCCTGCCCTACAGCCCGGGGAGCGCTGGCCTGACTGGCTGAAGGGACAGCCACGGCCCAGGGCCGCCTGCCGGTGCCCTCGCAGGAGGGAGATGGCGAGGTACAGTACGGACGCAGAGCCGGGCTGCGGGCGAACCGCCGCCTCTTCCCTGCCCGTCCTTCGGCCGCGTACCTCCTCACCCGAGCGCCTGCTCGCCTCACACAGAATGAATCCCAGCTGGGGCCCTTGCGGCCGGAGCGGGACGTTAGGACTGCGCGGGGGTCTCTTTGGCGCCCCCTTGCGGCCCGCTGCAATCCCTCGGGCCCGGGAGGCAGGAAGCGAGCAGGCCCCTGCAGGTCCGGGGACTGGCATGGGCGAGCGCCGCCAGCCACCGCCCTGCTGGGCGGCAGGGCAGGCTGGTGGGCGGGAACGGGAGGAGGGCCGTGCCCTCGGGAGGGAGCGAGCCGCGGCCTGACGGGTGGTTTTACAGACCCGCAGGGCGGTTCCCCCAGCGGCCTTCGGCTTAGGCCGGCTCAGTGGGCCCTCAGCATGGCTGGTCGGTATCAAGGGTTCGCATTTTTTTTAATTGCATACATTTGGCCTCCAAATCTCTATTGTTGCCCCGAGCAAATGTAACTACCTACAACTTAAGGGAAGGTTCGTAAATCATAAGCAGTTAGCTACTTACGTAGTGACAGAACTTAGCCTACGTCGTTACCCTGCGGTAGCGAGTGTGAAACGCCAGATGCAAGTGGGAAAGTCTTTGCACCTCACCGAGGAACGGCCCCGGGGTGGAGTACCTGCGAGAAAAGCTTGAGGAAAATGAACAGGAGGGTAGATAAAAATGCTCTAATTCAGCGTTTGGCAACAGTGGTCTTTGTTATTGCTGATACAAAAATCTTTGGCACAAACACAGCATATTGGAGTGGAATTCCTTTTGCCTAAAGTGATTTCAAAATGCATTGAAATCCATTGAAAGTACAGCAGCCAGATGGTGATGACCAGGAACTTCAAGGTCATATTCTTAATGAGTTCACATGTAAATTACATATTTATGTAAATACTTTGTTTGTTTTGCATTTGCAATGTTAATTTATCTCAGCTGTGATTAACTCTCTTCCAAGGAAAATTCCTGGTTTCCTTGTAAGATGACTGAGTCAGAACTTCAGGAAGGAAACTCTGATAACATGGTAAAGATCATGGAGAACTTGAACAGGGATTTAGAAAAACTGCTGGAGGAAATAGAAAACCTAACAGGTACTTCCCCTTCTTAGTCACGATAGGTTTGTCTACTAGAGTGAAGACATGGAAGATTTATTATTTGTAGCTGTTGCTGTAATCTTCCACAGATCTATGCTGCAACCTCCTTTATCCTACTCTTTCCTCACCTAACACAAGCCTCGTGACTGCTCTGAAGAGAGGATTTGTTGTATCATTTATACTTTAAACAGTCTGTGTTGAACCTTTCTTTTTGATGACCTGTTTTATTGTCATTTTGTAGGTCAAGTGTCTATCTTGCTTTTGTAATTTACATCAGCATACTTCCAGGCTGAAGTATTTTTGAGACCTTTATAAAAGATACTGAACAGTGTTTTTATATTATCTTGTTGCTGTGGGCAGTTTCCACTTCAGTTTACAGCAAGCCTTTTCTGACATAAGATCTGAACTGATGATGATTCCTGTCCTTTATTGAATGAGTTTTTATTTAGCCAAAATGTCTGGCTTAGAAAAGTATTCATTTGGTTTGTAGTGCAGGCAACCTGGATGGCATATGACATGGTGGTCATACGTACCAACCCAGACCTGGCCAGCTCCATGAGGTGTTTGGAAGATGCCTTCCTGAGGTGCAAAGAAGAGGTAGAGAAGAAATATCAAGAGGTGCTAAACGAATCTAAAGGCAAAAAGAAGGAATAAATTGAGTATGTACATCCATGGAAAAAAAAAATCATTGTAGTCTTCTTGTTTCCCAGGGGTGGAGGTTTCACCTTGCCAAGAACTACTGATGTGTGTACATCTCTGGGAGTATTAATTAATGAGATTACATATGTATATTTATATTGGTAAAAGCAGCGTGGCTCTGTTATGCTCCTCAGTGTGTGTACACACAATTTACATGCCTGCTGGAAGGTAACACACACTCCCTTGTCAATAGACATGGAATTCTTCGATACTTGAAGAAATGGAAGAAGGGAACAAGGGGACAGGCGCAGGGGACAGGTGCACCAGCACCTGCCTTCCAAGGAAAACCAAAGAATTACCCTATTTTCCCAAATGTAAACCAAGTGAAACTCTAGTTTGAAGTGAGATTGCCACCTTAGGTGTTCAGTTACAGAACTGTATTATTCAGGTGGGTCATCTGTGGTTGTTTAATTTTGTAACTATTCCTTTGGCTTGCTTTTGCCCAGGTTGTTCTTCTCAAACCCTGTGAGGAGAGCATGCCTCATTGCAGATCTATTTACCACTAGAGCCTGTGCTGTGTGTGCTGCAGAACTCAGATTAACCACATTAGCAAACCTGCTTTTCTCCTTTATGTGCTCCTACTGTACAATATTAAAGAAAAAGGAAATGAACCTCCCACTTTTCTTTTGTAGTCAAGATGTGAATTAAGAGCATCACTTTGAATGTTTCAGCTGAACTGAAAGTCAGAACAAGTTTTGAGAAGGATCTTCCGCTTCATTTCTTCTTCACTAGAAAGCAAGTACCAGGTAGCTATTGAGAACCTGTCCATCTCCTCTGAAGATGCCTTTAATGATTTAAATCACAGCTGTCAAAGGTTTTCTAATTTTCATACTGTATCTTACCTTGAAACTGGTTGGTCTTGATTCACAGACAATGTTTATCCCACTGAGGTGAAAATTATCACAGAATGGTAGGGGTTGGAAGGGACCTCCAGAGATTATCCAGTCCAACCCCTCTGCCAGAGCAGCAACACCTAGGGCAGGTCACACAGGAACACATCCAAGCAGGTTTTGAAAGATTCCAGAGGAGACTGCACAACCCCTCTGTGCAGCCTGCACCAGGGCTCTGGCACCCTCACAGTGAAAAAGTTTCTCCTTATGTTCCTGTAGAACCTCCAATGCTCCTTGTCTTGTCACTGGACTTCACTGAGCAGAGCCTGGCTCCATCCTCCTGCCACTGCCCTTCACATCTCTATAAACATGAATGAGGTCACCCCTCAGCTGAAGAGCACCAGAACAGTTCCATGATTCTCTGATCTAACAGTGGTGAGCATTAGGAGAAGATGCTATGGGAGAGAACAGAGGGCTGGGAGAACAGGACTCTGCTTGGGAAACCTGGCTGGCTGAAGAGCATCCTTGCTCCTCAAGAGATTCTTCCTTCTGTGAAGAGAGCCAGAGGAGAAGTATGCAGTGTGTAGTGCTTGGGAAGGCTATACAGCAAGACAGCTATACATTGCCTTTCCTCCTAAAACAATCTGTGTTTGTTTTAGTTGGTTGGTTCACCACCCTCCCTCCCCCACCCCCCTGCACTCCCCCCTCCAGTTCTTACACTAAAAATAAGCCTGTGGGGACTGGGAGTTTTGCTTCATCCATTTCACCATCCAGCACATCTCAGCCCAGCTGAATGCTTCAGGCTTGTAACAGAAAACCCTTTTAATTTCCTGTCATGTAAACCAAATACAAAAGAAAGGGTGAGAGCCCCATCTAGTGCTTACACAGCTTCAAACTGTGACCATGACCCACAGTGCTGGGTTGACATCTCCTAATCCCCTATTGGCCCAGATCTCTGCCATTTTGGGTGGAAAAGCCCTTTGAGATTGAGTCCAACCATTCTCTAACTCTGCCAAGGCTGGTGCTAAGCCATGTCCCTCAGCACCACATCTCTGCCTCCATGGATAAAGATACCTCCCCAGGGAGCCTGTTCCAGTCAGAGAAACTTTTCAGTCAAGAATTCTCTTCTAATATCCAACCTAAATCTTCCCTGGTGCAACTTGAGGACACTTCCTCTCCTCCTATCACTTGTTACTAAGGAGGAGATACCAAACCCCACCTCACTCCAGCCTCCTTTCAGGGAGTTGTAGAGAGCAATAAGGTCTCTCCTCAGCCTCCTTTTCTCCAGACTACACAACCCCAGTTCCCTCAGCTACTTATCACCAGCCTTGTTCTCCAGACTCTTCACCAGCTTTGCTGCCCTTTTCTGAACCATGGCCAGGCCCTCAATGTCCTTCCTTGTAGTGAGGGCCCCAAAACTGAAGCCAGTGCTCAAGGTGTGGCCTCCCCAGTGTTGGGTACAGGGGCACAATCACTACCCTTTTCCTGCTGCTCTCAGTCCTGCTAATCCACACCACCTGGGCACACATTGGCTCATCATCAGCTGGCTGTTAAGATAGTAACAGGAAAAAAACAAACTGAAACAACCACCCACCCACCATTAAGGCCATCTGGGCCAGAAGAGCAGAGGGGACAGTGTAGGTCACAGCTCTGTTGTAGAACTACTTTGCAGAATTTGTTTTGTAGCAGACCCACCTAACCTAGCCATGTGCACAGGTACCATCCAACACTGCTTTAGACAAGCTACTGCAATATCCATACTGAACAGGCAGCTCTTATTTTCACATTGACATGCTCAAGCAGCAAGATTAAAAAATGAATTCTTTTAAAACCCCACCACATACTATAAGCAGATCTTTTTGGGTAGTTGAAATCACTTTTATTTGAGGAACGTCACCCATGCTGCACAGTTTCAAAGAGATCTTACCAAGAAAAGCAGAAGTTTCTCCTCCCCCTGTCCTGCAGTGGACAGGACTGGCACAAAAAAAACCAACCCCAAAACTCACCACACCTGGGAGGTTTAGCACCAGCATCCAATGATTAAGAAAAAAAGCATTTGATTTCATTTTCAGTTCTCTGGTTGGGTTTTTTTGGTTTTTTTTCCCCTTTTCAGTTTGATACCAAAAAGAAATTTGAAAAATTCAATACTGGTGAAAAAGTGAAATTCTAAAAAAATAAACCAAATCCAAACCCCTCCCCCCCCAGAGTTGCTGTTGACACAAGGGAGGTTGCTCTTTCTGAACCTCACTCTTTTTCGCCTTCTCCATGCATCTCTCTTGCAGGCGTTCCCTGGATCTCAGCTGCTGGTCAGTTTCATTTTTGTTAAGTTTCCATGTTTCAAAAAAAAAAAAAAAATCTTTGCTTTCATCATCACTGCTGACAATTTATTGCTTCTGTGTTTCTTTGGTGTTACTTTTGAGTTGTTTTAGGACACCTGTTGAAGAGCCAGATTAAAAAAAAAAGATTAAAAAAATTATTTTTAGTTTCATTTTTTGCTAAGAAGGTGAGATGTCAGCTGAAGAAGTTATCCTAAGGCCAGCAAAAGCATGACTAGGTTATTATGTGCACAAGCTGAGAAACAGTGTCTTCCCACAGCAAAACTTCAACAGATGCTGTTGCTAAAGAGACCAGAGAAATCTTCCTCAAAATTCAGATTTCTAAAGCAAAATGTAGTTTGTGACAAACACAGGCACAGGGGCAGAGGAGAGAAAGAAAAGCAGCAGAACCCTCTTGCTTTGCCCCTGGAGCACTCCCAGGTGCCACCACAAATATCTAGCCATACATAAGGGCATGTGGCAGAGTCTAGAGTGGTGGCCAGTGACAGGACAAGGGACAGAGGACACAAACTGGAACACAGGAGGTTCCAAACATAAGGAAAGTTCTCCCCTTTGAGGGTGGCAGGGCACTAGAGCAGGCTGCCCAGAGAGATTGTGGAGTCTCCATCTCTGGAGGCATTCCAAACCTGCCTGGGCTTGTCCCCATGTGATTTACTATGGGTGGTCTTGCTCTGGCAGGGGGATTGGACTGGATCTCAAGAGGTCCCCACCAGCCCCTACCACCCTGTAATTTGTTTGGAGAACAGGAAGTATCTCTGTTCCTTACCTGAGGGATGGTAAAGGTGTCTGAGGAGCCGGGCATTACTCAGCACCACTCTGCTCAGTCACTGGAGCAGGATTTTCAGCGGGTGTTTCAGTCACCTTTGTCTGAGAAACAAGAAACCTTTATTAAAGCCAAAGGCTGAGCTCCAGACCCTTCTTCTGCCCAGTGGTGGTGCTAGCATAATTCAGGTGTTTAAATAACCAAGGAAAACGCATTGTGAGAAAACACAGAACTCCAGGAAATACACTAAAGTTTAAGAACTGTCCCTCAGGTTCTGTTAGGGGATCACCTCAAGTTGATACAGAATGAAAAAAAAGTCTTTCCTCATCAAGCTAAAACTTGTGTTTGCAAACAGCTCCCTGAAATCATCTGATTAAAGACACTTAGGAAACTTCTCTAGAGTGTTCAAATTCATCACTTACAGGGAGAAGATCTGAGGAAGCTGGAAACCACAACTGGTCTTCTCCACTTCAAAATTCTTAGAATCTGAGCCGAATTAAGACTGATACAGATGCAGTCCCCATGCCACCACCCATTCAGCTCAAAGCAGGCCACAAGGAACAGGCAATGAAGCCAACTACCCCCAAAACATCAACACTGCGGATTTAGCCATTCCTCAAGCACACCAACAATTATTTGTTTAAACTCCCACAGAAGAGGTGGCCTTGAGTACCTCCCCCCTCGCCCCAGACCTGGTCTCCACACTGGTTTGCCAGGGGCCTGCTTACTTCTTTCCCGTCCTGAGCTGGAGCATTGGGCGGACGAGGTCGGCGTCGGTAGTTGTAAGGGCGCCGGTACCCCCGGCGAGGGGGCTGCTGACTCATGGCATTGGCCTCCTGATGGTTCTCCTTGTTTTCAGCTTCTCCAGCCACTGGGACAGGCCGTGGACGTGAGGGGCCCCTGAACAGGGGAAATAGGTGGTAAGTAAGAGAGAAGCTTGAAAAATACTCATGCTGGACATGAGCCAGCAATGGGCACTTGCAGTCCAGAAGGGCAATGGCAGCCTGGGCCGCATCAAAAACAGCATGCCCAGAGATGGAGAGAGGGGAGATTCTGCCTCTGCTCTGGGGAGACCTCACCTGAAGTACTGCACTCAACTCTAGAGCCTTCAACACAGGAATGGCATGGACTTGATGGAGCAGGTCCAGAGTGGAGCCATAAAAATGATCAGGGGGCTGGAGCACCTCTGCTATGAGGCCAGGCTGAGGGAGCTGAGGTTGTTCAGCCTGGAGAAGAGAAGGCTCCAGGCAGACTTAATTGCAGCCTTCCAGTACCTGCAGGGGGCTACAAGAAGGCTGCAGAGGGACTGTTTGCAAAGGCCTGCAGGGATAGGATGAGGGACAATGGTTTGAAATGAGAGAAGAGCAGATTGAGATTGGATGTTAGGAACAAGTTCTTCACCATGAAGGTGGTGGAACACTGCAAAAAACTATCCAAGAAGGTGGTTGAGGCTCCATTCCTGGAGATATTCAAGGTCAGGAATGTCTGCAGAGGAGACTCTAGGAAATTTGGGTGTCTTCACAGAATCACAGAATTTTAGGGGGTGGACAGGCCCTCAAAAGATCATCCACTCCAACTCCCCTGCCAGAGCAGCATCACCTAGGGCAGGTCATATAGGAATGCATCCAAGCAGGTTTGGAATGTCTCCAGAAAAGGAGATTCCACAGCCCCTCTAAGCAGCCTGTTCCAGGGCTCTGGCACCCTCACAGGAAAAAACTTTCTCCTTCTGTTCCCATGGAACCTCCTCTGCTCCAGCTTGCACCCATTGCTCCTTGTCCTGTCATTAGACATTCCTGAGCAGAGCCTGGCTCCATCCTCCCCACACTGCCCTTCACATCTTCATCAACATGAATGAGGTCAGCCCTCAGGCTCCTCTGCTCCAAGCTAAAGAGCCCCAGCTCCCTCAGTCTTTTGTCACAAGGGAGATGTTCCACTCCATCTTTGTGGCTCTGCACTGGATTCTCTCAAGCAGTTCCCTGAGGTCCTTCTTGAACTGAGGGGCCCAGAACTGGACACAATATTCCAGATTGGCTTCATCAGGGCAGAGTAGGTGACCTACTCACCACACCCCTTCTAATCCACCCCAGGATGCCCTCATCACTGATCTTCATCTTGGCATTGATCCATTGGCCACTACTCTGTGTGCAACCATCCATCAAATCCCTATTTCTTCATCTGAGAGCAGGATGTTATGGGGGCACTGTATCACAACACTTTATGAAGATCAACAGTGAGGTAACTCAGGGTTTTCTTTAACTTGTCCCTCATTCTCCAAGATAAAACAAGTCACAAAGCCAAGAATCAGAATGAGCTTTTCCACTTAGAGGGAACTTTAAAAAAGAAGGCAAGGAAACATCTCCAAAGGTATGACAGTCAGTGGCTCTTTCCCACAGATATTTAAATGTACTAAATTCCTCAGATACAGAAATTTCCCCTCAGAACAGAAACTGAAAGCTGCAGTGGTCATTCAGAACTAAGGCTGGAAAATTAAGAAAATTATCCTAAACTGGCCAGTTCAAGGTACAATGAACACATGACTGACTCAATGCACATATCCCACAGATCATAGAAAGGTTAAAGTTGGAAGGGACCTTAAAGATCATCCATTTCTAACCCCCGCCATGGCCAGGAACACTTCTCACTAGCTGAGGTTGCTCAAGGTTTCATCCAACCTGGCCTTGAACACCTCCACAGCCTCCCTGGGCAACCTGTTCCAGTGTCTCACCACCCTCACTGGAAAGAATTTCTTCCTAATCTCCAGTCTCAATCTGCCCTCCTCAAGCTTCAATCCATTCCCTCTCATCCTATCACTCCAAGCCCTTGTCGAAAGTCCCTTCCCAACTTTCTTGTAGGCTCCCTTCAGGTACTGGAAGGCTGCTGTACAGTCTCCCTGGAGCCTTCTCTTCTCCAGGCTGACAGCCCTGACTCTCTCAGCCTGTCCCCAGAGGGGAGATTTTTCCAGGCCTCTGATCATCTTTGTGGCCTCCTCTGTACCTGCTCCAGCAGCTCCATGTCCCTCTCAAGCAGAGGGCACCAGAACTGGACACAGTACTGTAGGTAGGGGTCTCACATCTTTAAGAACATGCTGCTAAGTGTCCATTTATCCTAGTTGTTATGGATCCCTAGGCAAAAATAAGGACAAGGAAGCCCATTTCCCAAATATCCTCTCAGCTTCCAACTGGTATCCATGCTATAGATTTCTTGAGCTAGATGGAGTTTGCCTGTTTAGGAACATCACAACAGTAGTGTCTTTTGGCTATCTGCTCAGTCTCCCCAACACTCATGCAAGCTTTTAACACCATGTCCATCAATCTGCTGTATGCAGACAGCTGGAGTCAGCATCCTCAGCATGAATCAGCAGTGCACTACTGCAGAACACAGAGGAGATGGATGCTGGGCTGCATTCAGAACAAGGCCCCTCTAAGGTCTACCCAGAGGCTTCTCTTCTTCAGGCTGAACAGCCATACCTCTCTCAGCCTGTCCCCATAGGGGAGATTGTCCATCCCTCTGATCACCTTGGTGGCCCTCCTCTGGGACACATACAGGACTGAGCTGGTTGTCCACGCTACTACTCCAGTACTGACTGACAAACTCCAGTCTGCAGTCCATGAGAAGAGTTCTAAAGCATGCTCTGCCCTCACAGATGTTCCAGATTGAGTAGGATTTGGATTCATTACTTGTCCAGCAAAACATAGGAGTGCAGCTGGGAAGACATGGACCCTGGAACTCACTTCAATGTGTTGCTCAATTGGGAGCAGTAAGAAGATGCAAACATTTCGTTCACCTTTTCTTGACTTATTCCTAGCTCTGAGCAATACATCAGCACATTAAAGAAGTTCTGCAGGAGAAGTTCCTTTCTCCTGATAATCAGCGTGCTTCTCCCTGTCCCTACCACTGCATAGGCACTGATGGCAGGGAGCACAGCTTCCTACTCTGTGAAGCCTGCACAGATGAGAGCAGCAGCCAAATGCCAGGAGCAGCAAAGGAACCAGCACGAACCTGCGGTAGCGGGGACGGTACGTGGGATTCCTGTGGACTTGCTGATGAAGTTGTCCTCCTTCTGTGACCCCATCCCTCATCTCTCCCTCAACACCCTGCAACCAAAACAAGACCAAAGTCAGAGTTAAAGATGTCACAGGCAGTATAAGAACTGTAAAGCCAAACGATCCAAAGACACGTTCAAACCCACTGTTATCACTTGAGAGACCCCAGCACATCAGGTCAACAGCAGCAGATGAAAGACTTGAACTTGGGCAACATGACAGTAAGAGAGCAAAAGCCAGAATGCTGCCCTTGTTCCTCAGAGGCCCTCAGCAACATGTGCTCACAGCCCAGAAGGCCAACCATACCCTGGGCTACATCAATAGAAGAGTGGCCAGCAAGTCAAGAGAGGCAATTCTGCCAGAGTAGACAGAGAGGATCTTCCCAATATCTGAAGTGTGAAGATCAAGAGGATGAGGCTGGGCTCTTTTCAGTGGTGTCCAGTGACAGGACAAGGGGCAAAGAGCACAATCTAGAACACAGGAGGTTCCACATAAACATAGGGAAAGGCCTTTTTACTTTGGAGCATTGGACCAGGCTGACCAGAGTAGTTGTGGAGTTTCCTCCTCTGGTGATTTTCAAAACCCACCTGAATATTGCATTCCTGTGCACCCTGTCTAGGAGAACCTGCTCTAGCAGTGGAGCTGGACTAGGTCTCCAGAGGTCCTTTCCAACCCCTGCTGTTCTGTGATACTTCTCCTTCTGCAAAACCCTGCAGGGAAGGTGCTTAGGAAATCTTGCAGATGTTATGTACAGTGCTGTGTAGCTAATTTAAAGGAAAAAATAAAGCTACACCAAAGTGTTTCCTTTGCACTGAAATACTGTAGGCAGAGGCCTATGGTAGGATGATACATGGAGGTTTCACAAGTCATAGAAGGGCATAGGTTGGAAGCAACCTTGAAGATTGTCTAGTTCCACTCCCCCTGCCACAGGCAGGGACACCTTCCACTAGACCAGGTTGCTCAAGGGCTCACCCAGCCTGGCCTTGAGCACCTAGTTATCAAAGCACTCCCAAGACATGGAAAGTGATGAACTTCTAAATAAAACCCATATTCCAAGAAACCTTCTTAAGTTATGGTTATACTACTAAGACTTCCCTCTGCTTCAGGTGAAGGATATGGTGAACCACTTAGATGTCTCACTCCTGAGTGTTTACTCTTCAAACAAACAGATATTTTAACACCTAAAGAGACGCTTTTACCACATTCCAGAAAGACATATCAAGGAAGGGCCTACAGGACAAACTCTCATAGCAAAATCCCAGTATCAACAGCAATGATATTGACATTGGAGGAATCCAGAACACTGCTGAATACTTCCAAGTTAGTTAAGCATTGCCAGGTCACTGTAAGGCCCTGCTGAACTGTTCAGGAGAAGGATCAGAAGATTGCTGAGGAGGTAGGATGACCGACACTGAAGGAATTGAACTTACACTTCGAGGTGGTCCACGGCGTCGGCCGAAATAGCCGCGGCGATAGCGGCGCCGGTCTGCAGCGTAGCGGCTGCCTTCTACCGGGACTCCATCTGGGCCGGTCACGTTAGCTGCTTCTGCACCCTGAAAAGTCCAAAGGAAGTTAATCAGAGTGGTGTGAGGATAGAACAACCAGCTACAGGGCAAGGGTGACAACAGAAAAGAGCAGGGCTTTTTGCATTAGTTCCAAGCTACAGAGGTTCATTCGTCTGTTTGTTCCTCTCAATTCCATAACCAAGAATTCTGATCATAAATTTGGACACTAGCAGCCAGGCTGATTTCAGAGGAAAAAGCAGGAAGTAAAAAAAGACAAAACCCCCACAAACAACAAAGAAAGCTGAGAGTAAATAAAAAAAATGCTTGGGGAAAAAGCAGAAGCACAAAGAAATGAAGGTTCTTACAGTTAAGCTACTAAACTTCAAGCCAAGTTCTTCAGGGCAGTTAATGATTACTGAGCAGGTTGCAAGCTTCAGATGCTCTCTGAAGTGAAAATTCCAGCTCCTAGAAGCACTGGGATGTAGTTAGAGTTTTGGTCCACACCTAGAAGTACTTAATGAAGCCTTTAAAAACCAGACCTTCCACAGCAAAGCTGTGCAAAAGCCACCCACTGCAGGGAGTAACAGCCAAACCCAGCAGACTCACAGCTACAGTTCTGCGTACTCCCCACCAGTGATGGTCACTCTGTTGGATCATATCCCTAAGTCTCCAGAGTCTCTCACCTTCTCTCCCTCGACCACATCAAACTCTACAGTCTCTCCATCACCCACACTGCGCAGGTATTTCCGGGGGTTGTTTTTCTTGATCGCCGTCTTTAAAGAAAGAAGAGAAGAAAACCATTGTCTTACCATGGCCTTACACATTGGCAGCCCTGGAGAGCAGGGAAGGACAGCCTTCTGCTGCCATCTCAGCTCTGTGCACCACACCAGTCATCACACCAAGGAATTGCAGATGCATAGATGAGACCAGCAGGACAGGGAGGGAATTCTTCCCCTCCGTTCTGCAAAGACCCCACCTGGAGCACTGCATCCAGTTCTGGTGCCCACAGCATAAGAGGGACATGGAGCTGCTGGAGGAGGTAGTGTGTCCCCTCTGGGACAGGCTGAGAGAGTCAGGGCTGTCAGCCTGGAGAAGAGAAGGCTCCAGGGAGACTGTACAGCAGCCTTCCAGTACCTGAAGGGGGCCTGCAAGAAAGCCAGGAAGGGACTTTTGACAAGGGCTTGTAGTGACAGGACGAGAGGGAATGGAGTGAAGCTTGAGGAGGGCAGATTGAGACTGGAGATTAGGAAGAAATTCTTTGCAGTGAGGGTGGTGAGACACTGGAACAGGTTGCCAAGGGAGGTTGTGGATGCCCCCTCCCTTGAGGTGTTCAAGGCCAGGATGGATGAGGCCTTGAGCAGCCTCAGCTAGTGGGAGGTGTTCCTGGCCATGGCAGGGGGCTGGAACTGGATGATCTTTAAGGTCCCTTCCAACCTAATCCGTTCTATGACTCTATGAACAGCCCCCCAAATCTTTCCCACTAGCAGAAGAGTTCTGATCAGTTGGGAGCTGAGCTTGACTGTTTCAGGAAAACTGTTCTGACAGCTGCTGAGCACTTGTGTTCCAGGCAGCAGGCCAGCACACCCTTTTAGCTCCCCACCTAGCCACACCTTTCCTTACTCTGCAGTGTCTCTGCACAGCACAGGGAAGAATGCTAAAGCACACACAGCACTGCTACCAAAACCCAAGAGGGTTGTTGGTTTTTTGATATGGGAAGAGAATGAGCTGCTCAAGTGAATTCTTTTGGGAGTTTAGAAAGCAAAGACTCCCACCATGAGCTGAGGCAGCTGTGTTCCCTTTTAGTGTCCCAGTAGTATGAGTGCCCCATTCCTCAAACTCTGATAGAAGTAGCAGCTTTTCTGTAGATGCTACATACCAGTTAACTTCACAGCAGATTCAAGGTTTAATTTTTTCACTACCACTTGTAGCAAAACAACTGACTCAAACTCTCAAGACTTCTGCTCTGCACATCACAGATGTCAAGAAGCTGCATTTCAAACTCCAAGTGGTCTGGTTTGAGCTAGAAGACAACTGATTCTGTTCAGCAGTTTTGGTTTTCAGCTCAGTCTAAGTAATTGTACTTTCTGAAGTTAACAGCTCATTTCTGCAGACCCCATCTGCTTCTAGAAGCAATAAGGTTTGATGCTTATAGCTACTACTAAGGTTTTCTATGCAGAAAGGCTCTTGCTTATACTTGTTCCTACAGAAACCAAGGTCACTGCTAAATCTACAGAACCTCAGCTTGGTATACAAAAGTAAGAAGTAGCACCTGTGTGGAGAAGCAGACAGGACAAGTGACCCAAAGGTTTTCCATTCTATATACATCACATTCAGTCTAAAGCTGAGGGATCACAAGGGTTAAGATTTCTTCCTCAAAGAATGGTGTTGGAGGACTCTGTCCAATCCAAATCCAGTTTCCCAACTGCCACTGAGCCCAGCCTGGAACATACCCAGTGCCTGCCCCCAACAGTGACATTTATGAAGATAATAAAATGAAAAGCTTGATTAGTTTTGTTTCCCAATCCATAAATCTCACCCTTACTCCCTTTCTCTCGGGAAGAGAGAGGAGGTTAATAGAGAGTCTGTCCTTTGTCTAGTGGCCAGCCCAACCCTAACCCCCAATAGAAGGGCCTACCAGATTTCTTTTCAGTAGAGGGTGGACTTAAGAGTAATGAAGCTCCTCAAACATCCTCCAAGATGGGTAATGGAAGATAAACTCAAGATTCCATGTGTTCTATTCCAATTTTACAGACAGAAGCCTAAATTCAGATCTGCAGCTGACTAACCTGCCAACAGGAGGCTGCTGGAGTATGGGCTAGGATTTGTTTTGTACAGGCAACCCAGAGCAGTTCTGAGCAAGTTCGAGAATTCAAAGTAGAAACTGTATGGCTTAACTACTTCAGCTGCAGGGAAACATCACTGAAGTAAGCCTCTAAAGCAAGCCTAAGCTCTAAGCCTGATGAACAGACTTTTACTCTATATATCCAGAGGCAAGAGAGCACTCTTCTGTTACTCTTCACCAGCATCCTGCAGACTCCAGCTTCTTTGATTCAAAAGACAGATGTTCTGTGTTCAGACAGCACCCAGTTTAGACAACGCCTTTCCCTTCCCAAGGGAGCACTAATGAACACATAGCTATAAGACTCTTCAGAGCTAGTTAAGTGTTTTGTTTGGAAGAGTTCTTCCTACATCCTATCACCACATCATCTGCACATCCAGCGTGGTCACAGCAAGAGCCAAAATTCATTATGCCAGTTAATGGTGCGGGGGGGTTAAGCTGTGTGGCAACTACAACCCAGTGAAGAGAATTGAAAGACCTGTGCAGAAGAGATGAACTCCTCACTGCTTCTTGATACAAAATACACCCAATTAAACTGGACTTCCACCACTTTCAATGGTGTTAACTTGCAGGACCCTTCTCCCTGCAACAGGCACTCTCCACAACCCACCAGTTCTTATTTTTCACACCAGCTCCAATTGACACAGTGCCCCCAGCCAACACCTTACAGCAACCAGCCAGACAAGTATGCAAGCAAGGCAAAGCAAGTGAAGAAGGGCTTGCAGCCCCCACAAGACAAAGTTAATTCAAAGCAAACCATGCATGGCCTAAAGAGAAAAGCATTTTAATCTGTGATAGGTTTATAAATAGCACCCAATAGCCAGACACCCAGGGTTAACCCCTACTCCAATCATGAGACCAGCCTGTTCCCTCCCCATTAGGGATGTGTGCAGGGCAGGAGGGAGGAGGCTAGATCTATTCAACTAGGTCAACCTTATTCTGAAGGGATTAGGCATGTAATCCAGCCCCTTCCCGGGAGGCAGGGATGGAGGAGGGGCAGAACTGGCACTGATCAGAGAGGGAAGCTTGCAGCACAGTTTTTGCTTACGCCATGGATTTCCCTCCCTCACAGGGTGGCCCCATCGGGAGCTCCAGCCAGAAAGCCTCAGGCTTTGGTAGCCAGCACATTCACCTACAGGAACAGCTGAGGAACATCATCAGATTGCAGCCAACCCAGGCCAGAGCTGGAAGCATCTACTCTGCCATGCACAGCCCACCAAAAAGGTGAATCAGATGCAGGCTTGCATGTCTGTGTTATTCCTGAAGCAGCAAGCCACTTGTGCTCAAGTCAGAGGATTTCAACCACAGGAGATGAGCAATTAGCTCCCAAACACATCCACACAGTTTACATTTAGATGAATCACCTCTACAAGTGAGGAGGTCAAAATAGCACTGATAACACTAGTTTGCTGATGGCCTTCACTACTTGGCTCTGCAGGCAGCTTTCCCACACAGAACAACACTAATCCATGTTAGCTCTGTCATTGGGAGCACATCAACCATTTCCTAGGATATCTTCTCACAGGTCTCAAGGAGACTTCATTTGTCTTCAAGGTAGTTTAACAGGGCTGCCTACCCAGTGCATGTTTCTCTTCCTAGAGCTCTTCCCATCCTCCCCTGGACACACTCCTATTGGGTTGCAAATGCAGCATCTCTATCAGCACACACAGAGCACACTGTCACTAAGGAAGGAGAGTGACCCTCAGAAATCAGTATGTGTTTTGAGAGCTCTTGCTTCCCAAGTCTACCTACTGAAGAGGGAATGTCTGCTGCATACCCTTCCCAACATCATCTTCACTCATTACAGGCACTAGAATTACTCCCTTCCATTTCTCAGATAATGGAACTGCCCCCCTTGACTGAATAAAGCAGTTAGCCTAGTTTCACTGTTTAGACATGAAGCCACAGGAACAAACTGTGTTGACCAGCAAGTGTGACAAGCAGGACCAGGGAAGCAAGTGTTCCCCTGGACTCAGCACTGGGGAGGCCACACCTTGAGCACTGGGTTCAGTTTTGGGGCCCTCATTGCAAGAAAGACATTGAAGGGCTGGAGTGGGTCCAGAGAAGGACAACAAAGCTGGTGAAGGGTCTGGAGGACAAGGTTGGTGAGGAGCAGTTGAGGGAACTGAGGTTGTTTAGCCTGGAGAAAAGGAAGCCAAGGGGAGAACTTCTGGCTCTCTACAACACCCTGAAATGAAGCTGAAGCAAGGTGAGAGTCAGACTCTTCTTCCTAGTAGCAAGTAATAGGATGAGGAAGTAGCCTCAAGTTGCACCAGAGGAAGTTTAGATTTGGCATTAGAAAAAACTGCCACGCTGGGGGTCTCAAGCACTGGAATAGGTGCCCCAGGGATGCTGTCAAATCCCTATCCCAAAGGTGTTTAAGAGAAGCAGAGATGTGGTGCTGAGGGACAAGGCTCAACATCAGACTTGGTAGAGTTAGAAAATGGTTGGACTTGATCTTAA
This sequence comes from Indicator indicator, assembly GCF_027791375.1. NCBI lineage: Eukaryota > Metazoa > Chordata > Aves > Piciformes > Indicatoridae > Indicator > Indicator indicator. Next base: position 18,330,174 of record NC_072023.1, read on the forward strand.
ATGTCTTTTCCAACCAAAGCAATTCTATGTTTAACAATTACATACACAAATCCTTGTCCTCTGTGACCAGCTCCAAGTTTTCTGGTCCCATTTGATGGAAATGCTGCCACTTACTCCACAAAGCAAGTTCCTGAGTAAAAGCATGGCTTTAAGCATGGCTTTGCAACACATGGGCCTGCAGACATTTCATATGGGACAAGCTCCATGGGCAGGATTTCATTTCCCTGGTTTATTAAAAGTCTCATATGATGCAAAACTAGACCTAGGCCAACTAATCAATTTACATCTACATGGAAACAGCATCCTCTGTCTTCTCACTGGTTGCCTGTGACCTAAAAGTTGCAGCAAAAACTTAGGGCAGCCTACTGACAGCTCAGGGAAAAGTTAACCAATGACAAGCTGCTGGGGCAGCCTCTCTGTGTCTGGGCACACTTGGCACATGGCCTTCCTCCTTTTCTTCCTAGAAACAGCTGTCTCATGCAGCAACAGCTGATGGCAATCCAGGCTGGTCAAGAGCCAGGTTAGATCACTTTCTCTCTAATACCAGAGAGGGCAGACAGAACAGACATTCAAATGAAGAGGATAGGAAGAAACAGAAGACAATAAGCCCAAGGAAATGGGGAGGAAAAAGAGAAAAGCAGGAAGATATTTACAAAACAGGAGTCCTGTCCTGAGAGGAGGAACAATCAAACAAAACACCACAAGAGAGATAAATCTGCAATAAAAGTCAGAGTAGACAAGAGAAACCATGAAAGGTTCCAATACCTACTCCTTCACTTCCAAGCCCCGAGAACAGGAAAACATCCTAATATTCCTGCCTGAAAAACTCAGCAGTCATGCCTGTTCAAGGGATTTGCAGGCAATATTCTGAGGAGAAGCCAAGGCCAGGTGGCCATTTTGGAGCTGCATTAGAGCCCTATCACAGCAGTGACTGTACCAAGAGCTGTGCACTGTCTTACCTGATGAACAAACACATCTTCTTTGGTATCATTTCTGCGAAAAGAAAGTGAGAAGTCAGAAGAGTTGAGGCTAAGAGACTTAAATAGAAGTGTCTGGCTTCATGAAAGAAACCCTCCTTCCCCCAGCCTGGATTCCAATCATTCTGTGCAAGTTAAGGCTACCAAGACTCTGCTCTCAATCTCCAGGATGATATGCTTGACAGCAGAAAGGACTCCTCACCCTTCAGAAGGGGTGAGGGGATGGGGAAGTAGAGGTTCTCTGTAATCTTCTGGTAGACATTCAGTATTTTGTCCTGCTACAGGACAGTTAATGACTAGACTGCTTGCCTTTCACTAGTGCACCACCCCCCTGCCCAAAAAAACCCACACAACTTCCCCAGGGGCTGCAACCTGAGCTGTTATCCCAGAGGTCAAGCAAGACTATCAACAGGACTGGCCACAGCTGTTAACAGAGCTCTCCTTTCAGTGAAACTCAAAGCGACCATGCACAAGAGGTGTTAGGAAAGTCCATTGGAGGGGGAACCTAGATATAAACACGAGGTTGTCTGGATTGGAACAGACACTTCAGGCTTCCACATGTAAGCCATGAAGACAGCTCCAAGACCTCGATTCTGTGTTCCCATAGACCAGAAAGAGCCCAGCCTCTGTCATCTGCTCACCCAATTCCCTCTCTGCAGAGAGAACAGGTGGGTCAGTTTGTGAAGGTAAGGCAGAACTCAAAAGGGTTTGGGCTAGACTGAAGCAGTAGTGGAGCTCAGATTAGGAAGAAGGCTGACAGGTTGTTACACCAGATCCATCTGAAGGTTCTCACATGGACTTCTCTGAAAAATGAGTTCTTCCTAACTTGGGTTTTTCTCCTAATCTTGCACATCACTAGTCTCCAGAGACTGGGATTAATATTGGACCAGAACTAGCTTCAGATCCATGCAGCAGGGGCTCTCCTGCCCCTTCCTACACTGTTCCACTTACCCAAATCTACCTGCTGTGTATCAAGGACTTACAGTACAATATAACTTCTCAGGGATGGCTTTTGCAAGGCAAGCATCCACCACGCAGGAGCTTCATGTTTTATAAAGCACACAAAACATTTGAGCCTTTCAAGCCCACAGCTTATTCCAGCCTCAAAAGCCATTTTCCTCCAGTAACTTGGAAGTGTGGGTCTTGTGTAGCTAAGGTTGGAGTGTGATCAGTATCACTTAGAGCTATTTGTATTACCAATGCCACTCAGATTTGTTTGTATTCAGAGGAAAAGAAAGAAAAAAAGAGAGAGAATTTCTCTGAACCCAACCTGGAATATCTTCAGTTAGATGGTATCAGAAAATCTCACTGAACTTTGAGAAGGTATTTTAACCAATCAGTTAAGACTTTAATTTTTATCCAGAAGTATTTCCCCTCCAACTCCAATCTTACTCAGACCTTTAAAAAACAGCCAGGCAGTCATGAGAGAACATAAAGCTCAGTAAAGGTGCAGAAAGAATAAATCTGAGAAACAAGTAAAAGACCAAATTTGTAACAAGCTTGACCTCTTCTTTTTTCTGCCCAGACACAGGGGAAGGTATGTGGGGGGAGGGGAAATAGCCCCCTCAGAACGACACAAGTTTGTTGACTGGCCAAACCTGGCTATCAACAGCATGAACTTGTAGTCAGGTACACGAGTCCCTGTTGTAGTTACTAACACATGGCATATTAGCTGTAGCATGAGTCTTAGTGCAGTACAAACAGGCCTGCTGTAGTTTAAACATACCTGTTGATAAAGCCATATCCATTTCTGACGTTGAACCACTTGACTGTGCCAAGAACTTTGGTGGCTGGAAAAAAAAAGTTCAAGCAGTTACTCTAAAACATAGGGAAATACAAGAAGGTAACAAAGCCACTTTTATACCTGCACATGAAGTCAAACAGACCTATTCTGTTCCATTGCCACTCCATGTGTACCTTCATCTCCAACTTTAGCTTATACTAAAGCAGCAGGAGGAAGCAGTGCTTTAACACTGTTCTTTGGCCAAGAGTTTTCTCCCCAGCATTTAAAACAAAGTCCAACTCCATTTTCAAATGTGCCCATCCATCCCTTCTCCATTTCTTAGCACAGAAACAAGCAATGAAGCTGAAAATCCCACTGCCATCCAGGAGTCCTCTTTACCTTCATAGTTAGACATGAAACATAGCTAAAAAAAAAAACACAACAAAACCCCTGTCTTGAAGTCCCTCTTCACTCAGACTTACCCTTCTTTTCTTCTGATGAAGCCAGAACTGGCCAGGAAGACCACTACTAAGCAGCATGCAACTCTCTCAAGTGGCAAGACAGCAAACTCCTATTTGGGACAAGCTCTTCCTAGCATTGCCAACATAACTCTAACCCAACAAAACCCCAAAACGTTTGGGTTTTCTATTCCTTCCTCTAACTGGGAAATCATAGATGCTCTCTAAACTGACCAACTTCATATTCCAAGGCTTCCGAGATCAAGACAAGCTCCTATCTCAACCCCCAAATGATATCTTACTTAGGAGACATACTGCAGTGTCTTACAGAATCTGGTGAAACCTGTTCCTCCAACACACAGAAACGTGTGGGAGCAACTCAACAGCAATGGAGGCAGCTCAACCTCTCCTTCCCTCTCAGCAACTGGGTGGTGGCCACAAATTTGTACTTTTCAAACCTGTAGGGATGGGAGAATTTTGTTCTCCAGACTTCCAGAGATTTTATTTATTACATAGCATGAACTACTACCTAAGCAAACTACACTGCTGATTTGAAAAGGGTCTGTCACCTACTGCTTGTTTAAAGACCTCACATGTTTGAGGGGTTGGAGGAACACAGGCTGCAATTAACAGGGAAATAGTCTAGAGAATCTCCAGTTCAAAAGTCCAAGCCAGTCTGCTAGAGGCAAGAAGACAACACTGCAAATCATAACCTTTGTCTGCTCTACACCTACATTTTTCCCTACACATCCATCAGGACATGACAGAGCTACACAGACCTTTGGTGTCACAGAGCCTTGCCATCCTTACACACCCCTCTGGCAGAGCAACTCTGACTCCTCCTGTGAGCATAGAGCTGAAGTAGGAATGTTTGCTGATAGGAGTCCACTGTATTACTGCTGCTGTTGTTCATCCACAGCTGGCTGGAGATGAGCCAGCACCATGCTGAGGGGGGCAAGAAGGCCAACAGCATCCTGGTCTGTATCATGAATTGTGTCACCAGCAGGATCAGGGAAGCAAAGGTCCCCCTGGACTCAGCACTGGGGAAGTGACACCTTGAGGACTGGGCTCAGTTTTGGGGTCCTTCACAAGGAGGACATTGAGGTGCTGGAGTGGGTCCAGAGAAGGGCAAAAAAGCTGGTGAAGGGTCTGGAGAGGAGCAGCTGAGGGGACTGAGGTTGTTGAGCCTTGAGAAAAGGAGGCTGAAGCCAGACCTGCTGGCTCTCTGCAACTCCCTGAAACGAGGTTGGAACCAGGTGAGCATCAGCCTCTTCTCCTTAGTAAGAACTGATTCAATGAGAAGAAATGACCTCAAGCTACACCAGGGGAAGTTTAGATTTGGTATTAGAAGAAACTGCTCTATTGGGGTTCTTAAAGACTGGAAAAGGCTGCCCAGGGAGGTGGTTGAATCCCCATGCCTGGAGGTATCAAAAAAAAAAAAGAGGCAGAGATGTGCTGATGGACATGGTTTAGCACTGGAGTCTGAGTTGGAGAATGACTGGATACAATAATACTAAAAGTCTTCTCCAACTGAAATGATTCTATAGAAAGCAGTAACAGCCCTTTTCTCATTGCACTTTTAGAAGTGGAGATTTTGGTCTCCTTTAATGCTCTTTCAGCAGAAAATATTCTTATTTAGAAGCAGCAAAAGCAAGTTAAGACTGAGACAGTTGCTAGAGCAAAGGGCTCTACTTAGAGCAGCATCCTTTCCCAAGCTGTTTTGTTCAGTGATAACCCCCCAAGTTTCATTGTCAAGCACTGATTCAGTAACAAGCCTTTAGCATCAACATTTGTAGCTGTGCTTTTAACTTAGTTGCAAGCAGATATCTCTTCGGTCAGAGCTCCTGCTGCCACCGCAAAGGCACCGGCAGTACACGAGAGCTCACTGCACTGAGACAAGTCACCAGACGAAGAAGAGGGTAAGTAAACACAGAAGCAGAGGCCGATGGCACATGCAGGCTTTAGCCTACTTTAAGACAAGACTAATACCACTGATTCCCACCCCCCATCATCCTTTCCCTCCCCCATAAAATAGCTATTGAAGCTGTCAGCCTGCTTCAGATTAGAAAGAGGGTGAGAAGCCCAGAAAGCCTGACAAAAAAAACCCTTGGAGAAGTCAAAAAGCTGGTGGAAGGAGGTAGTAGAAATTCACTCTACCTGGCCAGCTGGCTGCTCTAAGTGGATGCCCACACACAGAGCTTCAGAATGGTGGGGATTGGATGGGACTGCTGAAGATCATCTAGTTCAACCCCCCTGCTAAAGCGGGATCACCTAGAGTCAATCACACAGGAACACATCCAGGAGGGTTTAGAATGCTTCCAGAGATGATTCCACAACCTCTCTGGGCAGCCTGTTCCAGTCATCTGTTACTCTCAAAAGGAAGAATTTTTTCCTCATGTTTATAGGGAACCTGCTGTGTTCCAGTTTCTGTCCATTGCCACCTGCCCTGTCACCAGGCAGCATTGAGAAGAGTCTGGCCTCATCCTCCTGACACTTGCCTTCTCGATATTGATAAGCATTGAGACACATCCCCCACGCCCCCCAGCCCACTTCAAGTCTCCTCCACATTTGTTTTGCACAAGCTGCCAGAGGCCAGAGCTGAGTCTCCCACGGATTCCCTAAAACAGCAGTACCCACACCAATTCTTGCAGCCTCCCTTAAGCATTAGCATGAGAGAAGAACCTACAACACATTAACATGGTACTGAACATGGTCACGCTACAGCCATTGTTAAGCCTGAGCTGTCAAGGCTGGGAGATCAGGCAAGGAGGACAAGCCCAGAGGAAACCGTAATCAGTTTAACCAACCAGTCAGATGAGGTAGTTGAGGTGATGATGCAGAGCCCATCAGCAAGTGAAAGCCTTTGTATTTCTACAAGGCACTGAGACTATTAGAATAAACAAAAACAACCACCCCTGCCCACAGAGGCACAGCCTTTCCATTAGTTTTTAACAAGAAAAGCCCAAGCTACCTGTGACCGAAAGGGAAGACAAAGCTGACTAAACTTTATCCTTATTCCTAGAAGTCAGACATCGAGATGTCCTGAACAAGCATCAGACTCTGCTTCTAATGGGATGCAAGCAAAGGTAATGACAACACCATCACAGAATCACAGTGCTAGGGGTTGGAATGGACCTCAACAGATTAAGTCCAAGCCCTCTGCCAGAGCCATTAACAGAGACATCTGAGGTGGATTTGAACATAAGTCCACTTCCAATTCACATTATAATCATTTTCCTTACAACTCCCACTAAAAGTCTTGCCTAATTAGAAGGTCAGTGTGCAAAACTCACCACAGCACTTTTCTTTTTCCTCCTAGACCAGAAAAGCTACTTGGTGCCTTCACTTCTTCCCCACCCTGTGGGGAAAACAAAACCCACCCCAAACCAAAACAGCAATAGGTGACACGATCAAAACAGGGAGGTGGTTGAGGCCCCATCCCTGGAGGTGTTTAAGGCCAGACTGGATGAGGCTCTGGCCACTCTCATCTAGTGTGATGTATCCTTGCCCACGGCAGGGGCGTTGAAACTGGATGATCCTTGTGGTCCCTTCCAATCCTGACTGATTCTATCATTACCAAGAACGAAACAAGCCATGTTAAGGGAAGAAGCAGCAGGCACAGCAACAGATGTGAATGTGCCTTGACTGATTACTGACAAATCTGATAACAGAAGATGGTGAAACACACCCCACACCAACTGTACCTCCAATTTCTGTTTTGCTAGAGTCCTTCCTATCTCAGCTCCAGAGAAGTCCTTTACCTGGCTCCTCTATCTGCTGTGGCAAAGACTTCAGCACCCTCCCTTCAAAAGAGAGGGCACTGTCTTCCCTTAAGGAAGTTCTGGAGTTGTAGCCAGCCTCAACTTCACCTTTAATACCTTCTCAAAGTTATAAAGAGCAGACCTCTATTTCCCCTGCCGATTGAAGTCTTGTCGTTTAACAGGTTGATGCTATTTAATCACAATGATAACCCCCCCCCCCCCAGCTATGCACTGGTTTTGAGCACAGCTCTGGCAGCTGAGCACTTCGCTTGTTTTACTAAAGCGAAAAACAATTTTAAAACCCCAAAGGACTAAGCACAGAAGTATTATTAAAGCAGTATTCTTTATAGACAGAAAAGTTGTGCAAAGGTCTTAAGATAATGGGAGGGGGACTGACACAGTGTTTCACAGCTACCCTCCCCAAGAAGGGATGCCCCGGCAGGTGCCGGGAAGCCCCGGCAGCATGGCTGCACATCCCTCACTATCCTCGGCCGGCCCCCCAGAGGAGCCCTGAGCCAGGTGGGGCAGGCAACGAGGCTGCTGCACCACAGGTGCTCCCGCCCGACTCCAAGTTGGCTTTCCCAACCGGAGGAGAAGGCGGAAGAAACGGCAGCACAGCCCCCCCCGAACCGCAGCGTGAGTGACAGCCGCGGGGCGGGGAGCCGGGCTGGGCCCTGGGCGGCGGCTCTGTGCTGTCCTGTGCCCCCCGCCGCAGGTGCCCTGGGAAGTTGGGAGCGGGGCCCATCACTCACCCAGTACTTTCTTCTCTGTTTCGGCCACGGCGGTTGTGGCTGTGGCTGTGGTTGCGGCGGCCGCAGCCGCGCCGGGGGCCGCCTCCCCAACAGCTGCGCTCGGCGCGGCGGCGCTGACAGGGCTCTTGGGCTTGGCGTCCGGGCCGGCGGGAGACGGCGGCGCAGGGGCTCCGGCCGGGGAGGCGGTGGCAGTCGCAGCGGCGGCTGCGGGAGGCGCCGGGCTGGGCGTGCTGGTCTCCGCCGCCTCGCTCATGGTGCCTGGCAGGAGGGTGAGTGCGCGGCGCTTAGCGGCCGGTGTCCCGCGGGCCCGCGCTGGGTCTTACTGCCCCTAAAATGGCCCCGCCGAAGTTTTTAACACAGTCAGCGGGGGCCGGCGCCGGCATGGGCACCGCCTCATTAGCATTTAAAGGGGCCGCGCCGACATGGCGGCTCGGGGTGTGGCTCGGCTCGGCTCGGCTCAGCTCGGCTCAGCTCAGCTCGGCTCAGCTCAGCTCAGCTCAGCTCAGCTCAGCTCACATGGCAGGTGGTGGAAACACCAATTTAACCTGGGCTTTAGGTTGCTCGTGACTTGGCCAAGCTGTGTTTCATCTTGGACTGGAGCTTGTTCAAAAAGTCCAGCAAAAGCTGCTTGGGCTTGACAGCGACATGAGGAGGAATGCTTCGTGTTTCCTCCTGTGAACTTGGTTTAGGAACTGGTCTAAGAACTTGCAATAATGAGCTGACAGAGGTCTGTGTTCTGCAGTTCCTCTTTGGGGGGAAGAACAGAACACACCCCTGAGAACTACTAACAAGCAAGTTTCACCAAGTAATGAACTTCTGGAAGAAATACTTTTAGAACACAGCCAGAAGAGAAACCATCTGGAAGTGGGTGTGCCAAGCATGATCCACCTCTTGCCTTCTGCTTGAGTCCAGTGTCTGTCACTCCCACAGTGTCTGTCATTCCTGCACAAGTGCCTTGGGACAGTCCAGCTTGGGACAGTCCAGCCTGGGACAGCCAAGAGCATCACCTTTACAATTGCAATGCCTCAGGCACTGTGGCACCAGTCACAGGTGTTTGCAGAGAGAAGAACATCCCCTCCATGCTCTTCATGTGCCTCCTGCTGCCCAAGTTGGAAGAAAAGTTAGCAGCAGAGGCTGGCTGGGGAGCATGGTGCTCTGCTGAATGCTAGACCAAGGACTGAAATATCTAAGGTGAAGACACTTGTCAGAAAGGGATGGAATACTCTGAGCAAATGCCAAGAGAAAAGAGTGGCTAAGAACCAGCAGAGAGGCGTGGCAATGGCTGTTTCATATCCCTCTGGGTTGTGTACTTTTCTTGCTGCTGCAGCTCCCCTGGTAGAAGGTGTCTGAGCTGAAGTCATGGAGAACCAGACCTGCTTCTCACCTGTGTTAGTCAGAGGGGCTTATCTAGGATGAAAGTTACTCAACCTGGGGTTTGTTGCTGTTTGACTTTTGGAAGGGAACTGAACCCAGTTGACAAACATCAGTAAAGCTGCAGTTCAGCAAGTAAAAGTTAAGAAATACCAGGAATGGGGTTCCTTGTAAGCTTCTTAAAGCCTTCTTAAAGCATAGGCATAACTGCATGTTTCTTAATTAGATGACCACGTACTCCTCTTCCCACAATAAACTGCCTTTTTATTTTTCAGCAAATGAGCTGCTTTTCCATAGTCCTTTCATCCTGCTGGCTCAATGTGCAGCTCAAACCATTATTTAATGTATATTACCTAACCCTCAGAATAGGTGCAGAATTAATTGTTGCCTTCTTTCTTTTGGTTTCTCGGAGGGCCTTTACTGTTAGGACCCATGGACCACAAGCATCAATAACTGTGTTTTATCCAGCATCACATGCAAATCACTGGGATTATCATCTCCACCCTGGTGATGGGGAACAGAGGCTAAAAGAGATATTAATCCTGTTTCCAAGTCTCTGCTGATCTGGGTAGCTGCCTTGAACATACATGCATTCATAGAATACATGCAAACATAGAATCATAGGCTGGAAAAGACCTTTAAGCTCATCGAGTCCAACTGTAACCCAACTACCACAACCACTAAACCATATCCTGAAGCACCACATCTACAGCTTCTTGAACACCTCAAGGGATGGTGATTTCACCACCTCCCTGGGCAGCCTGTTCCAACCCCTCACCACTCTCTCAGTGAAGAAGTTTTTCCTAATGTCCAAACTAAATCTCCCCTGGCACAACTCAAACCCATTTCCTCTCATCCTGTGGCTGGTTACTTGGGAGAAGAGACCAACATCAGCCTCACTCCAACCTCCTTTCAGGGAGTTATAGAGAGCAATAAGATCTTCCCTCAGCCTTCTCTTCTCCAGACTGAACAACCCCAGCTCCCTCAGCCTGTACTCGTTGCAGCCCCCTGATCATTTTTGTGGCCGCCTCTGGACCTGCTCCATGAGGTGGATGTCCTTTCTGTGTTGAGGGCTCCAGAGCAGGATGCAGCACTCCAGGTGAGGTCTTACCAGAGCAAAGTGGGAGAATCACCTCTCTCCATCTGCTGGCTATGGTGCTTTTGATGCACCATGATGTATACAGCATTGTCTGAGGTCATAGAAAGCAAGCCAGTTGCTATTACAATAAATCCTATTCCCCTGCTCTACACAGGGGAATACTTTTATCTTATATCTTCCCAGGAATGTCCAAACTTGAGAAGCATCATCACATGCAGAAAGCTACTTCCTTGCCTTTACCTCCACTTTCCTTTTGAGCCCCAAAGCCCTTTTTTTTCTTTTTTTTTTTTCTCCCAGTAAATTAATGTGATATACTTGTGCTGAAAGCACAAGGTCCAACACTGAGTCCACTCAGTCAGAGCCTGTAGATGGCACTAAAAGATGGGGAATAACAAAACTTCAACCTGTAGTTGTGAAACAGCAGTTGGGTTCTCATTTCAGTGCAGACTTGACCAACCTAGAGCCATACGCTGCTGGCAGTTGATTCTTGGAGGGATTCTTTCTTCTGCCTCATGCATTTCTCCTGAGCTTCTTTGGGCACACAGGAAACACCATGTACCTGTACAGTAAATTTAGTTTCACAATGGAGCACCACAAATAATATTCCCTAAAGAATAGTTGCAAGGACAATGCCTGATTCACAGGTGGAATCACACACAAGCTAGTGGAGGAGACTGAGGGGGCAATCTCATCCATGCTGATCAATATCTAAAGGGTGAGTGTCAGGGGGATGGAACCAGACTCTTTCCAGTGGTGTCGAGAGACAGGACAAGGGGCAGTGTACACACACTGGGACTCAGGAAGTTCTGTGTAAACATAAAGAAAAAAAAAATCTTCCCTTTGAGGGTGGCAGAGCATTGGAACAGGCTGCCCAGAGAGGTTATGGAGTCTCCATCTCTGGAGGCATTCTGAACCTGCATGGCAGGTATTCCTGTGTGATTGACTCTAGGTGGTCCTACTGCAGCAGGGTGCTTGGACTAGATGACCTTCAGAGGTCCCTTCCGACCCCTACCATTCTGTGATTCTGTGAAAGTCAGCTGTCCCTCACTGAGGGCCCAGTAAGTGGTGGGTAATATCCAGCAGCTGCACAGCAGCTCATGAAGCAAGAGAAGACTACAGCCATCTGACATGCAGATAGCCACCTGAAGTAACTGAGATACCATTTGTCCACAGTAATGTCTGGTCAGCATTTGAATCAGCAAATTGAATATAGCAAAGAAAAAAATGTCCTGGGACCTTGAGTGAGTGCAGTGCTCAAAGCCCTGACCGTGGACTTTATTACAAAGCAAAACCTTGTACAGCAGAATGCTGTGTAGTCCTGCATTGTGTGAGCTGTGAAGTGCCTGGCATTGTGTGCCATGCTGGTCCTGATGCCACCCTACAACAAGTGAGCACTTCCCACCTGGGCATTAAGGGACATGACTCTCATCTGTCACACTGAGAGGCACGAAACATGGGAGAACAGGTCTGCAGGGAGTCCTGGGCCTCTGGCTTTGCATGTGTTGTCATCACATGGTGTCCATACAAAGTGTGTTAAGCTCCATCCCCAAACTTGGACAGGCTGGAGAGGTGGGGCCAAGCCAACCTCATCAGGATCAACAAGGCCAAGGGAAAGGCCCTGCACCTGGGTCAGGGCAATCCCAAGCACAAATCCAGGCTGGGTGAGGAGTGACTTGAGAGCAGCCTTGAGGAGAAGGACTTGGGGCTGTCAGATGGTGACAAACTCCCCAGGAGCCAGCAATGGTCACTGGCAGCCCAGAAGGCAGCTGTGTGCTGGGCTGCATCCAAAGCAGGGAGAGCAGCAGCACAGGGAGGGGATTCTGCCCCTCTGCTCTGCTGAGACCCCACCTGCAGCACTGCCTCCAGTTCTGGTACCCCCAGCATGGGAGGGCAGACTGAGACTGGAGATTAAGAAAAAATTCATGACAGTGAGGGTGGTGACATCCTGGAACAGGTTGTCCAGGGAGGCTGTGGATGATGCCTCACAGGAGGCATCATGAGTAACTTGGTCTAGAGGAAGGAAGGTGTCCCTGCCCATGGCAGGAGGTTGGAACTGGATGATCTTTAGGGTTCCTTCCAACCTAAACCATTCTATGAGTCTGTGAACATAAAGACAGTCATTATTATATACTACTTAAAACATAATTGATATAATCAGTGCCATCAAAACACATTAAAAAGTCTAAATAGAGATAATAATGTCCAGTTCACATTGAAAAGCTGAATTGGCTTCTGAAAAGCAGAAGATTAATTCAAAGTTCTTAAAAATGTAAAAATTTTATAGCAGGTAGAACTTTTCATCCAGTCCAACCCCCCTGCCAGAACAGCATCACCTAGGGCAGGTCACACATCCAGGCAGGTTGGGAATGTCTCCAGAGAAGGAAACTCCACAACCTCTCTGGGCAGCCTGCACCAGGGCTCTGGCACCCTCACAATGAAAAACTTTCTCCTTCTGTTCCCATGGAACCTCCTCTGCTGCAGCTTGCACCCACTGCCCCTTGTCCTATCATTGGACATCCCTGAGCAGAGCCTGGCTCCATCCTCCCCACACTGCCCTTCACATCTTTATAAACAAATGAGGTCATCCCTCAGTCTCCTCCAAGCTGAAGAGCCCCAGCTCCCTCAGCCTTTCCTCAGCAGGGAGATGTTCCACTGTTTTCAGCATCTTTATGGTTCTGCTCTGGACTATTTCAAGCAGTTCCCTGAGGCTCTTCTTGAACTGAGGGGTCCAGACCTGGACATACTATCCCAGATGTGGCCTCCCCAGGGCAGTACCACGCTTTTAAGTGTCTGCTTTTTTGAGAGCACTGCCTTCTGGACTCTGCAAGGTTGCTCCTGGAGATGTGTTGAGAGTCCACCCTGAGAGGTTTCCTCTGCTTCCTGGGACTGACTTATGAATCTCTGTACTTCTCTTCTGCCTTCAATTTCATGTAAGAAAATTTGTCTTTTCAAAACACAGAGTGAAGGGCTGAGAGGGTGGGGTGCTACTGCCAGAAGGAGTTACCCACACAGGCGATGACAGCGAGGCCACCACCCTGCCGGTAACATGGTACTATCAAAAGATCAATGAGAACTTCCCTTCCCTTCTCACGAAGAGTTTCTGTATGAGAGAAAGAGGAAAGAGCTCTGAGTCATGCTCAGTGCCGTTTAAAAGCAGCAAGGAGTATTAAAAAGAAGGGAGAGGAAGAATGTCAGAAACTCTCATTTACGCTGACCTGAACTTGCCTGAATCAGCCAGACCCAGACTGCAGATCACTGATGTCCAAGGTAGGTCAATCTGGCTCCACTCAGCTTGCTTTGTATTCTTCAGCCTTCTTCCCACATATTTTGAAAGAGTGCTCTGGAGCACCAAAGCCACAACAAAGACAAAGGGAATGTGGAGGCCCAGTGCTATGAAAAGTGTTGCAGGTGGAGTGGCCACACTGATTTTTTACCACAAAAAACAGAGATTGCATGAGGTCTGCTTTTCATTTGTTAAGGTGCAAGTGCAAGGGAGAGCTTCTTGTGTGATACTAAGAGTAGTTTCCATCAGTGCAGGAGATTAGTCCACAACTGAATGCCAACTGGTCCTGAACCAGGAGTGTCCTCACACAGCAGACATTCTAATCAGGAGATTGAGTGCCTCATGTTCCTGGTGTTTGAAGCAGTCTCCTGTAGCCTGTTTTTGCTTGATGACCATAGCAGGTATTGCTTCAGGGTTTTTCCTCCTGGCTCTGTCTGTACAAACTACTCAATAAATCAAGCATAAGGTGTTTCATGGACAGATTTAGTCCAGGACTAAATTCTGCATGATTTTGCAAAAATCCTAACCTAAGAATTATTGCCTAAACTTTTGCACTGCTTTTGCTGCATCTACATAAAATTACATCCTAAAGTAACAGCCTTCAAACACTTTGTCTCTGCATTTCATTTCGTCCTTTTGACTGTTTTTTGGTCTTTTGGTCTTTTTTTTTTCTTTCTTCTTCTTTTTTTTTTTTTTAAACCTTAATATCTCTTTGACACAAACAATAGTTTCTACTTCTTGCTATCCTGTACTTGTCTTTTGCATGAAGTGAGATCCCTTGGCATCTCTTTTGAGCTGGCTGGAGTCTCTAATGCCCCCAACCCCAGTGTTTCTACCATGTCTTTCAACAGGTTCCATCACAGCTAAATTGACAGGCACTCTGATGTCACCTGATTAAAAATTCAATTGTCCTTATCATTTAATCCATGTACTCCTACTTACAGCTTGTCTACAGCTGTAACAGCACTTTGATGTCTCTCTGCTTTCTAGCAAATCCCTGTCAGCTCTTTTCTCCCATGTGTTCCCTTCAATTATGCACAGTATTTCCCAGGAATTACAAGAATTTTAGAGAAAAGATCTCAAGCATTGGCTTCCCCCATGCCTTCTCCTCCAGTCTGCTATTCTCTTTTTGAGAGTGGATTCCCTGGATCAATGCAGTGTTCACAAAGCAATGAAATCAATTCCATAAGCATTTCAAACTGCCAGAAGACACTAATTCTGTATAGTGAGAGAAACACAGCAGCTCAGCCCTGGAAGTGAGAATGACTTTGAATGCTTTATGAAATTGCAACCTCATATTTCGTACTCTCCACTCCCTTTTCACGTGTCCCTGTCCTTCCTTCCTTCTCCACATGCTTACTTCCACACCTGTTTGTCTTTATTATCTGCAGATGTCAGTTTTCACTTTTCTCACCATCTCATAATTACCTCATAACCCTTTCACATTTAGCATGATTTGCACTTTTCAGGTTTGCTTCAATGAATATGCTGACTATGGGCCAGCAGTGTGCCCAGGGGGCAAAGAAAGTCAAGGGCATCCTGGCTTGGATCAGCAATGGTGTGACCAGCAGGGGCAGGGAGGGGATTGTCCTCCTGTACTCAGCTTTGGTGAGGCCACTCCTTGAGTGCTGGGTTCAGTTTTGGGCACCTCAGTACAAGAAAGACATTGAGGGGCTGGAGGGGGTACAAAGAAGAGCAACTAAGTTGGTGAAGGGCCCAGAGAATGAGGCTGATGAAGAGCAGCTGAGGGAACTGGGACTGGTTAGTTTGAGGAAGAGGAGGCTGAGACGAGACCTTATCACCCTCTACACCTATCTAAAAGGACAACAGAGAGAGGTAGGTGCTGGTCTCTTCTCACAGGTAATTAATGATAGAACAAGAGGAACCAGCCTCAAGCTGCACCAGAGAAGGTTTAGGCTGAACATAAGGAAAAAAATTTTCCTGAAAGAGTGGTCAGGCATTGGAACAGACTGCCCAGGGAGGTGGTGGAGTCACCATCCCTGGTGGTGTTTAAAGGTCGTTTAGATGTGGCACTTGGCAATATGGTTTAGTGGTGAACTTGGTAGAGTAGAGTTCATGGTTGGCCCTGATGCTCTCAAGGATCTTTTCCAACCTGAATGATTCTGTGATTCTATGATGTTGTAGCCATTCCCAAAATGTGAATTGAATAAAACATTCAGACAACCCTGGACATTTTTCTCCACATCACTTGCTGTTGTGTTTAGTATATCTCATAATTTCAATATTTTTTGTTCCATTTAATTTCTTTTTGCTTGGTTTCAGGTTCTACATATGCACAAGTGAAAGTGCAGTCTCTAGACACAAATCCTGAAGCTAGCTACACATCAGCTGGTGAGTTTTTTGCTAAATTGATGTGAATTTAAACAATTAGAGCAGAGGAGGAGGTTCCTTATTTTCCCAGCATGCAGTGACACAAAGCCCTATGTGAGACAGGAAGATACAGCTGTTGGCTTTACGCAGCCAGAGCAAAGCACTGCTGAGGGAGTGGGTTCTGCTCCTCTGCTATGCTCTGCCAAGACCCCACCTGCAGCACTGCCTCCAGTTCTGGTGCCCCCAGCATAAGAGGGACATGGAGCTGCTGGAGTGGATCCAGAGGAGGCCACAAAGATCATCATAGGACTGGAGAACCTCCCCTGTGGGGACAGGCTGAAGGAGCTAGGGCTGTTCAGTCTGGAGAAGGCTCCAGGGAGACCTTAGAGCAGCCTTCCAGTACCTGAAGGGGCCCTACAGGAAAGCCAGGAAGGAACTTTTGATAAGGGTTTGCAGTGAAAGGATGAGAGAGAATGGATTGAAGCTTGATGAGGGCAGACTGAGACTGGAGATTAGGAAGAAATACTTTCCAGTGAGGGTGGTGAGACACTGGAACAGGTTGCCAAGGGAGGTTGTGAATACCCCCTCCCTGGAGGTGTTCAAAGCCAGGCTGGATGAATCCTTTAGCAACCTGGGCTCCTGGAAGGTGTCCCTGCCCATGTCAGGGGGGTTGGAACCGGATGATATTCAAGATTCGTTCCAACCTAAACTATGCTATATCCATGAATTTACTGCAAGGGAATCTTGCCATATTCATTAGTCTGCCAACTCAGTGGGTACTGGCCAGGTGCTATAGAGGTCCAATAAGGGACTAATAGTATGTTCAGTGGCCAACTGGACTCATGAGACAGAATTAAAACATAAAGGAGAGCTTCTCATCTCTTTCCTGCTTCTGATATTTGCTAGAGTATTTACTTACCCTTCTGCTACTTTTGAACTGTATGGGGGGTGTGTGACAACTAAGAACTGAAAACCAAAGTGAGGTTTTTGCTACTGTTTCCCCTGCTCTATAAAGCCATTTTAGATAAATGAGGAAGGTGTCCTAATCTTCATCCTAACTGCAGGCAGTATCTGGTCTGTTTTGTCTCATGGCCTCATTTTCACACCTACTTGTGCATTACTGCTTGAACTATCAAAACGCCAAGAAGCTGTCATGCTTAGTACAGTAGTAAACTAAACTGAGTTTAAACCAGTCCTTGAAAGAAGGCGGCACTCAGGTGGCACTCAGGACAAACTCTGTGCTGTCAGGTTTTCTGCCTGCGGAGGTTTGGTCAGGAAATGGTTGTACTCTGAGAACATGTTGATTGCACAAATCAACAAATCTATTTGGCAGCTGCATATTATCTGCTGTTAGTCTAGACCATGTGGTTACCAGCAAGACTGGGAAGGGTGAAGAGAAGCTTTAATGAGAAAATGGCAGTCATAGGATGGAAGTTGGTGACCTAGAATGCTAAGGTAGCAATTACAAGAAATGGTTCTAGTACCCTATGCAGGACTGGAGGGAGACATGAAATTGCACCTGGCTGAGAAGATGGAGTAAGGATCCAGATTTCTGATTCTTCAGGAATCTGGTACAGAGTGTCCAAACCTTCTGTAGGAACAGATTTCATCTTAACTGTAAGGGAGTCAAGCTGCCGGACATGACATCGGAAGGTTTTAAGTTACTTTTAAAATTACTAAGAGCAAGCTGTCAGGGGCTGGATGTTGTAAGCAGCTCTGGAAATGAGGAAGAAGCTGATGTGGGCTAAAGAGCAGTTTAGGGTGGTATCACCACTATGTCTGACTTCAAAACCACTCTGTCCTTGGGAAAAGGAAAGGCAAGAGTGTAGAAAGAGTCAAGCAGAAGATGCAGACCTGACTGCCATTTAAATAAAGTGTTAGGAAGCAAACAAAAGCTGTGGCACACCTGCTTCTGCACAGATACTACAAGTCTGAAACACAAGATGGGAAGACCTGGAATGTCCCATCCTAGACTAAAACACTCAGATGCCAGGTACCTGAAAATGGGTGGCTTCTGCCATCTGAGGTAACCTCAGCTATCAGGTAACTGCACAGATGTGGAAAAGGCTACACAGGACTGCCCAGAATCAGTGGCCTTCTAGATTTGCATTCTAAAGCCAGACCAAATATCCAAATGCTTCCCAGATGAGGATCTGTGGTTAGGTAACTGAACAGCATCTGAATCTGTGGGATATGATACCAGGAAGTGGGAAAAAGGAAGAGAGTCATCATGGACCTAGACTACATAAGGAAGAATAGAATCATAGAATGGTTTGGGTTGGAAGGGACCTCCAAGGGTCATCTAGTCCATCTTTCCTGTAGCCCCCTTCAGGTACTGGAAGGCTGCTCTAAGGTCTCCCTGGAGCCCTCTCCTCTCCAGGCTGAACAGCCCCAACTCTCTCAGTCTGTCCCCACAGGAGAGGTTCTCCACCCCTCTGATCATCTTCGTGGCCTCTTCTGGATCCAGCAGCTCCATATCCCTCTTATGCTGGGGGTACCATGACTGGATTCAGTAAATCCTGAAAAAAAGTCTCTAAACAACAGTTTAGAGCTAAACAACAGTTAAAACAGAGAGAGGAGACAGTTCAGCTCCTCTGAAAAATTTGCTTTGCTGAGCAATATAAAACATAGTAGGACCATGAACCAATAGGTTGATTGGGTATTGCCTTCACAGTGAGCACATAGCTCCAGTATCTAGTGAAGCAGAATTTGACAAAGTATTCCAGGATTCAATTGAGTATCTGTGATGGAGAAAAAAAATATCCATGGCTTATCTATCACACAAAGAAGAAACATGTGAAGGGAAAACACCAAAGGGCTTTGTGTAATTTGAAAGAGCTGTCTTAGTGAAAGCCTGAAAAGGCCATCTTTGGGTGAAGGTGAAGGGCTCCTTTCACACTGGCTCCCCTAAGTTCGTTTTTTCTGTCGATCTCTAGGTAAAATATGTTGCTCCAGAACATGTGTGGCTGGACTGGTTGCTGTAATACTCCTCCTGCTGGTCTTAGCAGTGTGTCTGATACTCATTTGTAAGTCCTGCTAATATTGTAATAAATGCAATTAATTTCTGATCTTCACCCACTGCCTGATCTTCAATTCATGACACCCAAAACAAGTAGCAAAAGAAGGCTGGTTTGAAAGCAGGGGACAGTAGTTTTTAGCCAACTGTGGCTGTATGAGGAAATCCACAAACGAGTAAAATGGTTTGAAAGTTCAAAACTCCAAAAGAAAACAAAGCCAAAACCCAACTAAAGAACTGACAATGTCCAAACATTGAAGGAAGGGAAGAACTGTCTGTTCTCTCATGCTAGTGCAGAGGAGCCCATGCCTAGCTGCACTGACATGACTACAACAATGCCCTTGGTATGACAGCACTGTAGTGAGTGTGATGGATCAGTGTGTGCGTGCTGCTTCTCAAATACTGCTCCATTCTTAGCATCTTAACTAAGTGCAATTCCCGTTTGCTCTAACTGCCAGATAACCAACAAAACGACATCCTGCAGTCCCCCTGCAATCACATCTCCCTTTCTATGTCCCATTCTCTGTTCCTCCTGGTACCTTGTCTAGCAATGGAGAGAGAAGTTCTTTCTTTCTTTCAAGTAGCATCACTATTGCTGCGTTTTGCAGCAGGCAAATGTGGGATTTGAACACCGAACTCTGCTTTTTGCCCAGACCATTTCTCTTTATTGTCTGAGCAAAGATTTCAAAGCTGGAATGACGTTAGCTGTGATTCTAATTCTCATTCCCATGCTTAGTGACTGCAGCCATGGAGAATGGCAAGGATCCACAGCAGCCTGGTGAAAATGATAAGTAGGACCACACAGGTACTTTTCTGGCTGCAACTTACTCTCCCACTTTTCTTTTGTAACGGGATCCTTTTGTTTGTATGAACAGGGATTTTTCCACACCTGTTCTCCCCTTCTGCAGCCTGCCCCAAAAACTGGGAAAGAAATGGGAAAAAATGCTACTTCTTTCATAAAACAAGTAAACGGAATGGCTGGAATGTCTCCCATGAAGAGTGTACTAAGATGGGTGCAAACCTGGTGGTCATTGAGAACAAGGAAGAACTGGTGAGGTCTAAACTCATTCTGGGGTTGCTTGACCTGTGTACCAAAGGGCTGATGGGGTCTTCTCGATGTCTTTGGGGGTATATCATCTACTGCTAGCTGTATACACCTCTATATGGCAGCAAACACCTTCATGCATCTTGGTGCTTGAAGTCTTGTATCTGGAAGATTCTCACTCCAAGCATACTCCCATGGGAAGAATCATTGAATCATAGGGTGTTTTGGGTTGAGAGGGATCTCCAAACATCACCTAGTCTGATCCTCATGCAGTGAGCAGGGATATCCTCCATTAGACCAGGTTGCCATGAGCCCTGTCAAGCTTGACCTTGAACATCTCCAAGGATGGAGCAAACTCTGTGCCTAGATGACATACATTTCAAAGAGATTTAACACACAAACCAACACTTATAAGTGTCTTTAGGTATGAAGTCACACCTGGCTAACTACAATGTATGGCTTTAATGGGAGCAAAGGTGTATTATTCTGTTTAGTCTGTTCCAAAGAAGACCCAGGAAGGCAGATGGGATTAAATAAAAAATGGAAAAAATTCAGCCTCTGAGGCGGTGGAAAGAGTGGATCTGGCTGGATACAGACTTACTTTCTGTATTGGCTGTTTAGCACTAAGCTTTCTGTGTGCCTCTGATGAAGACAATGTAATTGTAATGCATTATCATTGTTTGTTTCCTCTCTAGGATTATCTTGCTTTACGATCAGAATGTTGTTACTACCTTCTTGGTCTCAGATACTCTGAGAGCGAGGAGAAGTGGAAGTGGATCAACGGTGTGGAACATAGCACAGACATGTAAGCTTATTCCAGCAAGTCACCGTGATGCAGCATCTGGAAACAGTGCAAAAAAACCCCAAACCAGAGCAAACAATAGGGAGTACCAGCAAGGGCAGGGGCTGTGATTTGTAGGAACCTGATTGACAAGTCTAAGGGAGTCTGTAAGTCATGTGGAAACACAGGCATGTCACAGCAGTAAGTCTGCAGATGACACCTTAGTAAGTTTGCAGACGACAGCAAGCTGGGTGGCTGTGTTGATCTGCTAGAGGGCAGGGAAGCTTTACAACAGGATCTGGGCCATGGCTAATTGTATGAGGTTCAACAAGGCCAAGGGCCAGGTTGCCACTTGGGTGACAACAGCCCCACAGTAAGCTACAGACTCAGGGATACATGGATGGAAAGCTGCAACTTGGAGAGGGACCTGGGGGTATTGGTTGGCAATCAACTGCACATGAGTCAGCAGAGTGCCCAGGTGGCCAAGAAAGCCAAGGGCATCCTGGCTTGTGTTAGAAACAGTGTGGCCAGCAGGGACAGGGAGGTGATCATCTCCCTGTGCTCAGCACTGGTGAGGTCACACCTCCAGTGTTGTGTTCAGTTCTGGGCCCCTCACTACAGGAAGGACACTGAGGTGCTGGAGCATGTCCAGAGAAGGGCAACGAGGCTGGTGAAGGGCCTGGAGCACCTGGGCTGTGAGGAGCATCTGAGGGAGCTGGGGGTGTTCAGTCTGGAGAAGAGGAGGCTGAGGGGAGACCTCATTGCTCTCTACAGCTACCTGAAGGGAGGTTGGAGCAAGGAGGGGGCAGCCTCTTCTCCTTGGTGACAAGTGACAGGACCAGAGGAATGGTTTCAATCTGCACCAGGGGAGGTTCAGGCTGGATGTTAGGAAATAGTTCTTCACTGAAAGGGTTCTCAAACATTGGAATGGTCTGCCCAGGGCAGTGATGGAGTCACCATCCTTTGGGGTGTTCAAGAGGTGTGTGGACCTGGTGTTTAGGGATGTGATTAGTGTTGACCCTTCAGTGCTGGGTCAAAGGTTGGACTGGATGACCTTGAAGGTCTCTTCCAACCAGATATATTCTGTGATTTTGTGATCAGCAGGGCATGAGAAGACACAATTGTAGTTCTGGCAGGGCAGGAAGAATCAAAGTAGATGGTGTTTAGTGGGGAGAGAAAGGATCTACTAGGCAGGGACAAGAGAAAGTGTGATGTCAGCACCACTGGATGGAGGCTGCCAAGGCAGGGGAAGATCTCTGGGTGGGAAAGCCTGGCCCAGATGCTTTTGTTGATGTCTGGGGAAGAAAATGAAGGAATGGGAGAGAGACTCCAACAAGGTAGCTTTTAATCACACCAATACAGCTTAACAGCAAGACCAGGTGCCTGCCTGTGTTTCACGGAAGTGATATTGACCATTGCACCCAGCTAGGTCAGCAATGCAACTAAATCTGACTTTCTCTCCCTGTTCAGGTTTGAAATAAAAGGAGAGCCTGACTATTTCTGTGCTGTCATCAGAAAACACCAAGTAGAAAGGGCATCTTGCACAGGAGACTCAACAACACAAAATATGTGTGAAAAAGCTGCAAGCATTTCATAAAGGTAGAGGCAGAGCTAAAAACAAGAGATCCAAGAGAAATGTCATCCCCAGCTTCCTGTAGATGGGATTTGCCTCATGTAACTTTAGCTGTCTGAATATGCAGCCAAAGGGACTCTTGCAGGCTCCTTGCTAAGCTTAGCACACTGGTTCCCATGATGGGTATCTGAGACTGGGTATATCTGCTCTGAAGAAGATTTCATCTTTATACATCAGGAGTCTGGGTGACAGAAAAGGGGAAGCTGCCCTAGGGCCACTACAGAACTACATCAAGTCCACCAAACCCAGAGAGCCACAGAAAGTCACAGGACTCAGGAACAAAACTGCACAAGG
The DNA here is from genome assembly GCF_027791375.1 of Indicator indicator. Lineage (NCBI taxonomy): Eukaryota > Metazoa > Chordata > Aves > Piciformes > Indicatoridae > Indicator > Indicator indicator. The sequence goes on from NC_072023.1 coordinate 18,352,698, forward strand.
AAAGCCCTAACGAGGAAGTTTGCTTGAAAGTGACTTCCTCACCTCTGCTTCTGGGTTTTCTTTGTTGACAGAGTTGTCTTCTGGTTTTGTTATCTCTGAAAATAAACCTGAAGTTTACAAGTTCAGGATTCTTTCACTATCTTTGGTGTGATCACCACAAGGAAATAGGTGAAGTGTTTCACACTGACTTGGTCAGGGTCTCATCCTGATGCTAAGGACAGGGAATCCCAAACCCATACAGACCTAACCTCTCAGAACTTCAGTGGTTGATGCCTGCAGAGAATGATGAGCCTGATTCTGACTCCTGATGCAGTTCAGCAAGAGGCTGACTCTCATTTGGATAGCTCAGGCTGACAGTGTCAGCCTCATAGGGCATATCCTAGTGATCATTACCAATAAGAAACCAGGACTAACGGACACCACCAAGAGGCTCCTCCTGTTTTCATTGACCTATATGCCACGGGTTTCTAGCAAAATGTGGTCTTTAGTGAATTTTCAGTGATAGGACAAGGGGCAATGGATGTAAACTCAACCACAGGATTGAGGAGAAAGATCTTTTTTACTATGGAGAGGATGGGGCACTGGAACAGGCTTCTCAGGGAGGTTGTGGAGAAACCTACAGAGATCTTCAAAACCCACCTGGACATGTTCTTGTGTGACCTACCCTAAGTGGTCCTGTGTTTCAGGAGGGTTGGACTCAATGATCTTTAGAGGTCCCTTCCAATCACTTGCATTCTATGATTCTACGATATTCCTCCAGCCTCACTTCTAGTTGGCAAGGGTTGTCTCCTCCACTGTTAGCTGGGATGCTGATGACATTAAAATCAGGAACTGAATGCAGTTCTTCCCTTGCACAGTTTGGTTTTAGTTATCCAGAATGATTCATAGATTCATTGAATGGTTAAGGTTGGAAGGGACTTTAAAGATCATCCAGTTCCAACCCCCTGCCATGGGCAGGGACACCTTCCACTAGCCCAGGTTGTTCAAGGCTTCATCCAGCCTGGCCTTGAACACCTCCATGGAGGGGGCACTCATGACCTCCCTTGGCAACCTGTTCCAGTGTCTCACCACCCTCACTGGAAAGAATTTCTCCCTAATCTCCAGTCTCAATCTGCCCTGCTCAAGCTTCAATCCATTCCCTCTTGTCCTGCCTGGAGAGGCAGTTGAGGACCCATCCCTGAAGATATTCAAGGCTAGGCTGGACAAAGCCCTGAGCAAGTTGATCTAGTGGGGAATGTCCCTGCTGGCTGCAGGGAAGTTGGACTAGAGGACCTTTGGAAGAACCCAAACCATTCTGTGATTCTGTGATTATATATGAACTTGGCATACCCTTGACTAGAAGAAGTTTCCTACAGACCCACTTGCTCCTCCTGATTCTAAGCTTGAGCCTGAGTGCAAGTGAGCAGTTCAAAGGCTTCCTGTAATTAAGACAGCACTTGAACTCCATTTTGCACTTAGTATCTAAGTATTTTGTCTAGGTGTGATGTTTTCTTGATGCAAGTTGGCCAGTTATTGCTCTCTGATGTATATCTAAGGTAGTTTATACTCGTAAAGCATAGTCTCCTTCCTTCTGATCAGCAGAGTGACTGTACAGTAGCTATGTCTGTGTGATTAAAGCTTTAAAACTTTCATAGATTCATATAATGGTTTAGGTCGGAAGGGACCTTGAAGATCATCCAGTTCCAACCCCCCTGCCATGGGCAGGGACACCTTCCACTCGTCCAGGTTGCTCATCCAACCTGTCTTGACTACCTCCAAGGAAGCGGGCATCTAAAACCTCCCTGGGCAACCTGTTCTAGTGTCTCACCACCCTCACTGCAAAGAATTTCTTCCTAATATATAAAGACCTAAAACTGCCCCTGGGCCTTTATTTGGCATCCAGGCTTTGTATGTGTTTTAATACACATATAGTTATCTTTTGAAGAGAATTTACTAATCCCAGAGTACAAAGGAAAGAAACAATATATTTGAAGTACCATGGACACATTTTTGCTTTCACTTTTGAATTTGGGAAATCAACATGGTTTGCAAGAAAAAGGAACCTTATGTCATAAGGTGGAACATGTCCAGAGAAGGGACACCAGGATGATCAGAGGGCTGGAGCACCTCTCCTATGAGGACAGACTGAAAGAGTTGGGGCTGTTCAGTCTGGAGAAGAGAAGGCTCTGAGGTGACCTTATTGTGGCCTTTCAATATCTGAAGGGGGCCTACAAGAAAGCTGGGGAGGGACTTTTAGGCTATCAGGTAGTGATAGGACTAGGGGGAATGGAATAAAGCTGGAAGTGGGGAGATTCAGGCTGGAAGTGAGGAAGAAGTTCTTCCCCATGAGAGTGGTGAGAGCCTGGAATGGGTTGTCCAGGGAGGTGGTTGGGGCCCCATCCCTGGAGGTGTTTAAAGCCAGGCTGGATGAGGCTCTGGCCAGCCTGATGTAGTGTGAGGTGTCCCTGCCCATGGCAGGGGGGTTGGAACTGGATGATCCTTGTGGTCCCTTCCAACCCTGACTGATTCTATGATTCTATGATTCTATAAACACTTAAATGAAGCCACAGAAGGCAAATTGGGTTGGAGATAAGGGAATTAGATGCTAATCAGACACTAAAACAATGAAAGGTAAGTCTTCCTTCTAGTGTTGCCAAGGTGCTTGATTGGTCTGCTAGAGATGGGACCCTGGATGTGTTTAAAACCAGCCAAGGTGTTTTGCACTGAGGAGAACTACAGCACAATTTTAGGGAGTGAGACTCTAAAGAATTAGCTCAGAAGGACTCTAAGTGAGGACAAAAGATTTAGATTGTGGAAGAACTTACTTAGGAAAATGGCCTTTCACATAAAACATAGTCTGCTCTTGACCTCAGTGATTTCTATTAGCCTTTCATTCAAAATTTATTTGAAAACTGCCCAAGTTATTGAGTTGAGTCTAGCAGGCTGTGTTTTGTTTAGATTTAAGGAAGAGGCAATACCTGTCAGAGATGGCATCTGGGGAGCATTAGCTGATCTCCTGTCCATAACAGTCAGTGATCCTTCAGAAGACCTGCAACAGAATGTATTTCATCTGGCTGCTGTCATCAAGGCTCCATCCATGCTTTACTGACCCTTTGAAGAAGGCTGGGTGCTGTCCAGTCAAAAAAGCAAATGGTAATGATGAGACCCCACAGAGTTAGGGTATTTACCACCAGCTGTCAGAGGCTTGTGACCAAGAAGGGTCCTCTGGGATCACAGATACTTACACATTACTTGTGTTTCATATCAAACACTGACAAATGGCATTAACTGTAATTAGTTTTCCTGTCATTAATAATGTCAAACTTCTAAAAGTAAACTGAATAGCAATCAGGCCTGTTCATGCTCCAAACATGCCTCCCACAGCCAAGGGAATGGATGCTCTTATCACGCAGTGAACCTCCATTGAAAACAGGCTCCTGGTCTCCCTTAATCCTTTCTTTAATTAGGTACCACAAGTAGCTTTTGCAGATTTTTTTTTTCTTTTCTTGTTTTCCGCCTTGAAAGAATGTCCTGAACTGGCAAAGGGGCTTACATAGTGAAATCTTGGCATAGCTTCACCTCAGCCACCCACTCCAACTTGATCTTCCTCACTCATCCTGTGCCCAAGCTCTCCAGACAAGGCACAGCTTTCATGAAACAGGTCTCTGTGTCATACCCTGACCCAATACTAAGGAACAGAGTTTGTGTGGTAAGATACTGCAGGTTTTAGACTCATTGCTCTTAGCAATTGTTGAGAGCAATTAAGGACCAAATAGAAAACAGATAATTTTCCTCCATGCTCCTTGCCATCTCTGGCTTGGAAATGTTTCAGCAGGGTTAGCCTGTGGACTACTTTTTCTTAATACCGCCCCTGGATCTCACTGGTACACAACTGAATTCAGCAAGAGTTGGATTTCTTATCTTTTTCACTTCTCTCTACAGTCCAGCTGGCAATTGAGGAGCCAGCTGGGCTCTCCACAAGCCTTTCGTTGTAACCCATTGTGAAATTCTTGTGGAGGAAATGAAGCAACTACAATTGCAAGACGAAATCCTGTTGTTGGTTTTTGAGACAGGAGAGATGAGTGGCATATTTCAGTTGATGGTAGAGCAGCCCTAAGTGTTGTTCAAAGCTGCAAGTTGCCGTCAAATGACCTGAAAAAAGTTGGTGAGCAGAAAGTGGGAAAATAATTTACATCTGAAGATGGAATTTTTGAGATTAAATAAAAGATATTAGTATGGCAAATGCTACCCTCGAGTCTTTGGTTCAGTTGCACATTTTGACAGTCACTTATGTCATCATCAGTTAAAAAAAAAGAATTCTTAAACTCATTAAGAACATAACAAAGTGTTTGGTCCTGTGTTACTATTTATTCTAAATTTTCTGTTTGTATCTTAATGAGAAAAATAATGAGGTGTATTGAAAGCCAGTGTAAGAAAAGTGCTTTTGCAGCCAACTCCATGCTTTTCTTCAAGACTACAATTCATCTTTTCTGTAAATGTATTTTTTTTTCTCTCTGAAGGTTCCTGCATAGTTGACATGTATTTTTTGTTCTATTATGCATCTGGGTGTTTCACCTTCACATTTTGTCCCAGCCCTTAAAATCCCTTTTGATAGTTTTTTACAATTTACACTCCTGCCCACAGACTTCCTGCAGAATATATTAATATTTTTAAAGGAGGTCCATGTGACAATCTGGGTTGGACTAGATGACCTTTGGAGGTCCCTTCCAACCCAACCCATTCAGTGATTCCTTGAATGATAACCAATAGAGCAGACAGCTATAAAAACATTCAGATTTGCAGGGCATTTATCCTTCCTATCCAAGAGAGATCCAAGTGACTGTTCTCAGTGTCAAAGTGAGCTTGGAAAGAGTGATTGATCTAAGCAGGTGATGTACAGTGCTCATCATATCCCCCTTATGACTGTCCCAACTGTACAGCACTAGGATGTTGTCAGGCCACTTCAGCTGTGCCCACACTGGATGACACCTCACCGTATAGAATCACAGCATCACAGAATGGTTTGGGTTGGAAGGGACCTCCAAAGGTCACGTAGTCCACCCTCGCTCTGCAGTCAGCAGGGGCATCCTCCACTAGATCAGGCTGCTCAGAGCCTTGTCCAGCCTGACCTTGAATACCTCCAGGGACGGGGCCTCAGCTCCCTCCCTGAATAACCTGTTCCAGGGTTCCACCACCCTCATGGTAAAGAATTTGTTTTCTGACCTCCAGCCATTGACAGCAGCACACATCCTTGGCCTCACTGGTGCATGGTGCCTGTGCTCCTGCAGCCACTCCTGCCCTGCCTCGTGAAATTCTGTGTGGGACCTCACCTCATCTCAGGGGTTAGAGAAGTACCTCTGGACTGCCCACATTGCCTCCTAGCTCCTCTGGAGGGATAGCCCCATGAAAATGGACTCAACCATGACAGTTATTCTCTTTGCTCAAAAGACATTTTCTAACCTAGCATACCATTTCCTGGGTTTCATCCTGCCACAGAAGTCAGCAAAAGCTTTCGTTCCACATCTCTCACACTGACAGTCTTGTCTAACAGAGAAAGAGGAAGCCTCAGCTGTTGAACTACATTGTGTAAGAGAGAGCAAAAATCTGCTCAGCCGACTTGAAAACCCCTTTGCAATACACACACTTCCCCTATGTAAGTGCATTGATCCCTCTTCTGGTGGCATTTCCTTGGCAACATAGCTCCTTTCCAACTAAATGTCCACACCTGTGCTGTGTGAAGTTCAGCAGAGGAGGACCAAGGTCATGCAGTAAATGATATACACCTTAAAAAAGTGGCTGGATTTTTGAAATCCTTCACTGAAAAGAGGCTGTCACACCAAAGTGACAAAGAAACAAGAAGATTATTGTGCCAGCATAAGATTCATAGATTCCTTGAATGGTTAAGGTTGGAGGGACTTTAAAGATCATCCAGTTCCAACCCCCCTGCCATGGGCAGGGACACCTTCCACTAGCCCAGGTTGCTCAAGGCCTCATCCAGCCTGGCCTTGAACACCTCCAGGGAGGGGACATCCATGACCTCCCTGGGCAACCTGTTCCAGTGTCTCACCACCTTCACTGGAAAGAATTTCTTCCTAATCTCCAGTCTCAATCTGCCCTCCTCAAGCTTCAATCCATTCCCTCTCATCCTATCACCACAAGCCCTTGGAAAAAGTCCTTTTCTGGCTTTCTTCCTCCTTTCAGGTACTGGAAGGCTGCTTTAAGGTCTCCCCAGAACAGTCTTCTCTCCAGGCTGAACAGCTATCTCAGCCTGTCTCCGTAAGGGAGGTTCTCCAACCCTCCGATCCTCTTAGTGGCTTTCTCTGGACCCTCTCCATCAGCTCCACATCCCTCTTATTCTGGGGGCACCAGAACTGGAGGCAGTGCTGCAGGTGGGGTCTCAGCAGAGCAGAGCAGAGGGGCAGAATCCCCTCCCTGTGCTGCTGCTCTCCCTGCTTTGGATGCAGCCCAGCACACAGCTGCCTTCTGGGCTGCCAGTGACCAGTGCTGGCTCCTGGGGAGTTTGTCACCAACTGACACCCCCAAGTCCTTCTCCTCAAGGCTGCTCTCAAGCCACTCCACTCCCAGCCAATATTTGTGCTTGTGCTCCTATTCTTGCGCCTATAAGGAGTGGCACACTTAAAGAACTCATCCACTGCTTTCCACTGCATTCTCTGTGGGTCTAAGTTGACAAGTGAGAGAGATGGAAGAAGAGTTTGTGGACCTTTAGTTATATTTCAGACATGCTGTCTAAGAGAATCTCTTGGATGTTTTTTTAGGATACCCAAAAGAAATAAGGACAGGAATTTAGTTAAGGACAAGAAATTAAAATTAGGGAAGTGCTTGTTCACCATCCCAAGCCAAGTATTTTAAATATCATTAAACTGCATTTTAATACTGAGAGGAAAAAGTATTACAAGTACTTGCAGACTGTGACACAGCAGACCTCCAATAACAAATCTGCTGTCAGCAACTTGTTCTACAGTTTCCTGTTCATTCAGACATCTGTTTATTGAAATTTATCTCATGACAGGAAAGATGACACATAAGACTTGTTCTTCTCTTTTCTTCCTTCTGCCTACAGATCTCCTATGGAGCCATGAGGGCTGTAGCCCTCCACATTGGTTCTCCCCTGTAAAATGTCAATAACATTAATTTATCTCCTTGGCCTTAAGCAGACCTTTGCTGTTAAGACTGCAAGCTCTTCCTGGCAGAGACACCACCTGCTCAAAGCCTCATTCACCCTGGCCTTGAACACCCCCAGGGAGGATGCATCCACAGCCTCCCTGGGCAGCCTATTCCAGATTCTCACCACCCTCATACTGAAAAACTTTTTCTTAAGATCCAGTCTAAAGCTGCTCTCCCTCAGCTTCAAACCATTTCCCCTTGTTCTGTTTCTAGACATCCTTATAAGAAGTCCCTCTCCAGATTTCCTGTAGGATCCCTTCAGGTATTGGAAGGCAGCTCTAAGGTCCCCTGCTGAGTCTTCTCTTTAGGCTGAACAACTCCAGCTCCCTCAGCCTGTCCTCAGAGCAGAGGTGCTCCACCCTTGGATCATCTTTGTGGGCCTCCTCTGGACTCACTCCAACAACACTGTGTCCTTCTTATGATACCCATGTAAACCTCACATGCTCATGTAAACCTCATGCTTGCCCCATCTCACACTGACTTGGAATATTTATGTAAAAAGGATTACTTTCCATTCCATAATATTCCTAATCTATCACCAGCTCTAACTTGGTTCTGTTGTTAAAGTATTTAATATTAATACTGATATAATACGATTTGGAGTGGAAGAGATTACTGCCACAACACATTTTCCAGGCTATTCTGGATGTTTTAGGCAATCAAGGACTTCAAGAAAGTGAAGAAATGCAGATGCCTGCATAAGACAAGAATTGACCTTAGAATGGTAAGTGTTGTGTCTTTGAAAACAGCAAGCAGGCCTGTAGGACACATGAAGAATGTAGAGAAGGATAGTGCTGACAAAAGTACATACTCACAGATTGCATTGGGTTGGAAGAGACCTTCAAAGACCATCTTGTCCAACTCCCCTGCACTCAGCAAGGACAGCTCCAACTAGGGCAGGCTGCCCAGGGCCACGTAAGTCTGATCTTGAATGTCTCCAGGGACAGGGCCTCAACCACATCTCTGGGCAGCCTATTCCAGTATCTCTCTCACTGTAAAGAACTTCTTCCTCATGTCCAACCTAAATCTACCCTGCTCCAGTTTCAAACCATTGTCCCTAGTCCTATCACCACAAGCTCTTCTAACAGTCCCTCCTCAGCCTTCCTTCAGGTCCCCTTCAGATATTGAAATGCAGCTCTAAGGTCTCCCGAGAGCCTTCTCTTCTCCAGGCTGAACAACCCAAAGTCTTTCAGCCTGTCTTCATAGGAGAGGTTCTCCAGGCCTCTGACCATCTTTGTGACCTTCCTCTGGACCACTCCAGTAGGTGAATTTCTCTCTTGTCCTGGGGGCCTCAGAGCTGGAAGCAGTACTCCAGATGAGGTCTCACCAGAGCAGAGAGGCAGAATCATAGAATCATAGAATCAGTCAGGCTTGGAAGGGACCACAAGGATCATCCAGTTCCAACCCCCCTGCCATGGGCAGGGACACCTCACACTAGATCAAGCTGGCCAGAGCCTCATCCAGCCTGGCCTTAAATACCTCCAGGGATGGGGCCTCAACCACCTCCCTGGACACCCCATTCCAGCCTCTCACCACTCTCATGGTGAAGAACTTGGTGAAGAATCATGGTGAAGAATCACCTCTCTCCATCTCTGCCCACACTGCTTTTGATGCAGCCCAGGCTGCCAGTGGCCTTCTGGACTGCAAGTGCCCACTGCTGGCTCCTATCCAGCTTCTCATCCAGCAGCACCCCGAAGTTCTTTTCTGCAGGGCTTCTCTCAATCTCATCATCCCCCAGCCTGGATTGATACCAGCAATCACACTGCCCATTGAAATGAATGGCATATTGTTTTCCCTTTTTAGCACATGCTTGCCATACCATGGGAGTGTCTGATCTCTCAGTGGATCCATCATCCTGTGGAGGTCTCTTACTGAGCTTCTCACACAACATCCTTCCCTTGCTTTGGTCCACAAGGGAAGTCATTACCTTCAACACTACAGCAGGCAATGATGGGACATATTCCCTAATACAGATCAGGAAATCTTTTTGAGCAGTGGCTCTGATGTGAAAGTGCTCAGCTCCACCAACTGCAAACATAAGACACAGCACAGGATACTGAACAGGAAACTGAATCAAGTAGCTTCGTCAAGCCCATGTCAGGATAACTCACCAGTTCAGAAGTCACAGGTGATGGCTGCGTGTGCTTCTTTGTTCTTGCCTGTAGAAGAGAATGGACCTATCAGTAGAAGGAATAGAGTTCTTGTTTTCAGTTCTGGCCTCCAAGGGCTTCCTAGTACAGACACACAGCCTGCAGACATCTTGGGGAGAAACTTCTGATGCTTGGGACCATGATGACAACAAACTCAAGGTCCCTGATACAGGGACCATGATGACACCAAACTCAACTGGCAACATCTACAAGTGGACTTTTTAAGAACATTTTCTGGTTTGTGTCTGCAAAGGCTTCAAATGGTGAGTGACTTCTCAGTGTGTTAAAGGCGATGTTTGCTCTGTGGTCAGCCACAAATTCCTTATAAAGAGATTCTGACTGTCCTGGAAGAGAGCATTTGCAGGAAGTGCAGCTACTAATCATTGATGGTCAGACCATCAAGTTCTGTAGAGAGGGGATTCTGCCACCTTGCTCTGGTGGGACCTCACCTGCAGTGCTGTGTCCAGCTCTCGAGCCCTCAACACAGGAAGGACATGGACCTGATGGAGAGGGTCCAGAGGAGGGCCACAAAAATGATCAGGAAGCCGGAGCACTCCTGCTACGAGGACAGGCTGAGGGAGCTGGGGTTGTTCAGCCTGGAGAAGGCTCCAGAGAGTCCTAATAGCAGCCTGCCAGTACCTGAAGGGGGCTACAAGAAGGCTGCAAAGGCCTGCAGTGATAGGTTTGAAATGAGAGAAGAGCAGATTTAGATTGGATGTTAGGAACAAGTTCTGCACCATGAGGGTGCTGGAACACTGCAACAGGTTGCTCAGGGAGGTAGCTGAGGCCCTGTCCCTGGAGATACTCAAGGTCAGGCTCCACAGGCTGCGAGCAAGCTGCTCTAGTGGGAGGCGTCAGACTAGACGACCTTTCAGGGTCCTGTCAACCCAAACTGTTCAACGGTTCTATGATTTTCAGCAACTGATTTCTGCTCAAAATCCTCAACAATCGAAGTGATTGGGAAGTGCAATCAGAGCCTAAGGTACAGATGGGTGCAGCTGAAGTCCTTGCCAGCCTCGCACACGCTGACTGTAAGGCAGTCACGTTCCTCTGCCGCTGTGAACATGAGGGCACGGCCAGGAGCAGCTGTGAGTGCCCCAGCTCCTGTGCATGCCACACCAGAGGGAATCTCCGTACTGAACGCTGGCCCTTCTGACTCGCACGGCCCTCTCCTACCGGCAATACTTCAGCTCCTGCTGCACCTTCATTTCCCAACTCCTGGCTTGGCACCCAGCCCACGCACGGTGACGATGCGCCAGGGTGGGTCCGGCCCCTCCCCGCATCCCCCACGCTGCCGGGACCGGGAGAAGCGGATCGCGGCGGCCGGCGGCTCTCCATCCCCGTGCCGAGGCACGGTTCTCCAGCGGTTCCGGCCTCGTGATTTCCCCAGCCGGCGGGGCAGCGGCTCCGCACCCATGGGACATGGCGGCTTCCCGGAGAGAGAGACAGGATCCCGCAAAGGTGATGGCACAAAGCGAGAGCGGCCAGGGCGAAGGGGGAACATGCCGCGGGGACTTCCGTGGCCGCAGTCGGGCGGGGAGCCAGGAGACCCTGCCGGAGACAGGGGTGGAGAACAGGAGCTCCGCGGGAGGTGAGTCGCCTTGTAGCCCTCAGCCCCGGGGAGCTCGGCCCGGGAGCGGAGCCGTGACGCTGGGTGAAGCGGCTGCTGTCCTGAGGAGACCCGGGAGCCGCTGGAAACCATCCCAGTGGCTGGAACACGCTTCCGGGTACCCGTCCGGCGAGGAGTGGGCGATCTGGAAGGGCTTTCGCCGTCGAGGATCGCCGGCTGGCCGGATCAGCCCTGGGCTGGCGGGGAGGCGGACGGCGCCGGACTCCGTGCTCCAAGACCCGCCTGAGAAGTGCCAGGAGGTGCCGGGCATAGTGCGTGGAGCTTGGCGGGGCAACAGCACTTGCATGCTGTGCTCCTCCAAGAGACAGAAGGGTGCCCGAGGGGGCAATAGTAACCATCAGTGAGATGGGACGTTCCCTTGGCAGCCTTTCAGGCCATCGTGTCCTCTACTACTGCCTGCGAAGTTGGACACAAGAGACGGCAGTGGCAAATGGGTCCTTCCCGCCTCCAAACCCAGATTAATTCTGGCTTCTGGAAGGGAGCTGGGAGTAAAAAGAGTCTCTGTAAAGCTGTCACTGGGATAAGGCTGCATGTGCCTTAGGAGAAGTTTTGGGCTCCGGAGCTGATAACTTGTCCCATTTCTTTTATCCATGCCAAGGCATTGCATCAACCTGGAACTTCTTGTCCACCCTCATTTATTCCATGCTAATTTTCTTTCATTTTCCGTTTCTTTGGAATGTTGGGAACTACCTCAATATTGGTTCTGGATGATGTAATTAAAATTCGCAGTAACTCAGAGTTCTTCTTAGCTAAGTAGCTTTGTAACGACAAGTTGCACTTCCTAGTCTTCAGCTCTGCTCTCAGCCTGCTCTCCACAGAGAGCAACTTTTCTTGGAACAGCTTCATGGATCCTGGGCTTTACTCCCCTGTCAGCCAGTTGTGTTTTGGTTGGTTGTTTTGTTTTATTTTAATTGCTGACATTTCTGTTTTCAGGTCTGCTCTCAAATGTCTGGTTATGGAGAGGTGTTGCTGGAGTCCTTACTGCTGCTGTCATTTTGATTTTGTACATTCATTTTGGTAAGGATGTAAACCCTTTTGAAAGAAAATATAAATAACCTTAGAAATTACCAGAGTTTTAGGTTGTCAGAAGTCCCTCAAAAACTTAACAGGTTTATTCAGAACTTAACCTTATCTCAAAATTAAACAGATGTCTGAGGGAGCTGGATCTCTAGCTTGGAGAAGAGGAGACTAGGGGGTGACCTCATTCATGTTTATAAAGATGTGAAGGGTGAATGTTAGGGTTTGGAAGGGACCTCCAAAGATCATCTAGTCCAGCCCCTGTGCCAGAGCAGCATCACCCAGAGTAGGTCACAAAGGAACACATCCAGGTGGGTATGGGATGTCTCCAGAGAAGGAGACTCCACAACCTCTCTGGGCAGCCTGCACCAGGGCTCTGGCACCCTCACAGTGAAAAACTTTCTGTTCACATGGAACCTCCTCTGCTCCAGCTGGCACCCATTGTCCCTTGTCCTGTCATTGGACATCCCTGAGCAGAGCCTGGCTCCATCCTCCCCACACTGCCCTTCACATCTTTGTGAACATGACTGAGGTCAGCCCTCAGGCTCCTCTGCTCCAGGCTAAAGAGCCCCAGCTCCCTCAGCCTTTCCTCAGCAGGGAGATCTTCCACTCCCTCCAGCATCTCTGTGGCTCTGCACTGCACTCTTTCAAGCAGTTCCCTGTTCCTGTTCTCTGCTACTTCTAGCAACCTCCCCCAAACCAGCACTTTCAAAGTATATCAGCACCATAAGGATGCAGGAGCCAGAGCATATAATGAGTTTACAATAATTATTTCTGCTGGGGAGAAGTCATAATGCTGTGGTTAGGCTTTGGGGATTTTAGATGAGACAGTCAGAAAGCAATCTAAAAAGCTCCAGAAAGCTTTTCCACTTGGAAGCAAGAGGTAGATTGCTTTTTGTCTTTTTGCAGTAAACCATTCTTCGGACAAAGCTTTTCCTGTCTCTCCTTCCCTGGAACTCTGTCCATCAGGCTGGCTGTATTTCCAGAGGAAATGTTACTACCTCTCAGAGAGTGAAGCCAGCTGGAACTCCAGTCAGAGCCTCTGCTCTTTGCACAACGCTTCCCTCTTGGTGATCGAAAATCACGAGGAACTGGTAAGGCAAATAAAATGAGTGTCCTGGTTTCATCCCATCTCACTTCTAGGGAGCTGCACAACAAACCAGTGTGTGTTCCTCCTGTCTCTTAAGCTGAATGGTTTGAAAGCTGAGGCAAAGCCTGTGATGAGTCCCAGCCTGCAGGAAGCTTCATGCCTGCTCTCCTGCAGCGAGCATCGGTTTTAGCAGCTGACTTTTGGCAAAATACCCCAGGCTTGTCTGCATTAAGCTGCTGCTCACAGATATCAATACTCACACTGAAGGCAAATATCAGCACTGCTGCATCTCATTGATAGATTTGTAGATGCATAGAGTGGTTTGGGTTGGAAGAGACCTTGAGAATCATCTAGTTCCAACCTGGCACTGGCATGGCAGGGACACCTTCCACTAGACCAGGCCACTCAAAGCCCCATCCAACCCAATCTTTGACACCTCCAGGGAGGGGGCATCCATGACATTCCTAGGCAACCTGTTCCAGTGTCTCATCACCCTCACTGGGAAGATCACTGAGTCTGTCCTGGCCACGTCTGTTTCTGCAAGTCTGTTTTTAATGAAGCTGCTCGGAAACAAACTAGTAACATTTAACACAAAAATGACCAGGTCACAATACCTAAATCCCTGAGATTTAGGAGAACTGGAGGTCATAAAGACCTTCACAGTTGCATTTTCTCCACAGTTTGTGACAGGTTATATCCTTGCACCGTATGTGGGTAGCCTTACAGAAGCTCCTATAGGAATCCACAGAACTTTGTCACCAAAAAGCTTTGTTTCAAGAACACAAGAAAAAAAATCATCTAATCTCTTGTGATCTCTGCTTGAAGAGATACCATTTTCCACACAACAGCTCAAAGATGTGTTTGTTTTCCACCCAAGTCTCACCACCTTACCAGCAGGGAGTGGTGCTGACCACCACTACAAAGTCTTTGGCTTATTAGTGTGCATTAATCAGAAGAGCACGCTTTGTAAATTAGACAGCACAGTCCCAGAGGTTTAATGCCTTCAGTGCTCAACTGGGTATGGCCCAGAAGCTAAGCCCTTTAGATGCACATGAAGAATGAAGGAAGCTGGAAGTTGTCACACAGTTGCAAAACTCCAATCTCTTCACTTAAACCCCTTTAAGTAGGCAAACTAGGCTAATGGCAGCCAAGTTGGTAGATGTGTTAGTCTTGACCTCTGGATTTAGGAGATAGTTATCCTAACCACAGCTTGGGGTATCTTTCTCTGTATTGCACTGCAATGTAAGGAAAGATTCCACCTAGCATGAAGAAGTAGGAGAACACATTCTTTCATATCTGTTACAGATCTTGATAGCAGACCTTGATACTTTAAACCAGCCTCTCTGTCAGTCAACTTTATCACAGACACCAGTATAATGGGCTTACTGGGTGCAGATGGCAGTTCTGTTGCACACACTGGGGCAGGGATTTTCCTTAAATAATCTCTAGAATGCCTTCCAAAAATCCTTGCTAGCTGATCACAAAAACTCAGTATATGATGAAGATTTTGGCCATGGAGAAAGGTGTTAGCTGCAAAGTGCTCGTTGTTCTTTGAAGGCTTTCTTGTGGAGAGGCAGTGAAATGAGGCAGGTCTGTAGCAGTTTTTAGTATTCACTAATATCCTTGTGTTCTTGTAGCTGGCACCTGAGTGCTGCAGGGATCCTGTCTCAGAATGAGCCCATTTGATTTCTGATTGAGTTAAAAGTTTTCTTTCCTTGCTGTGGATCACACAAGATCCAGACGCTGCAGTACTCCGTAGATTTGAATTTTCATATTCTAGGAGAAAGTCAACTTAAAGATATCCCTGGTCACTGCAGGGGGGTTTGGTAGATGACCTCCAAAGGTTCATTCCAACCCAAAACATTCTTTATGCTTTGCTTTCCAGCCCTTGATCAAAACTTTGTATTTTGGTAACTGGACTGAATATGCAAAACTCTTCTCATACTGGTTTTATTCCTACAGAATTTTATGGTGAAGATAACAAAGCAAGACCCATGGATTGGCCTTTATAAAAGAAATGAAGAGTTCTTTTGGGTAAATGGGAAAGCATTAGACAATCAACTGTAAGTTAATGTTGGGGGGTTTTGCTGGTGTAACTAGGTTAGGGATGAGTGAGCAAGATAATACAGATACAGTGACTTGAAAACAATGTCTGATAATGATGTGAAGGGATGACTGTGGAGAGAACATGGAATACAGAAGATGTCATAGTTAATCAGTTACAACTGTGTGACCTACTCTTAGGTGATCCTGCTGTGGCAGGGAGGGTGGACTGGATGACCTTTGGAGGTCCCTTCCAACCCCTAGGATTCTGTGATTAAAGTTAGGAGAAAAATTTGTAATGCCAGTTCCAGGAACAACATGAGACATAAGTTCATGGCAACAGCATATCAAAGTGGAAGCTAGACCAAAAGACCACCAAGTACCATGGCAATGGAGAGGGGAATGGAGGATTGCTATAGCACAAGTTCTTCATGATAGAATGTATTTTGCAGAAGTTCAAATGTGCATGCAACTTGCATGAGCTTTGTGGCAAAGATATTTGAGAGGCTTCTAAGAGATGTTTCCATACTTGTCATAGCACACATACAAAAAATGCTGCTGGAGGGAAAGGTGAAGCTGTGAATTTATGTTTCTGGTGCTGCTCTGTGGTCTGTGGTGTCTGCATTCTATTCCACCAGTGTCAGGTATAGGACAGTTTGTTCCTCCTCCTGATGGCTGTCCCATCTCCTCAGAGACTCCTGCTTCTTGTCCTAGGGCAGCTGCCTGCAGCAGGTAGCAGAATCACCAGTGCCAGTAATAAGCATTGAGATTTCACAAGTCTGAAATGAACTTAAAAGTGGAAAATGTAAATGTTCTTAAGTTTGTGATGTTATTAGTGGTGTGTGACTATGTTCACTTCATCCCAAGACATGAGGGCTTGATCCAGTAGAGTAGACATTTAAGGTAAAGTGTGAGCAGCATATAGGCATCTGAGGTTTAAAACTGCAATCCCCCCCTTGCTTATCCTCTGCCTGTGATACAAACCTCCACTGATGCTTTCATTTCATTCTTAAACTTCTGCTTCTTTGCTTGCCTTAATCTGTCCTCCTTTCTTCAGAATTATGAATACCTTGATGTCTAAGCGCAGTTGCTAGCAGAGTCCTACTGAAGGGGATCCTTCCAGGGGCTTTTCTGGAGACCACACAACTTTGGTTGGACTATTCAACAGAACATTCTAACACTTTGAAAATGGAGTTGGCAAAGGAGACCCTTACCTCTTACGTAGGGACACCTACAGTGTGGAAACTGAGGTTCACTTTGTGTTTTCCACACACCCCCAGCCATAGTGCTGTGATCATTTCTGAGGAAGAGGGAAATGAGAGAAGGATTTGTCTCACAGCTTCTGCTGGAACTTTTTAGCTGTCTAGAAGGATGTGGAAGTCAAAGGTGGAGCCAGTCCTGATAATGCAGAATCCTTGAGAAGGGCAAACCCTGAATTCCACTCTCCACTCCAAGGGTGTATTTCCTGTTGAGCAGCCACTAGACAAGAGGCAGGAGTACTACAAGTCCTGGAGTCTGTATTCTGGAGACCATGTGCCATTAAACCCAGACAATTCTTGTGGTGTTCTCTTCAAACCACAAGCTATCATCATTCTACAGTGCCTGTGGTAAATGAGGCTTTGCACAAAGAGAACCGGAGATCCCCAGAGTTCCCTCTGCTCTGCTGCATTGTTTGGTTGTGAGTGTCAAAAGTAATCTTGTCTTTCATTCTCTCTTACAGGATTGGAGTAAAAGGCTCTGGGAGCTGTGCCTACCTGGAGCCAAAAGGAGTGTCAGCCTCTGGCTGTTACTTAACCAGGAAGTGGGTCTGTAGCTTGAATGTCAGCTTAGCCTCATAGGGCTGGGCAGAACCACTGCCCTGGACACTTAGCACTCTGACCTGGTGTCTACACAGGCTATGTCCATACTCTGGGACACAGGAATATGGCTTAGCTCCTGCCTGGAGGTGGATGACTTTTCTGGTAGCCAGAATTCTCCACCCATGGAGGAAACCTCCATTTTTTTCAAAGATGCCATTTAAAAAGCTTGCTTTAGCATCTTTGATAAGTCATTGCCTTGCCCCGTTTTCCTGGATATGGCTCAGCCTGTATTTCTTGTTGAGACATCAGTATTTCTCCCACCATCTCTTCTCTTGTGGGATACTAACCAGCTGCTCTTTCTTTTCCTTTTTGGTGTGAAGTTGGAGGTATTCTGCTTTCCCTTAGCCAAGCAGAGATGGGTTGTGAAGAGGGTCTGCCTGAAGGTTTGCCAGTGCCTGTCGGATACAGGGTGGTGCAGAAATGAGCAGTGGATTAGAGAAGATCATTGCAGATCTCACTGTCTCCTTTCAGTGGCACTTGGGGACACGGTTCAGTGGGCATGGTGGTGTTGGGCTAAGGTTTGGACTCAATCTTAGAGGTCTTTTCCAACCTTAATGATTCTGTGGCTCTGTGAAGGTAGCCACTAGAGTGCACTGTGGTTTCAGGGGAGGGCAGAGAATTGTCTTCTCATTTTTTAAGACTCTACAACTGCATCATGTCTGACAGGCAGTTTGGATTGCTGCTGATTTGGTGGAATTTTTTGGCCTATTTGTAATTATTTTTGCCTTCACTGTGTTTTCAGACAAATTTAATTGCTGCCTACTTTTGTTTGGCATCTTGTTTATGCCTTTGTTATTTTCATAGAATCATAGAGTGGTTTGGGCTGGAAGGGACCTCCAAAGGTCATCCAGTCCAACCCCCCTGCAGTCAGCAGGAACATCCTCCACTAGATCAGCTTGCTCAGAGCCTTGTCCAGCCTGACCTTGAATATCTCCAGGGATGGGGCCTCAGCTACCTCCCTGGGCAACCTGTTGCAGTGTTCCAGCACCCTGATGGTGCAGAACTTGTTCCTAACAAGTCTGCTCTTCTCTCATTTCAAACCATTGCCCCTTGTTCCAAGCACTCCAGGCCTTTGCAAACAGTCCCTCTAGAGGCTTCTTCCAGGCCTCCTTCAGGTACTGGAAAGCTGCTATTAGGTCTGCCTGGAGCCTTCTCTTCTCCAGGCTGAACAGCGCCAGCTCCCTCAGCCTGTCCTCATAGCAGACATGACATTTTACCACCCACCCCCTCAAAAAAAAAAAAAAAAAATTGATTTAACTTTCTAACACTTTCAACACATTCTCAAACTTAAAAATGTGTCAGACTTTTGGCAAAAGCATTTAATTGCAATTGAATTTTCACAGTAGTGTGGAAATGCTGAACTGTGCATAGTGAAACACACAGTAAGGTAACTTTGGAGGGAAATGTGGAATTTTATGCTGTTTACTGTTGCAAAGACTTCCAAATGCTTGCATTAGGAGCAGACTAGAGGCACATTTGGTAGGAATTGTAAGGATTGTTCACCTCCAATGCTGAGTCTTAGCTTTTCTTAATGAACTTATTTGCCCAAACATTTCCTTGAACTACAAAATAACATTGCTCTGTTTTTTTTTTTTATCAGTGTCATGTATGGAGTCCAAAAATGAGAAATTTGAGCTTCTTAAAGGAGATTTTGTAGAAACTATGACGATAGTATTTGTCACCAGAGCTCTTTTGGAATCTGAATCTTAAGGGGTGCAATTAGCCTCCTCTTTAGTAGAATCATAGAGTCATAGAATGGGAGGGAGTGACCTGTTTGGAGAAAACAAAATCCAAGGTGCTGTTCTAATAAAAAATGTACAGACTGGAATTAGAGCACTTAGTAGGAATGAGAAAGAGAAACAAATCCAACATGGCTTTTGAAATGCAGAGCCTTTAGCTCCTCTTTGCTGTGCTACACATAATTAAAGGCAGCTGCAGTTTCCCAGATACGTTGTCCCATACCTGCAGTAGATGTTTAGTGCCCCTGTGGAGGGCTGTGGTTTAGGTTCTAGGAACTCATGGTGAGGAACTGTGAGCTCTTGGTGTAAAGCACCACAGCTTTAGCACGCACCTGGCTGACTGTGGAACAAAATGCTCATGAGCAGCACAGTAACACCCTCAAACTGACACCCCTCAGTCACTGACACTGATGGGTAACACTTCAGTCACTTCTGAACAGGCAGAGATGTGAAGAAGGTTGTGGGTGCATGTAAGTGAGTGCTGGAAAGGTGCAGAGATCTTCAGTGGAAAGAGACGCCAAGCACATGATGCAGTCTGTTGTGTGCCACAGGCAAAGCATGGTGGCTCTTCAAAAGAGCCTGGGGGCTGCAGGTTAAAAACTCAACCTGTGGGGCTGATTTGTTTTCAAAAAATAGGACACAGATTTACCCTGCAGAATGCAGCAGCAGCAGCTGAAGACTCATCTGAAAAACTGCTATTCTTGTGTTCATGAAACAACCAAGTCCTCCTAACTCAGTGCAGCACATCTGTGGGGGAAGAGCATTGCTGTGCTTATTCTAGACAGAGAAGTAAATGAGAGAGTCATGGAATCATTCAGGTTGGAAAAGACCCTGGGGATTATCAGGGCCAACCATTAACCCTACTCTACCAAGCTCACCACTAAACCGTATCTCTAAGTGCCACATCACATCTAAGTGACCTTTAAACATCTAAGTGACTCCACCACCTCCCTGTCTGTTCCAATGCCTGACCACTCTTTCAGAGAAAATTTTTTCCTCATGTTCAGCCTAAACCTCCCCTGGAGCAGCTTGAGGCTGTTCCTTCTTGTTCTATCACTGATTGCCTGTGAGAAGAGACCAGCACCTACCTCTCTCTATTGTCCTTTCAGGTAGGTGCAGAGGGTGATAAGGTCTCGTCTCAGCCTCCTCTTCCTCAAACTAACCAGTCCCAGTTCCCTCAGCTGCTCTTCATCAGCCTCATTCTCAGGGCCCTCCACAAGCTTAGTTGCTCTTCTTTGTACCCCCTCCAGGCCCTCAATGTCTTTCTTGTACTGAGGTGCCCAAAACTGAACCCAGCACTCAAGGAGTGGCCTCACCAAAGCTGAGTACAGGAGGACAATCCCCTCCCTGCCCCTGCTGGTCACACCATTGCTGATCCAAGCCAGGATGCTGCTGGCTTTCTTTGCCCCCTGGGCACACTGCTGGCTCATCTTCAGCTGACTGTCAGTTAGAATCCTGAGGTTCTTTTCTGCTGGACAGCTTTCCAGCCACACTTCCCTGAGCCTGGAGCATGTATGACAGCAGCAGGCACCAATATGCTCTTCAGCCCCTGCAGATGGCATCTTGTCTGCACGCCACAGTTCATGTGCACAGTGCCCATCCTCGGCGATCAGCTCTTCTCCCTGCCCTTTCTTACAGGCAGTTGCTGTCTGTGGGAGGGCTCAGCCACCCCCAGATCCACACCTGCTGACTTGCAGTCCTGTTGTGTGACCTCCACATAAACACTGAGCAACTTCTGAGCTCCTTGTTTGCATCAGAAAAAGTCTTAGGGCAAAATACAAATTTCTACATAAGGCTCATAAAGTTATTTACATTACATGTTGTTTAAAATGGCTCTTCTGACAGAAAGCTCTGTCTGTTGTCTGGCAGTTTGGCTCAGAGCACCAATAAAGTTGCATTCTTCTTGCAGATCCACTTCTTTAGAGTCTGGCAGTTATCTGCTTGGATCATGTCTTTTCTTCTGTAAACAGCACAGTTCTTCTCAGCCTCTTTATTTTCAGCTATGCTGGTGAGAGAACAAAAGGGATGCAGTGAGTTGTCAGCTTTAAACGCAGTACTGGACAAAATTGTTGCTCATATCCTCGTGAGGTGTTTGGGTGATGCCTATTCAGTAACCCACTGAAGCTACAACAGCCATGCATAGGTGGGGTGAGTGCTTGCAGCAGAGACTGCTGGCTGCTGAGGGATGGATGCTCAGAAGTATCAAAGTTACCATGGTAGAGCAGCCCATTACAATGGCCCTGTGCCTGTGACCAGCCACAGAGTTTGCATTCAGGCTGGCACTCTGGCTGGGTTGCTTCCTGTCAGCTGTCAAAAAACTCCTCAGTGGTGCTCCTCACCCCGGTGAACCAGACTGCAAAGCCTGCTCTTTAAGGGAGCAGAGCTGTTTCTCAGAAGAGCCATTTGGAGGAGAAATCCTCCACATGCAGCCCAAATGCTGAACTGCAGTGTAGTAAGAGGGAAGGGAAGGATCCTTCAGCTGCACAGATGTGCAGGTGTCACATTCAAGGGAGGAAGTCAACAGATGGTGTGAAAAGTGAGAGGATTTGGTGGCTGCTTTCAGTGGGAGCAGTGTGTGTTGCTGTCCCTCTGCACTAACACAGACATGAACTTGAGTGTGGTTACTCTTGCAGGCAGAAAATGAATCTCTTTCCAGAGGTGCCCACAAGGAACCAGTTAAACTGGAACTGACCATGAAATAGACCTGAATAGGTGCCTGGGGCTGCAGGACTAAATCTGTGCTTCGACAAATGAGCTTGGATTCAGAGTTGTATTTCTCTGCGGGGTACCATCCATCTGCTATTGCCAAAGACACCTCCTCCCCACAACCCCCACCAAATTATCACCTGTTTCCTTTTGCTCTGGGATCTGCAGCTGAACTCCATTCTGTTTTCATGTCCTGCATCTTCAACCCAATCCAGATATATTTGGTATCTTTCTCTTTACTGTCTATAAATTCCTGTGGAACAAGTAGAAGCATGTTACCAGCAGCAGAGATTTTCTGCTGTGCTCAGGTCACAGCCCTGTCTCTTGCACAGGTTTTATGGGTGCCACAGGATAGGAAAGACACTGGGGTCCTGGAGCATGTCCAGAGAAGAGCAACAAGGGTGATGAGGGGTTTGGAAGGCATCATATGAGAAGGGGCTGAGGTTGTTCAGTCTGGAAAAGAGAAGGCTGAGGGTAGACCTCTCTACAACTCCCTGAAAGGAGGTTGGAGTGAGGCTGATGTTGGTCTCTTCTCCCAAGTAACCAGCCACAGGATGAGAGGAAATGGATTTGAGTTGTGCCAGGGGAGGTTTAGATTGGACATTAGGAGAAACTTCTCTACTGTGAGAGTGGTGAGGGGTTGGAACAGGCTGCCCAGGGAGGTGGTGGAATCACCATCCCTGGAGGTGTTCAAGAAGCTGTAGATGTGGTGCCTCAGGATATGGTTTAGTGGTCATGGTAGTTGGGTAGTTGGACTCAATGATCTTAAAGGTCTTTTCCAACCCTAGGAGTCTATGACTCTGAGTCTGTGATTCTATATACTCCCTTGGGGGCAGGGATCCAGCCATGGTAAAGCAGCCCGTTACAATGGCCCTGTGCCTGTGACCAGACACAGAGTTTCTATTCAGGCTGACACTCTGGCTGGGGTGCTTCCTGTCAGCTGTCAAAAAAATCCCAGTGGTGCTCCTCACCCCAGTGAACCAAGCTGCAAAGCCTGCTCTTTAAGGGAACAGAGCTGTTTCTCAGGGAATGGTGAGCTTCTCAGAAGAGCCATTTGGTGATTCCTTGCTATTCATTATCCCAAAGGAAAATGAGAAGGAGGTTTTGCTGTTTGAATTTCCATGTAGTGGTTCAGTCAGACTTCTCTTCCCAAAGCAAAGTACTGGAAATGGTTGGGAAGTCTCCAGGATTTCCTTCTCTCAGTAAAACTACTCTAGCTTCCACATTTGCATCTCTTGTGCTTCTCTGCAGCTCTGCTGTGTTGCCACTCTCAAAACAAGCTCCTGCCTGTGGAGAGTCAGACGCTCTGCTCTTGCCCACAGGTACACCTCACATCTGGGCCATCTCTGACTGAGGCAGGTGCCTGTTGCAGAGTTTTAGGGCTGATGCATGTCTCACCATCTCAGTTTCATCTTCAAAGACAAGAAGCTGGGATTTCCTGGCCAGGCAGTTTCTCTGACTGTCATCCCAGCTCATAGCCTCCTCAGAGAAGTAGTAACATTTCCCTCTGTGTAGTTGCCACCCAGGTGGACAGAGCTCACATGCTGTTTCTGTGGGTGGAGAGAGGGAACCATTAGCTCATACCCTGACCTGTTCCAGTTTCCTTTTAGCATTTTATGTCCATGTGCTTGCCTGGCTGGTCCATAAGTGGCCAATCTTCAGTCCCAAGCATGTTTGCTGAATGTGAAGGAAGGTTAGAAGGCTCCAGTGTCACTCCTCAGCTGCCAACTCCCCTGCCATGGTGCTGTGCACTTTTGCACTCCCACTGCACATCACCAGGCTCTCTGCCTCCTTGTGTGCATGCTCAGTGCAGACCACCAGGAGGACATAGAGGATTGCAAAGAGCAGCTGAGGGAACTGGGACTGGTTAGTTTGAGGAAGAGGAGGCTCAGGGGAGACCTCGTCATCCTCTACAACTACCTAAAAGGACACCAGAGAGAGGTAGGCACTGGTCTCCTCTCACAGGTAATAAGTGGTAGAACAAGAAGAAGCAGCCTCATGCTGCTCCAGAGGAAGTTTAGGCTGGACATGAGGACTCTATGATCTGCAGAGGTACCTTCCAAACCCTACAATTCTATGATTCTACCAATGAGTTCCAATAAACTACAGGGTGTCATAGAAATGGGAACAGGGACAACAGAAGTGTGCATACAACACATCCCCCACCTCTGCTGTGAAAGGACTGACTTTCTTCACCCTGTCCATCTTCACACAGTTCCTCCACGAGCCATTTCAGAAGCACCACTGAGACAATCTTCTCAGAGGAAATGTGATTGCCACTGCTATTTACACCATACTGGGACAGACTTCCTGATTTTCCAGCTCTGCCCTTCAAAACTTGAACAACAAAAAAGAGATTATGGTTAACAAGAGGGTCAAGGAAATGTAGTCTTTGTGTTACATTGTGAATGTGAAGATGTCTGTGTGTACATTAGGGGGATAGACACAGTTATGAGCATGATATCCTTTGCAGAAGAGATGCTGGGTGCACAGGACACTTAAACCTCAGGATGGGGGAAGAGACAACCAGATGCTTCAATGAAACCAGCAACCCCCTGTAACAGAATCCTGAACTGCTTCATCTCACATTGCTTCCTCTTTAAAGTGAAGGTGGTGAGACACTGGAACAGGTTGCCTGGGGAGGTTGTGGATGCCCCCTCCCTGGAGGTGCTCAAGGCCAGGCTGGATGAGACCTTGAGCAACCTGGGCTAGTGGAAGGTGTCCCTGCCCCTGGCAGGGGGGTTGGAACTGCATCATCTTCAAGGTCCCTTCCAACCCAACCCATTCTATGATCTATGATCATATCATGACTGTGACTGTCTGGCAAAGAGTGTAGATGCTGAATAAGATGGACAGGGCAGAAAAAGAAAAGAAGCTTTTCATTGTTCATGGTTAAATATATAAATAATGCAAAATACTTTGGTGAGATTTTAGGGAGGGTTGGTTGGTTTTTCTGGAGATTTTCAAGACTATTTTCTCTAAGGAAATGGATATCTTCTTGGGATCAGTTCTTGTATAACTGGCATATAGAATTCATAGAGTCACAGAAAGGCTGTGGATTGTGATACTACTAGTACCAGGGAGCTTTGATTAAATTAATTTAGCTGAAGTCTGACTTTTATTTGTCCACCTCTGTAAAGTAATTAAGTGAAATGGTCTCAAAAATGTCATCATGTATGCAACTTTTACCTTGTGAGGCAGAAAAGCCAAATAATGAATTGAAAGTTGCAGCAGGGGAGGTTTAGGTTGGCTATTAGAAGAAAATTCTTCACTGAAGGGGTTCTCAAACACTGGAACAGGCTCCTCCTGGAGGTGGTTAAATCCCCATGCCCAGAGGTGTCTCAAAGAGGCAGAGATGTGGTGCTGAGGGACATGGTTTAGCACCAGGCATGGCAGAGTTAGAGAATCATTTGACTCAGTGATCTTAAAGGTCTTTTCCAACCAAAATGATTCTGTGATGCTGTGATGCTGTGAAATCTGCTTCCACAGCCTTCCAGCATCACTGAGGACATAGCAGACTGCAGCATAGAATCATAGAATCATAGAATCAGTCAGGGTTGGAAGGGACCACAAGGATCATCCAGTTCCAACCCCCCTGCCATGGGCAGGACACCTCACACTACATCAGGCTGGCCAGAGCCTCATCCAGCCTGGCCTTAAACACCTCCAGGGATGGGACCTCAACCACCTCCCTGGACAACCCATTCCAGGCTCTCACCACTCTCATGGTGAAGAACTTCTTCCTCACATCCAGCCTGAATCTCCCCACTTCCAGCTTTATTCCATTCCCCCCAGTCCTGTCACTACCTGATATCCTAAAAAGTCCCTCCCCAGCTTTCTTGTAGCCCCCTTCAGATACTGGAAGGCCACAAGAAGGTCACCTTGGAGCCTTCTCTTCTCCAGACTGAACAGCCCCAACTCTTTCAGTCTGTCCTCATAGGAGAGGTGCTCCAGCCCTCTGATCATCCTGGTGGCCCTTCTCTGGACACCTTCCAGCATGTCCAGATCCCTCTTGTAATAGGGGCTCCAGAACTGGATGCAGTATTCCAGGTGGGGTCTCACCAGAGCTGAGCAGAGGGGGAGAATCACCTCCCTTGACCTGCTGGCCACACTTCTCTTGATGCAGCCCAGGCTCTGGTTGGCTTTCTGGGCTGCAAGTGCACATTGACAGCTCCTGTTGAGCTTCTCATCCACCAGCACCCCCAAGTCTCTCTCCTCAGGGCTGCTTTCCAGCCAGTCACTGCCCAGCCTGGATTTGTGCTTGGAATTGCCTCGACCCAGATGCAGGACCCTGCACTTGGTCTTGTTGAACCTCATGAGGTTGGCTTGTGCCCACCTCTCCCCTCCATCTGCACTACATATTTATTATACATGACAGGTGCTCGTTTCTCCCTTTGGGTTGCTCCATTTAGTTTCCTGTATAACTTGACACCTTTACTGCAACACTAAGGGAACTTTTCTCTCAGCATCACTCTGCTTGTGAAGTTCAGTCACACCTACAACAAAGAGATGAAGTGAGTGGTAGGATCTACTCACATGGCTTGGCTAGTATCACTGTGATGCTTAGCAGGATGATCACAAGGACTCCCAGCACCATTGCCATGTAGAACCAGACTGAGTGCCCATGTTGGCAGCCTGGAGGGAGGCAGGAGGAAGAGCAGATTAAGATCTTTGTCCTGTTAAAATCAACACTGCTTTATGAATACCCATTTCTTATGTGGAAACAACACAGAAACCATCTGCTGCAGGCAGTCTGCTGTGTGAAGGATGTGGGGACATTGCACTTATTAAAAATTTGCATCCACTTTGCATAAATGAAACTGAAATCAAAAGGTCATTTTGTCAGAGAAAGCAAGTGATTGTCAATCAATGATGCCACTAACCATTCCATTTTTCTCCTTTGGGCTCCTCAAGTGTTTCCTCCTTCCACCTACCCACCCACACCTGCAAGGCCCTGCAGAGCAATTCAGAGAACATGTCAGGGACGGTCTGTGGTAGGTTCCTCCTCTTTGGTCTCCCTCTCCTGTGTTAAGGTGCCTGCCCTGGGGCTGAGAGCTAGCTTAGCTGAATGCAGAGAAAAAGCAAAACATCTCCTAGTGACACCATAGCTCAGTGAGGAACAAGCATCTCTCTGGCCATTTGGTGTGCATTAGCTCCTGAGAGTGAAGCACTCAGGAACAGGATGGACTGAGGAGCTTTGGGGTCAAGGTGCCATTTCCACTGCTCAGGGATGTCCAATGACAGGACAAGGGGCAATGGGAGCAAGCTGGGGCAGAGGAGGTTCTACAGGAACAGAAGGAGAAAGTTTTTCCCTGTGAGGGTGCCAGAGCCCTGGAGCAGGCTGCCCAGAGAGGCTGTGGAGTCTCCTTCTCTGGAGAGGTTCCAAACCCACCTGGATGTGTCCCTGTGTGACCTGCCCTAGGTGATGCTGCTCTGGCAGGAGGGTTGAACTGCATGATATTTGGAGGTCCCTTCCAACCCCTAACATTCTTTAATGCTGTGATTCTGTGATCTATAATTAGTAACCAACAATTAAAGAAAAGAGCGCAGTACCAGAAGTGGAGGTGTCTGATTTGCTGCTTCCTTTGGGTTTTGGCTTCACAGGCAGCTCAGCATAAGTGATGGTGTTTCCTGTAAAGAGCAGGGAAATGTTGACATTCATGGCTGTGCAAGCCATGAAGTGGAGAAACAGTAAAGGAGACCAAGTCTGTATAAGGAGGGGCCTGTTTTTCCAGACCTGCTGGTTCAGCTTTTTTTCCTTTTTGGTGAGAATCAACAGACAAGATGATGACTTAAAATTTCCTGCTGCTGTCAGGAAGTAACTAAAAGCCTCCTCCAGAACCTTTGCTTGAAGTACTTGGGTCATGCGTGGCTGGACCAGCAGGCTGACAGACTGACTGAAGGATGGGTAAGACCTGGGTTCTATCCACACGAAACATCTCATTTGGTGCCACAGCAGGAAGTATCATAGGGGGCTTTGAGGGCATCAGAGTGGTGACCACTTTGTGGAGCAGGGAGGCACGAAAGGGGAAACTGCAGCTCAGAGAGATGCTTCTGCAGCAGTCCTGGGCTGCATCAAAAACAGCATGGCCAGCAGATGGAGAGAGGTGATTCTGCCCCTCTGCTCTGCTCTGGTCTGCTCTGCTCTGCTGAGACCTCACCTGCAGTGCTGTGTCCAGCTCTCAAGCCCTCAACACAGGAAGGACACAGACCTGATGGAGAGGGTCCAGAGGAGGCCACAAAGGTGATCAGGGGACTGGAGCACCTCTGCTCCAGGACAGACTGAGGGAGCTGGGGTTGTTCAGCCTGGAAAAGAGAAGGTTCCAGGGAGACCTAATAGCAGCCTTCCAGTACCTGCAGGGGGCTACAAGAAGGCTGCAGAGGGACTGTTTGCAAAAGTGGGAGATATCCCTGCCCATGGCAGGGGGGATGGAAATAGGTGATCCTTAAGGTCCCTTCTAACTCAATCCATTCTATGATTCTGTGATTCAGAGCACCCTCATCACTATTATCTACACTTAAGTAGAACATCTTGTAAAAATGCTTATTAGACAATGTTGTTTCCTTAAGTAATTAAATACATTAATTACTAATAAACCTTGAAAGCATGGAAATATCACCTAACTCCAACCACAAGCACTTCCTGTTTGCTCATATTCATGTTAGCTGTGACCCAGAATTTTGACAAAATGCTTTCAAAAATTAATTATTTTTTTTCCAAGTAGTGGAAATTGTATTTCTAAAAAATAAAAATAAAAAAAATGTAAAAATTAGTTTAAATCATCTCCTTACCCTGAATATTGGCTTAAACCTTTGTCTTTTGTTACAAATACATGGAGTGATCACAGATTGGAAATGTGGTTCTGCTAAAATCCCTAGTGGAAAATTAAAGAGGAAGAGCAGGATGATTTTATCACGAATCCAGTGCTTCCTTCAATGACTGTGACTGCACTTTGGACTGCCACTAGTATTCTGATTTGCTATGGAGACATCAGAAAATGCACTGATCTGATTTTTGGACTCGATAGTCATTTTGTGGAGCATACTCTAATAGGATTTTCATCGTATGTCACAGATTCATAGAATGGTTTGGGTTGGAAGGGACCTTAAAGATCATCCAGTTCCAACTCCCCTGCCCTGGCCAGGGACACCTCCCACCAGCCCAGGTTGCTCAAGACCTCATCCAACCTGGCCTTGAACACCTCCAGGGACAGGACATCCACAACCTCCCTGGGCAACCTCTTCCATTGTCTCAGCACCCTCACTATCAAGAATTTCTTCCTAATCTCCAGTCTCAATCTGTCCTCTTCAAGCTTGAATCCTTTCCCTCTTGTCCTATTACTACAAGTCCTTGTAAAAAGTCCCTTCCTGGCTTTCTTGTAGACCTGCTTCAGGTACTGACAGGCTGCTCTAAGGTCTCCCCAGAGACTTTTCTTCGGGCTGAACAGCCCCAACTCCCCTGTCCCCATAGGGGAGGTTCACGTTAAAAAGAAAAAGAAAAAGAAAAAGAAAAAAAAAAAGAAAAAGAAAAAAAAAAGAAAAAGAAAAAGAAAAAGAAAAAGAAAAAGAAAAAAAGAAAAAGAAAAAGAAAAAAAGAAAAAGAAAAAGAAAAAGAAGAAAAAGATTATGCACCGTATTCAGAAATAACAATTATTGTTTCTCACTCTGTTACTTAAAGCAAGCAGTCAGGATTGAAATAATACCCCACGGTGGTACTGACTGAGGAGTAGCTCTGCTGATTTGTATCCCATGATGATGCCTTTCACCATTTGCAAGTTTTCACTCTTTATGTGACTTCTTTGTGCAGTATTTTATAGCATTATTCTGGACTTATCCAGTGACAGTTTTTAAAACACAAGAGAAAGAGAGAGAGAGAGTGGGAAACAGTGATATAACAGTGTATGACCAAGGGCTAAGGAGAGGTTTTACCTGGAGCTGATGTCCCAGAAGGAATGTGTTGTCTTTCCCTTGGTAGCATTGCCACGTCTGCATAGGTGATATCACCTGCCATTGGTGAGCAAATCCTTCTGACTTGTGGAAAGAGCTGGTTTGGTACAGTGGGTTGCAGCCTCTATTAGCTTCGCCTGCCTCCAGAAGTGTACATATGCTGTGCTATGACCATGAGGAAGGCTGAGCAACAGATAAAAAAGGAAGGAAGTTACTTATTTCAATACAGCTTCAAAGCCTATTTTCAGCCAGCACTCTGACTCTTCTTGCCTGATCTCTTACCCTTCAGAACACAGGAGAAAAAATAAAGGAGATAAAAAATCGGTATTTTTATTAATATAAACCATTTCTTGTTGGCCAAAGCAGAGCAAAGTTTCTAAGGAACAGTGAAAAATGGAAGGAAGTTCTGCTGTATACTGCAATACAGTCTGTGTGGTGGATGTATTATGCCCACGTGCATGGTGTTCTTCACCTAAAAGGAAGATAAACAGGATATAGAGCACTATAAGGTAGTGTGGGACTAATGCAACTGCAACCACAGTTTGGGCCATAAAAATATTACTCAGTCTAACCTATAGTAATTAGTCATCCACTAATTACTATAATGGTTTAACAACTGAATTTAGATTATATTACTGCTGCCTTAAATTTAACTCCAGATAAAGTAATATCATAGAAAGGTTTGGGTTGGAAGGGACCTCCAAAGGTCATCCAGTCCAATCCCACTGCAGGCAGCAGGGACATCCTCCACTAGATCAGCTTGCCCAGAGCCTTGTCCAGCCTGACCTTGAATATCTCCATGGATGGGGCCTCAACCTGTTGCAGTGTTCCACCACCCTGATGGTAAAGTAATATTATCAATGCCTTTTAAAAGAATGCTTCAGTGCTTCACTGTAGCAGTAGTTACAAGGGCTTGAGCTATCTGTTGTTTGAGACAGCAACTCCACAGGCAGAACGCCTGAGTTGCCTTTAGTTCCTAGTTCATGATCCATGTGTTTGCTGCAGGTTATTTTGGTGGCAGTGTTTTGTCTTCTGTTTTGGAAACAAACAGCCCAAGACACCCAAAAGCCCCACAGATCTGAACAGAAACTTAAAGCCCTTCTGAAACCTAAAAATACATTTCAGAACACACAGACACAAAGTCCTGTGCATTCACACTCCTGATATTTCCTGCTTAGAGAAGCATTCCTGGTTTTGTGCTTTGTTCTCACTTACAAACTCCATAAAAGTTTGACACAGACAGGCCCTATAAACCTACACAGGTAAGATGAAAAGTATGTTTCTCTTCTGCTACAAGGCCAGGCTGAGGGAGCTGGGGTTGTTCAGCCTGGAGAAGAGAAGGCTCCAGGCAGACCTAATAGCAGCCTTCCAGTACCTGAAGGGAGCTACAAGAAGGCTGCAGAG
Source organism: Indicator indicator (assembly GCF_027791375.1). Lineage (NCBI taxonomy): Eukaryota > Metazoa > Chordata > Aves > Piciformes > Indicatoridae > Indicator > Indicator indicator. Next base: position 18,383,447 of record NC_072023.1, read on the forward strand.
GGACTGTTTGCAAAGGCCTGCAGGGATAGGACAAGGAGCAATGGTTTGAAATGAGAGAAGAGCAGATTTAGACTGGATGTTAGGAACAACCTCTGCACCAGGAGGGTGCTGGAACACTGCAACAGGTTGCCCAGGGAGGGAGTTGAGGCTCCATCCCTGGAGATATTCAAGGTTCGGCTGAACAAGGCTGTGAGCAAGCTGCTCTCACGGAGGATGTCCCTGCTGACTGCAGGGCAGTTGGACTAGATGACCTTTTGAGGTCCCTTCCAAGCCAAACCACTCTATAATTCTATTCTGTGACAGATCCTATTCACTTTTCCTGTTACATTCAATGGGACTTAAAATACTGTAGATAAATATGAAAAAAAAAAGTTTGGTTTTACAGTTTTCCTTTAATGATCATTCTCCTTCTTAGTTTCAACATTAGTAACAATAACAAAAAGGTTTAGAGAAAAAAAAAATAGAGTCTTTGATAGTCATGGAGCAGATTACTCAGAAGGTACAAGTTACAGGCAGCCTGTCTAAAGTATTGGTGCTCTGTCATCAGCCACAAAGTGATCAGCATGTAGATGTGGATACTGTTAACTGCATACTGATAGAGTTTCTTTTGTGCTAACTTACATCCTAGCAACAGAACTTTTGTCCTCTGAATCAGTTTTTTACAGCAGGATATTTAGGCTCTGAAATGGAAAAAAAAAAAAAAAAAGAAAAAAGCCAAAACCTGAAACAAAAAGCCCAGCCCCAAATTAAAACCTGCTTTCCTTATTTGGTTTTGTTTTAATCTTCAGTCCATAAAGGATAGCTGGAAGGCCAAAAAGGTTGCTTGAACTCTGTCTCTCTTGCCACCACTGCATATAGAATCATAGAATGGTTTGAGTTGGAAGGGACCTCTAAAAGCCATCTAGGCCAATCCTCCACTAGATCAGGCTGCCCAGAGCCTTGCCCAGCCTCACCTTGAATATCTCCAGGATGTGGCTTCAACTCCCTCCATGGGTAACCTGTTGCAGTGTTCCAGCACCAGTTCTGGTGCAGAACTTGTTCCTCGCATCCAATCTAAATCTGCTCCTCTCATTTCAAACCATTGCCCCTTGTCCTATTCTCCTTGTTTACCAGACACAGCCCAACTGGTTGCATCTGTTTGTAGTGATGTCTACATAACACAATCAAGTCTACAACAGAGACAAACACCCTTCCTGAGCTGCTAATCTTTTGTTTATCTGTCTTTCAGCTTGCTTTGCACCTATAATAGTAAGGTTACCTTGTGGAAGACAAGTACCATGGACTTAGGACTCCTGGGGTATTGCAATGGCAAGGAAAACTCTACCAGGAAGAAAGCTGTGTCAACAGCTTGAATGCATTATTAATGAGGCTTTTTCTGATCATTTGGGCTGTGTGGGATTGTAGCTGGACTAATAATTTGTTCTGTTCTGATCAGACTGTTATAACTTTACCTAGCTGAACAGTGAATCCTGTACATAAGGATTGCATTTCATCTTGGACCACAAATAAGGCTGAGTGACTTTGAAAAGCTTTTTGTGAAAGCCTTTCTGTAGGTGGCAGCTTCCAGTGATCATAGAAGGCCTGGAATGCAGCTACCATCTTCCTGTGTTCCTGGAAAGCATCTTGCTTATGTTCCATCTCATAAGAGCTGTTGAAATTGGTGAAGAAGGATGCCAAGCACTCAGAGCCCAATTTTTATAACACAGATACTGGTGAAGAGTTTGCAAACTTTAGTGTTAATGTCACAAACTTTCCTGTCAAGAGATCAAGTGTGGCAGTAGATGGGTGATGTGGTCAGTGGCACCTAGGCTAGATCAGGAAATTCATAGTTCAGAAACAAATGTGAGAAATTAAAAAGCTTAAAATAAATAGGAGCTTACTGAGTTAAAACACTGAGAATGTAAAACTCTAGAGGCATTGGAAGCTGTAGAGCAACACTGCAGGCAAAGCATGGACATGGCTCTCACTAAAGCACCCCTGCATGGTGGTGCTGACTTAGAAGATAGTGCTGGATGATTAGACCCAGCCTCTGATGCTGCTGCCAGTTTTCAGAATGAATCCTTAATCACCCATCACTACCTGGGTTATTGTAAAAACAGAATGGAAAGGAGAAATACACAACCAGAGTCAGACTAAGTTATTAGGGAAGAAATAATGATTCCTGCTCATCAGATCACAGAATAATGAAGAGCCTTGGGCCCAAAAGCATATCCTTTAAACAAAAGACCTGTGGATGAAATTGCTTTTTAAGTTAGATGCTAATGCAGGTTTAACCATGACTGATCAAAAGAATTCCTCTTGAGTATGTGCTACAGCTTGTGGGTGGACTGATGCAATTTAGTTTTGCTGGTTTTACTTTATTTTTATTGTTGCAGATGTATATATGACATGGAAAAGACACAATACTGTTTATTTTTTTTTCCAGTCAGTTCTCATGGTTGAAGTTAAAATCAAGTCCATCACACTCATCTAAGAACAATGGGGGGGGAAATGAATCAGTTGCAAGGTGTTCAGATCTCCAAGCAAGGGCAACCTCAATTGTCTCAGTGAGGATATATATGCCTCCCACTAGCAACAGTGATCAGGATGTTTGTGCACACAGCATCCACAGCATCACAACCATCTGTGTTTGTTTATAAAACAGAAGAGTTCAGCTGCTACAAAAAGCAAAGCTCAGTCAGTCACTGGAGACCAGTGACAAGTGGTGTCCCTCAGGGGTCGGTACTGGGACCAGTGCTGTTTAACATCCTTGTCAGCAACGTGGGCAGTGGGGTTGAGACACCCTGGGTATCTTACACACAGTAAAGGGGCACAAACCTCCCAGGGTCTGTGAGGACCCTGTTCCCTTTCCATGTTTAGTGTTGACCCTTCAGTGCATGGTCGAGGGTTGGACTGGATGATCTTTGAGGTCTCTATCAACCGGATGTGTTCTGTGGTTCTGTGATCTTAGGTACCCAGAAGGACTGCCCTCTTCTTGCAAATCCACTTGTATAAGGAGTGGCAGTTATCAGCATACATTTCTGTCAACTTATAGGCACCACATTTCTCTTCTTTCTTCCTTCCTTTTACTGTAAAACTGCGAGTCAAACAACACACAGCTATGAAGATCGTTGAAGGAATTTGTTTGCATATACAAAGAGTGAAACCACAAAGACTGGCTTTTCTTCTTGATTTTGTCCTTAATGCTGTCATTCTTTCGATTCTCTGACCTACAGGAGGTTTTATTTTGTTAGTAAGCTTCACCCTTTCTCCATTTCCCTATTTGTTATGCAGCTCAAAGTAAAAAACTTACACAGCATAGGCACACCTCTTAATGAAATCAGCTTCTTTTCCAAAAGCTTTCGGAGAGATTCACTTTTCAACTGCAGATTTTGATCAGATTTTTTAAAATAGATATTAGGAACAAATTCTTTACAGTGAGGGTGGTGAGACACTGGATCAGGTTACCCAGGGAGGTTGTGGATGACCCCTCCAGGTTCAAGGCCAGGTTGGATGAAGCCTTGAGCAACCTGGGCTAGTGGAAGGTGTCCCTGGCCATGGCAGAGGGGTCAGAATTAGATGATCTTCAAGGTCCCTTCCAAACTAAACTGTTCTATGACTATGAATTCTGTACTGAAACCAAATCGGATTAGGCTGAGCTGCCTAACTGGAGTATGGGCCCAGCCACCTTACTGCTACTTTCTCGCAGTCTGCAGGCTGAACAGAGTGGGCAGAGTGGAGAACGTGTCACACAAGCCAACACGGACTTATTCCAGAATGAACCTACCTGTGCCCCGGATGTTTGGGATCATTGAGCCATACCCATCTTCCTTCCTTCTCATCAAAGCTTAATCCAGTCCAAACAAAGCCAATGTCTTTATTCTTCAGTTCGTTTATGAAATCCTAGAGAGAGGTATGTCTTTGAACTATCACAATAATGCTCTTCTCTGGACAGCCTCCAGCCCCTCAATGTCTTTTCTATCCTGTGGTGTCCAGAACTGAACCCAGCACTCAAGCTGTGGCCTCACCAGGGCTGAATACAGGAGCACCATCACTGCCCTACTCCTGCTGGACACACTGGTTTTGACCCAGGCCAGGATGCCTTTGGCCTTCTTGGCCACCTGGGCACACTGCTGGCTCCTGTTCAGCTGTCCACCAGCACCCCCAGATCCTTTTCCTCCAGGCTGCTTTCCAGCCACTCTGCCCCAAGCCTGTAGTATTGCTTGGGGTGGTCGTGATCAAAGTGCAGGACCCAGCACCAGGCCTTGTTAATCCTCATTCTGTTGACCTCAGCCCATGGACTGAACCTGTCCAGATCTCTCTGCAGAGCCTTCCTACCCTTGAGCAGATCAACAGTGCTGCTCCTTTTAGCCTCTTCTGCCAACCTGCGGATGGTGCTCTCGATGCCCTTATCCAAATCGGTCATAAAGACATTAAACAGAACTGGGTTTCTTAACATAGAGAAGCCAATACTCAGAGCACTTTCTACAGATGATGCCTTTTATGAGAGCATCAGGTTTAGAAGTGGCTTCTAAAAATACTTGGTAAAGCTTGCTTGGACATGGGAATTCACAAGGGGTAAGTTAAAAGATTATTTAAAGCCTAGGGTGCCTTGAAGCTTACCATTTCAGCCTCATCTTCTATAATCAGGAGCTCAGATTTTTTTCCTGAGCAATACCTTCTGCTGTTCTCCCAGATGTCACGAGTTCCTGAGTAGAAATAACATCTCCCATAATGCAGCTGCCAGCCAGCAGGGCAGAGTTCACACCTGGAGTCTGTGAAGAGGTCAAGGTGAAGGGATTTTTGTTACTTTTTGGTTCAGTTTGGGGTTTTTTTACAGCTGATTATTATTTCCTCCTGATTTTCCTGCTGCTTTATAATATGAGAGTAAAGAAGGTTTAAACCATAAGCAGAGCAGAAGTTGTCATGATTCATAGATTTATGGATTCATTGGATAGTTTAGGTTGGAAGGGACCTTGAAGATCATCTAGTTCTGGCAGGGACACCTTGCACTAGCCCAGGTTGCTCAAGGCCTCATCCAGCCTGGCCTTGAACACCTCCAGGGAGGGGGCATCCACAACCTCCCTGGGCAGCCTGTTCCAGTGTCTCAGCACCCTCACTATCAAGAATTTCTTCCTAATCTCCAGTCTCAATCTGCCCTCCTCAAGCTTCAATCCATTCCCTCTAATCCTGTCACCACAAACCCTTGTCAAAAGTCCCTTCCTGCCTTTCCTGTAGGCTCCCTTCAGGTACTGGAAGGCTGCTAGAATAACTTACTTTATACATCTACAGCTGTATAAACGTGGCTGTTCTTGTATCTAAAGCTCAGTTCCTTTGTGCAGGTCTTTATATCAATCTTCTCTAAAGCTTCAAACCATTTATGCTGCCCCAAGCAAGACGTCGTTTCCTTACCATTTGTATACACGCATAAGCTTTCTTTTAGAGTAGTCAGGAGGCTGTTTTCATGAAGATCTTTCTCGAAGACACTGCCACTTTCAGACAGGTTTTCTCTGCACTTCCCTGTGTCACTTGATAGTAAGTTACCTGGAGAAAAAATCTCCAACACTTTAATGTAAAGCTGGCAAATTAACTGTATAGAAACCCCACAGTATTTTAGCATGGATAAGAATAGGAGCTTGAAGTGGAAACTCAGGTTGTGGATGTGTCCTTCCAGTTCTCCTGAAACTGGCAGGTGGAGAGCTGAGCATGCAAATCATATAAACTGAACAAATACATGAGGTGTCTGACTTACAAAGGCAGTGCAGAGTATGTTATCATGCTTCTGACAACATGATATGCAGCAATTCTCTTTCAATTAACGTGGTTGTGCCCTGAAATTTGTATTGAGCTCATTTCAGAAAAGAATGGGCTGATGTCAGAGGGCAGTGCCCACATCCAGAGAAAGGGAGAACAGGTGACTCTGAAGGATATGTATCCTGAGAAAGACTCCTGAATTCTCATTTTCTCCTGTGTTCTCAACTGACTTGTGACGTGCAAAGCGATTTTGATGCCCAGAAGCAGGCTGAACATTGAGGCTACCAGGCCAAGATTTTCTAAAGGAGGAAACTTGGGACTCCTTGATCAGTATTCAAGTGCTAGTTGATGGTGACCTAAAAGTTTGTTTGACTTGCTTAAGTAGGACAGCTGCAACCATTTCTCTGATCTCTACATTTAGATGCTCAGGGATAACAGCACACATCACTGCTGAATAGCTCTGTGTGCAGGTGATCAACCCTGGCAGGGATCCTGTGCTTATGCACAAATTCTGTGGACAAGTGAAGACCACTTTTGTAAACTTAGAGGCACAAATTCTTACTTCTGTTTAGAGAGGTCTTTTCCAACTATGAATACCATTTTCCAGGCTTCTCTCTTTCCTACCCTAAAGTCCAGCTCACATTCCCATTGTCCGTGCCAGGAAGGACTGTCTGAGACTTAAAGTAAGCAAAGCAGGGCATCAGGAGGTGAAGGCTGACTGTGAGGATGAGGGGAGGAGGAGATGGCAGGGGTTCCAGTTGTACTGTATACCAGGAGTGAGATCTGTTTCATCACCAGAAGGGTTTTCCCAAATGGATGGATGGATTCTTTGCCTAGAAACCTTGGAGGTTTGTTCGTTTTGGGAAGGAATAGGAGGAGTGGGGAACTGAAAAGTGAGAAAGGCTCCAGCCCTCTTCATACAGCCCAAACATACAATGGTGCTTTGAAAGCTGCTGACTTTCCACAGCCCCGAAGTGCCAGGGCCTCTTTGCACCAGGAGCACAACAGCAGAAGCACCAGTGGCTATGCCACCTTATCAAAACTGTTTGTTTGCAAAACTGGAGGACTGGTACCTGCCTACTGCACAGGGATTAAAGCAAAACATTTCACTTGGTCACTCACATTGCTGAATCAACAGGATCCCAGCTCCCAGAAACACAATATTCAGAAGTCCTGACAGAGCAGCAAGATACCGCAAGCCTGAAGAAGCAGAGGGAAGTTCTGCAAGAAAAAAAAAGAGGGGTTTACAGATACAGCATGAAAGAAATCAGGATTTCTCTAGATTTCTTTCAGAGAATCCATCACTGACTCTTTGCCATGTGCTTCATCACAGATCTGTTTTCTCCTTCTGGTTGCCTCCTGCTTATCGAGTTAACAAAACAAAGCACAGCCTGAAAAACTCAACTATACTCCAGAAAAACCAGAAACTGCTACAGAGTTGAGACCACTGCCAAACTTGCTGCCAGCTACTGCCTCGTGGTTTTCTGATGTGCCTCTGTCTCCTGCTCTCCATTTCCTACTGACACTGCCAGCACCAGCGCTCCAAACCTGGTGGTGCTCTTAGTACTGTGTTTCATCTACTAGCCATCATACTTCTCTGTGTACTACCATATATCATTGGCAGTTTTAGTAACACCAACTACAATTTTTGGCAGATTTGGAGGTGGTTTTTTTGTTTGTGTTTTTGTTTTTTTTTTTTAAGATAAGTCAAATGCAACTGAATGTAGCTGGAGAGATTTGTTATTCACAGAGTAAGTCTGAAGGCATAGCATAAATGCTTATGTGCTCACCTGCATTGGAGCCTTTCTTCCTTCCTTTGAAATGAAGTTCTGTGTAGCCCTCTTCATTCTCCATCTCAAGGTCTTTGCATCACTTTTTCCTCCTGAAGACTGACTTTTAGTGTCAAACCACACCATGGGAAATGCTTCAACTGAGTGAGATAAACAGGAAGGGGGCAGTGAGTGGCCATTTGTGCTTCAGACTGAAAGCATGCAGTAACTGGGCTATGAAAGGGAACTTTTAATAACTGCATAGACAAGAAAACTTCTTTTCTTGTACATTTCCTGTATTTTTCTCTGAAGAACTCCAGATACTTTTGGCACTGCATCTCCTCCAAGGCAGTATCACAACCTTCAAATGTAGTCTTTCAATGCACACCCACTCTCCTGCACATGAGAGAGTAGGTCTGAGCCCCTCAAGCCCATTTCACTGGCTTGGTGTGATGCATTAAGCCACAGAAAAGTTTGTTTTTTTTTTCTTTTCAATTTAAGGGTTGTTTAAAGTTGATGTAAAAAGTTCTGAGTTTATGGTTGTTTTGTGTACCTGACTTGGTGGGGGGGACAGGCAGGCAGGGGAATTTTGCTTTAGGCTTGGTTTTGGTGGCTTCAAGTGGTCAGGCAGGGGATGGGCAAGAAGGAAGCCTGGAAGCTGCACTGTTGGGAATTGGTTGGGACCTCGTTGTGAGGAAGATAAACAAGTGAGGTGAGAGAACTGATACTGCTCAGGTGACCTTGGGAGAGTTCAACTAAAGGAGACCCCTGAAGACCACCAGAAAGCTTCACATAAGACCTCAGGAAGCTCGGAGTGTGTATGTGGGTGGGAAGCAGAAGTCATAATTTGGTCCATCTGTGTGTAACAAGGGTATATATGCTTGGTGCCTGTAATAACAAGGCAGACACACCTGGTAGAGATATCCCTGTGTGTCTCCCAGCTGAAAAAGAGGCTGCCTGCTCCCTGAGAACTTCAGATTAAAGTCTCAGTGAGTTTTCTTTGATTATTGAATTTTACAGTATCATTTTTGGAACCCCAGAGCACTGCTTCTGAACATTGATGGATCCTGGTGTGGTAGGACCTTCAGCTGGCACCAAGGAATTCTTGGAGACAACCTCTGATGCCTTGCCTGAAGAGCTCAGAGCAAGGCCACTGGTAAGATAAAGGCATTCTTTTCAAATATGGGATTTTTGGTTGCCTCCCATAATACAAAGGCAACAGGCCAGCAGGGTTAGGTTATTAAGGGTTTCCAAGGGGTTCTAGTCCCCAGTGTTTTGTGCTGTTAGTTTTGCTGTTTTGTTTTTTTTTTTTTTCCCTGTCACCAGTGTTTTGTTGGCTTAATTTTCCTTTTTTTTTAGAGTGGGTTGGAGTCCCCAAAAGATTGTGGGTTAGTGCCCTACTTGAAAAAGAGGGTTGAGCCCCTGGATTGGTTAAGAATCTTTTTTACTGAAGTTTTTACTGAAACTTGGTCTGTTTACTGAAATTTGGTTTCTCTCTGTGAGTTTGGTGAAGTTAAAATCAGATTAGGAGTGAGGGTTAAGATGGGTGCAAGACAATCTAAGGGTGGTGTCTTCAAGAAATTTCCTTTAGGATGTATTTTAAAGCACTGGAAACAAATTGGTGGATCCCCAGGTGGGGTTGTGACAAAGGAAAATTTGATTAAGTCTAGTAATCAATGGTGGTCTTCATATAAATTAAAGAAGGGGAAAAGTGGCCTGTATTGGTACAAGTACAATGCTTTGCTACAGTTAATGCTGGTTTTAAGAAAAGAGCAGAAAAGAGATGAATTCTATATGCTGATACTTTAAGAAATCATGCAGAATGGCAAAAAAAGCATGTGGTATAAACCTGGCACCCACAGATCCTCTTGTTTTGGTATTAGAGAAGGAGAAAAAGTGAAAATCTGAAAAGATGTTGCTCATTTTGTAACATAGGGCAGTGGTCAAAGGTCTGTGAACAGCAAGAGGATGTGGCATGGGCACTGTACACAGAGAAAGAAAAAAACCACAAATAGACTAATAGCAGTACTAAAAGAAACCCTTTGGGGAATTATCACCCAGCACCCTCTTCTGCACAGAACTGGAATATGCTAAATGTCTTGACTCTGTGTGTGCATTGGCTTTTGCACACTGGGTACAGAATCCAGATCTGGGACATTTTGGTGACCCTGATGGGACAGCCATGGAGCCTTACCCAGTCTGTCTTGCCATTCCCAACAAAGAGAAGTGGGCCAAGCCTGACTCTATTGTGCACCAACCTGCTGATCAGGGACTCCTCCAGCTCCACTCCACTGCCAGTTGATGAGCAACTCACAGGTGCCACAGATAAAGAGATTCTCTTGCAATAAGAGAGGAGAGTTGGGTGGGGAGAAATTGAATTAAATCCAACAGGGACAAGTGTAGATTGTTCCTGGGAGGGAACAATCCCATGGACCAGTATAGGCTGCCGACTGACCTGTTGGAGAGCAGGGACCTTGGGGGTCCTGGTAATAGAAGATAGTCAGCAATGTGCCCTTGTGGCCAAAAAGGCCAATGGCAGCCTGGGTGTATTAGAAGGGGTGAGTAGGTGGAGAGAGGCTTTCCTCCCCCTCTACTTGGCCATGGTGAGGCTGTACCAGCAAAACTGTGTCCACTTCAGGGCCCCTCAGTTCAAGAAGGACCTCAGGGAATGTATTTTACAAATACATTAACAAAAGAGAGCCAGGGAGAATTTCCAAACTTTATTGGGTGCAGGGGAGTACACTGCAAGCAAGAATGAGAGGCTGAGGTACTTAATGACTTTTTGGTTCAGTTTTTATTAGCTAGACCAATTATCTTCAGGTTATTCAGCCCCTTGAGCAGATGCCCATCTATGAGAAGGGCCAGAGGAGGCCAGTCAGCCTGATGCTGGTACTGGGAAGGATTATGGAGTGATTGATCCTGGGAGCACTCCTATGGTACATGCAGAACAACCAGGGAATTGGGCCCAGCCAGCATAGGTTCCATGAAATGCAGGTCCTGCTTGATGAACCTGATCTCTTTCTTAAAACCAGTTAACCCACTGAGAGGAGGAAGGAAAGGCTGTGGATGTTGTCTTCCTGGACTTTAGTAAAGCCTTTGAGGCTATTTCCAACAGCATTCTGCTAGAGAAGCTGGTGTCTCATGGCTTAAACAGCTGTACTCTTTGCTGTGTTAGAAACTGGCTGGATGGCTGAGCCCAGAGACTTGTGGTGAACAGTTAAGTGCAGTGGGCAGCTGGTCACAAGGGGTGTTCCTCAGAGCTCACTTCCTAGGGCCAGACTTGTTTAATATCTTTATCAATGATGTGGATGAGGGGATTGAGTAAACCCTCAGTAAGTTTGCATTGATCTGCCCCAAGGTGTAGACTCTGCAGAGGGATCTGGACATGCTGCATCTATGGGCTGGCATCAATTCTATGAGGTTTAACAAAGCCAAGTGCTGGGTCCTGCACTTGGGTCACAACAACCCCATGCAACACAGAAGACTCGTGGCAGAGTGGCTGGAAAGCTGTCCGGCAAAAAAAGACCTGGAGTGCCGGTAGATATTCGGCTTAACAAGGGCCAGCAGTGCGCCCAGGCGGCACTCTGCGGGAACTGACTAGCAAGCCCGGCGGGGCCGGAGGCCGCATCATCCACGGGGGCCTGTGCTTGTCGCCCTGTACTGCGCCTCCGGCACTCGCCCACACACTGTCCTGGCACACGACCCCCCCTTACCTCTCGGCTCTGCCCCCGGCAAAAGAGGGAGATCTGCGCCTTCCCAACTCCACAGCACGCCGGAAAGCCCAGCGGCGTCACTTTACGGCAAAGCCGTAAAGGGAGGCGCGGCATGCCTTTCCGCGCGGGCGGCCTCAGCGCCGCGCCCAGCGGCGGGGCCCCAGAAGCGGTGACGCCACTGGCGGCGGGGAGCAGGGCAGAGGAGGAGGGGCCGGGCGCCTTGGCAACGCGGCGGCCGCGCCATGGTGAGAGCGGGCTGGGGCCGGCGGCAGCGGCGGCTTCGGGGTGGTTCGGCTCGTCGTTGCGGTGGTTTGTTCCAGTGTCTTGCACCACGTTGGGCTGCCACTGCCCCTGCCCGGTCCGGGTGACCGAGCTGTCGGCACTGGCGCCGAGGGTTTGTTGGGTACGGGCGCGGAGCTGTACGGCGCTCTCAGCTGCCGCTGCTGCGGAGCACCGATATAGCAGCAGGGCTTTGAGCTCCTGCGGGTAAGGAAGAGGAGAGCCGCGGTAAAAGGCGTGGTGAGGCGCTGATGAGGTGTTGAAGCGGGTGAGGGTTGGACCGAAGCATTCCGCATCGGGTACTGAAGTACTGGCATATGGGAAAAAGGATTTTAAACGGGAGGGAGTGGGGGGTGTGTGTGTGAGGGGGTGTGTGTGGGCGGGAAAGTCACTTGCAGGCGTGTTAGCTTTTCTGCGGTTCCCCGAGCTAACTTCTTGTGCAGTGCGTTGTTACTGTGGTTGCCTAGCGTGAAACCCGGCGTGGAGGTAATAGAGCCTTGCTGTCGTAACCACTTTACACGAGGCAACTTCTCCGTGCTCCTGTGCACAGTCTTCACCTTTCTCTACCCCACAGGGTATCGTGTCCTGTGGGCTACTACAGGCCGAAGCGATGGAACTTCACAGGACAGTAATTAGGCATTGCACAGAAAATGTAATTGTTTGGTGAAGCAAATAAAGGAGTCACTGTTAGGTGTTTGGCTTTCCACACTCTGTGCTTACCTCCTGTAGCCGTTTGGAGCAGTTCCTTGATTGCATTTCCTCACTTCGTGTGCAGTTTTCCCATGAGTGACAAAAGACTCGGTGGTGTTCCTGTGTCCTTCCAGGTCATCACATGCTGTAGTTCAGTGTTCACAGGAATAGCACACACCTGAGTTCAGAAAACTCTGAAAATGCTTCTAAACTGTTGCTCAGACTAAATTATCTATTGGTTGTGCAGTAATTTTTTTAACATGGGGTTTAAGTAGCTACACTTCTATAAGTGTAAACCTGCCTGATAAACTGTGATGATTTGAAGTCATGCATTAGTAGCTACTTTTCTGCACCATAAACTTACTGTTCTAGTTAATTTAATTGTACAGACTTGTATTCTCTGATTATTCCTTTCCACTCAGTATCTTGTTCTCTGATGCTCATTTGCCATTTATTTATTTTTTCCCCCCTTGATTTTCTAGGGTCCAAAAAAGAAAAAGAAGGTAGGTAGGCAAAAATATGCTCCAGTTTGTATATAGCATTCTGATCCTTGCAGTGGTCATTTAGAAAGTCTGCCAGCACAGTTCTGGTATTTTGGGAATTGTGTCAGTGGATTTACAAAGCACTTCACACTGAAATTAAAGGAAGCCTCAGTTACTTCTGGGCTTCATGTCTGCAAAACAATATTTTTAAGAAGATCTGTTGTAAGAAGGGTATTGTGACAACATAGTAGTATGCAAATGTGCTTTTTAAAAAGAAAAAATGTTTTAAAATGATTTTTAATTTGTATTTTTTCTGAGGAACTTGGTTGGGCTCAGTCAGATTTGAAAGAGCAACAGGCACCTCCAGGATCCGAAGTCTATGTGTGTTTTAAGGAGGCTGAGTCCAGAGGGACTTGGGCAGGCTGGAAAAGTGGCCCCAAGCCAACCTCATCAAGTTCAACAATACCAAGTGCAGGATCCTGCACCTGGGTCAGGGCAATCCCAAGCACAAATCCAGGCTGGGCGAGGAGTGGCTCAAGAGCAGCCTTGAGGAGAAGGACTTGGGGCTGTCAGATGGTGACAAACTCCCCAGGAGCCAGCAATGGTCACTGGCAGCCCAGAAGGCAGCTGTGTGCTGGGCTGCATCCAAAGCAGGGAGAGCAGCAGCACAGGGAGGGGATTCTGCCCCTCTGCTCTGCTGAGACCCCACCTGCAGCACTGCCTCCAGTTCTGGTGTCCCCAGCATAAGAGGGACATGGAGCAGATGGAGAGGGTCCAGAGGAAGCCACTAAGATGATCAGAGGGCTGGAGAAGCTCCCTTATGGGGAGAGGCTGAGAGAGTTTGGGCTCTTCAGCCTGGAGAAGAAAAGTCTCCTGTGAGACCTTAGAGCAGCCTTCCAGTACCTGAAGGGGCTACAGGAAAGCTGGGAAGGAACTTTTTACAAGGAGTTGTAGTGACCGGATGAGAGGAAATAGATTGAAGCTTGAGGAGGGCAGATTGAGAGTGGAGATTATGAAAAAATTCTTTGCAGTGAGGGTGGTGAGACACTGGAAGAGGTTGCCCAGGGAGGTTGTGAGTGACCCCTCCCTGGAGATGCTCAAGGCCAGGTTGGATGAGGCCTTGAGCAACCTGATCTAGTGGAATGTATCCCTGCCCATGGCATTGGGGGTTGGAACTGCATGATCTTTAAGGTCCCTTCCAACCTAAACCATGCTATGTATCTATGAACTGTTTTGTTAGCCAGATGCTTCCTAATGCCTGACTTGCCCATATCCCAAAATAAATTTCCCAGTGTTTCCTAAAATGTTTTAAGTTGTAACATCTGTTTTCTTAGCAGACCTACCTGTTATGCAATTTCTATATTAAAACAAGAGATTTAGATATTAGAATCATTGATCATGGGTTTGGGTTGGAAGGCACCTCCAAAGGTCATCTAGTCCAACCCCCTCTGCAGTGAGCAGGGATGTCCTCCACTAGATCAGCTTGGTCAGAGCCTTGTTGATCCTTTAATATGTCTGGGGATGGGGCCTCAACTACCTCCCTGGGCAACCTGTTGCAGTGTTCCAGCACCCTCATGGTGCAGAGCTTGTTCCTAACACTCAATCTAAATCTGCTCTTCTCTCATTTCAAACCATTGCCCCTTGTCCTACCACTGCAGGCCTTTGCAAACAGTCCCTCTGCAGCCTTCTTGCAGCCCCCTTCAGGTACTGGAAGGCTGCTATTAGGTCTGCCTGGAGCTTCTCTTCTCCAGGCTGAACAACCCCAGCTCCCTCAGCCTGGCCTCATAGGAGAGGTGCTCCAGTGCCCCAGTCATCTTTATGGTCCTTTTCTGGACCCACCTCTTCTCCTAGCTTAGAATAATGTGTTTAAGAGCACAAGTTGCATCATGAAATTGAGAAGGAAATTGAGTCCAGGATGTGTTCTGGAGGCACCACTGACTGTGTGCAGATTCTAAAATTTTAATTCAGGGATCACACTAGAAGGACAAAGTTAGAGAGGGCAAATATCTCCTAAAATGTATTAATATAATGCTGATGCTTGTTTTATTTTAATTTTTTTGAAAACATTAAGTCAGGTGGCACAAAGAAAGAAAGGAAAGCTGAAAAACTGAGATTACAGCAAGAAGAGGAAGAAAGGAAGCAGCAAGAGGAAGGTACTGTGTGCACTTCATTTACAGGGAACATGATGGCACAAAGCACTGGTTTTAAATCAATGGATGGAAAGCAATTTCCTAAACAATGCCTTAATTTCTGCTGTTTCACAAACATAAGTGATTTCTCCCTCTTTTCTTGTGTGGGCCAAGTTCTGTGTTGTTACTGTACCTCACTTTCTTGTCCCATACTCTCTCCTCTAGTTACTTCTACTGCAGTTAAGAACTTTGGTAGCAGAACAGCTGAAAGCATTAGCTGGATTTTTTTTTTTTTTCTCTTGAACCACTAACTCTTAAAACATTGTCAGCAAGACCACAAAATATTTGGTTTCTTTCATTTTTTTCCCCCTCTCAAGCCTTTCAGGAGTCAAAAGAAATTCTCTGCTAAAGGCTTTTTCCAGGAAAAGGTCTGCAGGGTACTTCTGTTGGCAGGGGGATGATTGGTGTTCTGAAGGGGTGGCAGTTAAGGTCTCTACAAACTGGGATAGTTTAAAATGTAGTTTGCTTGGGCTGCTTCTGTCAGTGACTGATTCTTCTCCCACTTCTTCAGTATCTGAGCTTGTCATTGTGTCTGAAAGAATAATTGCCTTTCAGGGTGAGGATAGCTCAGCATTCCTGGAGGCAGGAGATGATCCTGCTTTGGTTGTTGATGTCTTGAACACCTAGAGCAGAGTGCTGAACACCTGTGTGCCTCAGTTTCCTTGTATGCTGTGGGTCTTTTTCAGGTTTAGCTCTCCATCCTCAGCTAATAGTTTGCAGAATTGAATTGATGAATGTTTGCTCCTGTTAGAGCAGGTCCAGAGGAGGCCACGAAGACGATCGGAGGGCTGCAACATTTGCCTTTTGAAGACAGGCTAGGGGAGCTGGGGCTGTTCAGCCTGGGGAAGGGAAGGCTCCAGGGAGACCTTAGAGCAGCCTGCCAGTACCTGAAGGGGTCTGACAAGAGCAGACTAAAGGGGAAGAATCAGCTCTCTTGACCTGCTGGCCACATTCCTCTTGATGCAGCCTAGGGGACAATTTGCTTTCTGGGCTTCTTGTCAGCAGCTGATGGGGTGGAGCCCCAGTGTGTTTTACTAGTTTGGTGCAAATTATTTTGGCTCATTCAGAAGATTCCTGGGTACTATAATACAACTTTATGTTGCTCGTTATTATGGTTGGTTTGTCATTAAGTAAAATATGTGCTTAATTTCTTTCCCCATCCTCAGAGGAAGCCCAGTTGCAAGCTCAAGAAGAAGCAGCAAGGCTTGAAAAGGAGAGAATTTTACAGGAGCGCATGGCACAGCTTGAGGCTAAAGTTAGTTCATGTTCAATGCTGCTGAACAATTCTAATCCTATTTCTGAACTTGTGGCAAGGTCTGTGAAATATTATTAATGTAGTGTGAGAATGGGGGGGGGGGGGGTGGGGAATCCCTTGTGTTCCTAATGTTGGGAACAATGTGGAGGAAATTACTTAGCACCACTAGGTGAAAATTAATCGTGAAAAATTTGGGCAAGGTCCTGCACCTTGTGAAGCGATGAGCTGGACTGCAGATACAGACTGCATTGAGTTGGAAAGGACTCTCAAAGGTCATCTTTTCAAACCCCCCTGCAGTCAGCAGGGACATCTCCAACTAGATCAGGCTGCCCAGGGCCACATTGAGTCTCATCTTGAATGTCTCCAGGGACAGGGCCTCAACCACATCCCTGGGCAGCCTCTTCCAGGACTTCACCACTCTCGTGAAGAATTTCCTCCTGATGTCCAGCCTAAATCTACCCTGCTCCAGTTTCAAACCATTGTCCCTGGTCCTATCACCACAGGTCCATGTCCTTCCTGTATTGAGGGCTCCAGAGCTGCACACAGCACTGCAGGTGAGGTCTCCCCAGAGCAGAGGCAGAATCCCCTCTCTCCATCTCTGCCCACACTGCTTTTGATGCAGCCCAGGCTGCCATTGCCCTTCTGGGCTGCAAGTGCCCATTGCTGGCTCATGTCCAGCTCCTCATCCACCAGCAGCCCAAAGTCCTTTTCTGTAACTAATAGTGGCCCAAGGAGGTAGTTGTGGCCCCATCCCTGGAGGTATTCAAGGTCAGGCTGGAGAAGGCTCTGAGCAAGCTGATCTAGTGGAGGATGTCCCTGCTGACTGCAGGAGGGTTGGACTGGATGACCTTTGGAGGCCCCTTCCAACCCAAACCATTCCCTGAGTTGCAACAATTTTTTTTTTCCGCAGAACACTTGTCTGTGCTGCATGTCCTTCAGAGATTGTTGTTTTTTTTTTTTTTTTAACACTTTTTCCTAACATATGCTTACATTTTTTAGCAGCTCACATTAGAAGTGGTTCCAGAATGATGATGTGGAAACTGTGTTTGGATTAGCTTCAAAGATAACTCATTCAAATATCCCAAGTATTTTCTCTTGGATATGAAATAATTGTAAGAATTGAGCTAAATATGGAACTGCTCTGTTTCTGTGTATGTTAACAGGATCAAGAACGAAGGGAGTCTGAACTAGCAGAACTTCATTCATTGGAACACAAGTTTTTGTCTGCAGAGCAGTGGAAAACAAATTCTAGAGCAAATGCAAAGGTAAGATGGCTTTCAATATCTACCCAGGGTTGTAGAGGTTTGACAATGAACAGACATAAGGCTGTGCCTCTATGGGAATACTCCCATTTCCTCTATGTAAGTGTGTGCTTGGACTTCATTTCAAGCTCCACCTGAAGGTTGTAAGTGGTCATTCTCACTCTGTCTTCTGGTAAGACCCCATCTGCAGCACTGCATCCAGCTCTGGAGCTCTCAACAGAGGAAGGATGTGGACCTGATCGAGAGGGTCCAGAGGAGGGTCACAAAAACGATCAGGGGTCTGGAGCACCTCTGCTATGAGGACAGGATGAGGGAGCTGAGGTTGTTCAGCCTGCAGAAGAGAAAGCCCTGGGGAGACCTAATCACTCTGTGGAGACCTCCAGGGATGGGGCCTCAACTACCTCCCTGGGCAACCTGTTGCAGGGTTCCAGCACCCTCATGGTGCAGAGCTTGTTAACATCCAATCTCAATCTGCTCTTCTCTCATTTCAGACCACTGCCCTGCATCCTATCCCTGCAGGCCTTTGCAAACAGTCCCTCTGCAGCTTTCTTGTAACCCCTTTCAGGTACTGGCAGGCTGCTCTTAGGTCAGCCTGGAGCCTTCTGAACAACTCCAGCTCCCCTAGCCTGTCCATGTAGGACAGTAAGTTATGCTTTGTGCTTCCAGCACCACTCAACTGTCTTATTGTCCCTCCTCAGGACACTCCAGTTCTGTACTCTTTTGTATGAGGGACAGAGCACTGCAGATGTCACCTCAGGAGCCCTGCAGATTCAGATTCCTGGTGTGCCCCTAGCCTTCATTGCCACAAGGGTGCAGCATGGTAGCTTCACACTGAGGTCTTCATACTTTTCCATGAGTTTCATCACCCTTATCATGATGATAACCTCTGATTTATTATCCTTGTGAACAAGAGAGTCTGTTGTTCATTTTGAACATGGACAGTTGTTGGTTATGCATGTTTATGGAGAGTATATCTTGAAAGGAGAAACGTAAGATTGCTTGGTTTTAAAAGTAAGGGCAAAATAGAACTCTTACTTTTAAAAGGAATCTTCACATTAAATACTGATAGATTATGGGATATACCAGAGTTTGTGTTCCTCTGTTGCTGAGAGTACTTAGGGCAAAAGGAGCAATGGTTCCATAATATTTTACTATCCAGATGAAAAAACCTCTACATTCTAGGTGATAAATTGATCCCCTCAGCCAGTGTTAGGCTCCTGCCTAAGGGTAAGTGGATTTAGCCTGTCACTGATTTTTTTTTTTTTTTTTTTTTTAAAACTTCCCCCACCTAAAAGAGTGACCAATAAGAGATTTGAAAATAAAAGTTGCTCAAAAAAAGACCTAGGGTTTTACTTTCCCACCAGAGGCTTCTGTAACAGCTGAATTGGTGCTTGTAAGGAGGAGGAAATCTCATTCAGAGGCAGAGAAAGGAGGAATAAACATGTTGGACTGGAAGGCTCTTAAGTAGCTTTATTGCAGTACAGGAATTTTCAGATTTTCTGGCAGTAACCAGTTTGAGAGCTGTTTGCTTCTTCTGTCTGCACTGGGCCCTCATTTATGGTCTCGGTCATAGAATCAAGAAGGCTGGAAGAGACCTGGAAGATCATCGAGTCCAACCTGTCACCCTAAACGTCATTTATTCTTTCAGCTCTTCATTTGTGGCAGGCACTGAAGTTGTTGATTTACAGGTTAGAAATTGTAGAATTGTTTCAGTTGGAAAAGACCTCTAAGATCATCAAATCCAACCAGTGAGCCGACCCTCATTAAAGTAGGAGAAGACCTCTAAGATCATCAAATCCAACCAGTGACCCGACCCCATTAAAGTAGGAGAAGACCTCTAAGATCATCAAATCCAACCAGTGACCCGACCCCCATTAAAGTAGGAGAAGACCTCTAAGATCATCAAATCCAACCAGTGACCCGACCCCCATTAAAGTAGGAGAAGACCTCTAAGATCATCAAATCCAACCAGTGACCCGACCCCCATTAAAGTAGGAGAAGACCTCTAAGATCATCAAATCACCATGACCACCCATTAAGAGGAGACCTAGATCACAATCCAACCGACCCCCATTAAAGTAGGAGAAGACCTCTAAGATCATCAAATCCAACCAGTGACCCACCCCATTAAAGTAGGAGAAGACCTCTAAGATCATCAAATCCAACCAGTGACCCACCCCCATTAAAGTAGGAGAAGACCTCTAAGATCATCAAATCCAACCAGTGACCCACCCCCATTAAAGCAGGAGAAGACCTCTAAGATCATCAAATCCAACCAGTGACCCAACCCCCATTAAAGCAGGAGAAGACCTCTAAGATCATCAAATCCAACCAGTGACCCAACCCCCATTAAAGCAGGAGAAGACCTCTAAGATCATCAAATCCAACCAGTGACCCAACCCCCATTAAAGCAGGAGAAGACCTCTAAGATCATCAAATCCAACCAGTGACCCAACCCCCATTAAAGCAGGAGAAGACCTCTAAGATCATCAAATCCAACCAGTGACCCAACCCCCATTAAAGCAGGAGAAGACCTCTAAGATCATCAAATCCAACCAGTGACCCAACCCCCATTAAAGCAGGAGAAGACCTCTAAGATCATCAAATCCAACCAGTGACCCAACCCCCATTAAAGCAGGAGAAGACCTCTAAGATCATCAAATCCAACCAGTGACCCAACCCCCATTAAAGCAGGAGAAGACCTCTAAGATCATCAAATCCAACCAGTGACCCAACCCCCATTAAAGCAGGAGAAGACCTCTAAGATCATCAAATCCAACCAGTGACCCAACCCCCATTAAAGCAGGAGAAGACCTCTAAGATCATCAAATCCAACCAGTGACCCAACCCCCATTAAAGCAGGAGAAGACCTCTAAGATCATCAAATCCAACCAGTGACCCAACCCCCATTAAAGCAGGAGAAGACCTCTAAGATCATCAAATCCAACCAGTGACCCAACCCCCATTAAAGCAGGAGAAGACCTCTAAGATCATCAAATCCAACCAGTGACCCAACCCCCATTAAAGCAGGAGAAGACCTCTAAGATCATCAAATCCAACCAGTGACCCAACCCCCATTAAAGCAGGAGAAGACCTCTAAGATCATCAAATCCAACCAGTGACCCAACCCCCATTAAAGCAGGAGAAGACCTCTAAGATCATCAAATCCAACCAGTGACCCAACCCCCATTAAAGCAGGAGAAGACCTCTAAGATCATCAAATCCAACCAGTGACCCAACCCCCATTAAAGCAGGAGAAGACCTCTAAGATCATCAAATCCAACCAGTGACCCAACCCCCATTAAAGCAGGAGAAGACCTCTAAGATCATCAAATCCAACCAGTGACCCAACCCCCATTAAAGCAGGAGAAGACCTCTAAGATCATCAAATCCAACCAGTGACCCAACCCCCATTAAAGCAGGAGAAGACCTCTAAGATCATCAAATCCAACCAGTGACCCAACCCCCATTAAAGCAGGAGAAGACCTCTAAGATCATCAAATCCAACCAGTGACCCAACCCCCATTAAAGCAGGAGAAGACCTCTAAGATCATCAAATCCAACCAGTGACCCAACCCCCATTAAAGCAGGAGAAGACCTCTAAGATCATCAAATCCAACCAGTGACCCAACCCCCATTAAAGCAGGAGAAGACCTCTAAGATCATCAAATCCAACCAGTGACCCAACCCCCATTAAAGCAGGAGAAGACCTCTAAGATCATCAAATCCAACCAGTGACCCAACCCTCATTAAAGCAGGAGAAGACCTCTAAGATCATCAAATCCAACCAGTGACCCAACCCTCATTAAAGCAGGAGAAGACCTCTAAGATCATCAAATCCAACCAGTGACCCAACCCCATTAAAGCAGGAGAAGACCTCTAAGATCATCAAATCCAACCAGTGACCCAACCCCCATTAAAGCAGGAGAAGACCTCTAAGATCATCAAATCCAACCAGTGACCCAACCCCCATTAAAGCAGGAGAAGACCTCTAAGATCATCAAATCCAACCAGTGACCCAACCCCCATTAAAGCAGGAGAAGACCTCTAAGATCATCAAATCCAACCAGTGACCCAACCCTCATTAAAGCAGGAGAAGACCTCTAAGATCATCAAATCCAACCAGTGACCCAACCCTCATTAAAGCAGGAGAAGACCTCTAAGATCATCAAATCCAACCAGTGACCCAACCCTCATTAAAGCAGGAGAAGACCTCTAAGATCATCAAATCCAACCAGTGACCCAACCCCCATTAAAGCAGGAGAAGACCTCTAAGATCATCAAATCCAACCAGTGACCCAACCCCCATTAAAGCAGGAGAAGACCTCTAAGATCATCAAATCCAACCAGTGACCCAACCCCCATTAAAGCAGGAGAAGACCTCTAAGATCATCAAATCCAACCAGTGACCCAACCCTCATTAAAGCAGGAGAAGACCTCTAAGATCATCAAATCCAACCAGTGACCCAACCCTCATTAAAGCAGGAGAAGACCTCTAAGATCATCAAATCCAACCAGTGACCACCCTAAAGCAGAGACCTCTAGATCATCAAATCCACCTGACCACCCATTAAGCAGGAGAAGACCTCTAAGATCATCAAATCCAACCAGTGACCCAACCCTCATTAAAGCAGGAGAAGACCTCTAAGATCATCAAATCCAACCAGTGACCCAACCCCCATTAAAGCAGGAGAAGACCTCTAAGATCATCAAATCCAACCAGTGACCCAACCCCCATTAAAGCAGGAGAAGACCTCTAAGATCATCAAATCCAACCAGTGACCCAACCCCCATTAAAGCAGGAGAAGACCTCTAAGATCATCAAATCCAACCAGTGACCCAACCCCCATTAAAGCAGGAGAAGACCTCTAAGATCATCAAATCCAACCAGTGACCCAACCCCCATTAAAGCAGGAGAAGACCTCTAAGATCATCAAATCCAACCAGTGACCCAACCCCCATTAAAGCAGGAGAAGACCTCTAAGATCATCAAATCCAACCAGTGACCCAACCCCCATTAAAGCAGGAGAAGACCTCTAAGATCATCAAATCCAACCAGTGACCCAACCCCCATTAAAGCAGGAGAAGACCTCTAAGATCATCAAATCCAACCAGTGACCCAACCCCCATTAAAGCAGGAGAAGACCTCTAAGATCATCAAATCCAACCAGTGACCCAACCCCCATTAAAGCAGGAGAAGACCTCTAAGATCATCAAATCCAACCAGTGACCCAACCCCCATTAAAGCAGGAGAAGACCTCTAAGATCATCAAATCCAACCAGTGACCCAACCCCCATTAAAGCAGGAGAAGACCTCTAAGATCATCAAATCCAACCAGTGACCCAACCCCCATTAAAGCAGGAGAAGACCTCTAAGATCATCAAATCCAACCAGTGACCCAACCCCCATTAAAGCAGGAGAAGACCTCTAAGATCATCAAATCCAACCAGTGACCCAACCCCCATTAAAGCAGGAGAAGACCTCTAAGATCATCAAATCCAACCAGTGACCCAACCCCCATTAAAGCAGGAGAAGACCTCTAAGATCATCAAATCCAACCAGTGACCCAACCCCCATTAAAGCAGGAGAAGACCTCTAAGATCATCAAATCCAACCAGTGACCCAACCCCCATTAAAGCAGGAGAAGACCTCTAAGATCATCAAATCCAACCAGTGACCCAACCCCCATTAAAGCAGGAGAAGACCTCTAAGATCATCAAATCCAACCAGTGACCCAACCCCCATTAAAGCAGGAGAAGACCTCTAAGATCATCAAATCCAACCAGTGACCCAACCCCCATTAAAGCAGGAGAAGACCTCTAAGATCATCAAATCCAACCAGTGACCCAACCCCCATTAAAGCAGGAGAAGACCTCTAAGATCATCAAATCCAACCAGTGACCCAACCCCCATTAAAGCAGGAGAAGACCTCTAAGATCATCAAATCCAACCAGTGACCCAACCCCCATTAAAGCAGGAGAAGACCTCTAAGATCATCAAATCCAACCAGTGACCCAACCCCCATTAAAGCAGGAGAAGACCTCTAAGATCATCAAATCCAACCAGTGACCCAACCCCCATTAAAGCAGGAGAAGACCTCTAAGATCATCAAATCCAACCAGTGACCCAACCCCCATTAAAGCAGGAGAAGACCTCTAAGATCATCAAATCCAACCAGTGACCCAACCCCCATTAAAGCAGGAGAAGACCTCTAAGATCATCAAATCCAACCAGTGACCCAACCCCCATTAAAGCAGGAGAAGACCTCTAAGATCATCAAATCCAACCAGTGACCCAACCCCCATTAAAGCAGGAGAAGACCTCTAAGATCATCAAATCCAACCAGTGACCCAACCCCCATTAAAGCAGGAGAAGACCTCTAAGATCATCAAATCCAACCAGTGACCCGACCCCCATTAAAGTAGGAGAAGACCTCTAAGATCATCAAATCCAACCAGTGACCCGACCCCCATTAAAGTAGGAGAAGACCTCTAAGATCATCAAATCCAACCAGTGACCCGACCCCACCATGACCCCCAAACATGTCCAGGAGTGCCATATCCACCCATTCCTGGATGGAACACCTCTAGGGATAAGGACTCTAGCACCTCACTGATCCTCGTGTTCCAAAGCCTGACCATCTCCTCCTGTTTCTAGATCACATAATTCAGTTTTTTTTCAGAATAATTTTCATCTCGATAGTTTTCTGGCTAAGAAGCTGTCAACAAAATCTTGTCTGATGTTCCACTCTGTAAAAGCAGCTCAGAAATGAACAATGGGAATTAACTGGAAAAAGAAAGGAGAAATTGGGAGGTTGCTGCTTTTAGGGATCATGAATTTCATCTGAACTGGACAAAGCTGAGCTTTCTTCAGTTCAGCCTCTGGAAACTGCAAACAGAAGTAGAGGTTTGTTCTCTACTGTGGTCAGTCAGTATCCAGAAGTCCTACCTAGAACAGAAACCATTGGTAAATGAGTAACTAGAAACAGCGGATGTTAGGTGGGCAGCAGTGTTCCAACACATCAATATGAAAGCAAACCGTTTTTTTTTCTGGCATAGTGATAAGCCAGGTGGTGTTGCAGTCCTGTTTAGATGCAGGTGGGAATCTGTCAGAATTTTTTTTTTTTTCTGATAATGACAGTCATTTGCACCGTATGCCTGTGTCTCCTTTTCTTTGAACATCTCCCTGCTGAGGGAGGGCTGAGGGAGCTGAGTCTCTTCAGCTTGCAGCAGAGGAGCCTGAGGGGTGACCTCATTCATGTTGATAAAGATGTTGAGGGGATGGAGCCAGGCTCTGCTCAGGGATGTCCAGTGACAGGGTGTGATGGCTTTAAGACTGTCTTTTTAATTTTTCTTCTCACAAAGTTCGAGCAGAGAAAGTGAAAGAATGTAAATAAATCACTTTTGGGTGTGAGAAAGCAAAATAATGATTATTCTAAAATGTCCATTGGAGAGGTAGAAATGTTTAATAAAGCACTACTCAAAACAAGATAGGGGACAGTGGGGCAGTCTCACAGTCCATCTTCTCTGCCTGCCTGCTGCTTCTTTTCTGGCTGAAGATAACACACCCACAGACCTTGACAAGCTAAGTCTAACGAACCTCTCTCTGCTTCTTGGCCTTCTTCCCTTTTGCCCCCTCTGGGAGGAGGGAGGAAAAGAAGCATAACCCCCTGTCTTTTGGGGGAGCCCAAAGGGCTTGGTTGTGTTTTTCTGTTGGTTGTACATACTTGTGAATGTTGTGAATTGTGTATATTTGTACATATTCATTGCATTTCATCACAGATTGTGGTTTTGCCTGTAAAATACAGCTTCATTTGCTTCCAGAGTGAGCTAGCCTGGTTATTGTGTGGGGGAGGGGGATTTCAGCTCTCACACTGTGACACAGGACAAGGGGCAGTGGGTGTAAGCTGGAGCAGAGGAGGTTCCACAGGAACATGAGGAATTTTTTCACTGTGAGGTTGTCAGAGCCCTGGAGCAGGCTGCCCAGAGAGGTTATGGAATCTCCTTTTCTGGAGACATTCCAACCCCACCTGGATGTGTTCCTGTGTGACCTACTCTAGGTGATCTTCCTGTGGCAGGAGGGTTGGACTGGATGATCTTTGGAGGTCCCTTCCTACCCCTAATGTTCTGTGAATCTGTGATTTTCTGTAGTGGGAGCATTACCTGAGTTGTGATGGAAGTCCTGACCCAGCTGTAGTGCAGGAAGTCAACACTTTCATAAGCTTATGGCGTGATGATCAAAATAAGGACATTCAGCTTGTGATGGAGAAGGGAGAAGAGGTGCTCAATGTAAGTGTTATACTGCTGAGCTGCAGTTCAAGCTTCCCAGAACACATCCTTCCCATCACCCTCCCCTTCCCTTTTTCCCTCTTCACTTTTTTTTTTTCTCAGCCAAGTGCTTGAAATTGGTGCTGAACTTCAAAACCCAGAAGTTTTTCTTCAGTTTTTGCATTTTGTTGGACTGCAGAGTTTTTAACCCTACAGAAGATGACTCTGTACACTTCGAGCAGCTTTGCACCAGGACAGAGAAGCCTGTGTCATATCCAGATGTGTCAGTGGCTGGCAGCCTTGTTGTGTAATGCTTGAAGCCAGTAAAGAGTCATCTAAGAACAGTTCCCAAAAAGCAAGCTACCAACCACTGATGCTTTGTGAGGCAGTTTTAGGCAATTTGTGGCTGCTTTGTTGACTTAGGATTTTATTTTCATTAATGCTAACTTTTTAGAATGTGTTTCAGAAAGTTCAATGAGGTCTTCCAGAAGTTAGGGGTGAAAGTTGCTAGTGTAATAAATTTTGTTGTGCTGAGTTGGTCCTCTGAGTATTAAATTTCCTGTCTTGCAGTGCTTGCTGGGTGCTGTAATTTTCATAGATTCATAGGATGGTTTAGGTTGGAAGGGATTTTAATGATCATCCAGTTCCAACCTCTCTGCCATGGGCAGGGACACCTTCCACTAGACCAGGTTGCTCAAGGCCTCATTCAACCTCTAGTGTCTCATCACCCTCACTGGAAACAATTTCTTCCTAATCTCCAGGCTCAATCTGCCCTCCTCATGCTTCAATCCATTCCCTCTCATCCTGTCACTACAAGCCTTTGCAAAAAGTCCCTTCCTGGCTTTCTTGTAGCCCCCTTCAGGTCTTGGAAGGCTGCTCTAAGGTCTCCCTGGAGCCTTGCCTTCTCCAGGAAGAACAACCCCAGCCTCCTCTGCTTGTCCTCATAGCAGAGGTGCTCCAGCCCTGTGATTATTTTTGTGGACCTCTTCTGGACCCTCTGCATCAGCTCCATATCCTTCCTGTGCTGAGGGCTCCAGAGCTGGACACAGGACTGCAGGTGAGGTCTCCCCAGAGCAGAGAGGCAGAATCACCTCTCTCCATCTCTGGCCATGCTGCTTTTGATGCAGCCCAGGCTGCTATTGGCCTTCTGGGCTGCAAGTGCCCATTGCTGGCTCATGTCCAGCTCCTCAAATCCTTTTCTGCAGGGCTGCTCTCAATCTCCTCATCCCCCAGCCTGGATTAATACCAGTCTGTATTGATACAATTTCTTCTAGTTAATTGAGAAGTTGCAGTTTCTTCTCTTGGACACACCACCAAGTGAGATAACAGAAAAAGAAGCACTGCAGTACCAGGAGTGTATTCTAGCATTGCAGACTCTGCTTCATCAGAAGTACAATGGAGCAACAGAAGAGCTGCTGAAGGTAAGACTTTACTACTTCAGAGTTCTGATAGACAAAGGGTAGCTACAAGTGTCTGCTTGCCATGGTTGGTTTTGCTTGTTCTTAAACTCTGTATAGCAGGTACCAGGCTTGTGTTTCCTCAAACCCCTTGCAGATCTTAGCTTCACAGCAGAAATTCATATCATGAAAACATCTGAGACTAAATGAGTGTGGAATTTTTTTGAGATTTGGAGATGCTGAAAACAGGGCACTGTATGAAAATTGTTTCCTATCTTGTTTCAGTGAGCTGGAACAGAGGAGGTTCCAAGTCAACTGGAGGAAAAATCTTTTCCCTGTGAGGGTGCCAGAGCCCTGGAGCAGGCTGCCCAGAGAGGTTGTGGAGTCTCCTTCTCTGGAGACATTGCAAACCTGCCTGGATGTGTTGCTGTGTGGCCTACTCTAGATGATTCTGTTCTGGCAGGGGGACACCTGGCCTTCAACACCTCCAGGGAGGGGTCATCCACAATCACCCTGGGCAACCTGTTCCAGTGTCTCATCACTCTCACTCCAATGAATTTCTTCCTAATCTTCAGTCTCAATCTGCCTTCCTCAAGCTTCAATCCATTCCCACTAATGCTACAAGCCCTTGTCAAATGTCCTTCCCCAGCTTTCTTGTAGCCCTCCTTCCTGTACTGGAAGGCTGCTCTAAGGTTTCCCCAGAGCCTTCTCTTCTCTACACTGAACAGCTACAACTCTTTCAGCCTGTCCTCACGGGAGGTTCTCCACATCTGTCATCATCTTTGTGGCCCCTGCTGACTGCCTTTACTGAGTTTAGGATTCCACTCCTGATGCAATTATCATTTCACAAGTTTTATGTTGAGAAAATGCTGCAATACTGTGTGCAGTGACTGTAGGAGAGGAGCAGAATTCAGATTTTAACAGAGAGATCTAAGGTCTTAACTGCCATGTTTTAGTAGATGAATGCAGGATACATGAGCTTGGTCTGGTGTATTTTGATTTCTACATCTCTGTTTATTCAGGTCCAGCTGTGAGTTAGTGAAAGAAGTCTTATGAAGAACACAGCATGATTTAATTGCCTTTTTCTTTACAGAATGCTAATATGTACAAAGATTCTGCAACTGGAAATATGCAGGCAGTCATAAAGGATAAAAATGTTACTTTCTGTCTCTGGGCCAATCTGACAAAGTACATGAGGTACAGCATACTTCAGTTCTTTATGTGAAGCTGACTCAAGCTGAGTTGAGACTGAGAACCAGTTTCTCATAATCATGGAATCCTAGAATGGTTTGGGTTGGAAGGGACTTCCAAAGGTCATCCAGTCCCACTCCCTGCAGTCTGCAGGGACATCCTCCACTAGATCAGCTTGATCAGAGCCTTGGTGAGCCTGACTGAGTATCTCCAGGTATGGAGCCTCAACTACTTCCAGGGCCCTTCTGGGCTGCAAGTGCACACTGTTGGCTCATGTCCAGCTTCTGATGCTCCAGCACCCCCAAGTCCTTTTCCACAGGGCTGCTTTCTATCACCTCATCCCTCAGCCTGGATTGATAATGAGGATTGTTTTGACCAAGGTGCAGGGCCCTCCACTTGTTCTTGTTGAACCTCATGAGGTTCACCTGGGTCAACCTCCAGCTTGCCCAGGTCCTTCTGGATGCCATCCCATCCCTCTGGTGTATCGACATCACCTTGGTGTCATCCGCAAACCTGCTGATGGTGCACTCAATCCCACTGATAAAATATTAAACAGTTTTGGTCCCAGTACAGACCCTTGAGGGACACCACTTACCTGATGAAAAGAGCCAGGCTCACAAGTTAGATTTGCCTGGTGATTAGCAAACTGCAGTCTGTTTCTGTGGAAGACTCTGAGCCTGCTGTAACACAGCCAGCAGGTGATCCTACCTGTGTAGGATTTGCCTGTTAAATTAGCCACTTTTAGCAGGAATGTACTGTGAGAAGAGCTGGGGTCTGACTCTGCCTCCTTGTCGTCCTGTCAGCACTGTTATTTTTGCACCTTAATCCCCTTAATGTAGCTACAGCTTTTCTGGGGAGGCTTACAGACAGCTGTCAGTACAAGACAGGGAGTCTGTCCTGACATCCTGCTCTATTTCTTAGACTGTGGTCTGCAACCAAAGAGAATTTAGGTGACTTCTAGTATAGAAAACACTTTTTCATATTTAGGGAAATACAAAAGTTCTGCCAACATTACTAGGAAATGATACTTTTTTCTTTTTTTTCCCTCCTCCTCCACTGCTACTTATAGGACCAAAACTCAGATGTTTGGTGGTGCACAGCATGGATTTGAGCTGCCCAGGTCCCTGGCTCGGGGCAGCGTAGCTGTTAGGATACTGCACACTCACTATGATCATGTATCTCCACTCTGGCTGTGGTGCCACAGCCTGCCAGAACTGCCAAGCTCAGAGAACAAAGACTTAACTCAGCTTGCAAATGATAAAGTAGAAGAAACAGAAGAAGAGGAAAAGAAAGCCAGAGAAGAGCCCAGCATGCCTGCTGAGGAAGGAAAGTGTTCTGAAGGGAGAAAGGTAGGAAAATCTCTCACTGGCCAAGCTGTCAGCCTGTGGCATAGACAGGAGCACTCTGTGCTGGGTTAAGAACTGGCTGGAGGGCCAGGCCCAGAGAGTGGTGGTGAATGGTGCCACTGCCAGCTGGCAGCCTGTCACTAGTGGTGTCCCCCAGGGCCTGATCCTGTTTAACATCTTTATTGGTGATCTGGATGAAGAGAGAGAGTCTACCATTAGTTAAGTTTGCAGATGACAGGTGGGGGTTGGTCTCTTCTCCCAGGCAGCCAGCACCAGAACAAGAGGACAGTCTTGAGCTCTGCCAGGGGAGGTTTAGGCTGGAGGTGAGGAGAAAGTTCTTCACAGAGAGAGTGGTTGGCCATTGGAATGTGCTGCCCAGGGAGGTGGTGGAGTCACCATCCCTGGAGGTGTTCAAAAAAGGATTGGATGTGGCACTAGGAGCATGGTATAGTTGTCAGGTGGTGTTAGGTATTAGGTAATAGGTTGGATTTTATGATCTCTCAGGTCTTTTCCAACCTGACTGATTCTGTGATTCTCCAAAGGGTGTTTTGCACTGCTGCTGTTACTCAAGGCCCAGCTGCAGTGTCACAGATTCTTAAGGAGTCCTGAGACTGGGAGTTCCAAGTTCTGAAAACTTTTATAGAAGAATGCAACTTGTGTTAACTCTCTGCCATGCAACTTTTCAAAGGGAGGGTGAATGACCAGCAATTGATGCACAGAAAGTAGAAAGGGAAGTTTGGACCAGGTGTAAGAGTTGCTGTGCAGTTGAACTACTGAGGTCCCCACGTGGGGCACTGTGTCCAGTTCTGGTGCTCCCAGCATAAGAGGGACATGGAGCTGCTGGAGTGGCTCCAGAGGAGGCCTCAAAGATGATCAGAGGGGTGGAGAACCTCCCCTACGGGCACAGGCTGAAGGAGTTGGAGCTGTTCAGTCTGGAGAAGGCTCCAGGGAGACCTTAGAGCAGCCTTCCAGTACCTGAAGGGGGGCTACAAGAAAGCCAGGAAGGGACTTTTGACAAGGGATTGTAGTGACAGGACAAGAGGGAATGGATTGAAGCTTGAGGAGGGCAGATTGAGACTGGAGATGAGGAAGAAATTCTTTCCAGTGAGGGTGGTGAGACACTGGAACAGGTTGCCCAGGGAGGTTGTGGATGCCCCCTCCCTGGAGGTGCTCAAGGCCAGGCTGGATGAGGCCTTGAGTGACCTGGTCCTAGTGGAAGGTGTCCCTGCCCATGGCAGGAGGGTTGGAACTGGATGATCTTAAGGTCCCTTCCAACCTAAACCATTCTGTGAATCTATGGCTTTGCTGTGCAAATGAAGTAATTGCTTTTTGTTTATAGCTCCAGTTCCAAAGTTGGAGAGTACCTTTAATCACAACTATTTTTGCTAACATTTCTCCTGAAACCTTGATCATGGTGCACATGTTGCTGGAGCAGTGGAACTCCACTTTCTGTCCTTGGGCCTCCTTGAGGGCCGTGATGCCCTCTTCTTTAGTGTGTCTGTCTCTGACTAATGGAAGTCTTTGCTTATTATCCAGAGCCTGCTCTCCTTCAAAGAGATCAGCAACAGCACAGCTGAAATAAAGGAGTCAGAGGAGGAAACTGAGAAGAAATCAGAAACCTTGGACATACTTTCAGAAGGTATTTGATCAGTTATGTGCGGCATTACAAAAGTACTTGTTCTAAATACTTTATTTTATATATGGAAACATAACATCTGCTGTTCTAAATGGAGCAAAGGTTATAAAGATCTCATCTGCAGCACTGTGTCCAGCTCTGCAGCCCTCAGGACAGGAAGGACATGGACCTGATAGAGATGGTCTAGAGGAGGCTACCAAGATGATCAGGGGGCTGGAGGAGGACAGGCTGAGGGAGCTGGAAAAGAGAAGGCTCCAAGCAGACCCAATAGCAGTCTTCCAGTACCTGAAAGGGGCTGTTTGCAAAGGCCTGCAGTGACAGGATGAGGGGTAATGGTTTGAAATGAGAGGAGAGCAGATTTGGATTGGATGTTAGGAATGAGTTCTGCACCATGAGGGTGCTGGAACACTGCAGCGGGTTGCCCAGGGAGGTAGTTGAGGCTCCATTCCTAGAGGTATTGAAGGTGAGGCTGGACAAGGCTCTGAGCAAGGTGATCTAGTGGAGGCTGTCCCTGCTGTCTGCAGGTGTGTTGGACTAGATGACCTTTGGAGGTCCCTTCCAACTCAACCCATTCTGTGACTCTATGCTACTGATGTTTTGGTAACACTTTTTGAGTTTTGTTTACATCTCTATTAATGATTGTTCAATGCAGGGAGAAAATAGGACAGATAGGAAAATGGATTTGGCCCCCACTTAATTTATTCTTTCTGTTCCTGAACATGTTTGTTCTGTTTATGCACA
This sequence comes from Indicator indicator, assembly GCF_027791375.1. Taxonomy (NCBI): domain Eukaryota; kingdom Metazoa; phylum Chordata; class Aves; order Piciformes; family Indicatoridae; genus Indicator; species Indicator indicator. Next base: position 18,415,398 of record NC_072023.1, read on the forward strand.
TTTGTGTATTATCATCCATGTGTTTATTGGGTGAGACAATCTTCAACAGTCTGCCAGGTCAGATACTTAGGAATCTGTTGGGCCAGACTGACTGACTCAGATGGTTCTTTATTTCCCCACGTTTCAGTTAAGTGGTGAAAGACAGGGGCAGCACCAGCAGATGGTGCTGAAATGCTGCGTAGTGCATCCTTCTTGAACCCAGTGTGAAGCACTTCAAGCACGTGGGATTTCTGTGCAAAAGTGAAAAATGATAAAAGTGGGAACTTTAGTTGCAGCACCAAGCTAACTGGTGGTGTTTGGTTATGGTTTAGTTCAGGATCCACCAATGCATGAAGAGAAGAAGGAAGAAGAGGTGGTGACAGCTGATGACATTTGCATTGTTGATCTGCAGCAGTTTTTCCCTGTGGGTGGTGTGTACCATATTGATGCTCTGCAGCTTCCACCTCAGGTCAAAGAAGTCAAGGGCTGGACTATGGTGAAGGTAAGTGAAGGAAGACATCACCCCACAGAGGTGTCATGCTTGGAGGGCTGTGCATCATCTCCATGTACATCATTTCTCAAGCAGCAAACTGCTTGAGTGGTCAGATCGTTTTTCTGTAACACTTGGCCAGTTTGTGGAGCAGCCAAGGGTGAATGGATCAGCTTGCACTGGTGCCTGCTCAGCAAACCATTAATAGTAATAAATTTTACATGGTGTTGGGAAGCTGCACCAGTGATTAGGTGGACTTAAAGAAAGGAAAAATACATTAGTAGGGTGCTCCATTTTCTAACCAAAATGTTTGTCTTTTTCCCATCTTGCCAACAGGTTCTTGATGATGGATTGGAGGCATACCCATATCCCCCTGCAGAGGCTGAAGATACCACACACCCACCCATACAGATAACCCTCAAGCTTCCTGACCACGTGGTGTATTTTGTGGATCCTGTGGTAGCACGATGGGATCCTGTGGGTATGAACTTAGGCCATCAACTTAGTGTCCAGTTCTGGACCCCTCAGTTCAAGAAGGACCTCAGGGAACTGCTTGAAAGAATCCAGCACAGAGCAACAGAGATACTGAAGGCAGTGGAGTATCTCCCTTGTGAGAATGTCTCCAGAGACGCAGACTCCACAACCTCTCTGGGCAGCCTTTTCCAGAGTTCTGGCACCCTCACAATGAAAAACTCTCATGTTCCCATGGAACCTCCTCTGCTCCAGCTTGCCCCCATTGCCCCTTGCCCTGTCATTGGACATCCCTGAGCAGAGCCTGGCTCCATCCTCCCCACACTGCCCTTCACATCTTGATCAACATGAATGAGGTCAGCCCTCAGGCTCCTCTGCTCCAAGCTAAAGAGCCCCAGCTCCCTCAGCCTTTCCTCACCAGGGAGATCTTCCACTGCCTTCAGCATCTTTGTGGCTCTGTGCTGGACTCTCTCAGTTCCCTGAGGTCCTTCTTGAACTGAGTGGTCCAGAACTGGACACAATATTCCAGATATGGCCTCACCAGGACAGAGCAGAGGGGCAGGAGAACCTCTCTGGACCTACTCACCACAGCCCTTCTAATCCACCCCAGGATGCCCTTGGCCTTCTTGGCCACAAGGGCACATTGCTGGCTCAGGGGCCTCCTCCTGTCTACCAGGACCCCAGAGTCCCTTTCCCCAGAACTGCTCTTCAGCAAGTGATTCCCCAACCTCTAATGCATTGTTCATGGGGTGGTTCTTTCCCAGATGCCAGACTCCATACTTTTAAAGGCAAGCAAAATGAGAGGAGTTTTTTGCTTTTAAGTAATTTTTTGGGGCCAGTATTTGATCTTCACTGTGAATATTAATTAACCTTGGCTGTCTTTACTAATTGTTCCCTGGTAAAGAATTCTGCCTGGTGTCACAAGCAGGAGCTTTACAGGTACACCTTGGTATTTTTGTGAAGGTCAGCAGTGGAGAACTGATGGCATCAGTAATGTGGTGTATGAAAGCCAGGAGAAGAGAATCACCTTCCAGCTGGGCACCTTTTCTGCAGTAGCCCTTCTCCAGGAGGCTCATCTCAACATGCCCTACCAGGCATGGGAACTGCGACCTACTGGTGTGGATGAAGCACTGCTTGTAGTTACTACAGGCTTTGCAACCATCCAGATACAAATTAAGGTACTGTAAAGACTTTTTTTTTTTTTTTAAATGAAACGTTTGCATATTTAAAGACAGTAATTGAAAATTGGAGTCAGTGGTGTCCTTTAGTAATGACTTGGGATGCTTCCACAAGAGCAGTTTGAATCTGGTGAAAATGGGAGAGGATCTCTCCCTTTCCAAGCACTCCAAACACCAGTACTGGCCAGTTGATTTGCTGTGCAGTAGTCACAAGAAAGCTTCCATGTGATTGTTCTGAAAAGGTCCAGCAAGTGCTTTTGATACTGAGGCCACCTTGATGAATTCAAGACTGAGTCACCAGCTGGAGACTTAAACATTGTTGATCTCTCCTCAGCTATTCCAAGAGAAGTGAAAGCATTTCAAGCAACTTTTAATGCTGCTTGTTCCTGCTAAAGCTTCAAGTTACACAGGAGGTGCTCATGGTGTATAAATCAGTTCAGCAAGAGACCTGATAGTAAGAGAGTCATTATGAGCATTATCATTGGCCACTAGACCTCTCCCATCAGTTCTGAAATCCTGCAGAGCAGTGGCTTCCTTCAGGGTATGTGAATGGAAGTTTACAGCCCACAGTGGCTGCAGGGCCTGAAGTACAAGAAGGCTGCAGACAGACTGTTTGCAAAGGCCTGCTGGGATAGGACAAGGCAGAGTGGTTTGGAGTGAGAGAAGAGCAGATTTAGATGGGATGTGAGAAACAAGTTCTGCAGCATGAGGGTGCTGGAACACTGCAACAAGCTGCCCAGGGAGGTAGTTGTGGCCCCATCCCTGGAGATATTCAAGGTGAGGCTGGACAAGGCTCTGAGCAAGCTGATCTAGTGGAGGATGTCCCTGCTGACTGCAGGGGGGTGGCCTGGATGACCGTTGGAGACCCCTTCCAACCCAAACCGTTTTCTGACTCTCTAATGCATGCAATATCAAGAATAGCAAAGCTATTTGATGCCTGAAGCAGAAAACAGCTTTCATCACCAGTAAGTTGCTTTCACTGGTTTGTACAACAGGATAATCAGTGTATGTTGTCTTCAGTAGTGATGGAAGAGAAGGATTTGCTTTCCCATATCACAGGAAAATGGCTGAGTCCAGTTGTCCTGAGAGCAGTTCTGAAGAAAGCTGGTGTGAATATTTTCCCAGGAGAGCTTTCTCACAACTATGTCTGTGTGAAGAAGGTGAGTACCAGAGTGGGTGGGGTTCCTGGGGGTTTTCATATGGCTAAGGTTTTCTTGTCTGAAGAGCTGCTGGGCAGAATCAGATGGGAGCCGGTGCACAGGTGTTCTGCCAGGTCAGCCATTGGGTGCTGCTTCCAGCAAGCTTTTCCTCGTGTTTGTGTAACACAAGGAATGGGACAGATTTAAGTTTTCTAACTTGGCACTTCTGCCTTGCAGGCTCCCCTAGCAGAGCTCGGGGCCTATCAGCAGATGGCACTGCTTGCACCTGCCTTTGCTTTTGCCTGGAGCAAGTGGAACCTAGAAGCAAGCCCAGAGCAAGTTGTGTTCAAGGTTTGTGGATTTAGACTAAATCTCTAAAGCAAACCAGCACAGCACTGATCACAGTTAAAGTGACAAACCTTTAACTTCTAGAAGTTAACACTGTGCTCAGCTTCTGCCTGCATCCTTAGTGCTGCAATTTTAATATTTGAAAGCTGCTAAGCAGTCAAACCTCAGTGTGTCCATAAAAATTCAGAGCTTGCTTCTCCACTGCTTCACAGCTCACAGCTGTGAGATCTTCAGTGTTACTGAGATGTGCCCTAGAGGTACTTACTCTTGGGCTAGGACAGCTTTAGCTTGGAGGATACTGTGCAGTGGATGCAAGTTGGAGCAGAGGAGGTTCTACAGGAACAGAAACATTTTTCACTGTAAGGGTGCCAGAGCACTGGAGTAGGCTGCCCAGAGAGGTTGTGGAGTCTCTTCCTCTGCAGACATTTCAAACCCACCTGGATGTTTTCCTGTCACCTGCTTTGGGTGATGCTGCTCTGGCAGAGAGGGTTGGCCTGGATGATCAGAGGAAGTCCCTTCCAACGCCTAACATTCTGTGACTGTACCATCAGTTACTGAGGCTTTAGCCAATGGTGATTTTCATGAAGTAACTTACTGCAGAGATTCTCTGAATAGTTTAGTTAGCATCTAGAAGTCTCTTTTTTGTCCATATGGCACTCCATTTGTTCCCTACTATGAAGAGGGAAAAGAATCAACTGAAACAGGGATTTGTTTTTATCTGTGAACTAAAATACACATGGTTAAAGCTTCTCCCAGGCAGAAATATACTCCCAGTTGTGGTTGTAGCTACAGAACATACCCTGGCTGCTGAGATCTTGAGTGGCTCTCCCACTCTTCTGAGTTGTATTTGTGACATAGAAACCATTTAGCCTAATACTTAACCCCAGGAACAAGAACTAAAACAAGTGATGCCTGCTGCATCTAGCTGCTGTCCCAGCAGGAGGAGCAGCAGCAGGAACAGCCAAACCTTGCCTTTTTCAGAGGCTGTCTAGATAGGAGTATGTGGTGTGGATACAGTACCTGTTACAGAGTCTTGGGCACTGTTCTGGAGGGTTTGTTCCTGTATTGCACTCCTGAGGAGACCAGAATTTAGGATGCACTACTGGAATGTGTACTGTTAGCTTGATGGGAGCTTCAGCTTACAGCACATCTCTTTTCCTGCACTAGGTAAGTGAGCATCTTAAACCAGATTCTGTCCAAGCCTGGTCTCTCTACCTGTTTAATGGTCACAGAGCACAAAAGCTCAAGATCACTGAAAGCAGTGAAGTTTTTTCAGAAGAGCTGGAAGAAGATTCTGAATTTCACTCCACGCTGTACCACATGCTTAAGGACTTTGCTAGCAAAGAAGCAATGGAGAAAGTAGAAAGAGCCAGCTTCCTGTTTATTGATGGTGTGTACCAGCTCCTCCTTGCTACAAGAGTTTTAACATACTCTTAAATGCTGCATGCTTTCCCTCAAAGGTTTACTATCAAAAGCTTGCAATAAAGTTACAGCTCAAGTCTTGAATCATTTTCTATTCAAATACTCAGAATGCCTTCTATGACTGAAATGCCAACATTTTGGTTAAAGTAAAAGTTCTTTATTCTTTCTGACCAGACCACTTGGTCCTAGTGCTTGTTAGCTATCTTCAAAAGACCTGTTTGCTTGTAAACCTGAACAGAACAGAGACCCATTTTAGGTACTTAAAAAGTTTTGTCAAAATGGGGAAGAAAAATCAAGTTCAGATTTCAAGTCATGCTTCAGTAAAAGAAAAAAACCAAACCCCTCAACAACCCCATGACCCCAGTCAACCACCCACAGCCCAACCCAAACATGTAAGCTTAAATACACTACTCTCAGGTTCTCATACTGTCACCCACAGCTTGGAAGTCTAACTGCAAAAGGTCAGCCTGTCTTATATGGGGGGTGGTCCATAGTGTTGAAGTCCTACATACGGCCACAACAGTTGCTGTAGTAGAGTCCAGGAGTCCCCAGTTCCTACAGGTGCTGCATCTGCTGGTCTTTGAAGAGACAGCCCAGTGAGGAAGCTTGTGAGAGCAGCAAGCAGTACGAGGATGGAAACAGAGAACCAGAAAGTTTTGTTGGCATTGGAAAAGGAAGTCTTGAAATGGGACACCCAGGCTGACATTAACTTGCACCTGCACAGAGGAAGTCATAGATTGGTTCAGTTTTTCTTACAAGCCCTCTTCCCCCCTTTTCTCCCTCCCCAAGCAAACATCCACTCCCTTAACTATCAACAGTGAGGAGGCTGTTACTGTTGCAGGAGCAATGTACAGTGGTGACTTGTTCTGGATTTAAAATGCAGACTTCAGTAGGCAAGTTCTTGTTGAGCTGTTTGGGTGACTGACCCAACCTGTAAGCCCAGCCCTGTACCACAGAGTTTCTGAAATGGTTACACAAAAGCTGCTTTCAGGTCAAAAGTCTGCCCCAGGTTTTATTGTTTCCTAGGGCTTCAGTGCCTTCCTTGAGGTTAGGGAGAAGCCCTGCCCTCACTGACTATCCCAATCCCTGACCTCTCATGCTCTGTGGTACCTCCATCTGTTATCAGGTAATAGATGTTACAGCTGTTCCTGCTGTCTTCTCAGTTTTACATGCTAGCACAATCGTCTCATCTCTCCCTTGCTCAGGAATCATCCCAGTGGATATTCATATGGAATAGATGTTTTCTCTGCACAAGCAGCAGTGCTCCTGTCCTGTAAAGTGTTTCCAAGGGAAGCACTCTCCTTGAGGGGAGGTACTTGGAGAAGTTAGCTGGAACAGTCCAGAGTATGTCTTGATGGCTGTGTGTGAGTGTGTGCTAAAGCTGATGGAAAATTTTGCACAGGCCTCCAAACCTCATCTATTAGCCTAGCTACAGTAGCTTGTCACAGAGACACCACAAGAGGTGAGATCCCATCAGAAGGCTGCTCTTTACCTTATGATTCAGGATTACTGGTGAATCCCTGGTGAGGTAAGTGTGGCCCTTGAGATCACTCATTCCCAGCTGTCTTAAGAAGCAGGCAGTAAAACAACCAAACCTACAGCTTTGCTTCCTCCCAAAGAGGAAGAGGAACCCAAACACTGCTTAACCTCACAATGCTGTAAGGATACTTACACTGATTCCAGGTTCCATTTAGATGACTCTCTTCTTTTTTCAGAGACACTTTCCTCCTTGGATGGTTCTTGTACCTCAGCAGGTGATTCTGACTGCTCATTTCTGTAAGAAAGCACTAACAGTTCCATCAAGCACTCAAGCTGACAGAGCTTACCAAAGCTTCACTCTAAAGCCTCAGTCAAGAGCTCGTTAAAGACAACCCAGCCCACCCTGCACACCCCTCAGGGGGCTGCTGGGGACCTTACTTTGTTTCAGGATGTTCCTCTTCATACTCTTCCCAGGAGTAGGTGCTCATGAAGCGCTGGAGGGAGGGACGCTTCTCAGTTTGCTTTGCTCCTAGTCGCCCCCTGTCACATTTTCAACAAAATCTGCCTTAAATTTCCCCAACAGATACACAGCATGAAGTGAGACATTCTGCAGCAGCCTGCCCATCTGAACAGGCCTTCAACAACTTTCAAAAACAGGTGACTGGAATTAGGAAATGCTAGGTTTTTTTTTTTTTTTTTTTTTTAACAAAACCACAAACCCTTCAGTACTAGCTGCCTGGTTTTCAATATTCTAGTTCTAAGGCAACAGCCAATGGAATTAAACCCGCCCCCCCACATGCTGTAGCATTTAGTGACAAAGGCTCATTTACCTCCTGAGGCATGTGAAATTGAGGTGGAAGATGAGCAGGGCAGACCAAGACTGAAGATTAGTAAGAAATTCTTGGCAGTGAGGGTGGTGAGACACTGGCACAGGTTGCCCAGGGAGGTTGTGGATGCCCCCTCCCTGGAGGTGTTCAAGGCCAGGCTGGATGAGGCCTTGAGCAACCTGGGCTAGTGGAAGGTGTCCCTGCCCATGGCAGGGTGTTGGAACTGGACAATCTTTAGGGTCCCTTCCAACCTAAATATTCTATGAATAAGTATTATTTATTATACATCAAGATGTTCCAATAAGCTGCTAAACACAGGTAGTTTGAGCTGTAAATTCAACCCTACTCAAAGACAAGCCCAAGTAACTTTACCAGCTGCTGGATCTTCTGTGGAACTTATCACTGTGTTCCCCTCCATCAGGCTCACGGGGCTGGGCCTAGAGAAGAAGTTTGACACACTGACTGCACTGCAATTGTCATGCTTCAGCTGAGCCAGTTTCGGGGAGTCAAGTCCCACCTGGGACCCCTCACTTACCAGCTGCAACCCAATGCCTGCACTTGCAGTACTCCTGGGCAATGCTGCAATGCTAACTCTTCGTAGGGATGCTGGTGACTGTACAAAGAAGAGGCATTACCAACTCTATCAAGGAACAATTGCATTACTCACTGGTCACATAAAATACTTCTATTTTTATACAAACTACAGAAAAAAAAGTGACATACTAAAAGAATCAGATCAGAAGCACAGCCCAAACCATGTTCTTTAAAGCAGCACCTTTCCATACTAATTGATTTCCCCTCCCCTCTCAGGATCTGAGGTGAAGCTGACTGCACAGCTCCCACCAAGATACCCAAACTCCATGTGTCTGAACTGCCCCAGTGGTGCTCACAGGAATTCCTACAGTCATCTTGAACTGCACCCATCTATTCTTCCACATTTCTGTGGCCTTTTCTATAACCCCAATGAGAAGGCTGGGGAGAGACTGTTTAGAAGGGCTTGTGGTGATAGGACCATGGACAATGGTTTTAAACTGGAGCAGGCCAGATTTAGGTTGGATCAGGAGGACATTCTTCACAATGAGAGTGCTGAAATACTGAAAAAGGCTGCCCAGGGATGTGGTTGAAGGCCCCATCCCTGGAGACATTAAAAAAAAAAAAAAAAATCAGACTTGATGTGGCCTCATCTAGTCAGAGCTGTTCCTGCTGACTGCAGGGGAGTTGGACAAGATGACCTTTGAGGGTCCTTTCCAACCCAACGCAATCTGTGTGCCACACGATCTATATTTCTTAACCACTGCTGACAACATGGTCATTTCAGGTTCTATGAACACTTTATCTAAGTGGGACCACATGCAGTTTCCCTGGGGTGGTGGTGGGAAGTAGGGGTGAGGGAAAACTGTATCCTCATGGTTTGATGACATCAGCCCATATCTGAGACAGAAAACCACGAAGTCAAGTGTGTAGCAGAGCACCAGCACAGGAAAAAGCAAAGCACCGAAACAGACAGAATTTTGGTGTTAGACTGCAAGGGGCATTACCTTAAAGTTAAAAGGATTTGGTAGCTTTTTATTTGTAGCTTCATCTGTGAAGAGATCAGACACCAGAAAGGTTCACAGCAAAGGTCTGACTTGGGGCAGTACTGGTTCAAGCAAAGAGGGTATCAAGGTACTCTCAAAAAGCAGGACTAAGATTTCTAATGAATTGGGTAAGTTGATAATATTCACACATTACACATCTTCCACAAGCACCAATTTCTGTTGTATCACTAACTGCATTCTTCTATTACTGAGGCAGCGTCCTGTTACAGGACAATCTTTAGCAGTTAGGAAGGAACAGGCTGTGATGCAGGCGGCTTTTAACAGTCTGCAAGGCTGCTGCTTCTTGTTTTAACCACATGCTCTCTTTTTCAGAAGAATTTCCTGCCTCTCTGACCAAGCCACAAGTGCACAGCACCATCTGAAAACCTGACCACTCTGTCTGCTTAGAGAGGGAAATTCAGAGCACCTGTACTTAGGGAGTCCATAATTCTTCTTTAGAAAAGAGCAGAAAACATCTATAGAGATCAGTCAAAACTCAGCTACCTAGAAATAGCATCTGGGAGTGCTCCAGTGTGAGTTAGCACCCAAAGTTACTGCTCATAAGGAGTAAGATTATCACTACAACTTTCTGTCCAGTCCAGCACATTGCTGCATACTTGCAGTTTCCCTCCTGCACCAAGATTCACAACGGTTTGCATACAAGACTAATTTCAGGAGATTGGTTTCTAATGATTCTAGGAAATTGCCATTTTCCCCTCCCCCCCATCTATTTTTAGGACAGGAGATACAGCAGTCAAAGAACCCCTCAGGAAGGCAAGGGTCTGTCTGGCAGACTGCAGTTACCTCTATCTCCATGAGCAGTGAAGGATCTCTCGTTCTGGAGCAGGACCTGTTTCAGCTCCTCGAGCTCAGCGTGCTCCTTCGCATACATGCGCTTCAGGTTCTCCACGTGCTGGATCATGACTTCCACAGCCTTGCTGACTCGGCTTTCCTAGCACAGCAGGTGTGACACCAGCAGTTAAGGAACTGCTGCATGTTTAGAGTTTGACATTCCAGTTTGGGCATTGGAATTGCTGCCCAGGGGGGTGGTTGAGTCACCAACCCTGGATGTGTTTAAAGGTTGTTTAGACGTGGTGCTTGGGGATACGGTTTAAGGGTGAGCTTTGTAGAGTAGGGTTGGACTTGGTGATCCTGAGGGTCTTTTCCCACCTGAATGTTTCTGTGGTTCTGTAACTCCCCCCCTCCAGCCTAGCCCCTTAACCATTTGCTCTCATCTTGCTTCACTGTGATGCAAGATCCTTTCACCTCTGTCCAGCCTCCTGAAGTTACAGCCCACCTCCCAAACACATGCCTAGGTTACACAGGGCTCATTGCTTCAGTCATTGCTCTTATGCTAAAATATGTTAAGCCTTTGTTTTCTGAACCCTTGCAACTCCTCCTCATCTCTTTTTTTGATCTACAGTCCCAGCTGCCACCATGCCTTTGCTAGTACTGTCAGGGCATGTTTTCAGGCTATGGCATCACACACAGTTACACAACACTTAAGCAGGCCTCTTACAAATTTAGTTTAATAAGGCACAGAATTAACAAGAGAGCATCAAGACTTGTTACCACATTGCATTCTTGTGCTCTCTACTGCATACAGCCCCGCTCTGATGCCAAGTTTTTTCTGGATTTTTGTTTGAGGTTTCTGTTTGAAATCAGGACCACATATCTTCTTGTGTGGTTTTGCACAATGCACAAAGTGAGAACGCAATGCAGCTGCTCTCATGGTGCCTGGATTCCTCAGAACAACACAGTGCTGTGGGAAGAGGAAGCCAGGACTACGCTGTACTGGTCACTCTGCATTACACCCAAGAGACCCCCAACTCTAATTCTGGAATCAGAAGCCTGGCAAACAGGTACTGCTGTCCCTTTACATCAAGAGGCTTTTAGCTGTGTACAGAACACATTCACATGGCAACAGTTACCTGGTTAATAGCTCCCAGCATCTCTGCTCTGCTGGCGACTCGGGCTGCATACTGGCTAAGGAACTGCAAGCTCTTCTGCAGCTTCTTAATTATCTCCTGTGCTTGGTTATCTTCTTCACACAAAGAAGCTAAAGCCTAAAGGCACATTGGTAAGAAAACCCATGTGGGCTATGAATGAAGAAGAGTGAACCCAACTGATGATGCTGAGGAGTTGTGCTCAGGCCCACACAGTCACAGCATCCTACACCCTCCCTCAGTGTAACTTGGATACAGACCTCCAGTGGGCAGAGACTTCATCTTGCCTAGCAAAAAAAAAAATCAGCTGAAGACGTGGTCTTGCCCAGCATCTGTGCAACAGAAAATTCCACCCACCCCAAGCACACAATAAACTTGGCTGAAAGCTAACCCTCAGAGCAAAGTCTCTTAGATTTCAAGTGTACCACTTAAGAACTTCACCCAGATTTGCTTTAATGTAGTATACATTCTAAGGGGGGAAAAAACCCAAACCAAGGAGACTTTCACAGCCCCTCACTCCATCCATCCTAGCAGCCCTGACCAATACCAACCTCTAACATCTTCAGAGCATTTGTGATCTCCTTTTTCAGATTTTCCTCTGCCAAGTCTCGGGACCTTTCTTCAAGCCTTACTCTCTTGTCCAATGTAAACAAGTCACATTTAAAACCTAAAGACAACCTCAAAAACTCTGCCTGTTGTGGGAAAAGAAAAGATTTCAGAACAATCCAAGTGATACAGAAGCTTCTGAAGTAGATGTGGACATGACATTTAGGACTATAGCTCCATGGACAGACACAGAAAAGCAAGCAAACATGTGCCACCTGCCCAAAGGCAATGCCCATCAGCAGTGATGGGGGCAATCCTCTGCAGGCAGAACAGGTGAGATCTCCTGGCAGCATGCAGTGTGCCACCTCTCTTGTGATAGAATTGTCTTCAGTGGGCACATTTTGGCTGGGAGAAGGTCACAGCTGTGCTCCTTCACACTTGCAAATAAACATTTCAGTAGTAAGAAATCTTTTGTTCAGCTTGCAGATTTCCACCTTTTCCCATCTCATAGCTCCAAAATTCCCATAGGGCTTGGAAAGAGATTTCAGAAGCCAACTTAGAGAAATTAAACCAGTTTAAGCTACTCAGCAGCATTCTTTCCATACAGGACAAGACATTAATTAGGGCTCATCTACGATCAGGGCAAGATATTTGAGCTCACTTACAAAATCTTTCTGTTGTCAGAGATACAAACAGTTGAGACCTACCTCCACTTCTTTCTCATTAGGGGAGTCACTGTAGGATAAGAAACAGCAAACATTTAACATCCTGAAGCTTTAAATTCATACCTGCAGATGAGCACTGGAAGTCAAAACACTTACAGGTCATTTGGCTTTGTTTTATCTCCTTTAATGCCACCTGCAACGGGTGGACTCCCTGAGAAGAGAAGAAAAAGTTCTCAGACAAAGTAGAAAAAGCAGCCCTCCAAAACTACCTTCTCAAAGTCTTTTAAGCTCCAACAGAAAGCAGTATAAAGATTACCAGTGTTAAGCTCCTGTCAGTCAAACCTGAGTACTTCAGAGTCTATTAGGGTTAGTGTCAATAAGAGCCTAGCACTGTAAAAAGCCCCAAAAGTCAGTACTTTAGTTGACTTCAGCTAGAAAATGAGTACAGGAATGGTTAGTGATAGGTTTAGAATACTTACTGTGGCATAGCTCTCAACCAGCTTCAAAGGCAAAGGGGGAGGTGACCAGAAAAGTGGGGATACCTAAACATCCTGCTCATCTCTATTGCCCCAAGCTCTTGCTAAGACAGAGGATGTTGCTTTGCAGGTATTTGGGGAGGGCAGACGCACCACAACTGTTTCAACAATCCCAACTCCTCTGAAACTGAGAAGTTTTCCCCCTTTTCTAAAGGAGGATGGAACTGGATAGATCAGTATCTGCTGAAATCAGAGCAGCAGGGTTTACATCACAGAGCACTAGGGGTTGGAAGGGACCTCAAAAAATCATCCAGTCCAACCCTGTTGCCACAGCAGGTCGCACAGGAACCCAATCCAGGCAGGTTTGGAATGTCTCCAAAAAAGACTCCACAACCTCTCTGGGCAGCCTGCTCCACAGCATCTATGTTCCACTGCCCTCAGTGTCTTAGTAGCTCTGTGTTGGACTCTTATACAGTTCCCTGAGGTCCTTCTTGAACTGAGGGACCCAGAACTGGACACAGTATTCTAGATGTGACCTCACCAGGGCAGAGTAGAGAGGAAGCAGAACCTCTCTTGACCTACTCACCACAGCCCTTCTAATCCACTCCAAGATGCCTCTGGCCTTCTTGGCCACAAGGGCACATTGCTGGCTCATAGTCACGTTTTCCTTCTCTCCACTACTAACCCATTTTGATTGCTAAAACTATCTCATAACATGGATGTGGGGCAGGCAGCAGTCTGCACCTACTGACACAGTTTTTGATCCAGAGGACCAAGTCCTGTGCTCCAGTGAGTGAATGTGTGAATCAAAAAACTCTTACCTTTCCTGCTGGGGACCAGAGCTGTTGCCTCTTTGCTCTGCTCTTCAGCGTTTTTCTTTTCTTGGCCCACTTCCTACAGACATGTCAGAAAATAGTTACAGCAAGGGAGGAGCCACACCACCCCTGGCAAGGCCTGTGCCCTCCTGCAGGGTTTCATTCTGTCACTGCTCAGTCAAACCAGTCGTGTTTCACTGGCTGAAGGACTCTTACCAGGTCTTGCTTTAAAGCGTTTTGAAATGCAGGTTCCATGACAGGGCAGAATCCCTCCTTCTTGGGCAGATTTGCTCCTGGGGAGAAACATTTCCAAACCAAATGTAACAATAAAAATACAGCAAATCCAACATCCAGTGTGCCAGCCATGGGCCAACAGGGCCTTGGACACAGTCCCCCACAACATCCTTCTAAGCTGGAGACATGTGGATTGGATGGGTGGGCTGCCCAGTGGATAAGAAATTGGTTGAATGATAGTATCCAGAGGGTAGTGGTCAACTGCTTGATATCCAGATGGAGACAGCTGCCAAGTGGTGTCCCTCAAGAGTCTGCACTGGGACCAGTGTTGTCCAATGTCTTCATCAATGATATCAACAGCAATGTTGAGGCACCCTCAGCAAGTTCTCAGACTATACCAAGCTGAGCGGTGTGGTTGGCAAGACTGAAGGTTGGGATGGCATCCAGAGAAACCTTGACAGGCTGGAGAGGTGTGCTGAGGAGAATCTCATGAGGCTCAATAAGGCAAAGTGCAAGGTCCTGCACCTAGACTGGGGCAATCCTAGATATCAATCCAGGCTGAGGGATGGTGAGACTAAGAGCAGCCCTGCAGAAAAGGACTTGGGGGTGCTGGTGGGTGAGAAGCTGGACATGAGCCAGCAAGGGGCACTTGCAGCTCAGAAGACCAATGGCAGCCTGGGCTGCATCAAAAGCAGGATGGCCAGAGATGGAGAGAGGTGATTCTGCCTCTGCTCTGGGGAGACCTCACCTGCAGTGCTGTGTCCAGCTCTGGAACCCTCGACACAGGAAGGACATGGACATGATATCAACATGATATCTTCATGGCCCTTCCCTTCCAGAGAAGGGCCATGAAGATGACTGGGGAGCTGGAACACCTCTCCTATGAAAACAGGCTGTAAGAATTGGGGCTGCTCAGCCTGGAGAAAAGGTCTTACCTCAGCCTCCTCTTCCTCAAACTAACCAGTCCCAGTTCCCTTAGCCTTCATCACACTCATTTGTCTGGGCTCTTCACCAGCTCAGTTGCTCTTCTTTGCACCCCCTCCAGACCCTCAGTGTCCTTCTTATATTGAGGTTCCCAAAACTGAAGACAGTACTTGAGGTGTGGCCTCACCAATGCCAAGTACAGGGGGACAATCTCCTCCCTACACCTGGTGGTCAAACCATTGCTGGTACTTCTGTCCCTGCTGATTTTTGCAGCAGCCCATTGTATCTGAGCTGTCAGGCTCCTAAGCACCTTTAGAAGACAGGGGTCAGGTATTAGCAAAAAACACAAGTGGAGAGGCATCAGGGTCTCTGCTCTAATAGTAGAAACCCTTTCTACGCAGAGCTGTACAATGGGCAGCAGGCTCCTCGGGTTTTGCAGCTATTTAGACTCTGCTTTGCATGTCTTTCCTCATTGCCAAAGGCACCTAGACAACATAGGAAAATGAGGAGTAGAAGCAAATGAGCAAAACATAGTCTTAACATGGGGATGGAAATAGATTTCAGAAGGAACAATGACAAGAGTAATTTTGTCATGGTTGTAAGCAGGGATGCACATATCCTGTGCTGCTAATACAGAGTAGCTTTTCTAAAACCATAGTAAAGACACTGTGCACAGCTACTCCAGGTTTGTTTTGCTTTCAGTGAAAGAAGCACCATCAGAGCTGGTAAGAATAATTCTTTTGGATGTTGATGGCTATAGCAATAGACAGAACCATGCAGAAAAAGAGCATGGTGTACTAGAAGGGGTGTAGTTAGTTGATCAAGATGTGAAGGGCAGTGTGGGGAGGATGAAGCCAGGCTCTGCTCAGGGATGTCCAATGACAGGACAAGGGGCAATGGGTGCAAGCAGGAGCAGAGGAGGTTCCATGGGAACAGAAGGAGAAAGCTTTTCATTGTGAGGGTGCCAGAGCCCTGGAGCAGGCTGCCCAGAGAGGTTGTGGAGTCTTTCTCTGGAGACATTCCAAACTCACCTGGATGCATTCCTGTGTGACCTACTCCAGGTGATCCTGCTCTGGCAGGGCGTTTGGACTGGATGATCTTTGGAGGTCCCTTCCACCCCCCAACATTCTGTGATTAGGCCTTAGTGTCTCACCACCCTTACTGTCAAGAATTTCTTCCTAATCTCCAGTCTCAATCTGCCCTCCTCAAGCTTCAATCCATTCCCTGTTATCCTGTAACTCCAAGCCCTTGTCAAAAGGCCCTTCCCAGCTTTCTTGTAGCCTCCTTCAGGTACTGGAAGGCTGCTTTAAGGTCTTCCCAGAGCCTTCTCTTCTCCAGCCTGAACAGCCCTAACTCTCTCAGCCTGTCCCCATAAGGAAGGTTCTCCAGCCCTCTAATCATCTTTGTAAGAGTATCAGTAGGCTGCAGATGTTACAGTACCTGACAGAGGAGCAGCTGGATCCTTATCACTGTTCTTCTCCATGGCTGCTGCAGCTAGCAGATCATCAGCTTTTTCATGTGACCACTTCAGTGATTTTTCCTCCGTAGCAAGGGTGCCTATAACAATACCAGGAGACAGAAGACAAAGCTCTCAGTTCAGTGACTGCACAGGTTTGAGTCTATTTCCATCTTTTACCAAGGCTTTCAGTGCAAAAAGATCACATATCTGTGCCCCTAGTTAAGGGCTTACCTGTTACTGCTGCAGTGTTTTCCAAAGATGATGTAAGAACTTCTTGGTGTAAAGTTAAGTGATCACTGTCAAAACAGAATTCTTTCAGAACTCATCTGTATTACACAGTCTTAATAAAAGGTTTTAAAAGCTTGCACAAGACCTGACCTGGATGGGATGAGGGTAGCTGGTAGCCTTGTCTCTTCACAGTCAATCTTAACAGAAAGAGAAGAGGTAGTATCAGGGAGTGTTATTATATCAGTTTCAAGTAATTGCCCCAGCTGTGCCCAAGTTATTTCAGCACTGAAGAATAGATGGTAAGTGCACTGCATGCAGATTCATCTGCTGCTCAAGCCACCCTTACAGAGTGTGTAGGCTAGCATTTTACCATCCTTTGGAGTGCTAACTAGGATTCTACAGAAATCTTATCTCAGGAACATCATCCTCAGAGGTGTCTTTTTGTTCCTGACCTCATTTTTTGCTTCTAACACACATCTGCAAGTGACCAATGAACAGGTTAGCATACCACTGCTCTGTCTTAATGCTGTGCATCATGATACATCCATTTGCAAGGTTTTGACCTCAAACCCTCTAAGTGAGGTGCACTGCACAGAGCTTCACTCTGCTGTAGCTCTCAGGCTCATTCAGGCAAATAAGAGCATTGCTATTAACAGCTCCACCGAGGAGAAGATTGGAACGCAGAAAACGTGCATGGTGTGTTGCAGATTTTAGTGCCTGTCTTTGAATGACACAAGACTTCAGGATTATATATATAACAATTACCTAGCCACCTGAAAAGGCTTCAGCCCTCCTCCTTTCTATGCAAACAGCAATTCAGCAGCTAAATGCTGGTAAGTAGCTTGGCTCATGTTCCTTTAGCCACTACAGTGTGGTTCCGGACCAGAGTTATCACATCGCAGACAAAACCAACATCCTCTTCAGCTTTTTTATATGGCAAGGGAGATACTAAATAGAAAATATCCCTCTTCCTCATTTCACCCTGGTTAACATCAGCTTGCTTATTCAATTGACAGACTGGCCTCTCTTTATGGGTGAAAAACACAGGGAGAAACAGAGGTTTGAAGAGTTAAGTCAGTAATTGCTTGTGCTGAACTCCACCTAATGCTGAAGAGGAAAAAAAAAAAAACAAAAAACCCACAAACCAAACCAACCCCCAAGCGCACAAGCAAAACAAGACAAAAGAAAGAAGAAACAAACCAGAAACCATACTTTCTCCAAGCAGAGAAAGTATGAGGCTGGCCAGCTTTGGGTAGCTCCTTATGCACCAAGTGACCAAAAGCACTACCGAAGCAGGGGACAACCACAGAAAACAAGTATCAGGGAGTGATGACCAATGTCCTGATACCTTCCCTCCCCCCACTAATGTCCTCGGGGACCCAGAAAAGTAGAAAAGGAAGTGGCCAAGGCCCTCCAGTTACTTCCAAGAGCAAACAACTGCTCCCAGCATCAGTAAATGCCTCCTCATTCTTTTCTGCTTGCCCACCCATTGGAGCTCAACCACACTTACAAATCCAAGCTATTTTTATTCTTATTTGAATTCTCTGTTCAGCTTAAGGAAGTCCAGCACTGCATTTGCCTTGTTCAGGCCATCAGGTCTACAGGAATAGTAAGGAAGAAGGCAGTGAAAATGAAGGTCATGCTGGAGTGAAAACAAAAGAAGTCTAAAGGGCTTTTGAAACAAACACCCAACCACCACACCACCCAAACAACCCCAAAACACCTCTCACATCACCTGGAACCGAGTAAAGCAATACAGCACACAGTAGACAAAGGGGACTACAAGAAGGCTGCAGAAAGACTGTTTGCAAAGGCCTGGAGTGCTTGGAACAAGGGGCAATGGCTTGAAATGAGAGGAAATGTAGATTGGATGTTAGGAACAAGTTCTGCTCCATGAGGGTGCTGGAACACTGCAACAGGTTGCCCAGGGAGGTGTTTGAGACCCCATCCTTAGAGCTGTTCAAGGTCAGGCTGGACAAGGCTCTGAGCAAGCTGCTCTAATGGAGGATGTCCCTGCTGACTGTAGGGGGGTTAGACTGGATGACCTTTAGAGTTCCCTTCCAACCCAAACTGTTCTATGACTATTCTGCACACTTTCTCCCTCCCCAAGTGGGAGGTAAGCGGCATTTGTTTAGAACGAAGGAAAACCTTCAACTCTGGTTTTAAAGCCCCATACTGTTAGGGCTGTGGGCTCCCATGGGCTGCACTGGGTACACAAAGAGAAACAGCAACAAAAAACTCCACTTTCTACATTTCCTAACACAATCTGTTTGCACAAGACATTAGAGAATGGTTCTTCTCCCTAATAAAAGGATTGCATCCAAGATCCTGCAGTACATCCCTAATGGCTTTTCACCCCTTCTATTCTAATTAGCATAACAAAACAAGGAACCTCTATCACAACAAATTCTGACCACAGTCTTGTATAAATTCTCCCAAACAAGCATGAGCATTTGGAAGGCCTAACACGTGGTTTAGGCTGTGAGATGACTCTTACATTTATAAATCAAAACAAGCAGAAATAGCCTAAGCTTCATCTGGCTCTCACAAGAGCTCCCATAATAAATAGCTCCTAAAATCTAGAGTTTAGGACACTGACGTTTTGACAAAAGAATCTGAGATACTTACATGCTGAATGGCTGGAGCTGCTCAAGAATCTGCAACCACAGTGCAATAACCAACCCCCCCCCCCCCCCGGGAAACTTGTCCTATTAAACAGTTATTCAAATTTTTTCTGCACGTCACAGTGTTTAGAACAGATGCTGGACACAGCCAGTTTGCCTTTTCTGTGGGACAAGCTCTAATATTTTAATTCCCCCTCCCCAGAATATTCACATGGAAAGTTTATATATGACTAATAAAAAGGCAAAAAACGGAAAACTACATTTCTGAGCCCAACTGGAGTCACAGAAAGCTCCAAAGCAATGAAGCACAGGCATATCAAACAACTTTGCAAGGCTGTGACTTTCCAGAAGGACTGGATAAAGCAAGAGCCCTTAAGATTATCCTCTTTAAAGTAGCTTAAGTAGTAGCAACACAAGATAAGAATTCCTCATTACCCCAGCTGAGCAGTATGCTGAAACCACAGGCCATCCCCACCACTCTTACTTTTTACCCTCACTGCACTTCCAGCCTTGACACGCTGCTAGAGCTGGGCCACTGCTGCACTTGCAAGGTATCACAAACTGGCTGAGGCAGGTCTGAGGTTGCCTGCTCATCAGTCTTGCAAAGGTTATTTCCAGCGTTCATGAAACCACTGAGCGTTCTTCCACCATCACCACCAAGACCAATACTGAAGTTTGTGAAGCTAAACAGAAGCCCCGTGGGCAGGGCTGGAATCTAGAGTTCAACAGTGAGAAATGTGGCACAAGCACTGGAACTCCTGTGGAGTCTGCTTCTCTGGAGACTTTCCAAACCCACCTGGATGCATTCCTGTGCAGACTACCCTAAGTGATCCTGCTCTGGCAGGGGGGTTGGCCCTGATGATCTCTTGAGGTCCCTTCCAACCTCTGATATACTGTGATAAGCAGAGAGCACAACTAGGTGTGCTGAGCTGCATCTTGCTGTTGCCATGAGGAAACCAGCTGACAGCTCAAGCTGCACAGGCAGGATTCAAAACAGCAGTGAAGGCATCTCTGAGCCTATTAGCTGAGGGAAAGTTTCCATACAGCAAAAACATTTTACAGCCATGGAATAAAGTTCAGAGAAAGGCAGCATTCACAACTGACAACATCCTGTGGCTCCTTGCAGGTGGATAAATAAACAAAGCAAAAAAAAAAAAAAAAAAAAAAAAAAAAAAAAAAAAAAAATCACACGGACCTCCTCCTGGCAGAACTGAACAGACAGCACTGCATCAAGCCTTGAAACCATATTTAAAATGCTCCCCAGCTAAAAGCATGACCTGATGCACATGGTCAAGACTCTTGTACCTATAACTACAGTACATAGTTCTCCCAAACAGAAGGGACCACCCCCCAGAGAACAAGATGTCACAGCACCCTGCTGACTGATGTGATGTCAGCTCTATTTATCTTGAAGCAGTGCTGATTTATAGCTGCTCAATCTGGATCTGGGTCTGAGTAAGGCACTCTACATGCTTGAAACCATTCAAAAACCACATCTTGGGTATCTGAGACAGCACTCACCTCAGTAAGTGAAGAGTCCATCATTGTAATGGAAACAGGAAGGTCTGCAGCAGTACAGTTACCAGCATAACATATTTTCCACCTGGCAACACACATTTGATTTGCATACTGCCCAAACAGCAGTGAGCTATATTGCCCATTTTCCTTAAGTACATAACTGAAGTCATTGCTAGCTGTGTAGTCAGACAGCTGGTCTCTTGAAAGAAAGACAAATTCATCACTAACATCAATCCCTCCTCCCCAAAACAGCAAGAACCACCACCAGTCCTTCTAACCTCCTCCACACAGCACATGTCTACAAAAAAAACAGTGGCAAAACCTCCAAGAGCTGCTGAGCTTTTTGCTGCAAATTGCCTGCTTCTGCATGTTCAGGAACATCCTAATTTTTTAAAATATTCACTGACAACACTTAGCTAGCTTTCATCATCTTAAGCAGCTCAGTCTCTATTTTAAAGATGTAAGGAGGCAGCTTGATAAGCAAACCCCTCAGAATTCCTGCTCTAAACTGAAAAATATGTGACTCCTCAAAGCCAATAAGATGTTGGCTCTTTAATATGGGAGTCAGTTGTGAGTTAAACACTGAAAATAGACACAAGAATGCCTGCATTATGCTTCAGCTCTCCATGAAATGGAAAGAGCATCCCAGTATTTGGCTGACAGTTTAAGTCACCAATTTAATTACTTTTGTGATGAGAAGCCAAGTGTTATCCCCTAACACTGAGTGTCCAGTCTTTCCTCTAAGGGATGCCCTCTAGCTGAAAACAGCATGTGCTGAGGATACAGCTTTCCCCTGGAACCTGCTAGATCCTGTGGACTCTTCCACCTTTCATCTCAAAGAGGTTTTTTTGCCATCTTACTTGCACCCCACTGATGTCACATCTGAAGTGGATGCATGTCCCAGGTAAGAGCTTTCAAATGTCCAGCTGCCAGAGCTATGTCTACAAGGCCAGTCCCAGCTGTGCACAGGGCATGAGGTCTCCAAGGTCAGAGCATCTGTTACAACAGACAAATGGGAAGAGTGGCAGTTACTGGCAAAGTTGGATTTAGTCACACGTTAAATTTTGACTAAGCCTAAATTAATCAAGCAGCAGACCAACCAAATACAGATTTGTGATAAGGCAGCTTCCATTTTGGTACAAAAGGGTTAGGTTAAGTGACCTTAACATGTTTTGTAGATGGGGAGGCTGCAGCACCTGGGGATGGGGATTTTCCCTCAGTCACGTTATAGAAACAGGACAGCTTTTTTTCGTGTGTGACAAAGAGGGCTGGGAAATAGATCTTATTTGTTGGTATCAATACTGGGGTAGTGCAAGCTGAGAATACCTGCCTTATTTGTGGCTGGATTGTGCTATTCCAGCAAGCTGCAAGAATGCTCCAAGCTGGCCCACTGAAACAGCCCTTCCAGAAGAGCAGAATGCTCTTATAAGGAGCACGCACAATCAGACAACATCACATTCTAGTTCCTCCAGTATGACACACAACTGCATTTGAACATTTCATAGTTTGTGTGAAAAGTGCCTCTGTGCTGTACCAGCTCACTGCTGGAAGAAGTGCTTTGTCTGCAAAATCCCAAAAGCACTCTGCAGTTCTCCAGCTCTGCAATGCATACCTGGCAGTGGCTTTTAATCCTCATATGGCTTTAGAGTTGCAGGGAAGTACCAATACCTTATGAATGCAACAGAAACCAATAAATACAATTTATTTTTTTCTCAGGAGTTAGACATTCAAGTTTTCAACTCAGGTTTGACCCCAGCTCAATAGCAAAGCAGCAGGACCTCTTCCTGTACCTGTGCGAGTCAGAGTGAACAGGAAGATTATAACTCAAGCCCCCTTGATCCAGGCTGACAAGCATCTTGTCAGGAATATACTGGGATGTAGGACTTCTACCAATAGTTCCTTAAGCTTCTGGGGACTCAACTCTGCCCTGGTGAGGCCATACCTGCAATATTGCATCCAGTTCTGGGCCCCTCAGTTCAAGAAGCAAACTGCTTGAAAGAATCCAACACAGAGACATGAAGGTGCTGAAGGCAGTGGAAGATCTCCCTGCTGAGGAAAGGCTGAGGGAGCTGGGGCTCTTTAGCTTGGAGCAGAGGAGCCTGAGGGCTGACCTCATTCATGTTGATCAAGATGTGAAGGGCAGTGTGGGGAGGATGGAGCCAGGCTCTGCTCAGGGATGTCCAATGACAGGACAAGGGGCAACAGGTACAAGCTGGAGCAGAGGAGGTTCCAGGTGAACAGGAAGAAAAAGTTTTTCCCTGTGAGGGTGCCAGAGCCCTGGAGCAGGCTGCCCAGAGAGGTTGTGGAGTCTCCTTCTCTGGAGACATTCCACACCCACCTAATGCATTCCTATGTGACCTACTCTAGGTGATGCTGCTCTGGCAGGGGGGTGGACTGGATGATCATTGGAGGTCCCTTCCTACTTGTAACATTCTGTTATTCTGTGTGTGGTGACTCCTAGGCTGACAGACAACCGCTTTTTCAGGTCTTTCATTGTAAGACTTGTAAACATGGTTTAAGCCTCCTGGTTTGCATGCAGAAATAGGCTAAAGCCATCAATAGATTTTCCAGACTACCAGCACCTTGAGCACCACTGATACTCTTCTAAAAACTCTTCTGGTCATTCAGAAGAGAGACAGAAAAATGCCCAATGCCACCAGGTCTTACCTAGCAGAGGTGTACCAAGGCAGTAGGAAACATCCAAGCCCAGTGTTCTGGGAAGTTCAGTGCACAAGGTGGGTCCTCCACTCCACAGTGATTTAGAGCAACAGAGCTGCTAATTGCAAAACAGAGTGTGACTGAACAGCAGCAGCACTCAATACACTAAGGCCACCAACTTCCCTGCCCCCACACAGTTGCATCTGCATTTATGGAACTGTTAGTATTATATCATCTGTTGCTCTTTTTGTCTAGAAGAGCTCACATCCTTAATGGGCAGAACAGGTACAGGAAGAGGTAGAATAATTCAAATTCACATTTGCAACAGACATGTTGGTTCAACTACACCTGGAATTAGGTACTACAATGGAGGCAAGACAAGCAGGACAAAGCAACAAAAACACCCTACCCAAACAACCAACCCTATAAAAAAAAAAAAAAACACCAACCCCATTAAAAAAAAAAAAAGAAACAACAAGCCCCATTTAACCAAACAAACCTCAAAGAAAATAAAACCAACCAAGCCCCATAAAAATAAACAAAAGCAATACAATCCTTTTGGGCCAAGCCAACCCATCCAGACAAAAAAAAAAAAAAAAAGTATATCCATCCAGCACCCAGCATCTGCTACACAGTCAGATTTCCCTCAGCAGAAGCAGGAGCACAGCTCCAGCTCAACAGCATGGACAGAAAGCATTGCCCTACCCTTCCCTGCCCCTGAATGCACACCACTTGCTTGCTAGTCAATGCTGAAGATGTCATCTGAAGGTGGCTCCAGGAAACTTCTGAAGCAACACTTAGGCAGCTGCATTTGACCTAATGTTGCTTAAGTTATAACAACTTGAAATTGAAAAAATGTAGACCCACCTTCAGCCTCTGATCCTCCTCAGAAGGCAATTTATCAAATGCCTGCAGTTTGTCACAGAAACAATATGAGATTGGTTTTGAATATACTGTTGTATGTGGATATAGATGTGCATGCACATGGAAGTATGTGTCTGAATGTTTAACTTGGCAAAGATTCTCACAGTGAAGTTATTTTTTTCCTTCAGATCACAAAACAAACCCAACCACATCACCACAACTGAAATAAACCCCCAAGAACCAGTGTCACATTTAAAGCAGGCTCAGCAATGGTCATAGCAAGCACGCTTACCTTCCCCTTTACCAGCTCATGTGATGTGGGCAGCAGACTGGAGTCAGATTTTAACTCTGCATAGCACTGTTGTAACAGAGAAATAGTTTAAAGGCAGGCAGACATAGAAATAAGAGGGGAGAAGAGACAAGGAACACTACTACTGATTACAAAGTAGAATTTTATCTAGTTGAACTACTTTTCACCTGTCAGGAAACCTCTGCAGTTGTTTCCCCTTGCTACTTTCAGCCTTTTATTCTGCAGATCCTGACACACAAACACAAGTGATATTCACATGCAGCTGGTCCAGTTTTGATTCTGCTCCTCTGATGCCCCTGTTACAGCCTAGGACACCTTTCAGGCTCTTCTGTTTGTCCTTATAAATACCTTGTTCCATGTTAAATCCATACCATTCAGACCCTGAGCTACAGCACTCCTTACTAAGTTGGTTAAGGAAAAGAAAAAAGTTTTCCCACAACGCCTACCCCTCCACCCCCCTCTAGACTTGAAGAGTTTTTATTCAAAGCAAAGCACTCCAGAATTATGTGATTTCCTACGTATTTACAGAGGGGCACAAAGGACAGAAGTGTTTCACTGCTTAGGCCAGTGTCTGCATACTGACAAATATTTTATTACAAGATTTTAAATATCTGTTTTCCAGACTGTCACAGAAGAGATGATTGTGTGGGACAAATCACAGCAAATGCATTAGAGAAAGCTTCATGGAATGGTTTAGGTCCGAAGGGATCTTGAAGACCATCTTTTACCAACCCTCCTACCATGGGCAGGGACACCTTCCCCTAGTCCAGGTTGCTCAAGGCCTCATCTAACCCAGCCTTGAACACCTCCAGGGAGGGGGCATCCACAATCTCCCCAGGCAACCTGTTCCAGCATCTCACCATTCTCATTATAAGGGATTTCTTCCTGATCTCCAGTCTAAATGTGCCCTCCTCAAGCTTGAATCCATTCCCCTCTTGTCCTGTCACTACAAGCCCTTGTCAAAAGCTCATCTGCAGCCTTCTTGTACACCCCCTTCAGGTACTGGAAGGCTGCTAAGGTCTCCCTGGAGCCTTCTCTTCTGCAGGCTGAACAGCTTCATTTACTTCAGCCATATTTGTTTTCAGCCCCAACAACTGTTTAGAGTGAAGACCAACACCACACCTGTAAGTTCTAGTCCCACAAGACTGAAAGAAAAATCATGTGCAGACCAGTACATACAGTTTACTGCCTCCACAGTTATGCATGTCAGAAAAGAAATTAGATGAAGGTCACCTCTGCTGTGAGTGTCCTTCCACCAGAGCACATTCTATCCAAGCCTACCTTTTCTTCTTTCACCAAACAAGCATCATACCTGACACAGCAATTCACAGAGTCGCCTTTGAAGCAGTTCCCATCTCAGAACATTGGTAGTTGCTAAGAAGAGACATTTACAAGTCTGACATGGTTCCTTTTCATTTGATAACAAGCAGGCAGATGTTATAGCCTCTTTAAATCTGACTGCCACCCATCACAAACCCATCCTGCTTTGCTCTAGTCTGGTTATACCCATGACAGTTTTTCACAGGAAAGAGAACTTTCACCCTCCAGGACACACTGGGCACTCTTTCCTCCCTGTGACTATGTTTCCCCTTGTTCGAAAGAGGGGATCAATGCTTCCCCAGAATGTCAGGTTAAGGTGCCCCACTTCCCTGTGACTCCATTATGACTTACTGGAAGAGAAGTATTGGTCCTTACAATGTGACAACCTGTACAGAAGTTTTAAAATCAGGGGGTTCTATGTTATACTTTAAAACATTCTTTGTTGAAATCTGCCCCCGGGGACTTCTACATTGATTTAAGTCTGTCATAGCTTCTATACCACACCTGAGAATGGGGCAGGAGCAGGGGCAAGGTGGTGAAAGGAGATTTCATGAGCACAGTCACTTATAGAATCACAGAATTATTTAAGGCTGGGAAAAAAACCCTTTAAGATCATGGAGTCCAACCACTAACCTAACACTGCCAAGTCTGCTGCTAAACCAGATCCCTAGGTACAACACCAACCACTTCCCTGGGTAGCTCACTCCAGTGCTTAGCAATCCTTTCCTAATGTCCAACCTAACCCTCTCCTGGTGCAACTTGAGGCCACTTCCTCTCATCCTGTCACTTGCTACTTGGGAGAACAGACCAACAGCCACCTCACTACAATCTCCTTTCAGGTAGTCACAGAGAGACAAAGTATGCCCTCAGTCTCCTTATCTCCAGGCTAAACAACCCGAGTTCCCTCAGCCACTCCTCACAGGACCTCTTGTCTACACATCTCACCAGCTTTATTACCCTTCTCTGGACTCACTCCACACCTCAATGTCTTTTCTTGGGCACTTCATTGCCCAAGCAGAAATCAAGCACAGCTCTCAGTAGCTTGTTCTGCTTTTTCACTGGATGAGAGCTGTAGCAGTTAATGGCAAGGCATGAACACAGGAGCTGTACCAGGTTTACTTGAGTTGATCAGTAGCTTCCTTGGCCAACAGGTTCCCTAATTTCTCATCCCTTACCACACAGGTGGCAGAAAGTAGAGGAATGAAGTGGGTATGTGGTCAGGGGAGAGACCTCAGCCTTTCAGTCAGAAGTGGTGCTAGACCTGTCTGGCTTTCTACTGGAACATAAAACATTGTCCTCCCCTACTTGCCAGCCTTGTTTTTCAGAACACTTTGCAACTTCTCTACACATCTACCAGTTTATTCATCTAAAAGATTTCTGCAAGGTACTCAGACTCATTTAGAGACAGTTTGGGCCATTTTTGGGGTGGGTGGTTTTGGGGGAAGTCTCTTTGAGGGGGATTTCACTCTTTTTTTTTTTTTCTTCTCTTTTGAGTCACAAGGGCACCAGACCATTCCACCTGTGTGGGGTTCTCTCTCTTCAGTTACTCTAGTTTACTTTGCAGAAGAGCTTTGTCTGTTCAGGGCTGTAAAATGACATACTGTTTCCACTGTTGTGCCTCCTGCTAAAAAACCAACCCTATTGTTGAAGGGAACAGTAAACACGAAAGCAACACCAGCACACACACCTGCCCAGCATTTAGCATTGCTCACTAGTCAGTAAGCACAGTCTGGAGCTGTTTCTGCCACAGCTGTGCTTAACAGTTGTGCCTTAGAGCTAAAGATGGAGTCCCACTGGCTGTGAAGTGACTTTGCTGGGGAAGGAGCATTTCCCCAGGCAGGATGTGAATACAACCCAGGTGTGAACAGCCTGGCTTTGGGTTTGGACCCCACAAGGCTTTCAGGTCAGTATAAAGCTGTCATGTATCCAGGAGCAAGGACAACCTTCCCTGACATTTTCTGCTCTGGTTCCACCACACTGCCTGTCTGCTGGGAGAGGGAGGTTTAGTTAATTTATTGCTACAATTAGCATGGAGCTTTCCTTCTCTTTTTGGTGCATCCAGTTACTGACTCATTCGTTCTCCAAGACAGAGGCCATAAAGCACAGAGAGGCTTGAGGATGAGGGGTGGAAGTCTAAGAAACACCACATGTGCCAAGATCTACTTCTGAACAAGAGGAAAAACTTCTTGACTGTGAGGGTGCCAGAGCACCAGAACAGGCTGCCCAGAGAGGTGGTGGAGTCTCCTTCTATAAAGACTATCAAGGAGCATCTGGACACATTCCTGTGTGAATTGCCCTAGGTGATCCTGCTTTGAGGGGGGAAAGTGGAAAGGGGGAGGCTGGACTTCATCTCTGGAGGTCCCTTCCAACCCTTAACATTCTATGATTCTATGATCTTTCCTACAAGACAAACTGTAGCTTCACATAAAATTGTCTGAGACATGGTATAGGATGAGCACCAGCCACAGAGCCCTGGGAAATGCATGTCTGAGGCCAAGCATTTAGTGTGAGTAAGTTCAAATTTTTTTGCAATCAGCCCAGCCCCCACCCACTGGGATCCCACCTGATTCTCATCCAAGATACCATAAAATGGTTTGGGTTGGAAAGGACCTCCAAAGGTCACCTACTCCAACACCACTGCAGGCAGCAGGGACATCCCCCACTAGATCAGCTTGTTCAGAGCTTTGTCCAGCCTCACCTTGAATATCTCCAAGGCTGAGACTTCAACTACCTCCCTGGGCAACCTGTTGCAGTGTTCCAGCACCCTCACGGTGCAGAACTTGTTCCTAACATCCAATCTAAATCTGCTCTTCTCTCATTTCAAACCATTGCCCCTCATCCTACCACTACAGACATTTGTAAACAGTCCCTCTGCAGCCTTCTTGTACTTCAGATACTGGCAGGCTGCTATTAGGTCTCCCTGGAGCTCTCTCTCCTATCATGGTTGCAGATCTCTTTAAAAGAGATGGAGAAAAGGAAAAGAGGGGGAGAAAAAAAAAAAGAAGACTCCCCAGAGCATTTTAATCATTTTACAAGCTGCTCTGCAGTTCAGTCCCATTACCCCTTGCCATAAGTATGAAAGATTTGCCCATGCAAGAGCACACTGCAGTAGTTACTCACTTTTCAGGTCGTTCACTTTTTCTTGCAGCAACTGGCAAGTGCTTGTTAAAGCTGCATTCACATCCCTGAGTTTTTGCTGCTCAGAAGTGGCTTCCTCTAACTTGCATTTCAAGGATGCACCTTCCTCACAAGCAGAGCGAAAGGCTTCAGCTTGATCCTCCACCTAAGCACAAAACAATGTTCAAGAAACAAAGGAGGGAAAGGAAGAAAAAAAAAATGAAGAGGCTAACAGAAGGAGCCTCTGCAGTTCATGTACATGAAACCAAACTGCATCTGCTCTTTCTCAGGAAGTGATAAAGCTCCCTCTGAACTTCTGCATTTTGACGTTGGGGTGGACTGTGTATGGAAGCTATTTTGGGTATTCTTTCCTCTCTTTTTTTTTAAGCCACCACAAATATGCAATGCTGCCTCTTTCATCAGCAAACTGTTGTCACCGCCTCCTCAAATTTTACTTCCTCTGCCAGTTCCACTTTTGAAATGAGGTACTCTGTTCTGAACATGCAATTTCCTTTCCCATAGAGCAGCAATGCATTGTACATAGCCTTTTTTCATCTGCATCCTTGTTTCCTGCATAGAAGGAACTAGACTGTCCCTTACCTGTTTGCTGGCATCCTCAAGCTGTGTTGTAGCCTTTTGCAGCTCTAAACCAAGGGCTTCTGCCTGGCCAGCAGTTTCTGCTTGTAACTGCTTGACAGTTTTTATCTCATGTTGCCTGCAGGGTAAGAGAGCAGAAACCACAATGGTGTTACTGACATCTTGGAGCAGGCATGGCAGGGAGAGTACACACATTCTAGTTGAGACAGGCAGCAAGGCCATGCTGAGTTACTGCATACTGCAGCTCCCCAGGGCCTAGCACCAGGGTCTTAGTTCTTGCTAAGCACAATTTAAACTAGTAAATAGAGAAGGCTTTTCTATAGCAGGAATAGAAGTTTTCCCTATTTCTCCCCAGCTGACCAGAGCAATGGCTATGCCAGCCCCAGCCAGCTGGATATCAGAGTGGAAGACTCTGGAATATCCAGAGAACTTCACAAGAACAAGAGCTTAGTAGGGCAAACTTTTGCCATTTGGTCAGCAGAATGCATTGCCTCATAGTGTAGGAGAAAACAATAAGAGGATATAAAGCAAATAATTGTAGAAAAGATATTCTGGAGCTAGTACTGCAGATATACAGCTCCTCAGATTCATTTCCCAGTATTTCAGAAGGTATTTCACTTCACAACAAGCAGATGCCATCAGAAGCAGTGCTAAAGGTGATGACTTTTAAGTACCTGATGTTGGGAGGTCTACTTTAATAACACTGAATGGAAGGTAAGTCAGGCAGTATGACTGCTCCATGTTAGATCTCAGGGATGCAAAGCCCTAGGAAGCTGCTTACACTCCAAACCTAGGTAAAGGCATAGCCTGCAAAAATTTACACCTAGTGTAGGACAGCTGAAAGCTGACACTATCAGTAAGCCTGGGTTCCACAAGGACAACAAATTTAGATTATTTATTCTGGAAAAAAATCTCTACAAACTTGACTAGCTGCTTTCCTGAATGTCTGAGCAGAGGTTTACACCTGCTGGGTTTTGCTGCCATATTTGTAACATCCAAACTCATCTAGCAGGAGCCAATAGGCTGAAATTTAAAGTTCATTTTCATACTTAACAAGATAACTCCTTGAAGCTATACCATGGAGAAACTGAGACATCACATTGTCTGGCATTAACAATTGTCTTCTAGAGCAATGATACTTGCAGGCACATTTTACAGGTGCTTCACACAAAACCAGCAGCAGTTTATTTAATGGTTGCACCTGCTACTTATGCAGTGCCCTCTTGTTTTAACTGCTCAGTCTGTGGTCTCCCTGGTGCTTTCAAAGACACCTCCAAGATGTTACTTCATATACTTCACTCCCCCAGTGCAAACGTTATGCTAAAACCTCTCTGCAAATCAGCAGATAATATCCTCTGTGAGAAAAGTCTGCAGAATTCAGTTGAACTTTGTTCCACAACACAAAAGACCCAACCAAAACAAAACCACAGAAAAACCCCCAACAAACAAAACTCAGCTAAGCCAAGGGTACCTGGCAGAGAGCTCTTTCCTTAGGTGGAACTCCTCGGTCTTAGCTCTCCTCAGATTGCCTGCCATTCGAATGAAATCCCTCTCTAGGCCTTCTTTGTATTTTTCCAAGAGAGTAAGTTTCTGGATCCAAAGGTGTCTTTTTTCTCCTAGCTCTTGCTTGAGAGCCTGTGGAAGTTTTAAACTGAGTTGCCATGTGGTCAGATGAGAAGCAGAGTCAGAGAGTAAACCAGAGCCCCAGTTTACATGATGAGAATTCATTGCCCTGCTCCAACCACTTTGTATCATCACCTACATCCAACACTATCAGAGAGAAGGTGGATGATAATACTTTGTAATCCACTGGTTGGAGAAGGGAGGAGAGAGTGAGGGAGAAATGAAAAATACATTTTAATAAGGAAGAGAATAGAAAGGACAATAGGTTTTCATTTTACACAAAACAGTGTTTTGTGCAGTCTAGCAGGTTAACAAAGCTACCTAAACTTCAAATTAGTGCCTTCTAACTCTACAGGCTGATGGGATGTGGGGACAGACAGCTTAGACCCTGTCAAGTATCAGTAATTTAAGACTTATTTTAAGATGGAGCAATGCACAACAGTTGGCACAAGAAAATGCAAGACAGTTCAGTTTGATGAATGGCTCCCAGTGTTTTCAAAAGGTCACTGCTACAGCAAAAGCCACTCTCAGCCTTTCTTTTTAGGCAGATCTAAAGTACAGAGGTAGCCCTCTTCTTCTTCAGCCCTTTTAAAAAGTATACAGGGAGGGAATGTTTATGCTGAGTGTGGCAGCAGATTACATGGTGCACAAGGAAGTCTTTTCAACTTATCCCAGACAACCTCCACCCTTACATACAGCAATAAAAGTGCTATTTCATAAGGGGAAGTGTTAATAATGACCATCTTGCAGGAAGCCCTAAAACTGGTAATTTATACTTCTCACCCTTTCCTCAAAATACAACTAAGTCCATTGGCACCAATTTGGGTTTGTATTACAGTAAAATAAAACCCACAAACACCAATAAATCCATATTTGTCATACACATCTAGCAGATGAAATCTGCCTAAGGGAAGACTATGGGATTAAAGGCTTTCAAGCTTTATCTGACTTGTAGGAAGAAAAAGGGAAAGAGGGTAGAAATGAAGTGTTAAATAGCACTATATCCTCTCTGTTTCTCTAAACAGTGCAGTGGAAAGCATGGAGCAAGAGGAATGCAGTCTTCTTTCTCTGGTCTCGTTTGACTGAGCATACAAGACAAGAATCCCTGGCTTTTAAAAAATGCTCAATGAGAGTCAAACAGAGCTACAAATCAGGTTGGGATTTCTGGGATTTTACAAAATTCGTTGAAAGGGGGAAACATCAACCCTACAAATACCATTACCGACTTGTGAGTTAGAGCCTAATGTTGTTCATGAATCATAGAATGGGAGGGCTTGGAAGGGACCCCCAGAGATCATCCAGTCCAAGCCCTGTGCCAAAATAAGATCACCTAGGGCACATCCCACAGGAACACATCCAGATGGGTCTTGAAAAGTCCCCAGAGAATGAAACTCCACCACCTCTCCAAGCAGCCTGTTCCATGGCTCCAGCACCCTTACAGTAAAGTTTTTCCTCACGCTGAGGTGGAACTTCCTTTGCTCCAGTTTGTGTCCACTGTCCCTCATCTTATCACAGGGCACCACTGAAAGAGCCTATTCCCTTCTCCTTGACACTCACCCTTCAGATATTTGTAAACAGTAATAAGGTCTCCTCTCAGTCTTTTCTCCAGACTGAACAGCCCCAGGTATCTCCACCTTTCCTCATCAGACAGATGTTCCAGTCTCTTCCTCATCCTCATAGACTCCATTGGACTCTAATATTTCCCTGGTCCTCTTGAACTGGGGAGCCCAGAACTGGCCACAATACTCCAGGTGTGGCCTCATTAGGGCAGAGTAAATGAGTGGGAGAACCTCCCTTCACCTGCTGGCTACACTCTTCTTAATGCACCCCAGGATACCATCAGTCTTCTTGGCCAC
This sequence comes from Indicator indicator, assembly GCF_027791375.1. Lineage (NCBI taxonomy): Eukaryota > Metazoa > Chordata > Aves > Piciformes > Indicatoridae > Indicator > Indicator indicator. The sequence goes on from NC_072023.1 coordinate 18,448,088, forward strand.
AAGGGTACATTGCTGTCCTATGAGCTTCAAACAAAAAAGCTTCCTATATGAAGTATCATGCTACACACACAAAAATCCCAAACCAACCCAACCCAACAACAACAACAAAAAAAACAAAGCACAAAAGGAGAGCCTGAGCAGTTTCACTAGATAAAATGTAACTAGGATACCATGGGATGTGACTATGTGAAAATGCCCACATCCTGAAGAAGAGCTGCTCAGCCAAGACAGGTAGCATTTGTTCTTAGAAATAACATTGGTTTGACACTATGTGGCTTCTTCTAGCTAGGTGAAGACAGTACATTTGACACGAAGTCACTGCTCCCCCCCACAGGCCCAAGGAAGACAGGACCTTCAATTTTAAAAGAATCATCTTCCTTGCTCCTCTGTTAGCTTAGTTTCCAGATGCATCATACTCTAGCAGCTAGAGTAGGATTCATTTGGCACCATCAACTCCAACACCCACAGCAAAAGTTTTTAGTTTCACATGTTTAACAGGAATTTGATCCCAATGTAAATGGTAAATTAACAACCATTTTTCAGCTGTGACAGGTTTACAGGAGGAACTTAGAGCAAGGCATGAACCAGCACTTTCCCAGAGTCTACCCGAAGTCACACTAGAGTGAAGAAAGCAAGATGCTTACACCTTCCTCATGGGGAAGCTTTCAGGATTTACATAAACTAAAAAAAAAAAAAACCAACAAACCAAAAAACAAAACACCAAACCATGGCTGCAGACTGGATGGCTCCAATGATTCCTCCCACTGCCCCTGCGGCCACTGGATTGAGAAAGGTAACTATGTCAATTTACTCTGCTCTGGTGAGACCTCACCTGGAGTCCTGAATCCAGCTCTGGAGCCCTTAATGGAGGAAGGGCCTGATGGAGCAGGTCCAGAGGTGGGCCACAAAAACAATCAGGGGTCTGGAGCACCTCTTCTATGAAAACAGGCTGAGGGAGCTGGGGTTGTTCAGCCTGGAGAAGAGAAGGCTCCAGGCAGACCTAATAGCAGCCTTCCAGTACCTGCAGGGGGCTACAAGAAGGCTGCTGGGGACTGTTTGCAAAGGCCTGCTGGGAAAGGAGAGGGACAAACAGTTTCAAACTAGAGAAGAGTAGATTGGATGTCAGGAACATGTTCTGCACCACAAGGGTGGTGAAACACTGCAACAGGTTGCTCAGGGAGGTAGTTGAGGCCCCGTCCTTGGAGATATTCAAGATGAGGCTTGACAGGGCTCTGGGCAACCTGATCTAGTGGACAATGTCCCTGCTTAGAGCAGAGGGGGTTGGACTAGATGACCTTTGGAGGTCCCTTCCAACCCAGACCATTCTACGATTCTCTAACAGGGCCAGCTACATTTTGTGTCACGAGAGGAAATGAAGGGGAGCCTTCTGCTTAAGAAGATAACAGCTTAAAGCAGTACACACTGTGATGCCACTTGCTCTTACTTAAGTGGGAGAAATTGAGGGTTTGGCATCTAGTAAGGAGCTGAAAAACAGCATTAATACCCAGTTTGGTGGAGTTTTCTGTAGCACTGCTAACAATAGATTATTGAAAAACCCCACATCCAGCAAGATGAACATTTCAGAAACTGTGCTGGTACATGGTATCTGGAGTTCAGCTGGGAGAGGGAACAGGAAGCAAGAGCAAGAGAGTTGAGCTGTGTCCACAAACTGCTGCTACCACATGGGGAAGTTTTTTTTGCCAGTTATGCAAAAGTCTTTACTTCCAAACCTGAGAAGAAGTGTAAGAAAAAACACATTATGCAAGGTTAAGTTGTATAATATGGTTTTGTAGGACCTTTTCCCTTGGAAGGTGTGCAAACACCTTGCCCTTCACATGAAAGTAAACCCTGTGACGGCTTTGATTTGGAAATACTGCTATGTAGTCATGTCTCTCCTCCTCTTGGTGGTGAAACCATTCACTACCGTAGTCAGATTCAAGGCACAGGGGAAAATGGGTGCTTGAAGCACACAAACATACAGCAGACAGAAAAATCTTCACAGTTCACAGTATAATGTTGTCACCTGATCTCATTTTCCTCTTCAAACCCACTTGCTTCACCTACCCTTTCCTTCAGGCATACTTTAACAAAGTGGGGTTTTGCAGAAGGCAAAAAAATAATCACAGAAGATCCTGTTCTCTGAACAGCCATCCCTGACCTCCAAGTGGACTGCCATAACCTCAAGTAATTAACAAGCATAGCATACAGCTTAAGATTTTACACAGCCCCACTATTTCATAGAACAGCTTCAAAGAAACACTTACCCCAAGTTTTCTTTCCCATGCCTGTTGCGTGTTGACATCAAAGTCTTTCACCCATTCTAAAGAAGTCACAACAAGCTCCTCTGCTTCAGAGGCTTCCTCTAGCTGAAAAGTAATTATTACAAAAACAGGAAAAAAACCAAACAACATCAAACAGTAACCTTTCTAGTCCTAGTCTGACAGAATGCTACCCAGAGTTACTAGGTTGTAATAAGTGACAGTGTTAGAGTAGGTGCCCAGGATTAAAGTGTGCCCCACCTCCAGAGAAGCTGCTCTTTGAAGAGTAAACATGATCTGACAATCAGTGCTTGGAGAACCCCTCATTAAGAGGCTGATAGAAGCCCATTATATTTATTAACAGAAGCTCTGCTACTGACCAGCTTTTGCATGATAGCCTTGAAGTTTTCTCCTGCATATTCAGGTCCCTGAAGTAAAAACAGCACTTCACGGTCCAGCGTTTCATCCAGGGACATCGACTCAGCCTTGGTGATCTTTCAAGAGATGGAAGAGCCAGCTAACATTTTGACATCTCCTTACTGCAAACCAGCATTAGTGACATTTAGACTTTTTCCAAAGTATTTACCAGAAGGTCAGAACTACTAAAACCTGAAGCCTGTAAAAGCTATTCAAAACCATCATGTTGTGGGACTTCAAATGAAAGCAAGTCAGTCAGGATGCTGGGAGATCCAATGTAAATCTTCACATCAGCGGTAGGCAAGAGTAAGTCAGTAATTAGTTATCTTTACTCAGAAGAAGCTTTACAAGCAAGGAATGAGTAGAACCCTAGGTTGCCTTACAGGTGATTTGGTGTAATTGTCTCCTCACAGCATTTAGTGACTCAGCGTAGCGAGATGCAATAGGGGACAACACATTATTTGGGAGCTGCCTGGCCAAGTGGACCTCTCATTTCTGGTCCTGTAGTTTTAGGAGTTTTTTTCTGTTGCACATGTGTCTCTCTGCAAACATACCACATACAATAGCAAGTCTTACAAGACAAATCACTGCAATAGCACCTATTTGTTGTCAGCTCTGCTGCACAGCTTGCATTTGAAGGGAAGACAGCACTGTAAGGAAAGATGGAGGGAGGCCAGTATCTAGTGGAATCCCTCTGGCATTGGTACTAGGACCAGGACTATTCAATATATTCATCAATGACCTGGATGAGGGCACTGTCAGCAAGTTTACTGATGACACCAAACTGAGAGGAGTGGCTAACACCACTCAGGCTCTGTTGCCAGTCAGCAAGACCTCTTCAAGCTGGAGAGTTGCGTGGGGAGAAACTGAATGAAATCCAACAAGGCCAAGGGTAGAGTCTGGCATCTGGGAAAGAACAATCCCATGGACCAGGATAGGCTAGGGACTGACCTGTTGGAGAGCAGCTCTGGGGAAAGGGACCTGGGGTGGGTCTAATGTCTTTCAGCTCCAGGATTACTAATGATCTACAGGGAATAAGCTTTGGTCTTCCTTTACTGATGCAAGACAATGTGGATGAGAATCAAAGATTTGATTCATACCTCAGAAGTCTGGGCAAGTTCCAGTTCACAGTGCAGTGAATTCATCCCTTCAGGAACACTGCTGTTAAGTTTACACAGCAATGGGAGACTCAAGCCATTTCTAAAAGAAGCAGACAACAACCCCAGACATCAGCCCTTTTTTAGTTTTGAGGAACTGCATTTCCTAAGACCTGTCCACAATACTCACAAGATCAGCTCTTGCTGCATGTGTTGCATGTTCTCCAGCAGCTTTTTCTTTTCTGCCCTCAGTGTCTAAAACACAGCACAGACAGTGTTAGTCTGTCATGCAGAATAACCACAGGATATGCATGCTTTCCCCCCCAGTGTCATAAGCTAAACTTGTGTTCCATACCTCTATTATTGAAGAACATTCCACAACTGTTAACTTCAGTTCTTTGATGGCCTGCTCCTTCTGCAGAGATTGTGGAGATAAAAAAAAAAAACAACCAACAAACAAAACATTTAAAGTTTACAATCTGATAACTAGCACATTCATAGAATCATAGGATGAGCTAGGTTGGAAGAGACCTCCAAAGGTCATCCAGTCCATCCCCCTCTGCAGTCAGCAGAAACATCCTCCACTAGATCAGCTTGTTCAGAGCCTTGTCCAGCCTGGCCTTGGATATCCCCAGGGGTGGGGCCTCAACTATATGCCTGAGCAACCTGTTGCAGTGTTCCAGCACCCTCATGGTGCAGAACTTGTTCCTAACATCCCATCTAAACCTGCTCTTCTCTCATTTCAAACTGTTGCCTCTCGTCCTATCACTCCAGACCTTTTTAAGCAGTCCCTCTGCAGCCTTCCTGTAGCCCCCTTCAGGTACTGGAAGGCTGCTATTAGGTCTCCCTGGAGCCTTCTCTTCTCCAGGCTGAATAACCACAGCTCCCTCAGCCTGTACTCATAGGAGGAATGCCCTAGCCCCCGATCATTCTTTGTGGTCCTCTTCTGAACCTGCTCCGTCAGGTCACACAGGATCACAAACTGTTAGGAGTTGGAAGAGACCTCAAAAGATCATCTAGTCCAACCCCCATGTCCTTCCTATATTGAGGGTTTCAGAGCTGGACTTAGATGGATCTCCAGGTGAGGTCTCACTGGAGCAGAAGGGCAGAATCACCTCTCTCCATCTGCTGGCCGTGTTGCTTTTGATGCAGCCCAGAAGGCCAGTGACATCCTGGGCTGCAAGTTCACACTGTTGGCTCATGTCCAGCTTCTCATCCACCAGCACCCCCAAGTCCTTTTCTGCAAGTCTTCTTTCTGCAAGACTTCTGCAAAGTCCTCCTTTCTCATCATCCCTCAGCCTGGATTGATATCTAGGATTGCCCTAAGTAGGTGCAGGACCTTGCGCTTTGCCTTATTGAACCTCATGAAGGGCATTCAAAATACCTATGGCTAAGATGCCTTGTATCCAAAATAACACTGTACTGCAGGCTGGAGTAAGCTGTTCGATTTAGGTTTGAGCAGCAACCTAATTATGTAACAAAAATAGTTGTAAATTTAAAAGCATATTGGCTAACAAAATACCTCTATTCTATGTAATGCCTGAAATTTAAGGAGACAGAAAAACTCTTCTCCAGGTGCTGTGTTTTACTTTATTTCCCTGGTTTCTGTGGCAGCAGTAGCAGATTAAACTAGACAGAAGCACTCTAGTTTTAGCTGAAAACCTGGACTATATTATGCCTGGCACAAGTTTTAATCACAATTGACCCTCAAAGCAAGTTGCAATGTTCTGAGTTTCCTCTTCTTGGTTTCAATGATTAAGCATATAGACTGTAGCAAAACCTAGAAGATTACATCTCTCTAATGAGAAAGGACAAATCTACTTTTTCATTCTCTGAATCACCATTTCTAGTTTGACACAAAAAAATAGCAATTTAAGTAAAAGACAAGTAGGAAAGGATCTTTTGCAGGTACATTCTTCCACCAGCTGTTGAAGGAAGCAGCCTTTGGAAGTTTCTGTACATTTCTCTGAAGTTTATTAATTTATTTTGTTTTAATAGGTTGTGATTTTCTTTATCTTTTTTTTTTTTTAAATAAAAGCAAATCCTGAAACCTTTAATTGCACTGACTCATAACCAGGTCCTGAAGCAGATCTCGCCTACTTTGCAGCCATTTATAGGCTCAGGTTCTGTAATGTGAGAACAGTAGAAATAGAAGTGCCACAGTGAAGATAATTGCTTTGCCTTTGTACAAATCATTTCAGTATCAGTGTTTTCAGTCAAGACAATATGAAATAAAAGCAACTAACCTGGACCAAACTTGCCTCTTTATTCACCACAGTACTCTCATAGATATGTGCTTGGACCTAAAGAATGAAAAGATTAGAAATCATTCCAGTCATCAGTATGCTCTATAATACAAGTCTGTTCCCATCTCCTACATGGAAAGGAAAAAGGGGATCAACATTCCTTGCTTAGAAAAATCAAATTCTTCCTTGAATACCTTGCATGGTGTATTTCAAGGTTCAATTCTTGGACCTAGTTAAAAGAGAAAGTGTTCTCAACTTTCTCAGCCACCTTTGTTTCCTCTGCTCTGTCCAGGCTCATAGTTTAGAATCACAGAATGTCTTGGGTTGGAAGGGACCCTCAAATGTCATCTTGCCCAACCTCCCTGCAGACAGCATGGATGTCTCCAACTAGATCAGGTTGTTCAGGGCCCCATAAAGTTTGACCTTGAATGTCTCCAGGAATGGGGCCTCAATCACATTCCTGGGCAGCCTGTTTCAGTATTTCACCACTCTCATTGTAAAGAGATTCCTCCAGATGTCCAACCTAAACCTACCCTGCTCCAGTTTCAAACCACCACCGCTCGTCCTATCACTACAGACGAGAGCATGTTGCAGCAACATCAGCCAAAGCATGACTTTCTAACCCATCTTCTCAAGGAGCAAGGAAAAGGTTTCCTAGAATTTTAACTTAACAGGAAAGAGTAAAACTGTGGTTTATGTTATCCTACCTTTTATCCTCTAGACAACAACTTTTAGTCAAAGCTGTCGCAGTAAGCTATGACTGCACTGCAGTTCTTGACTACAGACAGGGTCAGGGCAGAAATTCCCAGCACTAGACCTGTTTCTCCTAGAGTTGAAATGGTTACCTCAAGCTCTGCTGCATCTTTAGACAGCTCCAAAATCTTCTTTTGAAGTCCATCAGCCTCCATGCTATTCCTAATATTCTGAACAAGATACAGAACATATTGTTAAGAGATTCCTGAATGCATGGGTCTGTTTTTTATTGTTATGCATGATTTAACCACTTTCTCTATTTCATCCTAAATAGTCTAAAACAAAGGCTGCAAGTATTAAAACATTTTTTCCACCTGATAAAAGCTGGTTTCTAAAATACTTACTTTAAAGAAATAAAGGCCAGTAAGAACAAATCCCCTCTGAACAGCAGAGTTTTAACATATAGCATTTTTATAGCTGTGTTATCTAGAAATGCTTGGAATTTGTCTATATAGCTTTAAAAATGAGGAGAAATAAAAGCTGTTTGTCCCTGTCCCCCATGCTTTCCTAACCCTGTTATCCTTACCCAACTGTGTCAGCGTGAGCTGAAATTCCCCCCGCCACCGACAATAACCAGGCTAGCTCAGTCTGGAAGCAAATGAAAGCTGTACTGACAAGCAAAATCTACAATCTATGATGAAATGCAATGAATACGTACAAATATACAAAATTCACAACATTTACAAATATATACAATCAACAGAAAAGCACAACCAAGATCCCTTTGCTTCCCTCCAAAGGGGACCTTTCCCAAGGGGCCTCTCTCCCAGGGGCTTCCCCCCAGGCCCCCCTGGCAGAAAGCAGAGTTAGAGCAGAAAGTTGTTAACTTAGCTGCCAAGGTCAGTGTGTTGTCTTCAGCCAGAAGAGAAGAAGAAACAGCAGCCAGACAGCCCAGCAACTGCCCCCACTGCAGACTGCAGAGTGCCCCACTTCGTTTTGGGTAATAGTTCTTAAACATTTCTATCTATCCAATGGAAGTGTTTAGAACAATCAGTATTTTGCTTTCCTTACACCCAATAGTGACTTATTTACACTCTTCAGCTTTCTCTGCTCGAACTTTGCAAGGAAAAATTAAAGACAGTTTCAAACCATCACACCAGCAAATGGAAATTCTGTAACATAGTACAACTTCAAGACACAAAGACTTATAAGATAACCTAATTAGCATGTCAGGCTTCAAAGCCTGACAAACATTTAGTCATGGTCATCTTTTAGCTAGATAAGAATATGTACTTGCAAAGTCATGATTTGTATTACCTCTTCCTGAAGAGAAGTAATTTTGATGATGAGAGCCTGATTTTCTTTTTCCTGATCAGGTTTATTTAAATAAAAATGAAAAGAAACAAGAGAGAAATCAAAACAGTTGGTTTCAGCATGTCAAGTTCAACATTCAAAACCAAACTAAGGCAAAAAGTAACACACCACAAACACATCCAGGACCCAGGATGAAGCTGTAGTGTGGTGTTCCTCTGCTTCAGAAAGCACAGCAAGAGGAGTGCTGAGACTAGTTGAGCTCAGGAAGCCTCAGCTGAAGTGTTTTACATAGGCATTTCACATCAGAGCACAACTCAGACCACCAGATGATAGAAAAAGGTATTCAAGGGCAGAGTGAGCAAACCTATAGTGTTCATGCTGGAGTTCAGACAGATCTGAAACTAAGGGACTTAAAAGCACAACTAATAATATTTCTCCCTCTCACCCTATCTCCTTCTCAAAAGGAGAATTCTGCATGTAATCTGAAAATATATCAAATCAAGAATACACACGCACTGTAACAGGATAGCACCAGAAAAATGTGTTCTTGCTCAGCATGGAAGACTTTTTGGCTTTCTAAATACCCACCATCAGCAGCACTCAGAGCTATGGAACAACTATTTACAGCTACACCCACACAGCAAACCTTGGAGATACAAACAACATGCATGGCAATGATGCAAAATATATATTCTCCAGAGAACCTGTGCTCTGCTCTCTGGCAATACCTGTGAAAGCTGCAGCCACCTGGGCCTCATTACCAGGCAGCTTTACACATTATAGTCAAAGGCTTTGCTGCTAAGGAACCTGGGGTGCAGTTCAGATGCTTTCACGTAGGCAGCTCATGCCCTTTGAGACACACAAAGATGTGCTGCCTGGCTTCCAGCCATCAGTCCAGACTGGACAGGTTTTTCTCATAGGCCCTTGTCACTATCTGCTAGCCCATGCAGGCACTGAAAATAACCTAGGGGAGTTTTGGATAATTACTCATGTGGACATCTGAACTGCATCTTGTGTCCCTGTTTGTTCTAGGAAAGCGTGCTGGTAGAACATTACCAACAGCAAAACAGACAGGGTTCCAGGAGGGCAGCAGGAGATCTGTTGTCCTTACGTATAGTTGGATGTGAGACTAACCCTTTCCTTTTGTTGTCCTCACTGTAACTGACAACTGTTTAGAGAAACTTCCATGCAAGACCTTCAGTGTTTTCATAACACTAACGAGTCACACCCAGGATTGTAAAAATATAGAATTGTTTCAGTTGGAAAACACCTCAAAGATAGAGTCCAACCATCAGCCCAAGACCACCATGGCCCTTAAATCACGTCCCGAAGTTCCATGTCTGTATGTTTTTTGAATGCCCCCAGGGATGGTGACTCCACCATCAAACTAGGCAGCCTGTTCCCATGCGTGACCACTCTTTCAGGAGAGAGATTTTTCCTAATAAACCTCTCCTGGCACAATTTCAGGCCATTTCCTCTTGTTCTATCCTAAGGAGGACAGACTTAACTCCCACCTCACTCCAACATCCTCTCAGGGAGTTGTAGAGAGCAATGAGGTCTCCCCTCAGCCTCCTCTTCTCCAGACCAAATGACCCCAGTTCCTTCAGCTGCTCCTCACCAGACCTGTCCTCTAGACACTTCACCAGCTTTGTTGCCCATCCCTGGACATGCTCCAGCACCTCAATGTCCTTCTTGGAGTGAGGGATCCAAAACTGAACATAGCATTCAATGTGTAGCCTCACTAGCACCCAGCACAGGAGCACAATCACTTCCCTACTCCTGCTGGCCACACTACTGCTGATACAGGCCAGGATGCTGTTGGCCATCTCGGCCACCTGAGCACACTTGCTAGCTCACATTCAGATGATTATATCAAGCATCCTCAAAAAGCCTCAGTACCTACTGGTACAGAGAATGTCATACTGCTGATTTTTTGTCTGAGTGGTTCTGCCACTGTTACAGCAAAGTATGAGATGCTGTGCAATGTAAGCTAAGAAGTAAGAGCACCTACTAGTTGTTTATTTTGGCAAAGAACCTGCTCTCTCTTCTCTTCTGACAGGTTCAGGTTAGTTTTTACTTCTTCTAGTTCTTCTTCCAGAGACTTGGCCTGCAGTACAGAATGCTGGATGCTGCAGGGGTAGAAATAAATCCAGAGAAATCTCAGTGAGTTTACTCTTGGTCATTAAACAGACTTGAAATACCAAGAACAGTATTTTTAGAAGCCACCAGGGACTTACTTGTTGGCACATATTCTTAACAGAAGAGCAACAATCAAGCTTAAGCCCATCATTTTTGTCCAGCAAGTAAAAGCTCATGGACTCACCTTCTATTTATCACCCCCTCCCACTCACACAAGGGATGAAACCCCAGGTAAACACAGCATCCAAGATAACAAAGCTTTTGTTTGCACACACCTAACAGTCTACTTTGTTACAGTCAAATGTATCAGGCTATTTGAGCACATAAACTTGGCTGTACAATAGCTCATTGTTAGTGGTTAGTGCAGTTTAAGGATAAGCTCTGCACCATTTTCTTATCCTGATCTGATACCCTAACCAATGTATATTTAACCCACGGGGCAAGGCCCTTTTCCTGGCTGGCTCTAGCACCCCAGAGCACTTGGTTCAACATGAGAGTCCACATTCCATACCACCTACAGTGCAGGACTCTTGTCTTCATCTCCCTAGAAGGTACTGGGAATGGTTTGACAGAAGATACAAGTATCTCACATTTGAATTAATTTGGTCTGATAAGCATTACAAACTCATTGCAAAAATAGGCTTGTCTTCATGGCACTTATGGGTCCTCAAACTGTGGCAATAGTACACTAGTGAGAAAACACACTTGCTTTTCTCAAGGGAGTAGGAAAAAGGCTCTTCTGTGCTCATCTCCTCTCTGCAGAGCAGCAGGTGTGTACTCTAGGACTGGAAGCCTTCTAGTACTTGGCTGTGCTCTTAGTAATACTTTATTATTATTTTGAATTAGTTTTGTTTGATTTTGCTTTACCCTAAGACTTTATGTGTGTACCTCAGGCTGGAAGATGAAAGACTGATTTTTACAAGATCTAGGAGCAGAACAAGAGGGTTAAACCTTACAGATACTACATTAAGTGAAGAAAGCCATCATAAAGCACTGGTGAGGCTTCAAAGCATAAAGCAAGGCTGGACTGCTTGGAAGAAGATAGTTCTGCCCATGGCTTGCAGACTTGGTGCAATCAGGGTCTCCCACCTTTTTGTTTGTTGACGCAGATCCTCATTGTCTGCCAACAGCTTATTGTTAGTCTCATCCACAGCTTCCAGTGTGAGCTTCAACTTGTTGTTCTCTTCCTGAAGCTTCTGGTTCTTGTACTGCAGGTCCGCGACACAGGTTATCAGGTCAGAAATGTCCCTGTTCCAGTAACAAAAACAGGAGAGGTTGACAAAGGTAATTTGATCTAATTTAGAATTTCTAAATATCCTGATGGTGTACTGCACCAATTAGAGACCTTAGAGAAGATCCCACAGAAAACTTGTAATGCTAATTACCTGTTGCTAATTTCCTCTTAGGCTACCACTCATACTTTGGCATTTACTGCATGCTTTTTGGGTACTTACTTCCCACCTAAACCATCCCCCACTTATGCACTCAGCTGAAACTTGAACAAAGATCACCCTTTTGAGATCCTGGGAAAGGATAAAGAAGAATCAGAAAGCAGATCCTAAGGGGTTTTTTACCATGCATAAAATGTGTAAGTTGGCTTTGTAACCTCTGGTGTTACTAAGTGCTTTGCTATTAACAGAATAGAAGTCAGAGTCATGGCTAAAAAAAAAAAAATTATAAAAGAAAGTCAAACCAAGCAAAACTAAGGACCAGATTTTCAGGACAATATCTTCTACTGTCATACATGTAAGAACTTGCAGGAGGTAAGGAATCACTTTAAAAAGGAAAAGAAACACACAGCAGAACTGACCACAGGGAAGCAAAAAGGTAAATGGACACAAAAGGACCAAGATATCCGTAGGAAAAATTAAAATGTGTTTAAGTCTGAGATGAATCTCTGAAGAACAACATGATGGCATCCCAGGCTGCATCAAAATCAGTGTGGACAGAGATGGAGAGAGGGGATTCTGCCACTTTGCTCTAGTAACACCTCACCTGTAGTACTGCATCCAGCTCTGGATCCCTCAACAGAGGAAGGACATGGACCTGATGGAGCAGAGCCAGAGCAGGGCCACAGCCTTCCACAAATGATCAGGGCCACAAAAATGATCAGGGGTCTGGAGCACCTCTGCTATGAGGACAGGCTGAGGGAGCTGGGGTTGTTCAGCCTGGAGAAGAGAGGGCTCCAGGCAGACCTAATAGCAGCCTTCCACTACCTGAAGGGGCTCAAGAAGGTAGCTATAAGATGCACTGTTTGCAAAGGCCTGCAGTGACAGGACAAGGGGCAAAGGTTTGAAATGAGAGAAGATCAGATTTAGATTGGATGTTAGGCACAAGTTTTACACCATGAGGGTGCTGGAACACTGCAACAGATTGCCCAGGGAGATGGTTGAGGCCCCACCCCTGGAGACATTCAAGGTGAGGCTGGACAAGGCTCTGAGCAAGCTGATCGAGTAGAGGATGTTCCTGCTGCCTGCAAGGGGGTTGGACTGGATGACCTTTGGAGGTCCCTTCCAACCCAAACCATTCTATGATTCTATGATTAAGAGCTAAAGCAGAGCAAGTTCAGCATTAAAAACTTTGGTAATACAGTTTTCTGAAACAGTGTTTCTAGGAATTACTCTCAATTCAAGCCTGGAGTGCTAAATTCTGAGAAAGAATTGATCAGGACTTACACATCTCCTTTAGACACATCACCCCCAAAGGCCTCCAAGCTTCCCGATGTAATGTTCATTTGGACAAACATCTCTTTTGCTGAAAGAAGCAGAGGTTTTGGTTACATAATTAAGAAAGTGGATTTTTCCAGAATAGAATTATAGCATAAAAAGTCTGTACCTTCAGAGGTGTTTTTGTGTACTTCCATGCTTGCTGTTGGTCCCTCAGTAACACTGTCTTCCCTGAAACAAGGAAGTACCAAGAGTCACAAAATCAGCACGGCACAGGATGGATTAACAACTTCGGAACCACAAAAAGCTTTCGGCCAAATCCCAATGTGGTCACAGTATCCTGATACCATCCTTGTTCCAGGCCAAGGAAAGCACAAACCACCAGAGCACTTTTTACTCTCCTGCTTTCACAGGAGCTTTTAGGAGGTAGATTGATAAAAAGCTATTACCATTTTCCCTTACAGTCCTCAATCCACTCTTTCATGACGGCATGAAATGTTCCCAGGTCCATGGAGATATCTTTCTTGTCTGGGTCAAGCATGCTGAACAACTCTTCAATCCCATTGTCTTCCAATCCCCGACTAGTTGTGTGTCTCAAGTAATCAACTATCTTGGAAACTGCTACTTTTCCTACAACAGATACAGGTGTTGATGCATCACACTCAAGTCCTGTAGGCCATTACAAGAGCTGTAAAAGATCTGCACTAGTGTGTATTCAGTCACCCTCAAGAGCTGTGGACATGCAACTGCAGGTCTAGAGTTACCTAGGAAGGAACAGTTCAGAGCTTTGGCTTTTTCAATACCCAAGTGTGAAAGTCCAGTTCACTAGTGTCATGAAGTTCAGTTTAGACAACCAAACTCAACATGTGCTATGATACTACTTTCAAGTCTCTCATCCATCTGGGAAACCCTGTGACTGACTCTTCTAGATGATTCTCTAACTTTTAGTTATGTCAGAGGAACATTCAGAAGAACCATCTTTTGCTCTGAAATTTCCTAAGGCTATCTTTTCTGATTAAAAGAATGCCTACAAAATAAACAGCCATTTCCAGCAAGAGGCACACACGTTTATTCTGCATCTGCCATACATACAGCCACCTAGCTAAGGGACCTAGTCAGTCTAAGCACATCACAGATTGGAACATCTCAGAAAGCATAACATGACCCGGGCCTTGAAAATTTGTGGAAAGAATAAAAAGAGAGCAACCACAATCCACTGACAAACCTGTACGCTCTACGTCACATGCACAGAAGATAGTGGTCAGCAAATCTTCTTCAGAGATCAAGCTGACATTATCCATGTTGTCAGCCTCATAATCCAGGGAATGCTTCCATCCTACGAAGAGTAAGTTTGTTACTGCCCATAACAACCAGTTTTTATTTATGCATAGTAATTTCATGTGCTGCAGCTTCTAACTACAACTTTACACTTGTTACAGCAGCAGCACCCATCACATACTACAGCTAAAATGACATTTTAAATGTCTGCTATTTTTATGATTAAAAAAACAAAGCCAACCAACCAGCTTCCTCCCCTCAGCCAAATAACACTGGGATCCACTCATAGTTGGAGCCCCCAAGCCAGGAACTAGTTTGTGCATCTGCTTCTACACATGCATGTTTGGCTGTTCTTTTGCATGAAGTAAACAAACCACAACATTTTAGGAGGTCAGTTATTTCTTCCCTTTTCCCTTCAGATACATTGTAGAGAAACCATCATGATCAGATTAAGTCAAGAAAACAATCCCTAAGGAAAAAGCAAAACAACCAAAAATTCCACAGTGCAAAAACTACAAACTTCTATTTTTTTTTAGTTAAAGACAGAGTAAATCAGTAACAAAAACTCTTATCCACAGAAAGGAATTAGCAAATTTGAGAAAGTTTAACTTGGCTCATTACTTCCTCACTGTTTACATTCACACTAACATTTTTTAGAGACAATTCAGAGAACGTTTTATGGCAGGTACACCCACCCCAGTAAAGGCCAAAATATCTCAGCAGAGAGTGTGCAACTCTTTCCTAGGCAAAGAAAAGAATTAAAGCTCAAAGTTTCACAACAGCATGGTGGTGATGACTGGTCCCCACAAACCTTGGCCCAGCCATGTGCCAGGCAGGCACATGCCTAGGTGAAAGAACAGGAAGGGTAATGCTCTTCAACCAACCAACAAAGCAAGCCCTCAGCAGAGAGGGAGCTGACCATATACAATCACAGATCAGATTTGACTTGGGTATGAACAGAGCTCTGCTGGAGGCCAAACAGAGCCTGTCTTCTCTGGAGCAGTGGGGCTATAGTTAGGGATCCCCTTGGCCTGGGATGCTAAGGAAAGCACCTTTCAATGTTGAGAGCCCTCATGTGCATTTTGGATAATCACCCCTTCAATTTAAGATGAAGTTAGCTGTGTAGTATTAAATTCTGCTTAACTGGTATCTGCACCTGGAGCTTTCTGATATTGGAGTAATTTTGATTGGAGTAAATCTCATGTTTGGGCATATGCCTTCTCTGAGACTGATTAACAGCTCTGAAGAAGCAGAGGAGTTAAGCAAAAAGGTGCACGGGGGCCCTCATTAAAACAGCAAGGCCCAGCCCAAACCACTGCCTGCATGGCAGCCCCCGGGCAGGAGCCCAGAGGCTCAGGGTAACTCGAGGCAGGCTTTAGTGCTAGCTGGCCAAAACTGAAACCCGAGTGCTTGGAGAAAGGGTGAAGAGGGGATCGACTACTGTTAAGTGCTAACGAAGCAAGGGGGATCTGGGGTCCTGCCGTGCTGCGTGGCAGGCTGCTGGTCCACCATCCGACTAGGTCCCGAAGTGCTTGCGGGCTGAGGCGGGGGGCACGCGGCGCTCCTCTCACCGTTAATCTAAAGGGCTTGTGGGAGCCGGCGGCGGGAGCGCAGAGAGCCGCCCGTATTGAGGCGATGTACGCGAAGGGGCTGCACGGCGTACCGTGGCTGTCGTGCCCCCGCCACCTCGCACCCCTTATTAGGGGACTACCGGACGCTTTAAAAATACACGCGGTGTCCCTCAGAGAAAGCGCTCCGAGAGCCGTTAAGCGCATTCAGCAAAAGCCTCCGCGCCTGCCCGCAGAGCTCCTGCCTGGGGCGGAGACGCGACACAACGCGCGCACTGCCGCGCGCCAGCGGCGCCACCGACGGGAAGCGGAGCGCGGCGGGAGGCCGGCCGCGAACCCCCTTCCGACCAGCCCCTGGCCGCAGCCTCATCAGCCTGGGCACAGCGAGTCAGGCTGTCGGTCTGAGAAGGAAAATACTGGGCTGTGTTTCAAGGGCAACCCAGGTGTTTATCTGGCAGCCTGTGGATTCGTTAGGGGGAAAAGGTGGAGCACGAAAGGCGAAAGCACGGCTGCTGCACCCTCCGGGAAAGGAGTTTTGCAACATTGCGAGGTGAACAGAAGGGGTTAAACCAACACATTGCACCACGGAATGGTAAGGGGTTGGAAGGCACTTGGCGCAGAGCATCTAATTCAATCCCCCTGCTAGAGCAAGGTCGCCTTATCAGGGGTGCGTCCAGGTGCGTTTGAAAATCTCCAGAGGAGACTCCACCTCTCTGGGTTGCCTGTTGAGTGGTGCAGGACCCTCACAGTGAAGAAGTGCCACCTTCGAATGAAACCTCCTGTGCTCTAGTTTGTATGTGCAGCACCTCAT
The DNA here is from genome assembly GCF_027791375.1 of Indicator indicator. Classification (NCBI taxonomy): domain Eukaryota; kingdom Metazoa; phylum Chordata; class Aves; order Piciformes; family Indicatoridae; genus Indicator; species Indicator indicator. The sequence goes on from NC_072023.1 coordinate 18,464,575, forward strand.
CCTATCCCTGTGCTCCACTGGGAAGAGCCCAGTCCTATCCTCTTGACCTCCACCTTCTATAGATATTTACATGCATTTATAAGATCCCTGCTCAGGCTGCTTGTCACCAGGCTAAATAGCCCCAGCTCTCTCCTTGTAAGAGAGATGCTGCTGTCCCCTAAGAATTCTCATGGCCTTCCATTGGACTCTCTCCAGTAGTTCCCACATTTTCTTGTCCTGGGAAGTTCAAAACTGGACACAGCACTCCAAGTAAGGCCTTACCAGGGCAGAGTAGAAGGGGAGGAGAACCTTCCTGGTTCCTTCCTGCTGATACCTTCTTAATGCACCCTATAATACCATTGGCCTTCTTGGCCACTTGGAGTTTGGGCCTCACATTCCACATGATGAATGCCTGCCAGTTTTCTGCTTACTGTTGTATAGTCCTTGGACTCACAGGAATATGTATACAAGTTTAGGATTTTTAATGGAGACAGGGCTCAAATTAGTGTTATAAGTAAACAGCAAGCTCAGAAGTCAGGAACCAAATCATCAAGGAAGACGTTAAACATAATAGGTGGTATCAGGGCTACCTATGGCCAAAGCCACCAGAGATGTGACAATCCCAGTTTTGCATTAATGGTTTAGTAGTCTACCCATTCTGCACATACTCAAAGTGACAGTGTGCCACATTTCACAGCCACAGAGGTGCAAGACTGAACATGAAGAGGAGGCATTAAATGGCTGTTCCACAGAGCACATTATCCTCAGGCCAACAGAACAGTCAAACCAATGATTTAAGACACAAGCTGACGTCTTGCACCGTAACTGGGATATGGAGTTACCACAAGCAGCTTTACTACTCACAACTAATGGAGAAATTATAAAAGTTTAGAAATCTGAGTATTTTGACCTAAAAGACCATTAATGGATGACAACTCTATACTTAGCAATCAAAAGGATCAGCTCTCATTGAAGATACACACAGGCAAGCCTGTCACTGTAAAACTGCCCACCACTGGCTTTGTACCCATGACCCTGGCAAAACCCAGAGGCTTACAAGCCTGAGAAGCCCTGGATGGAAGCAGAGACACCTACATCTTAGCAACTAGTGGATAATCCCAGACTTCTAGCCCCTAAGCCTGGTTTTAAAAGGACTGAGGCCCCTCTTTGTGGTGTTCTGCTTTTGTTGGTGGTTGGATTTTTTTTTTTTGCCCCCCACAGTAAAAAGGAAAAGCAGATCACACTAGTGTTCCTGCTGGCAGTGGCAATAGTGGCCAATGTGGATAATCAGGATCCTGATAGAAACATGGTAGTGAATCAATATGATCTCCCTAAACTTGGCATCCCCAAAAAGAATGCATGGGAGTATTGAAGCATTGTTAGAGGACTGATTTTTAGTTATAGAGGAGAAATTGGATTTTTCCAGAATAAAAAACAAATTAAAAAGTCTGTACCTTCAGAGGTGTTTTTGTGTACTTCCATGCTTGCTGTTGGTCCCTCAGTGGCACTGTCTTCCCTGAAACAAGGAAGCATCAAGAGTCACAAAATGAGCAGGACACAGGATGGGTTAACAACTTTGGAACCTTAAAAAGCTTTCAGCCAAACCCCTTAATGTGGTAACAGTATCCTGATACCATCTTTGTTCCAAGCCAGGGAAGGCACAAGCCACAGGAGCACTTTCTACTCTCCTATTATCACAGGAGCTTTTAGGAGGTAGATTGATAAAAAGCTATTACCATTTTCTCTTACAGTCTTCAATCCATTCTTTCATGGCAGCATGAAATGTTTCCTGGTCCATGGAGATGTCTTTCTGATCCAGGTCAAGCGAAGGGCACGACTCTTCAAGACCACAGAGTTGTGTGTCTCAAATAATCACCTTTCTTGGAAACTACTACATTTCCTAAAACAGATACAAGAGTGAAGTCTTGTAGGCCATTACAAGAAGCTGTGAAGAGCCTGCTGCTGCTGTGCACCAGCGTGTATTCAGTTGCCCTCAAAAGCTGTGGTCAAGCAACTGCAAGAAGCAGAGAAGCAATGAAGAGGCCAGTGTATGTTAACTATAACCTACAGTTACAGACTGGCAAGAACTGTCCTCAGATCCTCCAAGACTGGGTTTTATTCATAGCCAGGCTATCAGAACACCACCACGGACCAGGCTTCTATTAGGGCTAGTAGAAGAGGGAAGCTAAATAGCTCACGAGGTGATTTGTGCATGCAAGGGGGACTGACATGGTTGCCTGCAGGGGCAGTACACCAGATTCTGTGACCCTAATGGATTTTCCCCCTGCTTGCTTTCAGAAGGACGTAGACTTCAATGAACTGTTTCTTCACTCAAACTGTGCATCAAGAAACAAAATTAAGCAATCTCCCCCTCCCTAAGAAGTTAGCTCCTGCTTTTCTTTTAGCTAGAAAAATACAATAGTTCTTTCCTCAAAAGCAGCAACCTCCTTCGTTAGCATTTAACACAAGTTTCCACTTCTATAATCTTGTGAAGCAAAGAGGAAAACCACATGTAAGTATTACACTCCAATAGATAGCAATAGGCAAACAGTATTTTACTTCAATGCACTTATTGCAAGCTTCCTGCATGCCAGCTGCTTGGCTTTATATATGGAGAGTGGTTTTATATAAGCAAAGTCTAGACCTCCAAGCTTATTTTTCTACCTTTGTTTCTGTAAGTAATAACATTTACCTTAATGAACGTGTCCTTAGCCACAGCAATACCTAAGAAAATCCAACAATGGGAGGAATCTCAGAGTAATTTTAGAGAAGAGGTTGCTTTTTAATATTTTGGCTGGTTTCAAATATTAACTCCTAAAAAAATGCAGGAAGTTGAAGCAGTCTTTTATGCTAGAGACACAAAACATCCTGTAAAAGAAAAAAACCTAAAAACACTGCAGCTAAACGTAAGTATCTGCACATACCTAAAGTGCACAAGAGCCCCCACGCAGGTTTAAGGAACCCTCCACTGGAGAACACGAGGCCTTTTATCTACAATGAGTTTTTAAATACTGCTTGTAACTCAACATTGAAAAACCAAACCCCACAGCTCAAACCCTTGTACTTACACTAACACATGGGGAAGATGCCTCCTATTTCTCGCTAGCAGAGACAGCACAAACAAAAGCTCTCCTGGATGCTCCTCCCAAGAAGACCTACTAAATGAACTTTCCCCCTCAATTTAGTAGCAGGCTTATTTGCTGGAAAATCAGCTCTACAAGGTACATCTGCTGGTGCTTGCCACTCAGCTGTGGCAAATCAAGCATCAGTCTCCAGCTTTCTAGCCCTTCGTTTTTAATCCTGGTATCTCTCCTGGAGCTGTTAAATGATTATGCTAAATGTCAGTGCATTCTGAGGTCTCCCTCCTAGCCCACCCTTATTTTTAAAACAGGAAAATAAAGGATCTGCCTCAACTCAGGTACCTGGGATGTTTTTCACTTCTATTAGCAATTCTTTCTTACTTTGTCCGCCTCTACTGCATGAGTTTAGGCAGGAGCAGATGTCTCCTAGTTTCTCCTGTGACAGTAAATCCAGGAACGGTTTAAATTTTATGGCTTTTACCACTTTTTAAAGGAAAGCAGGTGCTGAAGGCAGGTGCTGAAGTCTCTTAGGTTGATGGTGGGTTAAAGAGCCTCTGTGTTATTTAGCATCTGTTCAGCGCATGGTTCTGTGAGCAAGAAGTCTTATTTCATTAGGACTGTTAGCCAAGTCTTCCTTTTTGTATTATATTCTCAAATGAGATTTGCATATTAACGTTGGTACTTTAGGAGTATGCTGTACAAATAACTGGAGATAGAATCACAGAATGCTAGGGGTTGGAAGGGACCTCCAAAGATCATCCAGTCCAATCCCCTTGCCAGAGCAGGATCATCTAGAGTAGGTCACACAAGAACACATTCATCTGGGTTTGGAATGTCTCCAGAGAAGGAGACTCCACAACCTGTCTGGGCCACCCATTCCAGTGTTTTGGTATCCTCTCAGTGAAAAAGTTTCTCCTGTTCTCATGAAACCTCTCTGCTCCAGCTTGCACTCATTGCCCCTTGTCCTGTCATTGGACATCCCTGAGCAGAGCCTGGCTCCATCCTCCCCACACTGTCCTTCACATCTTGATCAACATGGATGAGGTCACCCCTCAGGCTTCGCTGTTCCAAGCTGAAGAGCCCCAGCTCCCTCAGTCTTTCCTCAGCAGGGAGATCTTCCACTGCCTTCAGCATCTTTGTGGCTCTGTGCTGAACTGTCTCACGCAGTTCTCTGAGGTCCTTCTTGAAGTGAGGGGCCCAGAACTGGACACAATATTCCAGATGTGGCCTCACCAGGGCAGAGTAGAGGGGGTGGAGAACCTCTCTGGACCTACTCACCACAGCCCTTCTAATCCACTCCAGGATGCCAATGACCTTCTTGTCCACAAGGGCACATTGCTGGCTGGTGGCAATGACATTGTTGAGGGAATGCTGTTGCCTACTTGTTACCTCCTAACTGCACAACCAAACAGACTTCTCCAAACAATTGATGAAATGACACCTCCCAGTCTACCACAGGCCATTTTGGCACTCCTAGAAAAAAAAGGAAAGAAGTACTCTCCAGTTGGTTTGTGATTGAGCCCCAAAATGTGGAAGTGAGCTGACATTCCTGTTGGGAAAACTTGGCACTGTCATCCAGCAGCATTACCAAAGACCAGAGAGCTGATGCAGTCAGTTCTGATCTGAGCAGCAGATGGGTGTTTTTGACTAGGCACTTTTTCTTCCTGGAGTAAAGTTGGTAACAATAGAGAGCTAACAGTTCTGAGATCAAAACAGTCCAGGTGATGATCTCTTTTCTTTTATCTGTCAGAGATTTATGTATATGGAAAGATTTTTATCTTACCAATTTGAAGAGGAAACCTCTCACATTAAAACAGCACTCCTATTTTTTTTCCCCCATCTTGACAGGATGTGATGAAAATTACTGCTTATGATTGATAACTAGTATCTGGTTATTATTGAAATATGTATAATTATTAGTGAAAGACTCAGACAAAATGTAGTTATGAAATGCCATGGGAATGCATTCAGCTTGCCTTATTTAGAGGCAGACTGTCAAGACCTTGCAGTCAGATGTCTGGCCTTGTAAGGGTGTGTGTGATGGGAGTCAAATAAATAAAGTCAGTTCCTTAGTTTCTCCCTGGGTGCTGGCCAGGCTCTGGGGAGATACCAAGAGGAGGGAGAAGTCAGAAGTTTCCACATTTAGAGTCATGTAAAGTTGTTTATTCGATAATACCAAAGCTGGACCCTCTTGCACTGGTTTTTGGAAGCCTCACCTACCAGTGGATGCATTGCTCAGGACCACCCAGTGGCCAATGTTAGACTAGATGACTTCAAAGGTCCCTTCCAACTCAAACTATTCTATGATTGTATAAGTTAGAGCCTATTCCGATAAATAGCACTGAAAAACGTGTTGGTGTAACATAAAAAGGTTGACATTAAATGTATTGATGGGTTGCAGGTAAGGTTTGCCCAGTCAGCAGCTTTTACAAGGCAAATAGAAAACCGGGACACAAAGTTCCCCCCAGTCTGAGTGGGATGTATGGGGTCAAAGTCCAAAGTCAGAGCCTGAATCAAACATACACTGAGTCTGTGAGAACTACCCCTCTACCTTTGGTACTAGTCAGTGTAAGTATATTCTCTTCACAAGGGTTCTCCTTGTGGTAGAAAAACCAGAAAGTGTTTGGCACTGAAAATAAGCCCTGGCCCTCCTGCCACTGCAATGAGGCAAGCTAACACAAAAGAAGCTGTGAATACAACCAGCTCAGACCCTTCTGTTGGAACTGGAGGGAAGGGGAAGAGAATGGGAGGCACAGAGAAAGATTTATGTTGTTACCACACTGTCAAAAGACAGCTTCAGCTTTTCTTATCTTTTGAGCATTTTGCAAAGTTTGAGCTGTTCTGAGTTGCTGTTACAAGAGTCTCCCAAACCTGGCTGTATTGCCTGGGTCCCACTCACTTCCTGGTAGAGACTGGGGCTTGCTTGAGGCTGCCTGGGGGGCTGCAAGGAGCTGAACTGAACAGGTCAAACCTCAAGTGGCTGCTTCTTGGGTCAGGTGACTGTGAGCTCAAGACACCCAAGACTTGTGGAGAAGCAGCTGAAGGGCAGACAGGATCACTACACCACCTAAAATGCCACTAACTGCTTTTGGTTAGAACTCCTACAGAGTTACAGGAAACAGGACATGTAAGAGCCATGGTTTGTGTCTCTTCACTGGCTTCACACAGCATTTTGCACAGACATCAGATGAAACAAACCAAATCTCAGACTGGATTTCCATAATGTTTGGTTGGTTTTTTTGTGTGTGTTTTTTGTTGTTGTTGTGTTTTGGTGTTTTTTTTGTTTTGTTTTGTTTTTTTTTTGCAAAAGGTTTTTGGTTTTCCTTTAAATCCTCTGTGCTTTTATGGTTCAAAGCCCTACATTAATTTATTTTTACTATGAGCAGTGATTCTAAATAGTTTTGGTGTTAAAAAAAAAAGTATTTCAAAACCACCTCCCTGGAGATCTGTAAAGAAGTCTGTATGCAGAACAAAGAAATCCAAGTTTGTCAGTTCTACTTTACTGATTCAAAGAGAGTATTTAGCTCTTTTCCACTACTCTTCTCCCTTCATAGCTCTTCCTTGTCATGATCCTGTGAAAAGGTGAGCATCTCATTCTTCTGAGAAATCTAACCACTTCTAGGGTGGCCTATGGGACATGGTTTACTTGCAAAGAGCAACAGGAAGCAATACTTTGGGAAGGAAGGGCAGGTACTGAGCATGTTTGCGTTGACTGAAAACCCCACGTGGATGTGTGTGGGCACATGCCAGCTTGTACTCTTGAACAATGAAGTAGACTCTAAGTAGGTTATGGATCAGAACACACTAAAAATGACAGCTGTTCAGACTGATGAGCTGTGCATGAAGCACTCCTTTTCAGTGATGCCATTTCACAGTGATTCACATAAAAGAGGAAGTGACTTTGGCATGTAATCAATACCTTAAATGAGGGAAGTGGAGTGAAGCTTGCTGTAGCAGCAGGACCCCTTATTAGAAAGACCATAACCTATTCTTAGTCATAAAGATGATCTAAAGGGCAGGGACTGCTTATCCTGCTACTGTAAATGATAAAAAGCCAATTTCAGGGATTGAAGTTCAGTGCTGAGGTGGGTGAAATAGTTTTTGTGTGGGGTCATACACCACTGACTTGTGTGAGGACTCTGTACTTTCCCCAAAGTTTCCCTAAGCATCCAAGCTACAGTCTTTTGGCCTGTTTGTTTTTAAACTGCTGGTAAAGACAGCAGTGATCTGTTGCTTGCTCTTGGGTAAAAGGTGTAGCTATTTATTGTGTGTAGCTGGCCAGTAGGTATGTCAGCAAATATGATATACACTGTCCTGAGATTATTATACATTCTCCTGAGATTTATGACCCTTGTCTCTGGTGCTTATTCTCATTTCCTCTGTGCTTTCCTGATAGTTTGTTAACTCATTGGGAAATACACCTCACTTCTGTCTGGCATTTGAATAGCTCCTAGCACAGTGTAGTTCTGCCTTGTTCATAGATTCATAGAATCGTTTAGGCTGGAAGGAACCTTAAAGATCATCCAGTTCCAACCTCCCTGCTATAGGCAGTTTGAACCTGCCTGCTATAGGCAGGGACACCTTCCACTAGCCCAGGTTGCTCAAGGCCTCATCCAACCTGGCCTTGAACACCTCCAGGGAGGGGCATCCACAACCTCCCTGGGCAACCTGTTCCAGTGTCTCACCACCCTCACTGGAAAGAATTTCTTCCTAATCTCCAGTTTAATCTGCCCTCCTCAATCCATTCTCTCTTGTCCTGTCACTACAAGCCATTCTCAAAAATCCCTTGCTGGCTTTCTTGTCGACCCCCTTCAGGTACTGGAAGGCCACTGTAAGGTCTCCTCATGTTGGCACGTTATGACTGGAGAGTAATCACTAACTTTCCCAGCTCTCACAGTGGACAGCAATCTGGTATGTGTTGCATTGTCCTAGGTCAGCACTCACCATCCATACTAATAGGTTGCTCTGGCTGTGGGTATTGATCACCAGGCAAGAAGGTGATGTATTGCAAATAGACAGGGCCGATGCTGATGTATTCAGAAGGTATTCACCTGGCTAATGGGGTGCATCTCCAAGTGTATCCATCTTTCAATCATTTCTCTGACTTTCCCTCAGGACTCATCAGAACCTTCTACTTCTCCATTTACAGGGCTGACAAGATATCCCTTTAGACTCCTCTGCCTTGCCACAGAGGGGAGGGCATCTTCACTCTGAAGGTTTAAAAAGGGACACTCAAACCTGTAGGAAATACTGTGACTCATTATCCCAAGAAAAGAAGACTAAAGACTTGGCACTAAACGAAGTATGAAGGTGAGTGAGACTCTTTTGGTGTGTGGGAAACATTTAGTTTGCAATTTATGATTTTTCATATGAGATGAATATTTAGGAACTGCGGGGGGAGGGGGGGAGTTAATAATTTTTTAACTCAGAAATGTCCTGTGAGAAATAGACACAGTGATATCAGTGTATGTCCAGGATTTGAAAGAGAATGAATCGCACAATATGCTCTCAAAACCAGGATGAAATAAAACACTGTGAATCCTAGTTAGAGGTTTTCTGTTGCCCAACTCTGTTACCAATACATGAATAGCAACATGGGCTGTGCGAGCAAGCAGATGTGTCTTGTTTGCAGAGGATTCATGCTCCTTGCTTTCATTTGCATCTGCTACAGCAGAACAACTCCAACAATCAAAAAAACCTCTCTTGTGATGTCTGTAATCACGGTTGGTGCAAGTAGGATGCTAACCTTAAGAACTTTCTTTTCTTGAGGAAGTAGTGATGTGCTCTCCTGGTTGGTTGGTTTGCTTGTTTGGAATGGCAGGTCTCCTACATTTGCTCGTTGTGTAAACTCTGTGGTTCTTGGTTTGGTAAATTCAGGATACACTTTGTATCATTTTCCTCCCTTAGTTTGTACATTATTCTCATTTCTAAAGGATATAATGTCCTCATAAATAGGAGCACAAAAGTTGCTTACCTCCATAAGCTGGTGCTCCAGCATAACAGGGACATGGAGCTGCTGAAACAGGTCCAGAGGAGGCCACGAAGACGATCAGAGGGCTGGAGAACCTCCCCTATGGGGACAGGCTGAGAGTTGGGGCTGTTCAGCCTGGAGAAGAGAAAGCCCTGGGGAGGCCTTAGAGATGCCTTCCAGAACCTGAAGGGGGCCTACAAGAAATCTGGGGAAGGACTTTTTACAGAGGTTTGGAGTGCTAGGATGAGGGGCAATGGCTTTAAGCTTGAGGAGGGTGTATTCGGAATGGGTACTAGGAAGAAATTCTTTCCATTGAGGGTGGTGTGACACTGGGATGTCTCTCCCTGGAGGTGTTCAAGGCCAGGCTGGATGAGGCCTTGAGGAACCTGGGCTAGTGGAAGGTGTCCCTGGCCATGGCAGGAGGGTTAGAACTAGATGATCTTCAACATCCCTTCCAGCCTCAACCATTCTATGAGTCTATGAATCTATGACAGCAGTTCTCAGCAGCGTTCTTTATAATGAATGTAAGTGGAGAGAATCAAGTCTGTCTGATTTTGCATTCATACTCCCATAGGATCACTCTGTACTGGAGCTAAAATAGCCATTGACCAAGAGGAGGTTTGGCAGTAAGGCAGGGAGAAAGTAGCTACTGGAAATACCCTCACATTCAGAGCTGAAGTTAAGGTGATCTGCAAATCTGAAAGGCTTTTCCTGTGCCTTGGTGTTTTCTGTCATGTACAGGGACTGCGCAAAGTGGCAGCATCTGCAATGGCTCTGTTCCTGGCAGTGTCCTTCATATCTTTCTCCTGGAGTGCACCTCAGGTAAGCTGCTCCCTTAGGCTCAAAGTGCAGCATACATGAATGTCACAGGTTGGTGAGGTTTAAGTTATTTTTACTAGTTAGGAATGGCACATAGCATTGACATGCATCTTTCCTCTTTTTTGAAGGCTCATTTCCAAAGGAGAAACTGGACTCCTCAGGCTATGCTGTATTTGAAGGGTGCACGTAAGTCCCAAGCTCCTTCTGTTTTGAAGAGTTAACTTTTTCTACCACTGCACTATTCCTTATCTGCTTGGCTCCTGATGAGCAGGAAATCCTTGAGAATGCTGTGAGCTGTAAGTGCTGAGGCCTGCAGGACTGTGCTAATCAGTTACTTCTTCTTGTCTCTGAAACAGTGGTATTACTGGGTTTAGTTAGGTAGTTGTTGGCTTATTTATTTAAGAAATCAAAGAGAGCAAGTTCTGCACCATGAGAGTGCTGGAACACTGCAACAGGTTGCTCAGGGAGGTAGTTGAGGTCCCATCCTTGGAAATATTCAAGGTGAGGCTGGACAAGGCTCTGAACAAGCTGATCTAGTGAGGATGTCCCTGCTGACTGCAGGGGTGTTGGACTGGATGACCTTTGCAAGTCCCTTTCAACCAAAGGTATTCTATGATTCTGCAATAATATAACACACACACACACAAAAAACTGGCTCCAAATAGCTCTTAAGTGTAATTGAAAGAAGTTCTGGTGACATTAACCAAATTATTTCTATTCACACAAGCAAAGAATTTGGCTATCTTTGTTTAATGCTTCAAACTAAATAATGCACTGTGGTACTTTTATGCTAATCTGTGAGTACATAGGAAGTAATGTCATTGATTGTTTCTTTGAGGTTTTTCCCCACATTTTAAAACAGAATTATCCCTTTAAAATGTAAGACTTAATCGTCCAGCAAAGAGATTAAAGGCTTTTGACTATACAGCAGTCATGAAAAGAGTGAGGGAAGGACAGTAAATTCTTTCCTCTGTTCAGTTGCTACAGCAGGTCAATAAAAATGCAAAGTGCTGAAACACAATGGTGTGGAATAAAGTATGGCTTGTGTGTTTGGGTTCAGGAAGGGATGTTGCTCATTTGGAAAGACCCTGGGATGTCTTCCATCTTATTTATGTTTGTAAAGGTATTGCTTTAATTTTGCAGTTTGAAAAGTAGGGGATTTTAAAGTAGGAATCCCAAGAGATTTGGGAGGTTGTGTTCACCTTTTTTCACTGCTTTTGTAGAGGGACGTCGATTCATCTCAGATGAGAGCCAGCAAAAGAATCTGTATGGCAGGATGCAGCTTGGTGAGTTCATGTGCACAGGGCAGAACACATCAGTCTGTCCTCAGTTTGTGGGAGAAATCTGTTGAAACTGGAGGTGATTTGGTTTTCTGTAATTATAGTCAAGGAAGTGCCCATTGCAGGGGGTTTGGGACTAGATGATCTTTAAGGTCCCTTCCAACCCAATCCAAACCATTCTGCGAAGCTAAGACTTCTTTATGATCTCGTCCCTGACATGATGTGTTTGTGTACACAGCTCTGAAACTTGGGGGTGTCAGTTGGTGACAAACTCCCCATGAGCCAGCAAAGGTCACTGGCAGCCCAGAAGGCAGCTGTGTGCTGGGCTGCATCCAAAGCAGGGAGAGCAGCAGCACAGGGAGGGGATTCTGCCCCTCTGCTCTGCTGAGATCCCACTTGCAGCACTGCCTCTGGGTCTGGTGTCATGGAGCTGCTGGAGCAGGTCCAGATGAGGCCACAAAGATGATCAGAGGGCTGGAGAATCCCCCTCATAGGGGCAGGCTGAGAGAATTGGGGCTGTTCAGACTGGAGAAGAGAAGGCTCTGGGGAGACCTTAGAGCAGCTTTCCAGTACCTGAAGGGAGCTACAAGAGAGCCAGGAAGGAACTTTTTACACGGAGTTGTAGCGACAGGATGAGAGGGAATGGATGTCCCTTCTCTGGTTAAATGAGACCTTGAGCAATCTGACCTAGTGGAAGGTGTCCCTGTGCATGGCAGGGGGTTTGAAGCAGATGAACTTTAAAGTCCCTCCAACCTAAACCATTCTATGAATCTATTGATCCATGCTGGAGAATGTTTCTGGGGGGAAACAGAATGCTGTAGCAAAGTAAGGAACATGTGAAAAAAGAAAATGTTCTTTTTACCTCCTAAGGGACTTCAGAATAGTCTTCTTTTAGAAAGTTTGCTGGTCTCTTCTTTGTCAGACCTTTATCAGGCTGGTTTGAGCAAAGAATGTTAGGAAGATAAAGGGATAACAATATATTTTTCTCTTTGGGTTTCCAGTTGTTGAGATAAAAAAGAACAAAATAAATAAATGCCAGCAAACACTTAACCAACCATGCACCTCTGGTTTTCTGCTTCTAGAAACACGCAGCCAAAACACGAACCCTTTCTCTCTTTCTGAAGCTGCAGCACTCATCCTCAGCTCCTTATGGCAAGCACAAGAAGAAGGTAAATGCATGTTTTGTCTCACCCTGAATTTTTTATCAGTATTTCATTAACAAGCAATTAAGTAAATTGATCTAAAAGTCCTGGTCTGATCTGAAAGAGATATCATTCCACAGAGTAGAATAACATATATATATATATATATTATATATGTATTATAGACATTAGAGTGGGCATTTACACAGATTAGAACATAAAGGAGATAAATGGTAGTAGGTGAACTTTTGTATATTCTGATTTTAGTTTGTTTTTCAGATTTTTATTGGTTTAGGCTGAAGGGAATGGCTATGTTGAACAGAGTTTTCAAACCTAAATTTTCAAAACTCTGCTGGGGCTCCTTTTTCTGCAGAATATTGTTTGCTTGTGAGATCCTCTGTTGCCTTTATGTCCTGGTAGAAAGGCTGAAAAGAATCCCAGAAAGCCCCAGAAGAGGAACTGTGGGATCACATCTGGCTCCTGAGAGCTCTGTTGCTTGCACAGTTGACAAAGGGTCCAAATGACATTTGGAGGCAGACTCCTGAAAAATCCTTTAATTCATTCATGTGTTCCCAGCCGTCCAGTGATACTGTCTAACCCTCCCATCTCCCTCCTCACTACCTGCTTCCTCAGCACCTGCTACATGCTTCCACTTCTCATTTCAGAACTTTAGAACTGATGTTTCCCATCCACAACACCTCCTGCAAAACCCAGCTACTGAGTCAGACTTAAATAACCTGTGTTGGCTCCCTTCCTTTACACATCCTGCACCCCCTTAGATGAGAAGCCCTATGTTCCCCAGCTCCCTCACCCTGCTATCCTTCTCTCCTTAGACCACCCTCCCTGCAAAGCCATTATCCTGAACCTCTCATCATCTGCTGCATACATTCAGCTTACCAGGCTGAGACACTAAAATCTATGCTGTCCATGTGTTCTGTCTTTGTTCCTGTCCCCTCTTCAGGTGCACAGACTGTTTCTCAGAGCTGGGAGCAGGGAGTCTATGCAAAAAATTGGTGCCTTGTAGTAAGATACTCCTCTAGAAGTGGTTTCTATCTTTTCCTCTTCAGCAAACAGGAAAAATCCTACATTTAAAATGAGAGAAACTGATTATTTCTACAGACACTTGCATCTCTTAGCTAGGCAGTCCCATTGCCCCAGGCCTGTGTCTGAGCCACACCTCTCTCCTGAAAACTTTTGCCTGACTGCACTTTCCTTTATCTACAGCTCATTTTCCTCCATTGTGTCTTGTCTTAATAGCTGAAGAAGAGATCAGTGACCACCCTGGATACTTGACAGATAAGCTATCAAGCTGGTGAAATTCCTCAAGGTTCTTTAACATTTGTATTGCCCTGAGATCATGGCTTGGATCATTTTCTCCATCCTCACTTCAGTTCCCAAGGCTGCTGTACATATGCCTTGCAAAATTATGGATGCTTCAGAGTTATTAGAATGATTAAAATTTATTAGTTCAGGTAAGAGAAGTGTTTGTTAAGTTCCTGCTTTGTTTAGACCATTTTCTATGTCCTACCCCAAACTTAAAACACACTGTACCATCTTACCTGAAAGGATGATTAAAACTGGCTTTTAAAACAACTGCTTCATTAAAACCAATTTTTCATTGGGAAACTTTTTGCCACCTTCCCCTCAGCTGTACATTGAAGCCTTTTCATTTCTGATGAAGGTCAATTCCTTCACTGCTGCATTGCTGTCTGTGTCAGTTGCTGATGATCAATAAAGTCAGTCGTATATGAAACCAACCCAGCTGTCTTTGACTGCAAAGCCAGTGATTAGTTTTTGCAGACTGTTTTTTATCTGTCCCTACAGAGAACAGGCAGCACCACTAAGTCACAGCTCATTGCTACTCCAGTTACCCACTTACCTGGACAAGCTGGAGAGGTGGGCCCAGGTGAATCTTGTGAGGTTCAACAAGAGCAAATGCAAGGTCCTGCACTTGGGTCACAGTAATTCTCATTATGAACCTGGGCTGGGGGATGAGGTTGGAGAAAGCAGCTCTGTGGAAAAGGGCTTGGGAGTGCTGGTGGCTGAGAATTTGAACATGAGCCAGCAATGGGCACTTGCAGCCCAGAAGGCCAATGGCAGCCTGGGCTGTATCAAAAGCAGCATGGCCAGAGATGGAGAGAGGTGATTCTGCCTCTGCTCTGGGGAGACCTCACCTGCAGTGCTGTGTCCAGCTCTGGAGCCCTCAATACAGGGACAACATGGACCTGATAAAGAGTGTCCAGAAGAGGGCCATGAGGGGGGCTGGAGCACCTCTGCTATGAGGACAGGCTGAGGGAGCTGGGGTTGTTCAGCCTGGAGAAGAGAAGGCTCCAGGCAGACCTAAGAGCAGCCTTCCAGTACTTGAAGGGGCTCAAGAAAGTTGCAGAGGGACTGTTTGCAAAGGCCTGCAGGGATAGGACAAGGGCCAATGGTTTGAAATGAGAGAAGACCAGATTTAGATTGGATGTTGAGAACAAGTTCTGCACCATGAGGCTGCTGGAACACTGCAACAGGTTGCCCAGGGAGGTAGCTAAGGTCCCATCCCTGAAGATCTTCAAGATCAGGCTGGACAAGGCTGTGAGCAAGCTGATCTAGTAGAGCATGTCCATCCTTACTGCAGAGGGATTGGACTGGAAGACCTTTGCAGGTCCCTTCCAACCCACTCTATGATTTTAAACTCTGAACAGCCCTGCTGAGCAAGTCCCACCATTAAAGATTGCATGGGGATAGGACTTAGAGGAGCAGGGCCTCATGAATGACTATTGCCTACAGTAACTGCTGCTGTCAGGAGCCCAGTGCTGTTGGAGCTAGTGGTGGTGTGCTAGCCACAAATCTTGTGTCCTGTGTGACAACAGGCACACAGAATGTTAATTGCATTACTGTTGTGCTTTGTTGTTGGCCTGGTTTTTGAATTGCAGAACTGGAATTACAGATAAATTAATGATCATTCCATGCTGATAAGGATATTTTTAACATTACTGATGCAGTGTTGTGGTATTACTGGAAAGCCCTCTGCAGCCACATGATCTTTGTGTCCAAGCAATGATGTTTTATTATTTTAACCTTTAACCTTAGTCATGCTCTTCATCTTTTAATGCTGCTTTCCTCTGATCTTTCTCATGACATTGCTAATTAATTAATTTCACTGACACTGCAATGTTGCTCCTCCTGGACACAGAAGAAACACAGCTGAAGGAACAGAGGAATTAATTTTGGTCATGGAGCTATAGGCACTTTCAGTGTTGTTTATAATCTATGTCATTTCATGGAGGAGCACGAGAGAAGAAATCAGAATGTCCTTGTTTGCTCATTTTTAAGAACTACTATCTCTTTCAATAGCAGCATATGTTGTGTGATAGAGGGCATTCAGGATGGATTTCACAGATTCACAGATTGCATTGGGTTGGAAGGGACCTTCGAGGTCACCTTGTCCAACCCTCCTGCAGTCAGCAGGAATACCTCCAACTAGATCAGGCTGCCCAGGGCCACATTGAGTCTCACCTTGAATGTCTCCAGGGATGGGACCTCAGCTACCTCCCTGGGCAACCTGTGGCAGTTTCAGCACCCTCATGGTGCAGAACTTGTTCCTAACATCCAGTCTAAATCTGCTCTTCTCTCATTTCAAACCATTGCCCCTTGTCCTACCAGTACAGGCATTTGTAGACAGTACCTCTCCAGCCTTCTTGTAGGCCCCCTCATAGCATGGTTAGGTCTCCTAGAAGAAGTGAAATAGAACATGGGCTACTGGGCCAATTGGAAGGACTAGAGTTAGTCATCTTTGAATGTTGTGACATTGCTCCATGGCATGCAGGTTTGTCTGCAGGTCATGGCATTACTGAAGGACATTTTGCCATTCTCTTTAGCCAAGTCACTTTAATTGGACTCTAAGACAAGAGGAAACCAACAAAAGAGACATACCAGAGAAATCAGAAAATATATGGCCTGCTGTTTATTGTGGGTCTAAATGCCTTCAGAAAGGTGACTTCATTTCTCTCCAAAACTCACTGCAGAAGATAGACAGGAAATATTTTTTTGCCACTGGATCAAGACACTTCTGTGTGTTGTAGAAAAAAATAGTGTTGGAAACTATGTAAGCTTACAATAAACAGCATAAGGAAAAGGAAAGGCCATTTTCTTTTCAGTGTATCTTTTTTCGCCCTGCCAAGGTTGTTTGTTTTTTGTTTTGTCTAACATCTTTGACCTCTGGCTTAAAGTTCATGTTAGTTTAGAAGAAGAAAAGGAGAAACAAATGAAGCAGGAATTCATCTGGGACACCCATAGTGGATCTGTCAGCATGGACTACGATTAATATAGATGATTATGTGGACAAAGGTATGATCTGCAATGTGGATAAGCTCTTGAGGGGATTGTTGCATTCTCTAGGTTTATTAAACTTGAGAAATCTCTTCTACCTCCAAAGGGCACAGAAGGATTGTGATTAAAACTACTGTCAAGGTGAAACAACACTAGGTTTTCAAACAGTGTAGCTCAAGTGACATTTAAGATTTCCCTAATTATATCACACTGACCTTAACACAAAGCTTGCCAATTCTACAGGAGAAACTGTTGAATGGACAGAGACCCTGCCAGGGCAAGAGCAATTCATTCAGTTCCTGTATTCTCCATGCTGCTTCTTTTTTCCTTCTGGGAATACTCCAAGGGAAAAGGGAGACTTGATATTTTGCCTGTCCCTTTCAGCTTCCTCATCCTCATCGTATCTTTCATCCTCATCTTCATCTTCACTATGGTGAGGGGTGGAATGCTGAGAGGCAGAAGGTGATGGTGGTACTGACGAAGGCCTGGGGTATCTGAAACCTTCCGTCTGGCAGAGAGAGAAGCAAGTTGTACTTGAGCTTATCAGAGTATTGTTCAGCTGGTTGTATCCTGTAGTTTATGGCTATCAGCACTTCAAAAGAAATCAGTGGTGGGATATAAACTAGACCTGTGCTGCACTCTAAAACTAAACTTGAACCCAGATCCCATCAATCCTTCTCTGACAGCAAGTATATGCTTGTATGGCAGGGATCTTTAGCCTGTGCCATAAGCAATATGCTGCCCTTCCAGAACTGCTTTTAGCCAAATATGAGTATCTGTACTGAGCCTTAAACACAAAATTCTCCTCTCCTCTGTAGTCAGAATATGCTTATTGAAGTTCAGAATTCAGTTTAAAGTTTTAAAAGAGTTTTCTGATTAGAATGTCAGTATCTGCAAAACCAGAACCAAGCTAGGGGTTTGGTATGAGCCTTCTTTCTCCTTCTTAGTTAAAAAAATTGAGCTGCTCTCTGGAGGTGTCTGGAGGCTTGGTTTCAAATATCATTGTTCATACATTGGATCTGAGCAGCCTCCCTTCTGAAATTTATTCTAATATTCACTATGCAAGAACTTTTTTGAAGGTATGCCTTTACACTGACCCCTTGCAGTTCCAATCACAGTTACCTTCTCAGATACCATGTTTAGATGAAGGCAATACTTTGCCTCACTTTCCCTAGAACATCCTTTCCCAGCTCCCCTTCTGTTTGGTTTCTGCAGAACATCCCATGACATTTAATCAGAAGAAGAATCAGAAGCTGCCACTTTTCTAACAGGAATTCCAAGGGTCTGTTCCTCAGCTGGTCTGAAGTAGCCTAGTTTCATCCAGGATACCCTCAGTCACCTGAAGAACTGTTCCTGTATTGCACCTGGTACCCTTAATGTTTGCATCTGCTACCTTTTCAGCTGGAGCTATGGCCTATAACTTGTTGAGCTTTTAACTGAGCTCCTATTTCCCCTCACTTAAAACCTGTTAACTTTTCCCCCACTGTTTCTGTTACACTATCACAGATGCAGATACACACACACTCTCTTTCTCTCTCTTGCTTGCAAACAGCTGAAATGCAGATGAACTCCTCCCCAAAAGCAGACTTTACCTTTGGTGGAGCACTTGGTTCCATCTCAAATTTATCTGGAAATGTTCTGCTGAGGGCCAAGTGTCTGGCATGCATGTAATACTGCAAAATAAAAGAGGAGCCTTTACAAGTGAAGAATGTCTGGGTAGATGAAGCTGGGGGCGAAAAAAGGGAATATAAAATGAATATCTTTTAAAAGATGATGCTGAAGAAAGGCTAAACATGTTTTCAGCTAAGCTGATTCCACTGCTGATATGTGATGAACATGTTGCTGGGAAGCAGTCTGCTGCTCATGTTAGATCCACTCTGAAGCAGAGTCTGGAGCAGAAGATGAAGCAGGTTTCTGTAAGGCTAAGATGTATAAAGATGACAACCAGCACTTGTCTCAGGCAGTGATAGCTATTCTTTATCCCTCAAAACAGAACTGTTTCTTTTTAACCAGGAAAATATACATCCTTAGAGTTTGGATGTGTAAACAGGGAATATTTGGCCTAACCCCTGCTTAGAAAGCATGTGTAACTGCTACAGAGAAGTGGCATTTATCAGTTTAGTGAGGCTTGGAATTCAAGAATTTGGCAAAAATATTTATGGTTCCCCATTTTGCTCTTGTAAGACCTCACCTGCAGTACTGCATCCAGCTCTGGAGCCCTCAACACAGGAAGGACATGGACCTGATGGAAAGGGTCCAGAGGAGGGCCACAAAAATGATTAGGTGGCTGGAGCACCTCTGCTATGAGGACAGGCTGAGGGAGCTGAGGTTGTTCAGCCTGCAGAAGAGAATGCTGTGGGGAGACCTAATGGCAGCCTTCCAGTACCTGAAGGGGACTACAAGAAAGCTGCAGAGGGACTGTTTGCAAAGGCCTGCAGGGATAGGACAAGGGGCAGTGGTTTTAAATAACAGGTTGTCTGGGGAGGCAATTGAGGCCCCATCCCTGGAGATATTCAAGGTCAGGCTGGACAAGGCTCTGAGCAAGCAGATCTCGTGGAGCATGTCCCTGCTGGCTGCAGGGAGCTTGGACTAGATGACCTTTAGAGGTTCATTCCAACTCAAACTATGTTTCTGTATTCCTGCATCTCCATCACATGCATGGATAAAACGGTTTGTTGTGTCAGGGTCTTATGGTGTTTTGGGAAACACAAACAGAAAGGTTCTCACAGTTCCATGGACTTGAGAACATAGCTTTGCTGCTGTTCCTAGTAAGTAGTGCTGCAGTGTTTTCTGTGGTGAGTTAAACCTACTGTTAGGTCATTGAGGCACAGAGGTAGTTTGGGATTGTTGAAGAGCCACAAAGCTCAGCAGCATTTTAGGAAGAATAGGTAGGATGTGTGTTAGAGACATGAGCTTTTTGTGTGGTCTTCAGCACCAGGAGTATAAAGACCTCAGTGTGACTGGCTTCTGCTGTAACCTATTCAGTTAAGTCATGTCCCTCCTTAACTAGAGAAGGGAACCATTACACTGAGACGTAAAGGGAGGCTTTGCCTTTAGCAGCTTTGAGAGAGATGCTTTTCAGAACAGGGATGTCTCCCTACATTATAGCATGATGCTCAAGATTGTTACTTAGACCTCTGTGCCTGGAATTTTTAATACTTCCGTTACAGTTTCACACACCCTGCCTAGGTATCTCCAGTCCAACAGGTCTGAGAGCCTCTCAGTTCGGTTCCTTTGGATGATCCTCTGGCGGCGGGACTGCTGACAAAATCCATACAGGAACTGAGTCAGCTGGTTGCATGATTCATCAGGTGACAGGAACCTCCTGTCAACTATGTAGATGCCTGAAGGACACAAAAAGTTGAAGATGAGTTGGGGTGAAGGTGAGTAGAGGCTGGGTCAGAACAATCCTCATTATCAATGCAGGCTGGGGGATGAGGTGATAAAAAGCATCCCTGTGGAAAAGGACCTGAGAATTCTGGTGGATGAGAAGCTGGACATGAGCCAACAGTGTGCACTTGCAGCCCAGAAGGTCAAAGGCATCCTGATCTAGTGGAGGATGTCCCTGCTGACTGCAGGGGGGTTGGACTAGATGACCTTTGGAGGTCCCTTCCAACCTAAACCATTCTATGATTTTATAATAATTACTCTTTGTTTGATGAGTGGCTTTGATGTCCCAGTGCCTCCTTCTCAGACTCTTCAAAAAGAAGCAAATTTTCCATGCTTCTTTCAAAGGGCTTCAAGTGTTAGAGTGTAACCAGAGGCATTATAGGGAAGTGGTGAGAGACTCTAGAATAGTATAAGAAGTGCTGAGTTTGGAAGGTTAAAGCAGACAAAAGATTAAAGGAGATGAAAAAGAGAGAACCTGGAAAGTGTTTGGATAAATATAAAAGCTTAAATGGCTTGTTGAACAGAACAAGATATTCAGAGCTCTGAACATAACCCCCAATGGACTCCACTGCAACAGTGAAAGCATGCAGTTGAGGACTAACAGCATCATTGCTGCAGGTTTTGCTTTACTAACACAGAGCTGCTGTCCTGATATGGTGTTAAAAATTTTACCATAAGCTGCTGGGTCAGCAACATGTTCCTGCATGAAGCAGCCGAATCCTGAAAGGTTTGTGGTCACACTGGGAATGCCCATCACAGTGCATTCAGCTGCCAAAAGAAACAGACAAAAAGCATTTCAGGGCAATATGCTTGAAATGGTTTTACCTTGAGAGGAAAAAAAAAGGGGTAAAAAGGAAAAAAAAAAACAGATAGAAGGTCCCATTACATTAGAACTGCTCTGAAAATGTCAAGTGAAAACTATTATGCTTTGTTGTGGACTTGGAGAAAAACTAAAAAGACAAAATAAAAGAAAAAGAAATCTTACAAAGAAAATTTCACACTGTTTTTGTGAACATAACTTTTTTCCACAGCATCTAAAATGTAATGTTTCTGGGAGTCCAGTTTTGGAACAGAGAACCCCTCTACTCTGGTCTGGTAAGACCTCACCTGAAGTGCTGTGTCCTGCTCGGGGGCCCACAGCACAAGAGAGACGTGGACCTGCTGGAGTGGGTCCAGAGAAGTGCCACCAAGACAATCAGAGGGATGAAGCACCTCTGCTATGGGGACAGGCTGAAAGAATTGGGGCTGTTCAGCCTGGAGAAGAAAAAGCTCTGAGGAGACACTTAGAGCTGTATTTCAGTATTTGAAGGGGACCTACAGGAAGGCTGGGAAGGGACTGTTTAGAAGGGCTAGATTTAGGTCGGAGATCAGGAAGAAGTTCTTACAATGAGATGGTGAAATATTGGAACAGGTTGCCCAGGAATGTGGTTAATGCCCTGTCCCTAGAGACATTCAAGATCAGAGAGGATGTGGCCCTGGGCAGCCTGCTCTAGTTGGAGATGTCCCTGCTGAGTGCATGGAGGTTGGATAAGATGACCTTTGAGGGTCACTTCCAGCCTGATGCAATCTGTGAACCCAAAAATATGGTCTAGACTGTTTGGATTTTAGATTGAAGCCAAATATAGATATATTCATTAGTTACTCACAGCTATGCCCAAAACTGGATCTCTTAAGTGCAGGAGCATGTTAAGCTTTGCATTGTGATATTCCTTGTTTGTAAAGTGGTCCCTTTAGCAAGAAAAAAAGCCAACCAACAAACCTCCTCCTCAACTCATAACTGCATTCAAAGTAAAAGTGGAGCTAGTTTTAGAAAAGTAGAAAATGGATGCATATTTTGTAGTGATTTCTGTCATCTCTTTAAGAATAACTCTTTACTCAGGCTTAAAAGGGTTTCGCCAATGAACTTCATCCTAACCTAAGACAGCATGCAGAAAAAGTGAATAATCTCTGAAATCCTGAAAGCCACCTACATGGCCTTCATTGATATGACAATAAAACTGGTGTCTATGAAACAGAGCTATAAATCCCCTCCCCATTTTTTTTTTCTGGGAGAATTAAATGGGTCTCAACAAAAGCATTAGTAAACAAAAGAGAATTTACCCTTTTAACTAGTGTAAATCACAGCTTTCCTCAAAACTGCTAAGAACCAGCCTAATTTATCTGTCCAATTTACTTTCACTTCAAAATCATCCCTGACTGTCACCTGGCCCCCAGATTTTGCCAGCAGGTAGGACCTTTGCACTGCAGAGGAAACAGAGCCCCAAGAGCTTTGTCACCACTCCAGAAGAAAGTGGCTGCAAAGCTATTCTGCATCAACAGAATGGGTAAAGAGATTAGGTACTCATCTTTTGATACAAGTTAAGTGTACAGATGGCCTACCTGGAGTGTAACCCCAGGGTTCATAGTATGATGGAAACACACCAAGGTGGCAGCCTCTGACAAACTCCTCATAGTCCAAGGGCAGCAGTGGGCTTGTTGAAGAAAGGAACTCTGGATGTAGTATCACCTGAGGATTCAAAACTTACATTAGAGGTGAAAGAAAACCATCATCAATGCATTTGAATTAGCAACAAGCTTAAGCAATCTCTTCATTCTGTTTTTTTCCTAAGTATCTGGACAATGCCTCCTTTGCCCATCTGTGGTCTAGTTCACTTCCTGCACTAAAGTGTTGTGTGTGGTCTTGTCCTGGAAACAGTACTGATAATGAACCCCTTGTCTGAACAGGTCTTCAGCTTCATCCTTGTTGATTGAGGAAGACCATGTGCATTGAGAAATGCACCTAAGGCTGTGGCATTTAACAATGCTAAACTGAACAACCTGGTCTAGTGGGAGGTGTCCCTACCCATGGCAGGGGGGCTGGAACTGGATGATCTTTAAGGTCCCTTCCAACCTAACCCATTCTATGAAAGGATGAATTGAGAATAGCTGTGAGGTGACTGGTTGTCTCCCCTGGAAGGGGAGAAAGAGGGAAGAACTCTGTTAGTGTAATGCTGCCTGCCTATCAAGAATTCAACTGCATTCCCCATGCTGATGACCCAGAAGGAGCCTGTTCAAAGGCATCCCATGTTCCATCTACAATGCAGAGGGCAGGGGGTACCTTTACTCTGTCCGTCCGGTTGTTGAACAGGCCGATACGTCGGATGGTGTTGAGGATTGGATCGTTGCCATCATCAATCATGTTGTGGGTGGTCACTGGAGGCAGACAGTGTCTCTAAGGAGAGAAAAGCCAATGCATAAGCCAGGCAAAACTGTTGGGGAAAGAGTCCTATTAGTATTTTCCAAGGTTAATGGAAGACAGTGGGAGATTTTGTCACCGATGTTAAAAGGTTTTTACCCTCTCATGTTAAGATTAGAAAGGAAAGTTGCAGTCGTACAATGTGGTCTTCTACATAACAAAGGCCACAAATGAGACTGTAAAAATCTGTCACAGGACTTGTTTCATTTACATAAAAAACTATGTTTCTGTGCTAACTTTTAGAAAGGCCTTCCATTGCATTTTAAAGGACTTTAGTTGATATTTAGTTGTTCTTAATTGTCCTCAAGAGCCTGGGTGTACATATTTAATAAAAACGGAAGGCTTCAGGAACAATGCAAGCTTCACACTGAGTACAAAACAACTAGGAATTTCAGTGTCCTGTATGGAACTAGAGGAATTCTGCATGGATTCCCCAAAAGAATTAATCTGGATCATAATCTTAGTAAAACCAATCACAGCTGATCTTTAACTGATGAGAAGTGTGTTTGCCACAACCTTCTTTTTCAAGGCATTCATATGACTACATTTACTATTCAATCCTTCTATATAGTCACAGTTCTCATTTGTATTGAATATTGGTGTAAATAATACATTGTCTGACCTGAGTTGAAAAGATGGCTCTTTTCATAATGGTTATATCATCTCGGTCAAGAATCTTGGTCAAGTCTGGAATTTCTCCTCTGCAGAGGCAACACAGAGCCCATTTTACTAAATCACTTATTATCAGTTGTACAAAGAAAGGGAAAAAAAGGCAAACAAGATCTGGTCTGGCTAATATCAACATGAATCTGTCCTTTGTTTTCATGGGCTTTCTAGATCCCCCACATTTTGTTCTCTCACATGCTTGGTGATCTTCTAGTTAGTTTCCAAAAAAGCTAAGGAATTCTTTTTCTCTGTTTTTCAGATGCACCTTGGTTTTGCTGAAGTTGTAGTCATCTCATTTGTGTTTTAGGAAATTCGCTTCCAGCTCTCTTTTGAAAGGTCTATGACTAGGTCACAAATACATATTAGTGTGTGTCTGGTGCTTTTTTTAAGCTGAGGTAGCTTATTTCTGACAGTGAGTAAAACTTTGTGTCAGTTGGACATCCCCCAAGTCTCTTAAGACTCTTTCCACAATGGTATGCTAGTTGCCTTATTTTTTTTTCTCTGTGATTTTCCTACTGAGTAAATAACAAGAGGGTCCCATATCCTTCTCTTATGGATGTTCCTTCCTATGGATGTCCATTTTTTTTTAACAGACAAGCACAGAAAGATCCAAGGTAACCCAGCTGAATATGTGGCTCTGCAAGGCAGGGCAAAGTCACCTATACACTCACTTTAGCAGGGCATTGTAGAGTTTCTTTCCAAACTTTTCTTTCACAGATTGGGCAGTGTCCCTAGGGAAATAAATGAATATATGTTAGAAAACAGGAGAATCCAGGATAAGCACAGAATAAGAGAGATTCCTGCTGCTGGAAATTAAATTGTGTTTTTTTGCATACTGGTGGAACCAAGAATGCAGAAGGAGATAGAGGTCTGAGTCTCAAAGCTGTTACCCAGTCAGCAGCCATACTGATGCATTTCAACACAACTGAGAATCTGACCTGCATCCACAGATCAATGAACTGTGAAAGCCAGAGGCAGACCTCAATAGTGATTACTTCTCGCATTTTGATCTGATTAGCAGACCACACTTTCACCTCAGCTATGGAAAGGAAAATGTGACTCTATGTAGAGAAACATGGTCATTACCACTGGACACTAGTCAAGACTGAGAGGTCGCCAGTTTAACTTAACCTAGTGAAAAGATGTTATAAGAATTAAAAGTCTAGGGATTTTAAAGCAAGCATCTCCCTTCAATTTCTGCCATATTTCCTGTCTCAAAGATCTTTGAAAACAAGTGTTAGGCTATAAGGTAGCTTATAATAAATTAGTTTGCAACACAAAACACTTCCTGGAAAACTCAGGCTATGCTTTAAGCTAATAACAAAGCCTGGGGCAGACAGATGTTGTGTTTGAACTAATCAGGAGCTCCAGGAAACAACTGTTCTAGATGCAAAGACTCATTTCTATTTCTTTAGTTCCTAGTGTCCATATCCCATAGTTAAAATAGCTTGAAAAAGTACAGCTGCAAGTGCTGTTGATGAATCAGCAAACGCACTTAACTCAATCCAGGTGAAACATCCTCTTCATGGAACTTTCTCTGGCTTTATGATTTCTAAGAATGATACTTTGGACTAAAACAAGGCGTGATGGTTTGAAATGAGAGAAGATCAGGTTTAGATTGGATGTTAGGAACCATTAGGGTGCTGGAATACTGCAACAGATTGCCCAGGGAGGTGGCTGAGTCTCCATTCCTGGAGATATTCAAGGCCAGGCTGGATAAGGCTCTGAGCAAGCTGATCTAGTAGAGGATGCCACTACTGGCTGCAGGAGGGTTGGACTAAATGACTTTTGGAGGTCCCTTCCAACCCAATCCATTCTATGATAATGCTGCATGTGATGATGCAGAGGGTCTCTTGCTTTTCACAGAGCACAGTGAAAACAGCAGCTGGAAGCATCATTTTTTGCATAATTCCACATCTTAAGTTTCCCTTCACTGTTACTGTTGTGCCTGCATTACTGAGTGCCACATAGTAGAGACACAACAGGGAAAATCCTTTTGCATATTTTGTTTAAAGTTTTCCTCATATCCATATATCAATTATTTAATATGTACCTGCTGTATTATATTCAAACATTACATACTTCATATCAAAGACGAAGCAGAGGCCAAAAGTACTTGCTGCAAACATGGCTGTTTCTCACTGCACTCATATTATTTTCCTACAGTTCTTGTCTACAGAGCTCTGTCTGTGTTACCCTACTTTAGCCACCTACAGTTTGAGATAGTTGCACAGATCCTCCACAAATCTACAGGGGGTGACAGCCTGTCCAGATCAGAGGATTCCCTTCACTCATCTCGCTGAAGAGGTATAGCATGAACTTTAAGGTCCCTTCCAACCTAAACCATTCTATGAATTTATCAACTTAACAGGCAGTGCTTATTTTGTGGGAACTCAATGGCATGTCCAAGTGGAATATCATAAACAGTCAGATGTCCAGAACCAATACTGTATTTTCAAGAGCCTTTCACTTTGTGGCTGCAGAACAAGAGCCTTTCGCTAACTTGTTACAAAGAATGGCAAGGCAAGTTTACAAAAAAAGACCTAGGACCAAAAAAAAAAAAAAAAAAAAAAAAAGAGAAATATTTGCCCTTATTTTTCATTCCCATCTCCTTCATCCCCACAAATACATTCGAGTTACCCCAAATCCTCAGTTTTAGCAGAGCAAAAAAGAAAGGGCACCATCCTTCATTAGAAACCTTTGCATGTCTCCTCAACTCACTGTACCAGAGCCTCAGTAGAACGGCAATTACCAGAGCTGCTTCCGGACTGCTTGTCCTTTCAGGGTTTCCACATTGAAATTGTTTGTCTTTGCTGGCATGATGAAGAACACAACAACTGTAACATCAGCCTTATGAACCTACATGGATACAAGAAGGAGAAGAACAAAACATCTCACTGCAAGGTATCATGGCCAACTTCAACGCTAGGAATTAGGCACAGGAAACAATGCAGTTGGATTTCTTCTCCAGGAAGGGTTTGATCTTATATATACCTAACCCTTTAGCTATGAAGTTTTTGTCAAGTCAGAGGAGTCTGAGGGGTGACCTCATTCATGTTTATAAAGATGTGATGGGCAGTGTCAGGGGGATGGAGCCAGGCTCTGCTCAGTGATGTCCAATGACAGGACAGGGGGCAATGGGTGCAAGCTGGAGCAGAGGAGGTTCCCCAGGAAGATAATAAGAAAACTTTTTCATTGTGAGGGTGCCAGAGCCCTGGAGCAGGCTGCCCAGAGAGGTTGTGGAGTCTCCTCTGGAGACATTCCAAACCCAGCTGGATGTGTTCCTGTGTGACCTACTCTAGGTGATGCTGCTCTGGCCGGGGGCTGGACTGGATGATCCTTGGAGGTCCCTTCCAACCCCTAACATTGTGTGAATCCTGTGCAAAAAGCATTTGATGTAAATTTGATGGTTTCACCTGCTGGTTTCTGCTGTCCACTAACAACGTGCAGGATATAAGGTCCCTCAGGCATTCCTTGCATGGAGCAGAATGTGGTTGCATCTTGTTAGCAACTATTTAAAGGAAAGCTAAGGGTGAAGTGTTCAGAGCTGTAAGCACTAAATAGTTAAAACTGCCTCCATTCTGAACTTTAGAAACAAACATGCTGTCAGCATGGTGTGTCTCAGACTGGGCTGTTGTATAAACCTATGAGAGTCATCTGTCATCCTAAGGCTCTTCCTTCCCTCTCTTCAAGGCAGCTTCAAAGTCCATCATGCTATGATCCACTCACTATAAATGAAGATCAGGTTTGAGACCATGTAAAGATCCTGAAGGTGCACAAGTCACAGAATCACAGAATGTTAGGGGTTATGGAAGAAATTACTAAGTTATGTGAGGTGACCTTTGTTGTATGAGTGAATGGATAAAGTATTTCCAGAAAGTTCTTAGGCTCTAACGGTGTATTAATAAAAGGTGGAGGCAGAAGAAGTGTACTTAGGGCTTGGAAAATCAATTTTTTTTTTTCAGCTCCACAGACAATATAGTATCAAGATTTTTATTTCTATCATTTAAATGATAGAGTACCAAAGAGAGAATTGAAAAAGTGGTTTCTAATAATTTTCTGTTTTATTTTATTTTAAATGTGTGTTTGGAACATATCTGGAGACATTTTCAACAACCTCACTCTGCTCTTTGATCATGACAAGGCCTAGGTCTTGTCTTCATTAAGGTACTCCATAAAGGCATTCAGAAACACTGCAGTACCTGAGAAAGCAGAAGCTTGGAGGAGTGGCTTCCCAATGCTTATTCATCAGGCCCCTGCCACACTGTGAATTATGATGCAAAGTTATTATCCAATGTGATAACAGCACTCAAAGATTTAAAAGATCATGGTCAGGTTTCAATGAATTAAGTAATTTGCTTTAAAAGATGGGTTTTAGTTGTGTCATTCAAGGATTATTTTTATTTGCCTTCTTTATAAGCCTTCGGGGTAAATTCCTGAATTATATTTTCAGGTTTTTTTCTGTAAAAACAAGAGAGCTAACCATGGGTTAACTTCTTGAGCTGTGTAATCAATTAATTTTAGGTAGCCTGAAATTGGCATATGCTGCCATAGTTCAGAGAGAGCTTTGTGAAAACTCTGAATGTCCCAAGGTATGGCATGGAAATTCCTGCAAGTGACTTCCATAGTGTAGTAAGTTTGAGCAAAAGGTCTGTGTGACCTACATTTAGAGGCTTCCTTACCCTCAGCAAAAAGTTTAACCTTGATAAGGCTTCTAGAAACATGTCAGCTCCTTTGTTGGAGAACTCATATCTGCCAGCAATGAAGAAAAACAAGGTCTTCTCAAGACTGAAGTCAAGGTGTCTGAAAGCAAGCAAACAGACAAGTACAAAGTGTTTCACACGAGGTAATAAAGCAAAATAAGTAACAGCTTTCTATTCTGGAGAGCCTTTGGATTCCAAGGGTATAATGAAACTGAACCTTTCTGTTGTTCTTTAGATTAACATGACTGTCTTCATCCTGGGTAAATAATGAAACAAATCAAGACCTTCTGCCTGATCTCACAATGTCTCAATCACAATGAAAACTGGTGAACTAAAATTCCTTTAGCTTCTGACTGAGAAATCCCAGACAGATATTTGAGTAAGTACCACAGAATCACACAGTTAGGGGTTGGAAGGGACCTCCAAAGATCATCCAGTCCACCCTCCCTGCCAGAGCAGCATCACCTAGGGCAGGTCACACAGGAACACATCCAGGTGGGTTTGCAATGTCTCCAGAGAAGGAGACTCCACAACCTCTCTGGGCAGCCTGCTCCAGGGCTCTGGCACCCTCACAGGGAAAAAGCTTCTCTTCCTGTTCACGTGAACCTTCTCTGCTCCAGCTTGTACCCTTGTCCTGTCATTGGACATCCCTGAGCAGAGCCTGGCTCTGTCCTCCTGACACTGCCCTTTACATCTTTATAAGTATGAATGAGGTCAGCCCCCAGGCTCCTCTGCCCCAAGCTAAAGAGCCCCAGCTCCCTCAGCATTTTCTCAGCAAGGAGATCTTCCACTGCCTTCAGCATCTTTGTGGTTCTAGCTAGACTCTCTCAAGCAGTTCCCTGAGGTCCTTCTTGAAGTGAGAGGCCCAGAACTGGACACAATATTCCAGATGTGACCTCACCAGGGCAGAGTAGAGGGGAAAGAGAACCTTTCTGGACCTACTCACCACACCCCTTCTAATCCACCCCAGGATGCCCTTGGCCTTCTGTCCACCAGAATCCCTAGGTAAGGATCCCCAGAGCTGCTCTCCAACAGGTCAGTCCCCAGCTTATACTGGTCCATGGGGTTATTCTTTCCTGGATGCAAGACTCTACACTTGGTCTTGTAGGATTTCATTAAATTTATCCCTGCCCAACTCTCCAGCCTGTCTAGGACTCACTGAATGAAGTAGGTAACACGTCAAGTATTTGAAGTATTTGTTAGTCTTCCTGCTTTGGTTCTTGCTTTATATGTTGCTGCTAATGTTTGCAAAGTAAAAGCATACCCATAGAAATGACCTCGAACAAACTCTTGGATCCTGGCCTTGTACATGGAGTGCAAATTCTGAAACTCATGCATTGCTGAGAATTTCTTAACATTCAAGCCATTTGGGGTGACAACATCTGGAAAAGCAGAGAAAAGACAGAGGTAGACATCTTCAGAGTCAGGAAAATCTTTAGGGAATGAACCAATGTGTCTTTCAGCTGTGGGTAGGTGAACAGGTTATGGACATGTATTACTCATGGCTGGGGAACAGCACTGGCTGGCACAATGGTTAACCCCACAAAGTAATTCTATGTAGCACTCCACTGTCTGTATCACTGAAGTGGCTTGGTATCATATTGAACTCGTAGCATAAACCCTGATGAACAGTGAGGCATCCCCTTGCCCTTTTGTCCTGTCAAGACTTAAGTAATGTCTCTGTTTAGCCATATGGGTTTTGTGCAGTATGCTTTTTACCTCTTTATTCTTGATCTCACTGTTGCCTGCTTTATCGGTAGAGACTGAAAGCTCTTGAAAGCAGAAAATGTTCTACTCTGCAAGGCACAAAAGAGGTCTGTTCTGTCATGACAAAGACAACCAACACCAGTGATCCCAGTGCACATGGTTAACTCCACACACATCAGGGACCAGCATCTCCTGTGATCCCAGTGCAGATGGTTAACTCCACACACACATCAGGGACCAGCATCTCCTGTGATCCCAGTGCAGATGGTTAACTCCACACACATCAGGGACCAGCATCTCCTGTGATCCCAGTGCACATGGTTAACTCCACACACACATCAGGGACCAGCATCTCCTGTGATCCCAGTGCAGATGGTTAACTCCACACACACATCAGGGACCAGCATCTCCTGTGATCCCAGTGCACATGGTTAACTCCACACACACATCAGGGACCAGCATCTCCTGTGATCCCAGTGCAGATGGTTAACTCCACACACATCAGGGACCAGCATCTCCTGTGATCCCAGTGCACATGGTTAACTCCACACACATCAGGGTCCAGCATCTCCTGTGATCCCAGTGCACATGGTTAACTCCACACACATCAGGGTCCAGCATCTCCTGTGATCCCAGTGCAGATGGTTAACTCCACACACATCAGGGACCAGCATCTCCTGTGATCCCAGTGCAGATGGTTAACTCCACACACATCAGGGACCAGCATCTCCTGTGATCCCAGTGCAGATGGTTAACTCCACAGACACATCTCCTGTGACCCCAGTGCACATGGTTAACTCCACACACATCAGGGTCCAGCATCTCCTGTGATCCCAGTGCAGATGGTTAACTCCACACACATCAGGGTCCAGCATCTCCTGTGATCCCAGTGCAGATGGTTAACTCCACACACATCAGGGTCCAGCATCTCCTGTGATCCCAGTGCACATGGTTAACTCCACACACATCAGGGACCAGCATCTCCTGTGATCCCAGTGCAGATGGTTAACTCCACAGACACATCTCCTGTGATCCCAGTGCAGATGGTTAACTCCACAGACACATCTCCTGTGATCCCAGTGCAGATGGTTAACTCCACACACACATCTCCTGTGATCCCAGTGCAGATGGTTAACTCCACACACATCAGGGTCCAGCATCTCCTGTGATCCCAGTGCACATGGTTAACTCCACACACATCAGGGTCCAGCATCTCCTGTGATCCCAGTGCACATGGTTAACTCCACACACATCAGGGTCCAGCATCTCCTGTGATCCCAGCGCAGATGGTTAACTCCACACACATCAGGGACCAGCATCTCCTGTGATCCCAGTGCACATGGTTAACTCCACACACATCAGGGACCAGCATCTCCTGTGATCCCAGTGCAGATGGTTAACTCCACACACATCAGGGACCAGCATCTCCTGTGATCCCAGTGCAGATGGTTAACTCCACACACACATCTCCTGTGATCCCAGTGCACATGGTTAACTCCACACACACATCAGGGACCAGCATCTCCTGTGATCCCAGTGCACATGGTTAACTCCACAGACACATCTCCTGTGATCCCAGTGCAGATGGTTAACTCCACAGACACATCTCCTGTGATCCCAGTGCAGATGGTTAACTCCACACACACATCTCCTGTGATCCCAGTGCAGATGGTTAACTCCACACACACATCAGGGACCAGCATCTCCTGTGATCCCAGTGCACATGGTTAACTCCACACACACATCAGGGACCAGCATCTCCTGTGATCCCAGTGCACATGGTTAACTCCACACACACATCAGGGACCAGCATCTCCTGTGATCCCAGTGCACATGGTTAACTCCACACACACATCTCCTGTGATCCCAGTGCACATGGTTAACTCCACACACACATCAGGGACCAGCATCTCCTGTGATCCCAGTGCACATGATTAACTCCACACATACATCAAGATCTTGATATTCTTTTGGTAAATTGGTCCTTCTCTGTAGTATAGCCAGACACACTGCATGTGCATTAGCACTGCTCTTTGTGTTGGCACACCTGTCTCTATTATTTTCATTCAGTCAGAGGAAATGTACTCAGAGGAAACATAATAAAAAAAAAAAAAATGAAACCCAAACCAAGACTTACCAGGATTTCTCTTAAGCATGTGCTCTGCTTCTACAGATGTTATCTGTGAGACTGTGGTGAACACATGGGCACAATGTACAGATGCCCGTTCCATGCAGTACCTGTGGTAAATCTGTCTCTCTCCTGCTTCCTTGTCAATGTCAAACTGTAATAAAGCAAGAAAAAAGACACCTGTGTGATATGGTCATCAGGCTCATTAGCACAAAGAAGGTCTCTCATGTTAAGCTTGATTCAGAATCAGGTGATTATGGCATTGATTTGTCTTTCTGTTTTTTTGAAACATTTTATCAATTTCAAAGAGTTTGAAGGAGCAAGAATCCTGAGTTCCTGTGTGCTAATGAAATAATGGCAGCTCTGCAGTGGAAGAAGACCTAAGTTAGTGACCCCATGAAAGGTAAGGATCTGTGGTGTTTGGCCTGCTGGCTGGCAAAACGGAGAAGAGGAGCCTGAGGGCTGACCTCATTCATGTTTATAAAGATGTGAAGGGCAGTGTCAGGAGGAGAGACCCAGGCTCTGCTCAGTGATGTCCAATGACAGGACAGGGGGCAATGGGTGCAAGCTGAAGCAGAGGAGGTTCCCTGGGAAGATAATAAGAAAATTTTTTCATTGTGAGGGTGCCAGAGCCCTGGAGCAGGCTGCCCAGAGAGGCTGTGGAGTCGTCTTCTCTGCAGACATTCCAAACCCACCTGAATGTGTTCCTATGTGACCTGCCCTAGATGATCCTGCTGTGGCAGGGGGTGGGTTGGCCTGGATGATCTTTGGAGGTTCCTTGCAACCCCTAACATCCTGTGAGTCTGTGAATATGTCATGCTGCATATTGCCTGGGTTTGCTGGAAAACTTGGGAGGGCAGGAAAGTTGCTAGTAACTGAAGGTACAGGGGAAAGAAGTAAAAATGGAAATGGGGATGAGGACAAAACCTGGGTACTGAGCAGAATGTTGGGAATCATGCCTAGGTAAGAGGGAAATGGGAGTTGTAGTAGACAGGTAACTCAGTCACAAATCCCAAGACAACAAAATAAATAGGAGATACTTTCTGATACTCTTCCAGACATGCTTCCTCCAACTCCATCACTGTTACTTGCTGCTCCTTTTACTCCAATTTGAGCCCCATTAATTTCTAGAGGCAAATGTAAGCTAAACTGCCAGTTATGATCACCCCAAACACTAAAGTGTTTCTCAGTCACCTTTTAAACCTTGCAGCTACCTTTTGTCTTTTCTGAGTTTACATTATCCTGATGGAAGAAAATGCACAATGCCTATGGAGCTCATGCTTAAAGGTTCCCACTAATCATCATTGACTAATGATGTCCATTGCAAAATTCTTACAATGTAGGCTAAAAAGGAATAAAGGTAAAGGTGTGTCAATAATGACAATTAAATTACAATCCTCTTAGTCTTACCTGGTGTTTCACTTCAGGCAGCAGAAGTGTTGATCTCCTAAGATCAACAGCATGGGCACCAAAGAGGCACATGAGCACCATGGAGAGTAACAATGATTCTCAGGCAGCTTTGTCATTACCACTGCCTAATGCTAGGTGCAGTCTGATTTTGATTGCATTTGACTCTGCAACTTCATTGGCCATAATAGATTTAACCAGTATTAGATGCTGGACAAAGAGCACTTCCTATAGTTAGAACGTCCAGTCTAACCTTTGCCGTGGCTCGTTGCTTTGAGTACTTCAGGGCTTAGCCAGAAGTAAAGCTATTTTAGACCACTTCCCCCCCCCCCCCCTTTTTGTTCCTCATTTACTTGCTCAAGGTTGGTATAGAAAATACTTCAAGAAATTTCAGCAAATGTGAACCATTTCAGGGAACAAGATTGAAGCAAATACTTCTGTTTTTTTCTTCCTTTTGTTCTCATTATTTTGTATTTAATTGTATATCTATAGATGTGGGATATCTTACAACTCTATTATTAAGAAACTTAAGCATTTTTATTCACTGAGTGCTCTAATATTGCTCTGGGGCTACACTGCTAGTGGGAAAATGCCTTCTACTATGATGGGTGGACTGCCAAGTGGACAAGGAATTGGTTGGATGATTGCATCCAAAAGGCTTGATATTCAGAAGTGGTGTCCCTCAGGGTCTGTGTTTGGGCCAGTGCTGTTCAATATCTTCATCAATGATATAAAAAATGAGACTGAGGCACCCTCAGCAAGTTTGCAGATGATATCAAGCTGAGTGGTGTGGTTGATAAGGATGAAGGATAGGATGAGTGCCATGCAGAGGGAGCTGGACAGGCTGGAGAGTTGGGTTGAGGAGAATCTCATGAGGTACAACAAGGCAAAGTGCAAGGTCCTGCACCTAGGTCAGGGCAATTCTAGATATCAATCAAGGCTGGGGGATGATGAGATTGAGAGCAGCCCTGCAGAAAAGGACTTGGGGGTGCTGGTGGATGAGAAGCTGGACATGAGCCAACAGTGTGCACCTGCAGCCCAGAGTTGGCCAAGAAGGTGATTGGAGGGCTGGAGAAGCTCCCCTATGGGGACAGGCTGTGTGAGTTGGGGCTGTTCAGTCTGGAGAAGAAAAGGCTCCAGGAAGACCTTAGAGCAGCCTTCCAGTACCTGAAGGGGCCAACAAGAAAGCTGGAAGGGGACTTTTTACAAGAGTTTGGAGTGACAGGATGAGAGGGAATGGATTGAAGCTTGAGGAGGGCAAATTGAGACTGGAGATTAGGAAGAAATTCTTTCCAGTGAGGGTGGTAAGACACTGGAACAGGTTGCCCAGGGAGGTTGTGGATACCCCCTCCCTGGAGGTGTTCAAGGCCAGGTTGGATGAGGCCTTGAGCAACCTGCTCTAGTTGGAGCTGTCCATGCCCATGACAGGGGGGTTGGAATTGGATGATCTTTAAGGTCCTTTCCACCCTAAACTATTTGAAAAACTGACTTGGGGACATGTTCACTGTTTATGTGAACACTCCCTCCAACACTACTGGAAGAAAGGTTAATAAAAGGATTGTTCAAAGCACTTTGGCTTATTTGTTGCCACCTTTGACTTCTATGATCGCATGAAAGCATTTTACACATTTCACTCATAGTGATGTTTATTTCTTCACTGCTAATCATTTTCTCACATTCCGGAAATGGAAAATATCTGATTTTGCATGTGCTTGCATGACTTTTGGATTGGTTTTTCAAGGGTATAGAATTCCATATCTGTTAACAGGTGTAAACCGAGGTCACAGAGTTCTCACATTTCATTTGCTCTCACTCTGCTGCAGGTTCCTCCATCCAAAAGTAAAGTGAGACCTTGACCTTTGACCTCCTTTATAGAGTGGAATAGGAAACCTCACTCTGCACTTCTGAGCAGGCTAGATGTGTGACTTCAGAAAATAAGCCTTAGACAAGTTGAAGGACAGGTTAAATGGAACTTAATTGATGAGACAGTGCAGGAGACAAATTTAGTCCACACAGTACAGCACAAAGACAGCTGAGCTTGCTGTGACAGTATTAGCTCCAGAATTAGAGCAACGTGGGACATGGCAATGTACCAAGCCAGTGCCAAAATCAATCAGAACACCAGTGCAGCTAGTTTGCTTTTCACCCCCAAACCAAGCTTTCTGCTCCGCAGTCAGCTCTGCTGTCTGAAGGCTTGCCTGCCCTAGCTCATGCACCTGTAAACTATGCTCCTTAGCATTCACATTCACCAAGAGCAAAGCATAACCTCTGTCAAGCGTGTTGTGCTTCCTCTTGTTTGCTGTTCTCACCAGATGGGAACACTAGCAAAGGCACAAATGAAAACTGCATCAGGAGAAAAAAACATCTCTGAGGCAGACTAAATGTTTATAGAATCATTTAGGTTGGAAAAGACCCTTAAGATCATTGAGTCTAACTCAGGGAGTCCAAGGGTTGATCAAGTTGTTAGTCTTTGTAAGTCACTGAGGAAACAAACACACTTCTTCAGTGACTTTTAGAGACTAACAACTTCCATGTTCACTTCCCTGTAGTTCCATTGCTTGTCCCAGTGAGGATTCCCCCCTCCTACACTGACTGTTAGAGACCAAGCAGATTATTAGGAGTGTACATGATGGCAAAGAGGGGAAAGTGCCTCCCTTGTAAGGCCACTTTAATTTCAAAGCAAAACAGGAAAGTGTTTGATAGGCAGAATGCTTTAAACTTGCATTTGCTGCAGTGCAATTTGGAGGAAAAGCTTCAGCTCATTTCTGTCCTTCCTGTGGATCCCTGTGATAATTGTAACATTTCATTCATGTCTTTAAAAGGTAGCATGCTAGGGGATGCAGTAGGTAATCACTGAGCCTCCCAGCATCAAGTTCTAAGACAGCTAAGGCAGTCTTTGGATGCAAAAGAAGAGGGTATCAAGCAATTGTAGGATACAGGCCTCCTGTTTCTTTGGAAACAGTGAACACTCACTGAAGGAACAAGTCCAAATCAGACATTCTTACTTCAAAATAATAAAGACAAATTACAAAGGATTTACAAAAGCACAAGAAGAATGATTTGAGAGTAAAAAAGGAGGCAAGATATACTAGCTGTGTAAATACTTTTCTGAAAGAGAAATGATTTGTCACTGCCTGATGCTGATAGTATTCTATGCTTTCCTGAAGCAAAAAAGAAAAAAGTATGATGGAAGGCAGTGGAAATTAA
This sequence comes from Indicator indicator, assembly GCF_027791375.1. Classification (NCBI taxonomy): domain Eukaryota; kingdom Metazoa; phylum Chordata; class Aves; order Piciformes; family Indicatoridae; genus Indicator; species Indicator indicator. The sequence goes on from NC_072023.1 coordinate 18,501,603, forward strand.
ACCACAACAAGTTCAAACTGGAATTCAAATATGTTTTTTTTTGATAATGAGCAACTTTGTGACACCTTTGGATAAATAATACAGGGTCCCCTCACCACTTGAACCTTGCTTCAAGAGTGGGTAATGTTTCTGTAAGTAGTTAGTATCTCAGATAAAAGGTATAGGTTTGGTGGATGAATTTTCAGCTGAGGATTTTAGGCAGAGAATGAAATGACCTCTTTTGGTCTTTAAAATCAGCAGCACACTCAAGTTCACGAGGTGATTCACCAGTGGGATCAGGAGCAGTCAGAGATAGGCCTGAAGTTAAAATTCCTTATCTACCAGAAGGTAGAACGGAAAGATCTTGACTCCTAGCACAATCTCACTGCCATTGTCTGAATTGTGTAAGAATTACTCTTTTTTAAATCCAGCTTACACCAAATGTAACTCCCATTAATTATCTTGTGCAAACAGAACTTTCATCCTGGTATACCTCTGCCATGACAAAAAAGAATGAAATTTACACTTCCTGCTTTAAATCAGATTTCCACGAGCTGCTCTCCTAACAAAGCGGATCAGCTTTGCATAACAGTGAGCTTAGTGACAGCTGTGAGGGGACTGCACTGCCTGCAACGAGAACTGCTGCTTCTGGCTTCTCAGCATTAAAGCTCTTAGCAATTCATTTTCATTGGGATTTTTTTTTAGTACTTTTCCTCTTAGACTTCTTGGGACAGAATTCTCCACCTCTTTGCAAACTAGATTCAGCTGTACTTATGAGCCAAATTTAAAATGTTGGTAGGGCAAAATAAAAGTCTTGTACATTGGCATGGCAACCTTACATAAGGAAAAAAAGGCAATAAATAGCGAGACCAATATTTTCTTTTTTCTTCTCCTTAGAGCACTTTTCCCATTATAATTCAAGGTGATTTTTTTTTTAGTAAGAACCATGAGAGGCTGAAGCTGACAAACTTCTCCATTATGCCAGACCAATGGTCCACAAAACCACTTCAGATGGTCACCTTCCAGATGCAACTCCAGGTTAGATCATTTGCCAAAGAGACAGTTCCCAGTACAGCTGTCTATTCATCTATCAACTAGTATGGATCATCAGTGCCTCTGTCAATTATAAAAGGTGTTGATTTATTTAAAGCCCTAGAGGGGTGAAATGAGACCCCAACCAACCAAAACCAAACAACCCCTCAAGTACGGCAGTTCCCTTCAACAATGGGGAAAACAAAAGATTAATAGCCACTCTCTTCATCTGAGAATTTAGTTCTCCTGAAGACAAAAAGGCACCACAGGCTTAGAATTTTCCAGAGAATTTCCTTCCTTCTGGATTAGCTATTTTGGTTCCGTTTATTTTAGCAGCAAACGCAACCCTACTCTCACCAGTGTAAAAGCTACACTGGACATGGGAGAAAAAAATGCCTTGTCAACTGGACTAGCTAGATCCTCAAAACTTGAGCAGAGATAATATCTCTGTTGGGAGTGAAGCTCATCACATACCCTGCTTGTTATTGAAATTAGAAAGTGGTGACTTTAGATGTGTTCAAGACAGTAGGCAGGATTAGAAGTCCCTGACCCAGCCATTTACTCACAGACTCACAGATTGCATCAGGTTGGAAGGGACCCTCAAAGGTCATCTTGTCCAATCCCCCTGAAGTCATCAAGGACAGCTCAATTAGATCAGGCTGCCCAGGGCCACAATGAGTCACATCTTGAATGTCTCCAGGGACAGGACCTCAACCACATTCCTGGGCAGCCTGTTCTAGTATTTCCCCACTCTCATTGTAAAGAGCTTCCTCCTGATGTCCAGCCTAAATCTACCCTGCTCCAGTTTCAAATCATTGCTCCTCCTCCTATCACTCCAACCCCTTCTAAACAGTCTTTCCTCACCCTTCCTGTAGGCCCCCTTCAGATACTGAAATGCTTCTATAAGGTCTCCCCAGAGCCTTCTCTTCTCCAGGATGAACAACCCTAGTTCTTTCAGCCTGTCTTCATAGGTGAGGTTCTCCAGCCTCTGATCATCTTTGTGGCTTCCTCTGGATCCGCTTCATCAGGTCTGTGTCCTTCCTGTGTTGGGAGCCCCAGAGCTGGACACAGCACTGCAGGTGAGGTCTCCCCAGAGTAGAGCAAAAAGGCAGAATCACCTCTCTCCACCTCTGGCCACCCTGCTTTTGACGCAGCCCAGGCTGCCAGTGGCCATCTGGGCTGCAAGTGCCCATTGGTGGCTCATGTCCCCCAGCACCCCCAAGTTTTAGGAACTAAAACGTGCACTGCCCTGGGTTTCCTTAGCCCATCTATTGTTTGTTACATGCTGTTGAGGACACAACAGTGTTAATTCCAGTGTTCACCACGTCCCTGTGCAGACTGTTAAGGATTTAACACTCAGGTTTCCACTGAAGCAGAGGCAGCTAAAATTCTCCCAGTCCAGGTGAACTGAGTAAGCCTGTAAGGATATACAGCATCACAGAGTAATGCTGTGTAAGAACCAGGACCCTGTCTCTGAGGCAAAGAGCAGATGGCTTAGGAAGAGGTGAGTAGTCAGATAACATTACAGTTTTACATCTGTAGTGCACCCTCTGATCTTGCAGCAATCTACAGCTCTAATCTGCTAGGTTGGCTAGGTTTTTCAGTTCCCCAGAAAAGGTCCTTTCATAGCTTACAGGCTGACATGTGCCCTCAGGTCACATAATAGAGAGTTTGGGTAAGCTCCAGGAGTTCAGACCTCTATGTGATTTAGGGAGTCCATAAAGAATCACCATCATGGTGTGTCAACCCTTCACTGAGCAGCAACCCTTCACTTCAACCAGCAGCAGAACGAGGGTGCACAGTCTCAAGTTGTGCCAGGGGAGGTTTAGGCTGGATATTAGGAGGAAGTTCTTCACAGAGAGAGTGATTGCCCATTGGAATGGGCTGCCCAGGGAGGTGGTAGAGTCACCGTTCCTGGAGATGTTCAAGAAAAGACTGAATGGGGCACTTAGTGCCACGGTCTAGTTGATTGGATAGGGCTGGGTGATGGGTTGGACGGGATGATCTTGGAGGTCTCTTTCAACCTGGTTGATTCTATGATTCTAAGTCATTCTTACCTTTTCTCCACAAAACGAGCAAGGCTTAAGGTGAAGTTTGCACAGGTCCAGTGTTTGTGAGGACTCTCAGAGGATCATTTGGAGCCTTCCCTTCCAGTTTTACCACCTGACAGGGGATGGTGCTAGAGAAAATATCAGCCACCACCACTGTATAACCCTTTGCTTGATTATTGGTACTGATGTTCACTTTGAACTGTTCGGGACATATGACAAGGTCTTCTGTGCTCTAAAGCTACTGACCCCAGTGGCCTACTTCAGAGAATGCATTTGTCTCTCCTATTCTTGTGCCAGTTGGCACCTATTGAACTTTTGCTAGGAAGGTGAATTAAAGTGGTATTTTCCACCGTGGGATCCAGAGAAAGAAAGAAAATCTCTGTACTCCTGTATATTTTTAAAAGAGATCTTTCAACTCATCTCATATCTCCTGGTCCTGCTTATCTACAGGGCAGGGTTTAACAGGGAAGTGGAAGAGTGTCACACTGTGTGGACAGCTGTGCATGTGTGTGCAGAGCAGTCAGGGCTGACGGACAGTGGAGGACAGAGAATGTTACAGTGGCAGGGCTTACTGGAAGTACTAAAGTGAGGAACATTGCCTTGGTCACACATACCCTGGGCACTGTGAAAGAAGAGAGAGAAAAGACTGTGAAGATGTCAGGACTGATCTCTCTCATCAGTCATCAAACAATCATGTCATGGTTTTGCCTGTGGATCCCTGTGTTAAATCCTTCAATGCTGCAGAAAAGCCCTTGGCCTCAGAGGGCTGAGTGCTCTCTAGCAGGTGTTTTAAGCCAGCTTTTTGTGGTCTGTGCTGGGGATTAGAAAAGAGAACATTAGGTTCTCTCTTTTCTCTGCAGCATCTGCACATGCCTGCTTGTCTCTGGGCACAATTAGGCCACATCCTTTCCTTTTGCACTGCAACCATTTTCCTGTGTTACCGGGCACAGCACATACTACAGTTGCATCTTTTGCATCTTTCCCATCTGTGTCAGTTGCTGTGCTTAAAGCTGGTGGAAATTGTGTTCTAACCATGAAGTGAGAATTAAGTCAATTATTATTATGCATTAAAGGAAGACAGTTTTGCAGTGGTATTGAAACAGGAAACCCAGCTATTATACTTTGGGGTGAGAGGGAATTACATGCCCTAAAAATGTATTGTCTCATCCAAAGATTAAGCCTTAGGAATCCTTGGAGAATTTTCTTCATTGGACAAATTATTTGTTTGACCTTAAGAATTTACTACTAGAAGACAGCAACAAGAATAGCCTCTGAAGGCTTAGGTTCTGAAGAGTTAGCTGTCTGTACTCTTTAAAATGACTTTAGATCAACCTCTCATGTTTCTCAACTTTTTCTAGGTGATAGATGGAAAGATAGATAGATAGATAGATAGATAGATAGATAGATAGATAGATAGATAGATAGAAAGATAGAAAGATAGATAGATAGATAGATAAATAGATAGATAGATAGATAGATAGATAGATAGTTCAATCTTTCAGATGGTAATCTGAGGATGTTTGCCTTACAGTGGGAGCCTAGGATGAATAACCACCTATATTAGCTACCCCATACTGGGCAGAGAGAACTTCCCCTGCACACTACCATGCTGCAACCTTGAGGCACATGTGTAAAGGAACAGAGACAAGCTCAGTGTGTTCAGTAGATTCAGGAGTTGCCTTTGGTGGGAAAGAAAAAAGAATAATCGAGAGGAGTGGAGTGAATGAGTTTCTTGGAAGTACAAGAGAAGGGCAATCTGTTCCGTGCTTCTGAATAAGGCCAGTGGCACACTACTGCTTGGACCTAGTCTTCGGAGGACACTGTTCCATAGTGTGGCATTATAGAAACACCCAACTGAAAATTGCCAGCTGAGTAATTTCCTTCATTGATTTTAGCCAAGGGAATGCATGGACAGTGTATAAAGCAGTTGGTTTAGCCTTTTAATCACCTTTACCATCAATAAGTGCTGGAATGCAAAAACCTCTTTTAACTCAGTTTGTCTGTAACCATATTAGAAACACAAGGCAGTGCTGAAGACATCTGGGTCCCTGAAGCATTTGTTTGTGTTATGCTTTGAATGGAAAGAGAACAGTGAAAACCAGCTTACAAAAATTCCAAGATACAAATGCGAGTCATTTGAACTCAGAAAATACTTCTTACATCTGCCAGTTACAAAGTAAGCCTAACCTGAAAAGATGGAAAGTAAAAGGACTTATTATGGCTTGCAAGAATTTAGAAGTAGGCTGGGGAAAGGGAAAAAAGACCAACAAACCTTTAATGGAATTCTGGGGTAATTTCAGCAAGAAGAGGGCTACTGGCTGTTTTTTTGTACTGTCTTTCATGAAAAAAGAGCACTGTCAAGTTGCACCTGAAGTGTCAAATGCCTACAGATGAATAGGTATTTCATTCACTGGTTACTCTTGCTACCAGTAACTCCCAAACCATAGCAATCAGCTCGAGCAAGGGATGCCTTTCCTGAACACAAAGGGGAAGATTCTTAAGGACACTTGGCTTGCAGTGATGTCTGGGCCTGTAACTCTCCCCTTGCTCTTGAGAAGTACCCCAAGCCATTGAAAAGAAGGTTAAGAATCTCTGCTGGCAATCCCATACTGCTGCAATATTAGTGGATTGGATTAAGGCACTGACTTGGCTGGAGGCTGAATGAGTTTCAGTACTCTGCAGTGTGAGTGTGGTACAAGAAAGCTCACTGAAGGTTCTGAAAGTAATTTTAGATTCCACTGAGCTTTAACACCTCTCAGATGACATAAAGGCACTCATTCCTAAACACCTCATGGTCTTACAAATATTATTTCTTGTGCTCTTGAACTGATAACCTTTCAGTCAGCTGTGGGTCAATCATATGTGATCACACAAGGAAAATACAATATATAATGTGGCCCAGTAAACAGAAAAGGAGCCAGGAGCTCATTAACTGAAAAAAAAAAAAAAAAGAAGGAATTCAAAAAAATTCTCTTACCTGGTCAAGATTGTTGTAAAAATCTATACTGGCTGCACATAAGTATCTCCCAAGCAGAGTGGCATGGGTAGTAAAAATGGTGGCAACAGGAAGTTTCTGAGATCGAGACAGTATTAAACCCACTCCTGCCTGCCACTCATGGAAGTGGGCAATTATGTTGGGCTTGTCATCAAACTGAGAGGAGAGCTGAAAATAATCAGAAAGAATACACATTATCCCATCAATCATCCCAGCCCCAGAAACCTCTGTTTCTCATGATGCCTCCTGTGTGCTTGCTTGCTTTCATATGACAAAGCAGCACAGCATTTTCAGTGGTCATGTGTCTTGATTCCCACCAGTTCTAATGCTTAGCCCAAGAACTGTGTGAGTCTCACTACTGCCTCAGAACAGTATCCTGCCTAGATTGTTGGGAAGCTCTGCCAGTCTTCCTTCGATTAACTTGCTCTTCTGCTGTGGAAACTTGTTTGAGTAAGAAAATTGGGAACACCTATGATGGACAGATGATTCTGCAGGAATGTTCAAACCTCAGCCTCGTCAGCAGGGCAAAAAGCTTTGGGATGTTGTTCCTATTATGTAGTTTGAAAACTGTGTTTATAAGGAGGTTTATACCTGATGTAGATCAAATTTCTAGATTGAAAATCTGTACCTCTTTTAAAAACCAGGCTGTTAGTGATCCAAAAATCACAGCATCGTTGGCTTCGCGGTCATGAAAAGGGATCCCTATGTTGCTCACATCCCAAAATTCACCTTTCCACCTGTCCAGATTCCAAGCTGCTGATCCTATATCGAACAGGATGACATATGGGCTGCCCTCTATCAACCATCTTCCAAAAAAGACCTGTGGGAAAGAAGAAGAAAGCAAAAAAGACCAGAGTGAATGCAACAGCCAGTCAACAGAACTGTGCACATCCATCAGACGTGAAGCATCTGACATCAGCACTATGTGGTCATAGTCCTGCAAACACAGGACTTGTGGTTTTCCTTGCAAAATGCATGGAATAATCCTGGATCAAAGGCAGGGGTAAAAAGAAACTGCAATCTTTAGGAACATTTTGAGTGCTGAGTGATGCACTTGATAAGTCTGATGTGCTGATGTGATGCCATGCAGAGGGAGCTGGACAGGCTGGAGAGTTGGGCTGAGGAGAATCTCATGAGGTTCAGTAAGACAAAGGGCAAGGTCCTGCACCTCAGTCAGGGCAATCCTAGATATCAATCCAGGCTGGGGATGATGAAAGCAGCCCTGCAGAAAAGGACTTTTTGCTGCTGGTGGATGAGAAGCTGGACATGAGCCAACAGCATGTACCTGCAGCCCAGAAGGCCAATGGCAGCCTGGGCTGCATCAAAAGCAGCATGGCCAGAGATGGAGAGAGGTGATTCTGCCTCTCTGCTCTGGGGAGACCTCACCTGCAGTGCTGTGTGCAGCTCTGGAGCCCTCAACACAGGAAGGACATGGACAATATGGAACAGGTCCAGAGGAGGGCCATGAAGATGATCAGGGGTCTGGAGCACCTCTGCTATGAGGACAGGCTGAGGGAGCTGAGGTTGTTCAGCCTGCAGAAGAGAAGGCTGTGGGAAGACCTAACAGCAGCCTTCCAGGATCTGAAGGGGGCTACAAGAAGGCTGCAGAGGGACTGTTTGCAAAGGCCTGCAGGGATAGGACAAGGGGCAATGGTTTGCAATAACAGGTTGCCCAGGGAGGCAGTTGAGATCCCTGGAGATATTCAAGGTCAGGCTGGACAAGGCTTTGAGCAAGCAGATCTCATGGAGCATGTCCCTGCTGGCTGCAGGGAGCTTGGACTAGATGACCTTTAGAGGCTCATTCCAACTCAAACCATTCTATGACTCTATATTCCTGCATCTCCATCACATGCATGGATAAAATGGTTTGTTGTGTCAGGGTCTTATGATGTTTTGAGGTGCTGGAGTTGTTCAGCTTGGAGAAGAGAAGGCTCCAGGCAGACCTAATAGCAACCTTCCAGTGCCTGAAGAGGGCTACAAGAAGGCTGCAGAGGGACTGTTTGCAAAGGCCTGCAGGGATAGGATGAGGGCCAATGGTTTGAAATGAGAGGAGAGCAGATTCAGATTGGATGTTAGGAACAAGTTCTGCAGCATGAGGGTGCTGGAACACTGCAACAGGTTGCCCAGCATGGGAGTTGATGCTCAGTCCCTGGAGATATTCAAGGTCAGGCTGGACAAGGCTGTGAGCAAATTGATCTAGTGGAGGATGTCCCTGCTGACTGCAGGAGGGTTGGACTGGATGACCTTTGGAGGTCCCTTTGAACCCAAACCATTCTATGATTTTGTTTTAAAGACCTCAGATTTTGTTGCAACATTAGAAAAAAAAGGCAGTTTAGGAAGACTGCACTTGGTTAAATAATGAGGTTATTGAAGTACCTGTGTCTACCATCAAAATGGCTGCAGAGATAGAGATCCCTTAACCAGGAAGAACGAGGTACTGTAGGCAAGCTAGGACAGTTTATACCCCATGCAGAGCAATCTTTTCTGTGACTCTTCATTTGCTTTTCATTCACCAACTCCTGGGACCTCAAAGTTTGAACAGTAGAATTGTCTTGAAAACAATGATATGGAAACTCTTAGACCTGTCTGCACAGGGTGTAACAAAGACAGGTGTGTGCAGAATAGACTACACTGAGCACTGAGGCTAACCTGCCCTCAGGCTTTTCCTAAACTCTAGCCAAGCCCTTCAGAAGGGTTGGTGAATTCAAGTTTGTATCCACAGTCAGATAATTAAATCCAAGTCTGAATTTTAGGGAGGTTTTAATTTGAGTCTCCTCCTCTTTCTCTGCTGTGAGTGGTCCGGTGATTCAGTTAAGAATCTAAACTGCCTCTTGCCCTCTTCTCCCATGAGAAGATTTTAGTAATTCTTTTTACAATTGGCATGGTTGCTTCAATGTATGGGAAGCTGGCATAGTCAACTGGAACTGTGTGATTCTTCCAGGCTGGCCAGTGCTGTGCAAGAGCATCTCTGAGCATCCTGTCTGTGGAGTGTCTTAGGAGACAACTGAAGAGCCCATCCTTTAGCAGTGTTAAACCCAAGACTTGGGTTAGACATCTGAAGAAATTTCTTTTCAATGAGGAATGTCAGACACTGGAACAGGTTGCCCAGGGATGTGGTGGATGCCCCACCCCTGAAGGCAATCAGGGTCAAACTTGACAGAGCCCTGAGCCAATTGACCTAGTTGGAGGTACCTGTGCTGACTGCAGGGGGATTGGACAAGATGACCTTTGAGGTTGTCTTTCAACCCTACACATTCTGTGCGACTCTGTGTGTGTGTGTCTGGTGAGAATCAGCTCCTTGTGGGCTTATTTCAGGCTGTGCAGGTTTCTTATTCAGGACAAGGAAGTTAAAAAGCAGAGAGATTGTGTGAATCCAGACTTCATCTAAATATGGAGTCAGGTTGTGGCAAGGAATGTTTCTCACTTGAGAAGGCATTCCTGGGTCCCCTGGTTTCAAGGGATGCATTGTGATGCATAAGCAAACCCCAGACATAAATGTTAATAGGATCAGCACAGCTCTGGGGCAGTGGAGTGTCATCATTGAAGATCAAAACCAGCCTTGACGTACCCAGCCTTGCTGCTCTACATGAATACTCCAGCAGCACAAGGCACAGGCTGGGCTGATGAAATTGAATGTACTGCTGGAACAGCATGAAGTACATGAATATAGCATCCTGGGATGCAACAAAAGCAATGTGGCCAGCAGGTCCAGAGAGGTGATTCTGCCACTTTGCTCTGGTGAGAACTTACCTGCAGTGCTGCATCCAGCTCTGGAGACCCCAACACAGGAAGGACATGGACCTGATGGAGTGGGTCCAGAGGAAGGCCACCAGATGATTAGGCAGCTGGAGTCCAGGTCCCCTGCAGTCAGCAGGGACATCCTCCACTAGATCAGCTTGCTCAGAGCCTTGTCCAGCCTGACCTTCAATATCTTCAGCAATAGGGCCTCAACCCAACCACCTCCCTGGGCAACCTGTTGCAGTGTTCCACCACTCTCATGGTGCAGAACTTGTTCCTAACATCCAATCTAAATCTGCTCTTCTCTCATTTCAAACCACTGTCCCTCATCCTGTCACTGCAGGCTGACGAAGTTGAACATACTGCTGGAACAGCATGAAGTACATCTATATAGCACTGCAACTAACCTGCCCCACAGGTCTTTTTGGCTGTTTCCCAAACAAGGGCATGCTACCCAGCTTTTAGAGATGTCTCTTTGTAAGCAACATGGAAAACTTTATCAATCACTTACAAAAATCTGATTAGAAATACAAACCATCAGTCAGATTAGACCTCTTAGCATGAACCTCAGCTTGGATAATGCAAGCATCACATGATGTTAGTGTCCCCAACACTTCGCCAAGCTGAGGCACACAGACATCCAACAATGCACTTCTACAAAGCATGCAGTGGAACACTAGATCCTAACAACAGCAGAACTGCTGCTATAAAGGGACATAACACATTGCCAGTGCCACAGCAGGTGGCAGTCCAAGAACTTCATGAATTTCTACCCTGAAGTGTGTCTTGTCCCTCAGCAACAGAACCTTGTACAAATGCTTCCTTGCTGATGCCTCTCAATGCTTTTCACATCTGTTCAGCACACATTATAAGCAGACAATTCTTTCTTCTGCAAATTAGCACCTCTGAAGGACTCTGCTGAATTTGTGAAGGTGAATTCTCAGTGCTGAATTAGTGAAGGTGAATTCTAGATTTCTGATGAGGACTTTCAAGGAAGAAGGTCAGATTTAGCCTGTGTTACCCTCCCCCCTTTTTCTGGTAATCAATTGTCCTCAAGGCTGCAACTGCATGCAGCTTGGTAGGTTGTCCACTGACACAGCAGATTCTACTCCTTTCAGCAGATCACCTTTATTTGTTGGAGAAACTGAGCAACAAAAAGTCTATAAAGTTTGACACAGAAAACACTGGTTTAAAGTTGTCTAGGAAACAGATCAATTCACTCCTTGTGCTGTGGTTTATCCTCTCTTCTTGGGGAAGAGATAGCTGGTTGCATTGATCTGAGCAAGCAGATCCTTTGTCCCTGTGGTTTGTCCCTTACTGGTTTTCAACTCACTATAAAGCTACATAAGAATATTTGTGAGCTAGCGGGACACTCTTCTCTCTCTAGGACAAACACACCAAATGTAAGAGTTCATTCAAAGTAAGGTCATATTGTATCTACTAAAATCTCACTGTATTTAGAGACTAGATAAATAAGTCATTAATCCAATTAAGCAGCCTTGCAGATAAATGGCTGTTAAAACCTGTAATTGGATAAACCAGTTCTTCCTCAAAAATAACCTTTAATGAATTGACTCTGTTGTTCCAACAGTGGATTCTGAGCCTCTCCCATTGTGACATTGACCAGGTTTGCTGTGTCAAGTGGAATCACGCTGGCAAGAGCATTAACCAAAACTGTAATCTCCTCAGAGTCAGCTTTGTTGCCCTGGGAAGCAGTAACCCATCTGATTTACCTGACACCCTTGGCTTTTCATGGTATCCATTGCCTTCTTGACTGCAGGGTTTGGAGGCTCGCATGCTTCCACCTGAGTCTTCACATTATGCTCAAAATAGGGACCAATCAGAAAATAGTTTTCACCCCATTCATCTGCTGTAGTTTTGGCCTTTGTCTGGATCACAGTGTAAATGCCTCCCACTGCAAAAGAAGATCACAAAGAACAAAATGCAGAAAGGGGAACAGGCCACAAAGCTCTGGGTCAGATAAGTCTCTAAGTAAATCACTTCAGATATTCAGATTTTAAGTGAAACCCAGGCTCTATCAAATCAATAGAAGGTCAGGCTCTGAAATGGATCAGAACTTTGTGGCTCAGTTGTGGAGTGTGCAACTCCAAAGCAGGCTGTGTTTTATTACTCCTGGGTGACTGCATTTACCTTCCCTGTATTTCTCCTCCAATCTCAAATGGAGATCCCAAACTGTTATTTTTACCTAGTCTGTGATTTTAAAAACATCTTCTAGGTGTTCTGTGCCACACCACAAATGTTTAACCAATATATTGTTTTATTTTTATGTTATTCCCCCTTTTTCAGATTGTGAAATCTTTGCACTCAGATTGTGGGATTCAAATCCTGGGGATACTGCTTCAACTCTCCCATGCCTCACCTGGATTCTACTAAGCAAAGCCTTCTACTTTTTTATTGCAGCAGTTACCATTTTCAAACATACATTTCATGATGTGGAAATATGTGTGGTGAGAACAAAGCTGGCACTTGCAGCTTGTTTTACACAAACCACTGAGAGAAGGTGAGGGACTGATGGATTTCATTGACTGCTGACTATAAAAATGGATTTGGACCAATATCCTCATAGAAAGGGTGTCTGTTCCTTTACCATTCTAAAGAAGTGATGAAGTTGCAACGAATGGAGCCTATACTGCCCATATAAATGCCTGCAGCACCTTCCATCAAAATCTTGTCTGTTTTTAAATGCAGCAGTGGGCACTCACAGCCTAGAAGGCTAGTGGCATCCTGGGATGCAACAGAAGCAGTGTGGCCAGCAGGACCAGAAAGGTGATTCTGCCACTTTGCTCTGGTGAGACCTCACCTGCAGTACTGCATCCAGCTCTGGAACCCTCAACACAGGAAGGATATGGACCTGATGGAGCAGGTTCAGAGGAAGCCACCAGATGATTGGGCAGCTGGAGTCCAGGCCCCCTGCAGTCAGCAGGGACATCTTCCACTAGATCAGCTTGATCAGAGCATTGTTCAGCCTTTCAATATCTTCAGCAATGAGGCCTCAACCAGCTGCCTGGGCAACCTGTTGCAGTGTTCCACTACTTCATAGTGCAGAACTTGTTCCTAACATCCAATGTAAATCCAATCTTCTCTCATTTCAAACCATTGCAGGCCTTTGCAAACAGTCCCTCTGCAGCCTTCTTGTAGCCCCCTACAGGTATTAGATCTCCCCAGAGCTTTCTCTTCTCTATGCTGAACAACCCCAACTCCCTCAGCCTGTCCTTGTAGCAGAGGTGCTCCAGCCCCCTGATCATCTTTGTGGCCCTCCTCTGGCCCTCTCCATCAGGTCCATGTCCTTCCTGTGTTGAGGGCTCCCCAGCTGGATGCAGTACTGCAAGTGAGGTCTCACCAGAACAGAGTAAAGAGTAATAAGAAAGCTGCAGCTCAGTAGCTGGATAGAGCCTGGACCTTTGTTTTGTATAGCCAGCAGTTGAGTATTTCTTTTCTCAAGGCTTTGCTTAGCATCACTGTGCTCTGCCAAAGAGGTATGGAAGGCCTGTTCTGAGGGAAAGAGGGGAGGGTATGCTGTGCTCTGCCATCATAATTTGATGCACAACAAGGTAAAGAACACTTCAGGGCAATGATTTGCCTGAAATGCAATTAAAAGTACTTAGGATGAAAACAAAAGAGTATGTTTTACAGACAGAAAAACTCTTCTGAAGATACCTTGATGATCTTGGAGGTCTTTTCCAACCAAACCAGTTCTATGATTCTATAGCTGTCATAATAGCTCTGGGTTACCTGGTTGAAAGCTTTTGTCTTCTCTCCTATTGTGGAAATATGAGACAGAAAACATGTCTGTGCATAAGTTTTAATTGACAGGGGAGAGAACCTGCAAGTCAAACTATGCATGCGGGAAGTGTAGGGCAGAGGAATGTCTAGAATAATGAATTATCCATAGCAAATTCAAGGAACACATCACATATCATTAAGCATTCAAGAAGGATCTAAAAACTGAAAGAGTCCAGCACAGAGCCACAAAGATGCTGAAGGCAGTGGAAGATCTCCCTGCTGAGGAAATGCTGAGGGAGCTGGGGCTCTTTAGCTTGGAGCAGAGGAGCCTGAGGGGTGACCTCAGTCATGTTGATAAAGATGTGAAGGGCAGTGTGGGGAGGATGGAGCCAGGCTCTGCTCAGGGATGTCCAATGACAGGACAAGGGGCAATGGGTGCAAGCTGGAGCAGAGGAGGTTCCATGGGAACATAAGAAGAAAGTTTTTCCCTGTGAGGGTGCCAGAGCCCTGGAGCAGGCTGCCCAGAGAGGTTGTGGAGTCTTCTTCTCTGGAGACATTCCAAACCCACCTGGATGTGTTCCTATGTGAGCTGCCCTAGGTGATGCTGCTCTGGCAGAGGGGTTGGACTGAATGATCTTTTTAGGTCCCTTCTAACCCCTAACATTCTGTGATTCTGTGAAGAGACAGCTTATATCTGCTCACTTACTTTGAACTCCATGGAAATACCTGTACCAGGAACCAATGCACTACATCCCCTACTAAGTAACAGAGTATGAGTTCACAGATTCCCTTGGGGCCTAAAAGAATCACAACAACTAGTAGGATGTTGCAAGGTCATATAATAAACAGAAAACCTTTACAAACAACAAGGATGTACCAACATCTCATGATGTTGCAAGCTTCTGTATGCAGCCCCTGAAGTTTTGTACTTTGAAACGGGTTTTAAAACAAACAAGAAAAGACAAAATGAAAAGAAAAAGGAGAGACTAGATCCAGAGAATTGGTTCAGATTGTCACAAACATGAAGAATTAGCAGTAAAATGCAGGGCTGGGTTCGAGTTTTTCTCTCCACAAAAATGCTTTGTAAAATTTGAAGTTTTAATAATTTTTAAAACCCCTTTAGAGAAAAATATTTCTATTATTTCTTTTTAAAATGCTTTTTAAACTTTTTAACCAGAATGAAGGAAAACAAGCCATAAAGGAAATCAATAAAAAATAATTTTCAGTGTTGATTTTCTTTCCATTCTTCCTATTTTCTCTCTTCCCCCCCTCCTTTTTATTCCCCCCCAAAAAAAAATCTGGCATGGAAAAGGAAAAGTAAAATGCTTAGTAAGAAAGAAATGTGTTCATTTAAGAGAAGTTTGGCTTTTTTTTTTTAAGAGATTACTAAAAAAAAAAAGGAAGATGAAACCAAAGTATTTTCACAGAAAATATTCCACAGGATTATTTTTAAGGGGTTGAATGTTTTCAAATACATTACCACTATGAATTTGTCTAAAGGAGTTACCTCCAACAATTTTTTTCTTTTCTCAGTTGAAGTCCTGGTGCATTATTTCTGTTGTATATTTAAAATCCAAGCAGCAATTAGAGCCCTCCAGGATAGACATCAGAACTACCTAAATGAATAAAAAGTCTGTAAATCAAGAACAGTCTCTTGATATCATAGGATTATTGAGGACAATAAAGAGTTGGGGCTGTTCAGACCAGAGAAGAGAAGGCTCCAGGGAGACCTTAGAGCAGCCTTCCAGTATCTGTAAGGGATTAACAAGAAGACTGCAGATGGACTTTTTACAAGGCCTTGTAGTGATAGGAAAAGGGGCAATGGCTTTGAGCTGGAAGAGAGGAGATCAAGACTGGAGATTAGGAAGAAATTCTTCCCAGTAAGGGTGGTGAGACACTGGAACAGGTTGCCCAGGGAGGTCATGGATGCCCCCTCCCTGGAGGTGTTCAAGGCCAGGTGGGATGAGCCTTTGAGCAACCTGGGCTAGTGGAAGTTGTTCCTGCCCACGGCAGGAAGGTTGGAACTAGATGATCTTTAAATCCCTCCCAACCTAAAGCATTCTATGAATCTATGGCTGCCATGGAACCCAAGAGAGCAGTGAGACCCCAAGTTCAGGATTCAAACTGACTTCACTGCCACAGCTCCTAGTTATGCTGACTACCCTTTCACCTCCTCCCCTCAGAATATGACCTCATTTATAGATGTAGTAAAATTGCACTTGCATTTTAAACTTTTCTTTAATGTTTGGCCTGAATTCTATTGCTTGCTTGCCTGCCTGTTGAGGTAATTGGGAACAATTTCTAGAATCAGCTTGCAAAATGTGTCAGGTGAGACCCTTCCCCCCCAGCATCTTCAGCACATGATTTTCATGAAATTTTTGCCTATGTTTGTGGCAAAGACTCATCAGAAGACAGAAGATCTCTAAATTCTGTGAAATCCTGGCATCCCAAAGACATTCTGAAATAATACTGAAACACTGAAATTTCTGACAGATGTCCACAATAGAGAAGCTATTTCTGTGTACATCATCCCTGATGCACAAGATTTCCTTTGAGATCGACTTGACGTTGTTCTGCCACCCCACTCTCAAATGCACAGAGCTTTGATGCTCTGCTTTTGCCAAGCTGATGCCAGCTCATCCCCACTCCCCAAACTGCGTTAGCTCAGGTGTGTCACAGATGACAGTGTTCACTTTCTGCCAAGGAACTTTCACCATGAAAAGATGTTTAGCACAGAGAAGGTAAAATGCTGGTCCTGCTGACTTCAGTGGATTCAGGATTGAATTTCCAAGAGCCTGGATTTCCACCAGAGAAATTGTGGACACAGCTTTGCTGCTTCAGGGTGAGCTGAACCAGGGTTTGGTCTGAAGCAGAGTCTTCAGTCCAATAGGGATGGAAACAAATATTTAGGGTTCCTCCACCAATGACTCCTGAGCTAATCTGTTCACAGCTGAATGATGATACAAACTGGCTGCCTGCCCAGCGTTTTTAAGCACTCTTCTATTTTCTCTTCAAAAGCTGTTAGTTGTGCAGCAGAAATTACTAATCTAAATATCACAGTATATCAGAGGTTGGAAGGGACCTCAAGAGATCATCAGATCCAACCCCCCTTGCCAGAGCAGGATAATTTAAGTCCACCCAGGAATGCATCCAGGTGGGTTTTGAAAGCCTTCAGAGAAGGAGACTCCACAACCCCCTGGGCAGCCTGTTCCAGGGCTCTGTCACTCTCATGTTGAGGTGAAATCTTCTATGTTCTAGTTTGAACTCATTGTTCCTTGTCTTATCACTGTGAACCACCAAAAAGAGCCTGGCCCCCTCCTCCTGACACCCACCCCTCAGATATTTATAGACATTGATCAGATCCCCTCTCAGTCTTTTCTTCTCCAGACTAAACAGCCCCAGGGATCTCAGTCTCTCTTCATAGGGGAGATGCTCAAGTCCCCTAATCACCCTTATGGCTCTCCATATTGCTGGAATGATTTTAAAGACATTGTTATAGAGCACACTTCAGATCTATAACATTCTCAGCTCTTCTCAATGTATCAGAAAACCTCCTAAATCACAGCTAACTGTTATTTTAACTTACAGAATTAGATGTGTCCCCTCTACCCAGATGAAACACTTCAGTTTTCAGAGGGCAAGAGGTTTAAGAGGACAGAGCCATTTTCATTGTGGGAAATGTTCCTTTTCACATGAGTTGGAGGGAGGGGGAGGGAGAGCCACACTGGCAAATGATCCTTTTGTATGTCTCATTCTCTCCTTTAGCTACTTTATCATGGCTTGCTCCAGACAGAAAAGAGGGAAAAGAAGAGTAACTGAGATGTTGGTGCTTTCCAATACATGTGTCAGAGGTTGCAATTAGCACAGTTAGTAGCCAGGACAGAGAATATAAAAAGGAAGCATGGAGAAGTAGAAAGCTCTGCCTTTTTAGAGCATTTATTAAATGGCCCAGACTTAAAAAAAAAAAGGAGAGACACCTTCACTGTGACAGCTGCAGAGAAATAAGTGACAAGGAACTGGAATGGGTATTTGTAGATCTCTGAGTACTGAAATCAGACAACTGACTTATCTTTTCCTACAGCTGCATCTCATGCTTCAGTACCAACCAGCACCACCAGGGAAATCCTAGTGAATGCTTGCTCTCCATGGGCAGCCCAGCAGATGAAGATCCTCTCATGCTAGGTGTAATCAAATGTGCTCTGATTTGCAGGGTCCAAGCTTTGAAGAAGAATATGGTTAAGACAGGCTCAGAAAACAGCTCAGGACCTATAAACAAGACTGTTTACAGGTGTGAGGATAGCTCTGGTAGCATGTTCTCACTGTGAGGAGGATATTCTGCCTTATTGTCGCTGCCACAGAGAATTGGAGGACCCACTAGGAAGATGAAAGGAGGAAATGTACCCACAGCCCAGCACCTAGTGATGTGCACAGTTAACAATGACTAGATTTCTCTCCTGTAGACAGCAGCAGCTTTACAGCACTTCAGCAGTGCAAACCAACTAATCTGACACCCCTTTGGATTGCTAGAAAGGAATTAAAAAAAAACCTTCACATTAAATACCCAAGATTTGTTTTTCAGGCAACAAACCCAGCTAGTGCTTGTCTTCTGCTCTATCACAGGAACACATACAGCAGCAGTCCTGTGTGACCTGCTCTAGGTGATCCTGCTCTGACAGGGGGGGTTGGACTGGATGATTTTTGGAGATGCCTTCCAACCTCTAAAATTCTGTGATTAAAACTAAAACACTAAATCATGCAGCAGTACTAAATCTCTGTGGGGTTGGCCTACTTAGTTAAATAGTTCTTCCTTCAGCTGAAGGAGGTGGGATACATACAGGGTAAGTTACTATTTCCTAAGCCTAGCTAGCTTCTGTGATGACCACTCCCCTGTATTTTGTTGGCTCCTCTCTCCTAAGGAATACAGTGCCCTACCATTTTCCAAGAACTGTTTATGAAAGTTAGGTCACCAGAGTACAGAATCTCACCACGTGACTTAGCCATTCAAACAAAAAAAAACCCTCAGTATCAAGAATTTACCAGAGAAAAAGCACAGAATGCTTCCAGTCAAGGTTGGTCAATGGAAACTTTGCAGAGAGATCCCATTCTGATGAAGAAATTGTTTGCCATCAATAATTCAGTCAGCCTTGCTTGAATATTATGGGTTTGGGAAGTGGTGCAATTATTTTAAAATTAACTGGATAAATAGTAATTAATTATCTCAAAAATGTGAGATTAATACATTGTAGCTGTGTCAGTAGATTTCACTTCAGTGCCCCATGTACCATTATAAACTGGGGACTGACCTGTTTGTTGGAGAGCAGTGAAGGGGAAAGGGACCTTGAAGTCCTAGTGGACAGAAGGATGCCCATGAGCCAGCAATGTCACCTTGTGGCCAAGAAGGCCAAGGGCATCCTGGGGTGGATTAGAAGGGCTGTGGTGAGTAGGTCCAGAAAGGTTCTCCTGCCCCTCTGCTCTGCCCTGGTGAGGCCACATCAGGAATATTGTGTCCAGTTCTGGGCCCCTTGGTTCAATAAGGACCTCAGAGAAGTGCTTGAGAGAGTCCAGCACAGAGCCACAAAGATGCTGAAGGCAGTGGAAGATCTCCCTGGTGAGGAAAGGCTGAGGGAGCTGGGGCTCTTTAGCTTGGAGCAGAGGAGCCTGAGGGGTGACCTCATCCATGTTGATCAAGATGTGAAGGGTAGTGTGGGGAGGATGGAGCCAGGCTCTGCTCAGGGATGTCCAATGACAGGGCAAGGGGCAATGGGTGCAAGCTGGAGGAGAGGAGGTTCCATAGGAATTCAAGGAGAAAGTTTTTCACTGTGAGGGTGCCAAAGCCCTGGAACAGGCTGCCCAGAGGGGCTGTTGAATCTCCTTCTTTGGAGACATTCCAAACCTGCCTGGATGCATTCCTATGTGAGCTGCCCTAGGTGATGCTGCTCTGGCAGGGGAGTTGGACTGGATGATCGTTGGAGGGCCTGTCCAACCCCTAAAATTCTGTGATTATGAGGACACCCGGATTTCCTAGATCTCTGCTGCCATCTGCTTGCTAGCTTACTTAGCACTGACACTGCAAAAGTAAATGCTTGGTGCTCCAAGTTCTGACAGCAATAAATTACCTCAAAAAGCTTGACTGAAGTTACTGAAAAATAAACCCACCAGGATTTGAAGAGCAAAAGCTACTTTGTACTACTCAAAGGCACTGACAGCCTCATCAACTTCCAATGACCAATGCAAAATTGCACTGCAGTAAGGATTCCATACCAAGAGTTACCACAGAACAGTAATTTCAGTTTCACTATGGGGATAAACCTATGCACTATCTGTTCCTCTCACACACATTTGTCTAGAGTTAAAATCTTAACAGATTCCCTTCTCCTGACTAAATGTGCCAGGACACA